>NC_051210.1:45018959-45627852 GCF_015220075.1 Falco rusticolus | reverse complement strand
TGAAACTTGAGCTGCCTTCTTAAAAATCCCATCCTTAAGAAATGTTAATAAGAAAAAAAAAAATACCCAAAATCATGCTAGCTTTGTGAATACTCCATGCAATACAACACAGTTGACCAGAAAGCCTGAGAAAATAGTCAAATGCAGTTTTGCATCTCTTGAAGCGAATAGGAGAAGTGTGGTAGGTGAGAACTGTTGGCGAGGATGAGCCAGGCAGTGGTGGTTTTGGTAGGCTTTCCTCATTGGTTGCTTCAGAAGAGGATGGAAACAGTACTGATGACTGAAATAAAAGTAGCACTCACTTCTGGGTGGTAGGTGCAGAGATCTGGGGCAGGCATGTTGCTATAAGGCTTTGTGTCCAAACCCAGGCATCTCAGCAATGAGAATAATCATGAGGTTTACAGCACAAGATACAGATGACTTGCTTAACAGAACCATTCCTGATGCACCTTTACTAGCAGTTGTAAGTAAACTAAAGAGTTTGCAGACTCTATGTGCCTCAGCTAATTAAGTGTTGACTAAGTTGCATCATTGTGAATATAAATAAATGTGTGTTTGGTATTTTCTGTATTAAATTTAAATGCTTTTTACTGCTTTCAGTGTGGAAGAAAGGCTCGTGTCTTTCAGCTTCTTTTCCGTAAAGGAAAAGAATGAGGAATTTGTTCAGCTTCTGTATGCAGGATAAATACGTTTAGGCATTTTTTGCATAACTGGGGGGGAAGAAGGGGTAGCTAACTTTCTCATTGTTCAGTTTATTTCGTAATCACATAATACAAGCTAACTGTGAAAACACTGTGAAAAACACCTAGTGGAACTACAAAGGAACAGTCTGTGCTGTACTGTGTTCCCATACCAGCCACCTTTGAGTTCAGTTTCGTTTAAGATCTAGACTATTGTTTCAAGCTGTTACGCTATGGCAAATGATCAGTGGTAACCCAGTGATGGATACTTTGCAAATAGCCACAGTTGCAGTGGCTGTTCTTCTTATGAAGGCATGTGGCTTAAAACTGCTTTATATTTGTTTATTTATGTATCATGCTCTGTATTCTGAAAGCCTGTCTCTTTTCCCCTCTGTGTGTGTGCATTCCAGTGACTTTATAACATGCAAGACACTGATGCCAGGGGGAGCTCCCCTGCTTTCCTCCAGCCTCAGAACGGGAGCAGTCACAGGTCTTCGGGGTACATCCCAGGGAGAATTGCCCCACTCCGTCCCCCACCACCTTCACAGAGCCATGCTGCAGCCGAATTTACCTCTGCAAGACAAGAAGCGCGGACAAGACTCCCATCCTTACCAGTGGATCGGCACCACCACCAGGCAGAAGCCAACAGGCATAAAAATACTCTAATTTGCTTTGCCATTTCTAGCCTTTCTCTTTTTGTTGCACTGGGGATTTTTTTGGGAATAGCTTCAAAATATGCTCCAGATGGTAAGTTCTTTTGCAAACAGAATGATCCTAGAAGTTAACAGTTCCTCTGAACATAATTCAGTAATTCAGCATCAGGATTAGTGTTAAAATTAAGTGGAAAAATAGGATGCTTACTGCAATTTTAACATGGAATGAATCAATGTTAGGGGCTAAGAGCAGCTCCTTCTTCTGTGATCAGTGTCATTTTTTATATGTTTTTACTGTGAAGGATTTGATTTACTTACATGAAACAAAAAGGCGTAGCAGTAAATAAATACTGCTGGTGAGGGGGGAAGAAGCATGAATGTTGTCTTAAGATTATTTTTGTCTGCAGAAGCTGCCTTATACACTCATGGATTGTAGACAAAATGAAATCCTGTCTGTTTAAGCAGTAACTAAGGAAGGTAGTACAAGAGTGTTCAAGGAAAAAATATTTAAAAATCTGCAAGAATTAATACTAACAGTGTGTGGTTTTTTTATACACAAATTGGGCAGGGACCTTTTTGATCTATTAGCCCTGATTTTTTTCAGCTCATCTTAGAAAGCTAGGCAACTTTCATGGAATTTGGAAAACCTCCCAAATGTGTAAGTGGTTATAAAGTATGAACAAGTGATGCCATTAAGTACTGATCAATAACTATACAACCCTCTGGCCAAATACTGCAAGGAGCTGCTGTGAGGTGTGGTTGCTGAAAAGTTGGTAGCATAGTTTGGAGCATGAGTTACTTTGTTGGGGTTTGTTTGTTTGGTTTTTTTAAGGCAGAAGTCAAGTTTCTAAAAGCTAAACAGGGTTTTGAATTGAAACTGCTATTGTAACACAACAGACTTAGGCTCCTCAGTGGCTTTTGGCATAGTAACTCAAAAGATTCAGTTTCCGAAGTCAGTGCTACACAGGCTGAACAAGTTAGATAATCAATTGAGGATTTCAGGTAACAGTACAGAATGAATACATGCATCTAACTGGAGCCCATTCGGTGTTGGCTTGCCGAGATCTCTTCTTGGTGAAGTTACTGAGTTCTCATAGTAATTATGGAGGAAAACAAAAAATCCTGAGGGAGTACTAAAGGCAAAGTTACTGCTATGTTGTGATCCAGATCACGGGTAATAGAGCTGCCTGTCTGCAGTAAGTACTTCGGTTACAGCCAAGTTCAAGAGAAGGCTGAGGGGTGACTTAGCCACTGGACTTTGAGAAGTACTTTGGGGCAGGGGGGTTCAATCTTTCTGCTTTGATACCAAGACTAACTTCTAGCTAATTAAAAGTTGTAGGTTTTGGTGATGGTTTTAATAGAAGTGGGGTGTTGTGGAATACATAAAATACTAGTCCCTTTACGTTTTAAAAGCTGATAACATGAAGGAGACAGCATGCCTTTTTGAAAAATGTGGGTGGTTTTGGAATGGTTGTGCTTCATCTGCCGTAGCTCATTCCAGGGGCACTGAGTTATGTGTATTTTTTGCACTGAAGGCATGGTGAGCACGTGGTTGACTGATCACTGGCGATACTGAGGATGTTGCAGGAAGAGTTTAGTGGATGGGCTGGTTTTTTTGTTAGGCTAAGGAGTAACCTGAGGTTGTGACTGCTTTCCTTCAATGTCCCACTGCTTCTTGATGGAAGTCCTGGCCAATTTTCAGCATCAGTAGTTGCATTGTGTCTTTCTGAATTTTCCCTGCATTATCTTTTTAAAAAACCCAACCAACATACACCCATAGAACCCTTTGGAAACCCTGACATAAGAGAAGATCCTACAGGCACCAAGGAGAGTCTGGTTGAAATTTTAATTTCGCAGTATTGTTGCTGCAGCAGTTGCCCAAAAGTTTCCCAACAGGTTGAAATGTTCATACGCTCAGCTCCAACATGGCATATGCAGTACTGCAGCCAATGACACCAGTCCAGCTAGGTGTGTTCTTCTTAAAGGCTAATTGGAAATCCATATTTTCAGTACTGTTAATGGCTGTTTAAAAGGCAGCGGAGGGAATGTGAGACTTAGTAGTAATTGCGTGTAAATCCTAAACCTCCGGCATACTTTCCCCAAAGGGAAAATGATACTTGCCTGCATTTCTGTTCCTGCCTGTCAGCTGGTTTCTTTTTTCCTCCTTGCTTTTATCTTCCTGTCATCATCTTTTTTTTTCCAAGGAGTCCTGAACACTGGAGATCAGGGAGAGCACTGGAAATGCAATTTCCTTCCCTGTTTCCAGGGGCTTGTGCTGCAGGGTCAGGATGACAAGCTGTGGAGGTTTTCAGGGAAAAGTTCTTCTTGGCCTTTCCAGCTCTCAGCTGGAGCTTACCCAGGGTAAACAGGATCCTCAGAAAATTTAGCTGCCAAACTGTGATAAACTTCTGCTGAGCATAATATAACACTGATAACTTTTTCCCAGAGGCCTTAAAAACTCCAGACTTGGTGGCTAACCAGGTAGAAAGCAACTATTTAACTATGTCTTGAGAACTGTTTCCTGCCTTTTCTCCTGCCAAATTTCATATCTTTGCTCCAGCATGTGGAAGGTTTTAGAAGCTGGAATTTTTTGGGGGCTTTGGGGTGTTCTGGTTGGGTTTTGGGTTTTTTTGGCAGGGTGCTTTTTGTGGGTTTTGTTTCTCCACCATTTGTAAAACTATCACTTCCTCCCCTGCAACTCTATTAGAAACAGCTAAACAATTTCTTTTTCTTAAGGAGAGCTGACCCAATTTTACAGAAATGCTCTGAAGCAGAAGTTTGACTTGAAAAATTTTCAACACGAGTGGTTAAATTTGGCAAGGCCCTAACTACCTAATGTTTTCTGGTCTATGCTTCAGTTTCCATTTAATCTTGACTGCAGAGGCAGTGACTGTGATCTGTAAAATCTAATCAGTAATTTTGGAGGTAACATATGGTGAAGCATTAAATACTTGATGTCTCCCTGCACCCTACTGCAATTGCTAAGGGGGAATTTTGAAATACTTTTGCCAAGCACATCTGATCTGCTTGCCAGTAAGTTGATCCACTGTGCTTCAGAAGCATGCTTGCATTACAGGAGTGCCTATTTCTGATGCTGATGGCTTCCTTGCTAGATTGTAATGTACAACAGATTTAAATACTTTTTTTTATTTCTGAGTTATTGTGCTATACCTCTTCTTTCTGACTCCACAGAAAAATTTACAGTTACTAGGTCTTTTCTGTGAATCACACTAAGCAGAAATCATCAGATTGTTGACTCGTGGTTTCCCCACGTTGCCCTTTGCTACTAGCCAGGAAATTGCATGTTTCTTCACAGTGCTTGTGTGTGTGGTGTCTGGGGAAGAGGGTTTAGTGACTCTGCATGAGTCAGGCAGTAGATGCGTGTTTATCTGGTGAGTGCTCAGCAGTCTTGCTGATAGCAATTCTTCTTGCTTTTTGGCTTTTCGGCTTTTCCTCTGTTAAATTTCATTTTCTAAATGCTGTCGTCTTAGGATCCCCCTGAAATATTTTTCTTTCATGTTTATATCACTACTTGGATACCTTTTGCCCGTATGCAGTTCTGTTGGTTTTTTTCCTATGGGTAGTCAAATCTTGGTTTATGTGGGTTTCCTGAGTTGGAAAGGATTTGAAATGTGGAGAGTAACACCAAAGGAAAAACATTTCGGTTGGCAAAACTAAAACTGCCTGACTTTTAAATTCATGGATAGGTTTCACTTTCTTTAAATTTTGCAAGAATGGGCTATTTCTAATACCTTTTTGCCTCCAAAGTTCCATTGCAGGTGTGTGGGTGTTTTTCTCCAGAAGATAAGATGTAAAAAAGCTATTTTGACTGTTACTCTCGGGTGGGCTGCTAGCCTGTTTATCTTGGCATCTTTTTGGTTGTCTTTTGCTTAAGAAAAATATTTTCTGTCTGACTTCCCTTTGAGTAAGAAAATCGAAGAAGTATACTTTCTATTTGTTTTTATAGTGTGCCTGTGCTGCTGCATTGCTCAGCTGCTTTAAAGATGTGTGTGTTGTAAATACTACATTGCTATAACTTCAGCTGAAATCACGCAACCCTGTCACTTCTTGCTGCTGCTTCTCCGGTTCTAGCCTCATACTATGGTGTTCTTGCCTGTGTTCTGCCAGACCTTCAGCAGGGATTGCGTGTGTCTGCTCTTGTGTGGCTTGTAGCCTGATACTTAAGATGACTTCCCGAGGAGTACAAACTATGAGTTTAGACCTAGGAAACTGCTCAAACCACTAAGGTATAAGGTATTGTACTAAAGGTACTGAGGACGTTGTCCCACTTTACCCCTTACCTGCAAACCTACACTGAAGGAAGTGATTTGTCTGCTTATAAGCAAGAAGAGATCAGCCTTTCTCAGCCAGGGAGAGACCTTGAGGGAGGTGAGATACTTAGGTGCTTTACAATCATGTTAGTTGGACTAAGTAGGTGACCCAGGGCATCCAGCGCTCAATGTGACTGCTGTGATCTGAGTTCTTCCCAATTAATTCTCTTCTACTGGAGGTGATGTAGAAAATCTCGAAAAAAAAAAAAAAAAAAATCAGATGGGCTTCAAAAGAATCTGTTGTCAACAGTATATATTGACAGGTCAGCCTGGCCATCAGTAGCTTAGTAAGAATGCCTTCACACCTTTGGCAGGTGGCTGCTTCTTGGCTGCTCAAGTACAAACGGCAGCATCACTGGCTGCAGTATTGTAACCACAGAAGGAGGTGGGAATCCTTTGTGGGTGGCTGACTCTGCTTTGCTTGTGTTCATGCTAATGCTGCCTTGATTAGTGTGACAATGCTTGTTTTTTAAAAGCTGAATATTGCATTGTATTGCAGAGAATTGTCCTGATCAGAATCCTCGTCTTAAAAACTGGAACCCTGGAAAAGATCCTGAAAAGAGAGTGTTTATCAAAAAAGGGGATTTGTTTCGTCTGAACTCAGATGCTACAGTACACTCTATAGTTATACAGGATGGAGGTATGAAATAGCAAGATGAACATCATGCTTCGGTTTACTGTATGGCTTTTACTTCCGTGATTACATGAAAAATGTGGTGGAATTTTATGTTGCAGCTTATCGACCAGTTCCCCTGCTTTTACTTTTCAGCCTGCTACCAGACTGGGAATATCATTAAAATGATGAATGAACACTGTAGGGTCTTTTCAGTGGAGCATTGTTGTGGTTTTCTGTAAGATATAGTAAAACAAGACTTGCGTAGTAGCCTTCTTTGTACAAGATCTGATTGTGACTATGGTGTGTATGTTAGTAATTCTACCAAAACAGCAGAAAAAATTAGAAATAAGCCGGCCATATTCTTAGAAAGATAAATCACATTTGGTAGGAGTAACTTTCCCAAATATTCTTAAACATATGTAAGAGTGTAGCAGCTTAATACATAGGTGTGGAAAATAAGTCTATTTATGTTGTTGTTCTTATTGCAGAACTTGGTTCTTTGAATCTATCTGCATTTCGCTTTGACCTGCAGAAATATTGCTTTTCCTTTAGGGTTACTTGTTTTTGGTGATGATAAAGAAGGTTCTAAGAATATTACCCTGAGAACTCGATTTATCCTGATAAAGGATGGTGGAATGCTTCATGTTGGAGCAGAGAAATGCCGCTATAAATCCAAAGCAACTATTATTTTGTATGGGAAGTCAAACGAAGGTGCTGATATGCCAGAATTTGGCAAAAAATTTATCGGTGTGGGCCCTGAAGGAACCCTGGAGTTGCATGGGCACCAGAAGTTATCTTGGACTCTTCTGTCAAAGACTATGTATTTCTCAGGGCTGGCCTATGGTAATTATACATTCAAAAAGAATTTTTCCCGAGGACTAAATGTGAGAGTGATTGATCAGGACACAGCAGAAGTTTTGGAAGTGCTGAAGTTTGATACTCATGAATTTGCAGAAGACAGCTTGAAGCTCCAGACCCTACTGAAAAATAGAAGTCCTGGTCGCATTGTTGCTATTGCTGTAGGAGATTCAGCTGCTAAAAATCTACTGGAGGAAACCAGAGTGACTATTCAAAACCTTCTGGGAAGTAAGTTTGTCAGAGGATTAAGTTACAGGTAAGTAACTTATTTTCCCTTTTGTGCTGAATAAAGATTAGGTACAGATTTCTGCTACCTTTGTGGGTTTCATTAAACTTTGACCATGTCTGCTCTTAAAAGTTTTCAGAGGATTCTTGGTGTTGTATGTAGTACTGCAGTAATAGTATTCAGCATGCAGTATTTTGATAGTGCAGAGACTGATAGTTACAGGTGTCTGTGTGATAGACTTTGTTACTTATTATTGCTCTCTTTCACTGTTCTTTACAGAAATTAAAACTGGGTGCAGCAAGGACTTTTTTCTCATTCAAACACACAGACAGAAGACAGTTTCTAGGTGAAGCTTTTAATGCGTATGACTTTGGAGGAGCAAGGAATGTCAAGCTAGAAAGTGAACACAGGGAAGGGATGCTAATCCTGTCTATCATACAGCATCTTACTCATACCTGTGCACTGCTGACATGAAAGTATATTACCCCTCCACTGATTCTGCAAGGGAACTGACCTGTAAAATTTTTTTGTTGTGGAAGTTACACTTGTCAGGTGTTTCTGTATCTCTTGACCATTCTTTTATTGGTTGGGGTTTGGATGGTGGGGCAATTGAAGAGGTATAATATGAATTATTAAAGCAGGAAACTTCAACTGCTGTGCTGTTCATCTAGTTGTTGGAAATGTCTTTTCGTAGTGTGTGTTCTGAACTGGGCTTTGTGCTGCACAGGGTTAGCAATACAAGTGAAAGGGACACCAAGTCTCCTGTCAGTCTGTTCCTCAGCTTCCGTTAAGATGGAAGTTGCAAAACCTGTTTCTGTTTTTCAGTATTTTCCAGGAAATCAATTGCTTATTTTTTCCATTCTATTCTTACTCCTTACTGTCCCCCAACATCTGGGTTCCAGTTATTTTCCTCTCTCAGCACTGGCAGCAGCGGGCTGGGGCGTCAGTCAGGATGGCATGTTCTGACCTCGGTTCCTGTCAGGAGCACCTTTGTGTCACTGACTCTGTAAGTGTGTGGTCATGGGATGGAAAGCTTGCAGCGCTGCCTGTGAAGCAGTTAGCTCAGAGGTGCTGAGACCTGGATGTCCTGTAATAGTTACCACCTTGTGAAAGCAGTGAAGCCCATGAGGAGGTTATTCAGGTCACTGTGCAGCCAGCCCCAGCATGACCTGGAGGTGTTGTGTCTGGTGTTCATCTCTGCCCCTGACCTCCATGCTGGTGTGTCTGAAATGAGGAACTTACTCGGCCTGCAGCTGGGAAGAAGCAGCTTTTCATCCTTCTCTACTGAACTGATTCTTGTCTGTTTTCATTAGTTGGTAGGGGCTCCAAGCATGTAAAATTGTCTTGTTCTGCTGTGGAAGACAGGCGAGAAGCTCTCCCCAGGCCCTCACTGAGGAAAACCAGGGTCATTTTGTTGGACCTGTAAAGCTAGTGAGGGTGATTTTGGCATGGAGATGAATACTGTATTACACGCCTCGCACCTTCTGCCTCTTCCTGCAAAATAGTATACATTAAAATATGTTGATATTTATTTTAAATGTCGGTATGTGAGACATTCAACTTGTTTGCTACTGCTACTGAAAAGCTTGCCCTGTATGCACAGGGGACTGAAATAAAGGCATCTGAACTGAAGGTGGTGTCACTATCTGCCTTTGAATCAGTCATGAGCAACAGACTACAGTCTAGCCGGCTGACACTTTTAATTTGGGGTGAATGATTCAACTTTACTGATGCAAAAGTTTTTGGCTTTTAAATCGATGATCTTGACTGCTTCCTCTGCACACATAATTATGGCATTGTAGAGCAGTAAAGCACAGCAAAATAGTAGACTTGTGTTTTGAACTTGGTGGTAGCTTTCTGTGGCACGTGATTAGTTTTGCGTTTCCAAAAATTTGGATGCATTGAACAGAGCTGTAGGAATGGGAAGTACATCCAGGACAGTTCCCTGTTCCATGCTGGTGCTCAGCCAAGTAGGTGTCCTGCTGAGGGAAGAGCCAGCAAGGACAAAAAGCAAAAATCCTTGGTCTCGGCCATCAGAAACATGGCTGATCCCTCATGCGAAGGTTGGGTCTGAGCATCCTGAAAGATTCAAAAGGTATCACCCATCCAGTACAGTGATCACCAGTGGCTGATGCTGGCTGTGTCCATCCTTCTGGGCCTGATGCACATGTGGTCCCCTGGGACTCCCGGCCACTACTGTGGAATACTGCTTGCCATGGCATGGTGACAGCAGCAGGCAACAGCAGGGCCACTGGTGCTTGCTCCTAGTCCTTCTGTGCCCTGGTGGAGCTATTTGGGAGTAGGATCCTGTATCTCTTTTGTCACATGTTTCTTGAAATTTGCTTTTGGGAAAAGTGTATGTTGTTGAATGTTGTATTAAAAATGTATGTGAGAGTCGTCTCCATTAAGAGTTCTTGTATTTGCTAATTTACATACAGGACACCCTGCGTTTTTTAAACGGCATTTTTTTTCAATGAGGTCTACCCATTTTTCTTCTACATTTTGAAGTTATATTTTAAAATCAATTTGAAAGAGCAGGGAAAAGATTTTTATTTTTTTTTTTTATCCTTGTCTTGTCCTTTACCTGTTTTTGAAGAATTTGTTAAGGACCATTATATTTAAACATTCACTTTTGTTTTTCACAGGCAAGCCTGGGCTTTTGTTGGTGTCATAGGTGGTGGAAATTCTTCCTGTAATGAATCAGTGAGAAACTATGAAAATCACAGCACCGGTGGGAAAGCACTTGCTCAGAAAGAGTTTTTCACAGTGGATGGTCAGAAGTTTGTTGTGAAAGCTTACAGTGAATGGAACGATGGTAGGAAAGTGTTTTGTGAAACCCTGCAGTTGAGGAAGAAGAGAAAATATTGTGTATGCTTTTTTTCACTAGAGCTGTTGTTTGAAATTTAAATTTCAGTGTGCTGCTTTAAGTTTCATTTGTTTATTTTCGTTTTTTCTCTTGCTATGAATGAAGTATGAGGTATGAAGGATGAAGTACAACCTATTTTCTCAATCTGTTTGTGTACAGAATGCTAACAGCTTAACTTTAAAAGTCTTCATTTTGGATGTGTTTAGATAGACGTAAGGGTCTTCTAAAATGCTGAAACAGATTTATTTTTTTTCCTATTAGTAATTTTTCAGTCATGTATGCTGTAAATTTAAGCTTCTGAGATGTTGATGATGATCCTAAAAAGAAAACTTGGTAGAAGCCAAGATGAATGTTTTATTCTTGTTAAAATTTTCTATTACTGTTACTGAACTTTAGGCAAATTTTCTCATACCAAGTTGAATCTGGGTATAAAGAGCCTGGAAGGCCTGTCACTCATTTGCTTTTATCATTTATTTGTTTTTGTATTTAAGATATCTTTGATCTGAGTTTTGCTTTTTATGGGCAGTCATCTATTTCTGGTTCTGGAATTACTAAGCAATTATTTGCCTCACAAGAATTTTTTAAGGTATTCAGATATTGATTTGTTATGTAATTGAGCCATTTGATACTACCCCTTTGCTGTATGTTATGGCCTGATAAAACGTATAGACTTTTATCTTGGTGAATTGTGGGTTTTTGAAATATATCTTTTACTTGCCAGTGCTGTAAATTTAGGGTGAAGAGTTAGCAAGAGCTGCTGAACTTACGCAAATCCATCACAAGGCAGTGAAATGCCATGTGTGTTTAACGTAGCCTGCCAAACTATTTTATTATTTGTCCATAAAAAGGAAGGTCCCTCTACTTTGTTTTGCGAGGTCCTTGATTACATCTGTAGAGTTTTAAATGGCAGAAAACAAGTAGATGTAGCTGGACCTACAAATTGATATTAGGGTGGGGGGTTGGTTTTTTTTTAAATTAATAGATTTTTCCTATCACAGTTAGTTCCATTTCCCCCCCTTGTTTTATTTGAGATCCACCAAATAAGTAGGTTGTGATGGTATCTCACAGTACATTTCAGAGCAGAATTGTACTTCAAAGGGCTTTGGAGCTTGTGAAATCTCATACAATTTTTATTTGTATCTTCTTGGAGATGGTTTCATGTGAAGGTGAATATAATCTTATATTGTGTTTACTTTTTTTTTTAAATCAGGTGTCCCAATTTCAGGCTTCCAGGTGAAAGCTGTAGGTGGAGTGATACTGAATCTTCTGGATGATGTTAGTAATTGGGAGCACGGAGACCGTATTGTGGTCGCAAGCACAGACTATTCAATGTATCAGACAGAGGAATTCACTCTCCTTCCCTGCCCAGAGTGTACCAAGCATCAGGTCAAAATCAAAGGTACAAGAGCAGTCATCACTTGAAGATCCTTGTGAAATGCATATTCACAGTAGTACACACTGGGTAGTCCGTTTCGGTGGGAGCAGTAAAGAACAGCCTTTTAACCTATTTCTGTACTGCTTTGTTGACATATACAGGAATGTGTGCTTCTTGCTATGAAGTTGTTCTGTATAATGTCGTCTGCCTCACAGCTTACTATATTAACTTTTCTTTCTCGTTTCTTCCCAGGCTTATTGAATGCTTTAGTTTTCTTTCAAGAGGATTATGCTTGTTTTCCTTTGTTGGCTCCTTTCTGTGTTCTCACTAGTTTTTTTTTGTACGTGCTTGAATGGCTGTAGTGGTCATTACCATTTCCTTTGCCTTCGGTACCCTTCCCATCTTTTGAAGTGTTATCATTATAATATCTTTGTGTTATTAAAAAAAGAGAAAGAAAAAAAGAAGGGAAGTAAAAAGAAAATGTCAATCTTTTGAACCCGTCTTCCCACTCCTGTCCCTCCTTTTCCTCAGTTCCCCCTCCACCCCCCCACCAGCAAAACTGTTATAGACACTTTGAAGCCTCTGCTCACACAGAACGTCCCTGAGTAGTTGCAATCTGTTTTTCCTTTGGGCGTGTTATGTGCAATATGGTCATGCATGTTGTTGACCATTTCCTTTTTTATCATCTGAGTCATTCTGCTTGACTTCATGAGAGCCTCCTGTGGGACTGGCTCCCCAGCTCTGCCCATGTCTGTTTTTTCCTTCTGCCATTCCATGCCCGCTCTGTGCCAGCACCCTCTTCCCTGCTGGTCCACCAGCCTCCAGTCTTGAGTTTCCCCTCTTGCTCCCTTATGGTGGGCTCTGGTGTTTGCAGCACAAACTGGTGTTATTTTGCCGTGTTCGTTTGCAGCAGCTGATCAGTGCTCTTCAGAATCTGGGTTTGTCCCATTTGCCTCTGTATGGTGTGACTTCCTCTTCCTCAAACCACTCTTCCTCCATTCTTGGAAGTTTTCTATGAACCCTCAAACTTTCCTGTTCCCCTATGTCTTAAGGGACTCCCAGTTTGTATGCCCACTTTGCAGTGCAGTTTTGCATCCCACAGCATTCTTCAGCATGGATCAGATATGTTTTACTGCATTGTGATGTCTCAGATATGGAAAAAGCATATCTAAGTTCATCCTGTTACACATCAGAGAATACCAGGGTGTGTGAAGCCCCAGAGCTGAATTAGTGCCATCAAGCATGACACAAGCATGGCAATTCCTGGGCAGTATTTTGAAGAGCAAGATTAACTTGAAGGTTGCAGTACAAAGTTTAAGGAGGTTTCTGTCACCACTGAATAATTTATGTGCAAACGTTGTTTCATCTAGAAATCATGTACTGTGGAAAAGCAGCTTCTTTTAAAGGATTTAAGATTTACAATATGGCATAAAATACAATCTTGGCTTTTTTTAAAAATAAATGCTATCTGAAATATATATATAGATATATCTTTTACAGATGTTAAAGGAGATGAGTTAGCCCATCTTCTTTTTTTCACCCCCAATATCAAGTTTCCTTTGTCATAGTAATGGATACTGTTTAAAAAAAATCCCCAAACCAGCCTATATATTTGTTCCACAAAGAATGACTTTTCTGTAGAATGGCACCCTTGACATGTTGAAGAACTCACAGTCTTGAAATGATTTCTTTTACTTTTTGATGAGTTTGTTAGCTATATTGGCCCGCTTTGTAGTAAGGAAACTAAAAAGTATTGTTTTGTAGGAGTCCTAGTAACTCGATCTTAGCTTGGTCTATATATGCTAGTCAAATATAGGGGAAAAAAAAATAGGTAAGCCTTCAGGAAGAGGATTGCAATCCCATTTACAGACATCTGTTGTCTTTTTAAATCCTCAACAGCAGGTACAGAATTAAAACTGCTCTTGGTTCTGCCTCGTATTGTGGTGGTAATGACGAGTTTAGGCTTGTATCTTTTGTAAGCTTTCAAGGGATAGCAACAGTGTATTCAGGGAATCAATACATGGAAAAAGAAAAGGGGGTGGGGAATATTTTATTAAAATAAATACATTCTTCAAGATTTAAAGGACCGGATGATTTTCTCAGCTTGTATGGACAGATAAGAAACTGATTTATTCTTTGGAAAGCCAGTGTAACAGCAGAGTATTTTGTTTTCCCTTATTTTACTTTATGCATCTTCAGAATAGCTATTTAGGAAAGAGCAAATTTAATTAGGAAAGCAAATAATTTTTTCTTTGAGAGGGGTTGAATACATTTTTTCTAAAGGTGTTTTAGCCTCATTTTCAGTTCTTAATTTTTCTTCAGAACAGATTAAGCAGCCAGTGTTGTCTTCTAAAGTAAACCAGCATTTATGTTTCATTAAAAGCTTTCTAGATACATTGGTTTCCTTTTAAACTTTTGGGTTTTATCCATTCTGTTCACAAATGATTGGGCTGAAATTAAGATGCATTTGTAAATAAAACATTGGGATTTGTTTAGGATTAGTTGTCTTACTAAAATGAAAAATACATAGACGGTAGTTTGTCACGGAAGGAAACATGGAGTAGCATACTTGATTCGTCATCCTGCAAGATGCTTAACTGTTAATGAGTCAGCCACCATCTGGAAGGGGGAAATTCGCATGGTGTCAGCTGGGTTAGTGTTTATAGTCTTCAATAGTTATGCGCTTTTTGTTTGTCATAGCATAAGAAAAGCTAAGAGAGAACATCATGTTAGGGTATTAGAATGCATGGAGTTTGTTGCTATGATTAACTTGCTCATATAAAATAAGTCGGTTTTGTTTTTAACCAATGACAACTCTTCCCCACCCCCACCCTTCAAAATTGTTTTTGGACAGAAACTCCTCAATTTCCTCACATTGGAGAAGTTATTGATGGAGTGGACACGAGGGCAGAAGTTGGAGTTCTTACAAGGAACATTTTAATCAAAGGGGAGACAGAAAATACCTGCTATCGTGAAAAGGAGTGTCAGTTCTTCAATTACGATACATTTGGTGGACACATCAAGGTCTGAAAAACATTTTAAAGTAGCTTTCTGTTATGTAAAGGCATACTGAGGACAAAAAGGTTAATGCTAAATTTGGAGTGATTTGAAAAACTAAAGAACCTGAGTTCATACACTTGCTTTGTGTCAAAATGACTTAGTTGTCAGCTTTGCCAAAATTAGATTTAACTCATCAAGACTTAGTCTGCAGAATTGGAGGAAGGGATATCAATGCATAAATGTTGTAGGAGTGTCCAGCACATATTACAGTGTTGTGTGGCAGGGATTAAACCTTACAAGTGATGTCCATTCATGTTCATCCTGTAATATTACAGAGTAAAGTTTGATATCTCTTTTCTCTGTCTTCCCTCCTTCCACTGCTTTTCTCGCCACCCCCACCCCCCCCCGCAAATGATGTGTGTTGCATCCTGGAGATCTGCCTCATCTGAAACTGTGCACTAGAGAGGCACAGAGAGGAGAGAAACAGAGTTGGACCCTGGTGGCTTGTTATTTATTTATTTTTTTTAATTGAAAGCACTACAGTTATGTAAAGGAAATTGCTTCTAATTTCTTGCATTACTATAAAGAAAGCTGAGAGGAAGTATTATAGAAACTAATAGTTGAACTCATACTCATGTTTTTAGATGAAAGGATCGAGCAGCAGTGTGTCAGCTCTTCACAGTCACTGGAGAAGTCTGATGCCTTGTATTTTAAATGCAAATTTATTTGTTCTTATTATGTGCTGGTCACAGTTTAAATCTGTCTTTCTAATATAGTTAGATGCAGATTTTAATTTTATAGTGGGGGACATAACAGTGGGAAAGAAAATATGCCCTTCCCCTTCTGTGTGGCAGCTTTTGTTTTGTGGAAGAGAAGTAGGTGGGCTCAAGGCACTTTTTTGTGTTTGAGGTAGTGTAATGAAGAAGATAACGGCAAGCTGTGAATCTTGCAGAGCGTGACCTTGATTTGATTGCCAGAACAGCACAAATACAGTAGACCCCTCAGATGTCTGGAAGATAGAACAGAAAGCATTTTGAGTCATCAAAGTTGTTAAACTGTTCCCAGGAGACTGTGAGAGTAGCTGTGTGTCTGCTGCCAAGCCTAGACTTAAGCACTAAAAGCATTTTCAGCTTATGCTAATCTTGTGTGCTCAAGCAGAGGGAGCCTAGGCACTAGCAACTGTTAATGGCCTCAGGGGTTTTGATCATCTTGGATTTTCTACTGGTCACTGGGAGAGCAGCATAAAGGAGGCTGGGTGGCAGTGAGGAGAGGCACTGGTTTGTAGTTTTATGACTGTGTCTGATTTTAAATGTTAAGAGTTGGAGATCCCAGGGATGCCTGGTTTTGACCATTCCTCTTAGGAGTGCAATTAGAGGAGGAGGAAAAAATGATCCATATTACTAATTTCCCTAGAGGACAAAGTACATGTGAAAATGGTTATTTTTTTATAAATACCCAGTACAGGTAAGTTAATGAAGTGCTGGGGAGGGTTCAAAGACCAGAGCAATTCTTGGAGGTGCATGGTGATAGGACAAAAGGCAATGAGACCAAACTTCAACAAGGCAAATTCTGCTTAGATACCAGGAAGATGAAAGGGAAGAACCAATAGATGTCATACAAGCGTCTCTGTGGCTGGAGATATTCCTTGGGCAATGTGCTGAGCAGCTGTCTTTAAGCTGACCCTGTACTGATCTGGCGATTGGACCAGGTATCTCAACAGGTTCCTTTGAATCTATTATTCTGTGATTTTATGATGGTACAGCTTCAGTCTAGACAGGCCCTGTCATGGCTGATTTCTGTTTATTTGTACGGTATGTGGTTATATGTAAAGAGCGTTTCACATGCTAGCTGTAAAGACCAAACAGTAAAGCATGGCAGCATGTCTGGTGAAAAATTGCTCAGTTTTGGCCACATGGAGATTTAGCTTTTATGCTTATTTATGAAGGATACTGTTTTGTAAGGCAGGATATAGAGCCAGACAGTAATGATTGTTCTTTAATTTTGTTGGCCTATGGTAGCTGTGCACCTCTAATTTTTGTACACCTGGTATAGATGTATCAACTTAAATTTCCTTTGGTTAAAAAGCAAACGTTGATTATTCATTCTGTACTTCTCATATTTTTAGATTTTGAAAAATTTTACATCTGTTCATCTCTCCTATGTGGAATTGAAGCAAATGGGACAGCAGCAGATTGGAAGTTACCCTATTCACTTTCACCTTTGTGGGGATGTGGATGAAAAAGGAGGTTATAATTTTAAGACTTACCTGGAAGGTCTTTCCATTCATCACTGCTTTTCCAGATGTGTGACTGTTCATGCAACTAATGGCTTGCTGGTAGGTAAAACATACTGTGGTGAAGTAAATGTTGTAAAGAGCATTCAGAGCACAAATAGTCCCCTCCCTTCACGTTTAATGCTTGGCAATGCTTCTTTTTTTTTTTTTTTTTTAAATTGCAACAAATAAATGAAAAAGCGCAAACAGTAGTTTATTTTGAACAGATTTCACTGTTCTGTTTTTTTCAGATCTTCCAAGACAGCTAAGCTCTCCAGACATGGTAGTGTGTTTATAGGGGATAAATAAAACTACACTTGGATTGTCTGAACTGCTGATAGTGAAGCTTCACTCTGCAGCTGTGCCAAGATAGTAAAACTAGATGGTACTTGTCAAATAAATCTCAGTGAATGCTATTGGTACTGACCAAATGAACTTGTTTTTCTGCAGATAAAGGACACCATTGGCTATGACACACTAGGTCACTGTTTCTTCACAGAAGATGGCATTGAGCAGAGGAATACTTTGTTCCACAACCTTGGGCTAGTCACAAAACCAGGCACTCTTCTTCCTACAGATAGAAACAGCAGCATGTGTATTGGTATTAGGGATAAAGTGTATGGAAGTTATGTCCCAGTGCCAGCCACAGACTGCATGTGAGTATTTTGTGGTGAAAAAGTAAAACAAGTCAGCTGCAGCAGTTAAACTGCTGATGGGAACATTTTTATGTATCATCTAATGAATGCAGACACCTGAACTGTAGTTCATATAGTAGGGGTATTAAAAAAAATAAATTTAAAAAATCAGTGTTTAGTCTGCTATTAAAGAAAAAAATCAGTTGTTTTGTAGGAAGATTGTTGTTTCTTATGATACTTGTTCAACAGACTTTTAAGGCTGCATCTTCTGTGTAAAGGCATGCACGGTCTCAAGTTGTCAGCGTTAGTTTTTCTGCATATTGCTAACCTCTGGTAGAAGCTTAAAACAATTTATCGTTGCAGGGAGTATCTGAACAACATGAAATAAAATACTGTGCATTGAACTAAGAAAATAAGCATTTCTGACTTCTATAATGTGGGGGGGGTCTGTGATTTTTTTTTTTTTTTTTTTAATTTCATGTGCGAAGTAGTGACTTCAGCCATCACTTTAGCTTTTTCTGATGTGCTTATTATGAAGGGGAGATACTTCTGTAGGAGCTAGAGCTTTTCCATAATAACTTCTTTCTGAATAATATTTCAGGGCAGTTTCAACATTCTGGATTTCTCATCCCAACAATCATCTTATAAATAATGCAGCAGCAGGTTCACAGGTGAGGCATATGGATGTAATTCAACACAAACTACTCATGCCACTGGTGTTTGTAAACCTGTAACATTTATACTGCCAAAAATACATACATATTTCTTTTTTATGTATGAATATGTTATTTTTATGTTTGGCAGTATATTGACATTACAAGTGCAGGGTTTTCTAGGTATGCATTTAAGAGATGCCAGAAATCTTTGTTCTGACTGGAACAGAGGAGTTTTCTTCCTCTGTAGTTAATAGACCTGACAATAATGTCCATGTATGTATGTAGAAATAAATCGTTTTATTTCCAAAGAACTAGTGCATTTCATATTAGGGCCGCGGTATTTTCTGTAGCTTGTCAGGAGTTTACTGTGTAACTATTCTGCAAGATTTGTCTTCATAGCTGTAGTCACTGGAGAATGAAAAATTACTGTAAAAAAATGTTCATTGTGTAAGAAAGAGCTAAACCACTTTTATTGTCAGTCATTAGTCATTTGTTTCCCATCAGTGACTGCTGGTATGTTTTCACTTGTTGTGAACCTTACATTAGTGCAAATCTCTTGTCACAGCTGCTTGTGAAGTAAATCTGAAGTGGGCTGGAGTCTATTCTACTTCTGCATTGAATGAGAGGCTGAGATGAGCATGGTTTTGTGCGGATTTTCCTGAAGACATCAGTGGGAATGGAAGATAGGAAAGATTCTTGTGGTTTCAAAGGCTCCAGTGCTAGATATAGACTATGAGTTGTGTCAGTGTGTTCTTAGGCACCCAATAAGTAATAAACTGTTATTGACAGAACAGGATTCAAAATATTTAAATGAATTTAAATACCTAGAGTATAAAAAATTTAGAAAATTTTGTTTGGCTTTTTGTGTCAGCCAGCTTTTTTTTTTTGCTTTTTTTTTATTGACAAACTCTTCTGACTGACTGTCTACCACTAGGAAGGATCTGGACACACTTATGAAATCAATTTTTCTCTTCCCCATGTAATGTCCTCCCATTTTGCCTGCTTTATGTAATATATCTTCAGCTTGTTTTAGCATTGCAAGCTAAGTTAAAAGAAACAGCTTCCTTGATCTGGTGCTTAAAACCTGAAAGGTCTTTTTCTACCTACAGAGTGTATCCCAGTAAATGTCACTTCCTTTTGTTATCAGAATGTGCATGGTCAGACTAAGCATGTATGTTATGAAGTTTTGCTGCTCTTGCATGAATGTAAACATATCAATATAAAGGGACTACAGCTTATGTTTCAGAAACAGAATCAATAGAATATTTTAGGTTGTAATACTTAACTGTGTTGGTGCAAACTCTGCACTATAGAGCTTTTGCTGGTATAAAGTAGTAACAATTCACAAGCAAACAAATAATTCCATTGCCCTCCCACCCCCTGCAGCTCCTTCATGGCACAATGAAGCCTGTTGTAAGCTTCATAGATGTTTCTTTTATTGGAGCTGTAGCGAGGGGAAGGGGGGCAGGGAACTTTTAATTTTTCTGAATCCTCGCAAGTACTTAAGGAGCTTTTAAGTTTATTAAACTTTTCCAAGCATCAGGATGTGTTTTGGAAAAAAATTACTTGAGTCTGCCAAGCACAGAGCTGTATTTAATTATATGTGAAGTAATATTTTGGTATTTTTATTAATGGAACATCCACATTTTCTTTGGAATTGTTAATCACCAGAAATGTCAAAGTGTGTCATCACCATGGATGGGAATATGTTACAGAGAAGCAGAATTTCCAGGACTGCTTGGAAAATGAGTCTGTTCTCAGAGTGAAATGCGTGAACTCTTCTAAGCTGGCTTAAAATTGGCTTTATCCACGTTTCTTGAACAGGAGGATAATGATGATTATTTTTCATGAGATGGAACACTCTGCATGCAGTGTTTCTTTACCTACTGTTTAACCCTTTGATGTGCCTTGTAAAATAAAAAAATAATTGCATGAAGGCATAGAGCATGTGGTCAGGCATATTTTTTCATGTTTGTAGGTATCTGCTGTGCAGCTGCTGTCATGATGCCACCTCTAGGGAACCAAGATATGCTTGAAAGGGGAACTTTTGGGTCTCGCTTAGCAGATAAAGAGCAGGGATGTTGAAGAAGTAGAGAAAATGAACAGATGCTGAAATTATTATTGCATGTTATTGGCACAGTGCTCTGCAACTGGCCAGACTTCTTGATGTGCTTTTTTCCCCTTCTGAAAGCTTTTGTGTGTTTTTTGGCTGTGTCATTAAATTCTGATGTAAGCAGAAATGAACAAACCTTAGTCAGATTGTAACAGTAAGGAGGAGAGGAGGGGCTTTGAGTATTTTACTGTAAATGGTATTATTTATTATAAACAAAGGAAGATCAAGTGTGTGTGAAATATAACTGAAATGCAAAAATTACATTAACTCTGATACTTTTCTGGTTTGAATTATTAGAGGATCTTAAATGTGTGGTGTTACATGGCTTCATTGAGAAGCAGAACGCTTCTTAGTGCATATTATGCACTAGACTATAGCCTTTTGCAGACTTCTACTTTCTTACTAGGCAGTTGTTTGGAGACTTTATTTTGAAAAATATATTCCATTGGGCACAGTTGGTTTGGGACATATTCTTATTTGCTTCCTTACTTAAAATATCCAGGTTCAACTTAGCATACACTTATTTTGTAATTAGATCCACCAGCACTGATAGTAGTATCACACTCACTTACAAGGAATGTCATTCTCTCCTTACTTGCAGGATGCTGGAATATGGTATTTGTTCCACAGGGTTGCTACAGGAGATTCTCATAGTTTAGCCATTGAAACCAAGTCAGAGCTTACACCCCTAGGAATCTTCTATAACAACAGAGTTCATTCTAATTTTAAGGTAATGTATTGCCTCATTAAAAAAATAATTAAGTTATTTATTTGTAACTATCCTATATTAGGACTTTTTAGGTCTGTTTACATTTTGAGCTGGTTGGGTGAGGGCTTCATGCTGTTTGAACCGTGTGGTTCTCTCCAGGTATTGGAGAACAGCGTATATTCAGCATGTGTATAGTTTCTTGCCACATTTCAAGTATTTGCTGTGTTTAATAGCCTCATAAGGCACAAACAAGATCAATTAATATTTCTAATGAAATACATTTTCTCAGAAGTAGCATTTCAGATGCTACTCTATTACTGATGGCATTGTTTGCTACACTGAAGAAAGCTGACCCTTGGAGCATCAAAGTTGATTACAGTTGTGATTCATCTAAGAGCTTCCTGGGGTAGCTGTGACTTGTTTCTGAGTCTCTAATATACAGTAACTCAGGTGTTTGCACATGGTGGCATGGTCTCTGACCAGACATTAAGCTTTGAGGTTGCCTTCAGGAGCCTGGCCAATGGCAACATTTTTTTTTTTGAGGAGATTTCTCAGCCTAGATATAGGCATTCAGCATCGTTTTATTAATGTGACTTTCTCTTTTCCACATTCAGCTAAGTGAAGTTAAAAGTCCTTAAATCAATGATTTCCATTTGGAATCTAGCTGCTCTGTGTGTGTGTGTTTGTGCATATATAATATAAAAATATAATGACATTTAAAAATCCACCTAACTGTGAATATTTATTTGTGTTTAAAGTTTACCTGATAAAGTTCAGGAACACTATTGGATTTTTTTTTTCCCCAAGTGAAACTGACTTTACTTGACAGTTGGGTGTCTGGGATACTAAGAAATGATGCACTGTTTTATGTAGCGTTTAAGCAGTGTTAATGATGTGTTTGGAACTATGGAGAATTTGTTCAGATTGGAACTAAAACAGACTGAATGTAGAAGTGCATTGTAAAGAAAAGAGTTTCAGCTGTATGACTAGTATTATATTTAAACAAGAGTAGCAGTTTGTGTGCTAAAATTACATGTTAAAAAGAGCGAACTACTAGCAGGTCTGAGGATCTACACGAGTAGGAGCACTCAGGTGTAATCATAATTAGGATCAGAGGTGAAAGTACCTGCAGGTAATTGTATATGTAATTCGGGTTAAACAAATGCTTCCCTCTGCTTCTCTTTTCTCAAGTAAATTATTTTATGCTGGATTATAGAGTTTTAAGTTGATGAATCTTGGGCAAAAATGAGCTTCAGTGGTGAAGGTAGTTTAATTTTAAAGTGAAACACAAAGCATTTTTCACAGTGCTTTTTTATTTGGTTTTGGGTTTTTTTTTTCAGTTTGTGGCAATATTTTGAATTCACCACAAGATTGGCTTCCAGATTTTCCAGAACAGCATCTGGAAATAAGTATAAAACATTAAATAGTTAGATGTTGTGAAAGAAATCTGAAATGAACTTTAATAATTTGCCATTACTTTTTTTTTAAGTCCTAGGCAATTCTTTTCCTCTGCCCAAATAAGCATACACAGATGCTGTTTTTTCCTTAGAGAGTATGTCAATTAAGGGCAAAGGGAAAGATCTGAATTTCTAATACATGTATTGAATGCAATGTAAAGTTTAAATTAATAAAAAAATTAACGTTTACTCTGTCTTCAGTTTTGGGTAGTATGAATTTTCTTTGCTTGTTTCAGGCTGGTTTATTCATTGATAAGGGTGTTAAAACAACTAATGCTAGCGTTGACGATCCCAGAGAATATCTTTGTTTGGACAACAATGCAAGGTAAAGGATATTGTCTTTCAAGTGAGTGAAAAATGACAAATTTCTGAGATAGCTCTTACATTCACACGAGCAAAACATTTTTTAAAACAATACAACTATCTGTAAATAATAACTGAATAATAAGTCCATATATATTATTTTCCCTCAGTAATTCATCTGTTTTGGGAACAACAGAGCGTGGTGTGCCTTAAAGGACTTGCTGTTTCTTCTGAGCACTTGCTCAGGGTACTTTTCAGCCTCTTAAAATACATTGTTTTAAATGTGTTCTACAGTCATGCTTAAAGAATTTTCTGGAATTGATGCTGAAAGTACAGTCTTACTTTAAAATCTGCTTATAACAATAAGTAATTGTTTAAAAAAAGGCTTGATAGAGCCAAGTAATACATCCACTTGCCTTTCTTACTGCTGAATGCTTCCTGTTGTATGTTCCAGACTTTGAGATCTTAGCTCAGTGGTACATTTTTACTGAAGGCTATTTGCAGAGATAGTACAACCAACCACACTTCTCACTTTGTAAAAGGAAGAAAAAAATAATGGGAGACTCTAGGAAAATTCCAGGTTATATTGTGCCTTGTTAGTCTTGTCCCGATCTTCAAATAAAATAGCCTGGGATAGTGGTCAATTTACAGTATTGGATAACTGTACCCATCAATACTTTATTGTGACAGCTAAGCATTAAGACTGAAAATAACAGTTCATAAGATCATTTCTGAACAACTTGTGTTTAGGGTGAGGATAGTTAAGTGATAGTTGCCAGATGCAGAGAGGAAAGTTCCTGATTTTGGTGACACTCGAAATGTCATGATTTGGAAATGAAGTTGCTAGTTCAAAGCTTTGACAGAAAACCCATATAACCTTCTGGATTACTTCAGTCATAACAGGTAGTCAAAAGGAAGGTAGGAGGGGCAGAATGCTCTGTGAGAACCTGTAGTGTGTTGACAGGGTATCAACAGAGGACGCGAGAAATTCAGTGCATGAGATGGGGTTCATGTTTCACAGCAGCCGAAGAGGTAACGAGGCACTCTGTAACTACATGAGGCCACTAATCGTACGTGAAACCAAACTGGAGGGGTTTAAACATTAATTGAGGAGCCTGAGACTGTCAAAACCAAACATTCACATGTTCTCCTCTTCCTCTGCTTTTAGGGGGTGAGGTGGGAGGCAGGCAAAGGGCAGATCCACATTAGAGTGCATGATGTACCTTCACCCACTCAAGATGCATTTTTGTAATTTTTTTTTTTTTTTAATGTATTTTTCTCTGGGCAAGTGAAAGCTTCTACCAGTCTTTAATCCTGCTGTCTAAAATAGATTCCAGCCCTAATGTACCAGACCATCCTGGTAGCAGTGCAGAGTGTCTGGTTTGGAATAGAAAAATATCTCAGGTGTGCTCAAAGAAGAAGCGCTCCTCAACATCGAGAGTTTGAAAGATTGGAAGGAGCAGTTAAGACAATCCTCCAGCTTTCTTTTGGACAGTGCATGCCAGCCCTGTGTGTTCTTCCAAGGAGCTTTAATTCCCTCCAACAAACTTTCACATTAATGCTACAGTGCAAGTGGGGAGAAAGTACTTTGGGGAGGACAAAAAAAAAAAAAAAGGCAAGAAAAGGATATGAGATGCTGCTAAAGAAAGCTCATGGAGATTGAGCAAAAGACTGTGAGAGTTACTAGTAAAGAGTTTTATGTTCCTGCTTCATTATACTCTGAAGACACTTTTCTATAAATAAGAGAGCTAGAGTTGCATCTGGTTTTGACTTCTGTCATTCCAAACAGGAAGCAAAGTGCATTTTGCCCATCAGATGAGCATGAGTGTTTATCTTTCAGGCTCTCTCAGCTCAGCATACAAGACACACGTGTAAAACAAACAGTATTCTTATATGGAGTGTTCGGGTTTTTATCTGTCCCAGGTTTCGACCTCACCAAGATGCAGATCCTGAAAAGCCCCGAGTTGCTGCCCTGATTGACAGATTAATTGCTTTCAAAAACAATGATCATGGTGCCTGGGTCAGGGGAGGGGATATCCTCATTCAAAACTCTGGGTAGGTATCCAGAAGCAAACAGCTGCATGTTGTTTAGAAGTTTCCCCTGAAGCTTTGTTTATGAAAGTGCATTACAACGGAGTCATAAGGGAAGATTCATGTATCGTGAGGAACTTCGCAGTATCTAAACTGCTTTAACACCAGCCCACTATTTCAAATGAAACAAATTTATATGTGATTAGATGAGAACGTGCCTTAACTGACAAAAAGAAACTATGTAATAGAAAGTCTAGAAGCTGTTAGAGACAGTAAATTTATACTGAGGTATCTATGGTTTCCCTGAAGTCTCGTGTCCTGCACAAAATATGTAGAAGATTACTTGACTTTTTTTTTAACAGCAATGTTTTTGTAAGAGTTGTGTGGTGATACTGAATTCCATTAATAGAAAAATTCAAGCTTTCTTCAGTGCATAGCAGGATGCACTCTTAGTTTATTGTAGGATAATCCAGAAAACATGACTGAAGCTTTGAACTTTCTTTTAGGTTTGCAGACAATGGAATAGGTTTAACATTTGCTAGGTGAGTACTTCCTGTTAATCACTTCTGTTTTTTCTTGCCTAGAAGCTTATAAAACACACATCTATCAAAATTAACAGGTATACTTAAGCATATAGTTTTATTTTTGGGCCTCATTCTATTTCCAGTGGTACAGATGATGTTTTAAAGGATGTAGATTGATGCAGCTGCCAAAGCTTGCACTTTAATTCAGCCTGTGCTTGGCTTACACCACATCTTGCTGCCCTTCCACCAGGAGGGTAATGATTACCCCAGTATTTTTGGTATTGTATGGTTCCTTAGGCAGTTTTGATTTTCCTTCTGAACAGTTGAGAGACTAATGGAAAAGGGGATGAACATTTAAGAGGGGGCAGAGTCTAATAAAAAAGAATCGGGTAACTTCGGTAGTAAGCCAAAGTTGCTGCCCTTTAGATTATGACAAACTGGTTCTGGGATTGCAAAAGTGGGGTCTAAAAGAGTGCTGTGCTACAAGGGAGACAGAAAATGTAATGCTGTGCTAATGTTTCAAATAGCCTGTAATACTGTTAATCATTAAGTTTATTGTTCTGTGTGTTGTAAATGAAGTCTGGGCTGCTTTAGCAGGACTTTTACAGAACTAAAAGTAGGACTATGCCTTGGCGTGTTCATCTGCTAGTAAAAGCTTATCTCTGACATTGCTTTGATAGCGATGGGAGCTTCCCAAATGATGAAGGTGCCAGCCAGGAAGTATCTGAGTCACTGTTCATAGGTGAGAGCAAGAATTACGGGTTTCCAGGTGGCCAGAACAAATATGCGGGAACTGGAGGAATAGACAACAAGGCGCGCACTCTGCCTAGAAATCGGTAAGTATGTTATGAGTGAAGGAGGTAGAAGTGATGTAACACACATTCTCTGTATCACATGTAAACACCCTTCTTGCTTGAGCTGTGAGAGATTGGGACTTTACTGAAGGTGACACTTTCTTTTTAACACTTTCTGTACACTTTTGCCTTTTTACTGAGTCAGTTTTCATCTTGTGCTACCACAGGTCACTTTTCTGTAATGATTGATGTTATCCTACTTAATGAAAGCTTAGTCTTAAGCAACATTTGTGCCTGGAAGAGTGAAAGGAAAAGCTTTCTGGTAAAAGGATTTCAGGGGTCAGTTTAGGACCTGAAGCTACAGTCTTTCTGTGACAAATCCCAATATGTGACCATGTTCCTTTTCTTTTCTCTCTGGCTTGCTGTGGTGCTTGTTTAATGTAGTGCAAAGTCCTGCCCTTGCCACAGAATAGGAAAAGAGGGTGAGGTATGTCTAGGCTGCCCTGGTGTTTTTTGCTGCTCAGCCATTTAGAGGGAAGAAGGTAATGTGACGGTGATATATGAGATACTCAGTCTAGTTGAGCAGGATCACAGAACAGTTGAAGTTGGAAGGGACCTCTGGAGGTCACCTGGTCCAACATGCCTGCTCAGGAAAGGCCATCTAAGAACTGGTCGACCAGGACCATGTTCAGGCAGCTTTAGTATATCTCCAAGGATGGACACTCCAAAACATCCCTGGGTAACCTGTGCCAGTGCTCAGTTACCCTCAGAATGACAAAGTTTCTCCTTATGTTCAGGAAGGACCTCCTGTTTTTCAGCTTGTGTCCCTTGCCTCTGGTCCTGTCACTGGGCAGTACTGGAAAGAGCTGTTGTCTTTGTCTCTGTTGTCTTTGCACCCTCCTTTCAGAGATTTTTACATATTGATGAGATTCCCACCTGAGCCTTCTCTGCCCCAGGCTGAACAGTCTTGAGATCTCCCAACGTTTGCTCCTGTGAGAGGTGTTCCACGCACTTCATAAACTTTGTGGCCCTTTACTGGACTTCCTCCAGTAGCTCCATGTTTGTCTGTACTGGGGACAAGCACTGTAGGTATGGCTTCACCAGTGCTGAAAAATGGGAAGGATCACCTCTCTCTCTCTGTTGGCAATGTTCCTTCCAGTGCAGCCCTGGGTGCCATGTGCCCCTTTGGGGCAAGGGCACATTGTTGGCTTATGGTCAAGTTGGTCTGTCAGGAGCCATAGTTCCTTTTCACTGGTGTATAGAATTGTTCCTCCATAGGTGCAGGAGTTTGCATTTCCCCATGTTGAATCGTGACTTTCCCATCTGCCCATTTCTCGAGCCTGTCGAGGTCTAGCTGGATGGCAGTGTGACCCTCTAGTGTATCAGCTGCTCCTCAAAGTTTTGTGCCCTCTGCAAGCTTCCTGAGAGTATACTCAGCCCCATCATCAAGATCACTGTTGAAGATATCGAACAAAATTGGACCCAGTATTGATCCCTGGGGTGCACCACTGGTTACTGGCCTTCAAGCCGACTTCATGCCACCACCCTCTGGGCACAACCATTCAGCTAGTTTTAAATCCACCTCGCTGTCCTCTCGTCCAGCGCATACTTCATCAGGAACTTACGGGACACAGTGTCAAAAGCCTTACTGAAGTTTAGGTAGACCATGTGCACTGCTCTCCCCTCAGCTACCAGGCCAGTCGTTTCATCACAGAAGTTTATCAAGTTGGTCAAGCATGACTGCTCCTTGGTGAATCCATGCTGATTACTCCTGATGATTTTCTTGTCCTTATTGTGCCTTGGTTTCCAGGTTTAGCTCCTGCATTACTTTCCCAGGGGTCAAGCTGAGGCTTACCAGCCTGCATTTCCCTTAGGTGTTCCTTCTTGAAGTTAGAACTGATATTTGCTTTCCTCCAGTCTACAGGCACTCTCCCAGCTGCCGTGGTCAGGTGATATTCTCCTGCTGTATTTCCTGGATTGGGAAAGGGATATATTTGTGAATGGACAGCAATAGCTCTTCTAACAGGAGAATTCAAAAGAATGGAGGATTTTTTGACTCCTTAGATAAGTGCAGAAACAAGATTTTGTTTAAATTTAATCCACAAGTGATTCTCTTAATGTCACTTGATTCCTCTGAGAGGAAATTTATTTATGACACAGATTCAAGCTTTTTACGGGTTATGTTACAGAATGCTGTAAATACTTGCTTCCATTAACAGGACATTTCCAATCAGAGGCTTTCAAATTTATGATGGACCTATTCACCTTACCAAGTGCACATTCAAAAACTTCGTGCCAACTCCAGACAGATTTACCAGTGCAGTTGGATTCTTGATGAAAAATCCATGGCAGATGACACCAAAAAACAACATTTCTCTTCTGAAGTTTGGTCCGAACGTAAGTTTATTACAGGCTTTGTTCTATTCTTGCAGGTTACTTTTTTTTTTTTTTTTTTACCTGTATTTAAAATAAGTCTCTAGGGCCCTAGGTCATCTTTTCCATGCATCCCTACCCCAGAGTTTCTCTCTTGGGTAGAAGTCACCAAGGTGTATCCCCTATCTCCCAAGCAAAAACTAGTACCAAGAGAGATGTTGGGTGTGTTGCCATAATGATCTCTTTCATGGCTAATGGTAAAGCTGAAAGAAGATTTTTGTAAGGTTTGGTGTATCCTTAGTAATAAATTTTAAGTTACAAATATTAGCACTGTTCAGAAGCAAGAGCTGATCTGAGACTTACTAAAAGTCAAGATGTCTGTTTTGCAAGATCCCACTGTCCTTAACATAAGTTTTTTTTAATCAATTTGTCACATTCCTGTGTTTCTGTAGGTGTGCATGTTAGTCCGTGCTTCGCTTGGAGAAAAAAAATGAATATTTTAATTGTTGTTGCCAGGTTTCTTTGAAAGTCTTCTTTGGAAAGCCTGGTCCTTGGTTTGAAGAAGGAGATCTGGATGGTGACAAGAACTCAATATTCCATGATTTAGATGGTTCAGTGACTGACTACAAGGATACCTATGTGGGCAGAATGGATAACTACTTGATTCAACACCCCAAATGTGTTAATATCACAGAATGGAATGGAGTGGTTTGCAGTGGAACCTATGCACAGGCTAGTAGTCTTGCAGCTTTTTGACTGGGGCAAATCTACAATATGAGCAACTTCTGGAGGCGGGGGGGTGTAAGAACTACAAAATTACCTATCTTTGGACTTCATAATTCCTTGGTGTTTTAAAAATATTTTTACACATATTACACTTTACAGCCAGTTACGTATATCATGTTCCTTTCAGCACACTAGCTGGGAGTACAGTATTAGATGCTGCAAGGTAAAACCAAATGTGTACGTGTGCCAGGAGTTCTACGTTGCAGCTCTATCTACTAGAACATTTTTGTGTTGGAAGTGTTTTCTTCCACTGGAGTTCTGTCTGTGTTTTTTCCACAGAGAGGGTTTTAAGGGTCTTTTTTTTTTTTTTTAAATACCACCTTCTGAATACAAATCTCGCATAGGTTTCATTTCCATTTTGGTTCCCATTCTGTATGAGTTTGGCCAAGTACCATAGTTGATTATCTTTCTATTTTCACACCCACCTCCACCCCACCCCCTTTTTTTTTTGTCTGTTAAAATCAGCAAAATCTACAGTGGTTTTTCAAATAGGGCTCTTCTTCAGAAGTTATTCGTGTATGGCACAACTCAGAACATCAAATTGCAGTGCTCTAGCTATTAACATGCTAATTATTCTTCACTATTTCATTTCCTTTTGCATAGTGTCCAAATCTTTCCTCTTTCTTTTCATCCTCCTTAACATCTTACAGGTTTACATCCAAACCTGGAATGGACAGAATCTTTCTATGACTATTGTACGAGATGAGTACCCAGCCAATCCCATGGTTCTTCGAGGTATTAATCAGAAAGCTGTCTTTCAGCAATACCAGCCAGTAGTGATGCTCCAAAAGGGCTACACAATACATTGGAATGGAAAAGCTCCAAACGTCACCTATCTTTATCTCATTAACTTTAACAAGTATGTTTATTATCTTTCATGTCATTGATCCGTAAGGCAATACTGAAGTGATGTCCTGCAGAATTAACATGCATGAGAGTTTGCAACCATCAGTAAGACTGGATCTTGGGTTGGGTTTTTTTTCATAATTACAAGTACTAAAGTATGAAATGAAAGAGTTTAAGTGGTAGACCTGCACTGAAGTTAAACTTTTGTCTGGTACGATGTTGTTAAGGAAACCCCTTTGGACAAGAAAATGTACAAATAGTGAAGTTGAGCAGAACTGGAGCTGGATAGTTTATTTAGCATTCTTGATTTTGTTGTCAGATAAACTTACTTGATTTTACACTTTAGACATTTAATGTATCCTGAAAGTATCAGTTACTATAATGAAACACTGTGTAGAGAGGGGAAGAAAGATCTGGTTGAGGGTTTGGGAGCTCTTTGCGTTCCTGTTACTTTGTTTGCGTATTGTCAACTAAACTGTTCCTATGGTGACTCATGCATCTTATTTTGTTTTCAGGAATGACTGGATTCGTGTTGGTCTTTGTTATCAACCAAATACAGATTTTGTTATAGTATTGGAAACCTTTCAAAGGCGGTCATCTGCTCTGTCAAGCAAGATAGAGCGCTACATGCCTGTATCTTCAATGATGGAGCTGGAAAAGAGTCGATCAGACAGGAAGTTTTACTTTGACAACAGTACTGGGTAACTCCTTGTAACTTGACCCTATTGGAAGATGCTGTTTAACTTTAAAAGGTGCAGTTTGATACTGTTAAAAGCAACTGATTGAGACACCTGCATAAGAGGAAAGCTGCTGCAGAGGAGACTAAAGCCTACTTGAAAGAGTATATGACTTTGAATCTCCCAAATACAGTGGGTGTCATTGACATACTTTCCCAAGAGTGCTACAGTTGCCACAGATATTTCCTACCTTGTGCCTGGCGAAAATGTGGTATCTGGTGTGCTGCAGAGCACTGACTTTCAGGAAGTAACTTCTAAGTCTTTAAAGAAAATTAGTGCCTCCTAGAAATATCCCAGAATTTTTTAAGAAAATTTTAAGAATGTATTTGTGAAAATCCTAATCCACTTCCAACCTTCTTGAAAGTACTTAAAAGTCCTAGTCTCTCTTTCAAGAGTATTTCTGACAAGAGTCCATTGAGATCCTTCTGAGAGGTTTAAGATATGGTCAGCTTGGAGTAAATAAGTCCTACATATGTTGTTCGTGTGTTTTTCAAATGTTGATCTTTAACTTAGAATTTGTTCTCTTATTTATTTCATTCCCACATCTGCTACTTTGTCTGTCTGTAGTAAATACACAGATAAATGTAGCTTTTGAGAAGACATTCAAGTTTCTTTTGTCTAAGAGCTACAGTGATAATGATCGAATATATAGCAGCAGAAGTACCAGTCTCTGTGTACGTGAAAATCAATGACTGCTATCCTCTAAATTGCATTTCCAGGCATTTGTAACAGTACAATTACATTGTCCAGTGCTGGTGGGTGCAGCTGAACATCCAAACAGTTACTGCTGGGTATCTGCAAAGATCTATGATCAAAGAAAACATTTATGCTCTGCAGTTTCTTTTTTGTTTCCTGCAAGCCACTGATTTGAGGAGTGGTTGTTCTTTTCAAAGCATACGTGTTTGTAATGATGTCTCCTTTAATTGTTGGGAATTTCAAATATGTCAGTAGAAACTTCCTAACTCTAAATAGTAAATACTTTGGAGAAGTGTGAACAATAGTACAGAAGTGAATACTGTACTTCCTCTGCTTCTGAAAGTCCTGAAATATAGCTGTTAAGGTTTAACATAAATACCTATCTTTCCAGCAACTGATCTAGATTATTTTTCCCCCTTTTGTGTAGATTACTGTTTTTATTTCTTCAAGCCAAATATAATAGGGATGGTCACAGTTATTGCTCATCTCAGGGATGTGAAAGGATCAAGATTGTGACCAAAGATTCAGCAAAAGGGATCAGTAACTGCATGTCAAAAGCTTACCCAAAGTACTACCAAGGACCAACGGTCACAAAACAGATGCCGGTAAAAACTACTGTACCATGTACAAAGTGTGGCACAACTCAGGTAAAATAAATTAAGCAAAAACTTTCATGAACTGTGTAGCTGGTATTGCCATCTACTTCCTTTAAGGCAGAATTTCAGTCTTTCAGCACAGGATGATGGTCATGTTGTTAGTCTCCTGTGTGCTAGAGGCAGGGAGTCTCTTGTAGCACAAAGGTTTCAGTTTTTGTTCCTTGAAAAATACTGCTTCACCTCTGAGTGCTACAGAGAAGGGACATAGGTAGGTCTGGTGTCTTGTACTATAGTATTGTCTGTATTACATGTAGGATAGCTCAGCCACAAAGATCTACATGCTTTTGGCCAAACTTCTTTTTTCAATCTTTGCTTATTAGCATGAACTTGAAGCTGCATTTTCCATTTTATCTATACAAGCTGAGAAAAATATGGAAAGTAAGGAATAAAATGGGTTACACCTATACATCATTATATTTATTAGCTTTGCTAGTACCATAAATAATGGCACCGACAAATGGATGCATTTGTTGGAGCAATTGCCTGGTGTGATTGTCTGGCAGCTGGAAAGCTGCCTGACAGAAAAGGGCCTGGGGGTGTTAATTGACAGCCAGCTGAACATGATCAGGCAGCGTGCCCAGGTGGCCAAGGCGGCCAGCAGCACCCTGGCTGGTACCAGACACAGTGTGGCCAGCAGGACCAGGGCAGCGATGGTCCCCCTGTCCTGGGCACTGGTGAGGCCGCACCTCGAACGCTGTGTTCAGGTTTGGGCCCCTCGCTGCAAGAGGGACGCTGAGGTGCTGCAGCGTGGCCAGAGCGGGCAGCGAGGCTGGTGCAGGGTCTGGAGCACAAGTCTGACGGGGAGCGGCTGAGGGAACGGGGGCGGTTTAGCCTGGAGAAAAGGAGGCTGAGGGGAGACCTCATTGCTCTTTACAGCTCCCTGACAGGAGGTTGTAGCCAGGTGAGTGTCCGTCTCTTCTCCCAAGTAGCAAGCGATGGATCGAGACGAAAAGGCTTCACGTTGCACCAGGGAAAGTTTTTAGACTGGATGTTAGGAAAAATTTCCTTACTGAAAAGGTGGTCAAGCACTGGAACAGGCTGCCAAGGGAAGTGGTTGAGTGACCATCTCTGGAGGTATTTTAAAGATGTGTAGATGTGGTGCTTAGGGACATGGTTTAGTGGTGGACTTGGTAGTGCTAGGTTAACAGATGATCTCTGATCTTAAGGCTTCTTTCCAACCTAAACGATTCTGTGATAAAGCTTTGAAGACACATGACTATGTGTACTTAACGGGGTTTGTTTGATATCCAGGTGGTATTCACCAGCGATCCTCACAAAAACTACCTCCATGTGCAGATTCATTCATCTGGTAAAAAGGAGTTGAGCAGAGGTCAGCAAGCATTTATTTCTGTAAGTACTCTTTATGGTTTTCTTCTATCTTGCTTTTTGGCAATTTGTATTACAACAGTTGTACCGCTCTACATAATGCTAGACCTCACTTCACGTGAATGACAAGCATTGATTCCTAGTTTAAAAACCAAACAGTCAAAAAGATGATGCGTTAACCTTGGAAAATGAGACTCCAAAGCTCCATTTTGTATTCTAATCCATTCCTGATGGGAGTGAAAATTGTACCAGTAATGGAGAGTTTAAAATCCTCAGATTGATGCTGAAATCTGGATGAGTGTACATTTATTGATGGCTGCTTTGGAAAAAAAACCCACACCCACCAAAACCAAAAAAAAAAACCACCCAAACACCAAACAACCTGTTAGTTGAATCTGTGTTGAAATTACTTTTGCAGTAACGGATTGGTGAGTTTATAAGTGATTCAAGCCATTAAGCTTTGCTAAAAACCCTTAAAATAGCAATTACTAAAGAACCCATAGAGATTTCTGTATTTGTTCTGAGGCAGTCCTGATAAGCCTAGTGATGTGATACTGTATAAAAAGTTGCTTACTTTGACTTTTCTGTTTGGATGCTGAAGGAGACTTGCACATGATGCTGAAACAGTGTTTGCAGACCTTCTGACACCACAAAGCTTAAAGTCTGTATGTGGCTTACATTCCACAGCATCAGTGCGTTAGCTTGGTTGAAATAGTAAAACTTATTTAGACAGAAATTTAGCACGTGAACAGTGTAACCTTAGCAGCTGCAAACTTCTGTGGGAATGTGTGTGCCATATCCAAAGCAGTAAGAGTGCTGTAGGAAGAAACTGGGCTGGAACAGGGCTGCTGCAGAGATGGATTAACAGTACTATTGCCAAGGAGTCCAGGTGGTTCAGTACCTGAATTCCGGCTTCCCAAAGCAGGAGTGATGACTGAGGCAGGTGGTAAGCCACCTGAAATGTACAGTCCCCTTGTAGAAGCCAGGAACTGAAGACTCCCATGGAATTTCAGAAGTCCCCCTGAAAGCTTCTCCTCAAGGGGGAAAATTAGGAGATACTAGGGAGAAGCATTATTTTTAAGGAAATTAGTACACCACTGTGTCTAAACTAGATGAAGATTAATGGAGTGTGTTAGAATTGCTGTTGGATTCACACTAACTTTAAGAAAGCAGGAAAAAGTTTTTTTCTTTTTTTCTTCTCCCATTCAGGTCAATGACACTATGTTTTCCTTCAAGGATAATGGTATACTTACTGTTGTAGTTGATGCCTGCACTGGCACAGTATTGGGAAATAAATTATTTTCTGGAGTAGACATTAAACGTGTCAATGGATATTTAAAATCTGGAATTCCACAAAGGTAGTGTAATGACCGTTTATTTCTGGTATGTCCTGTAAGCTGTAGCTCTGCTCTCTCTCAAGGATTTAAATAATGATGTCTGCACAGAAGCACTGGAAGTGAGGAAACCGTGTATCTTAAGTTGAGGGGAAGAAGAAACATAGGAGCCTTTTAACAGACATTTAGCCTTATTTGAGGGAACAAAGCAACTCAGATCTTGAGCACTTACAATTTTCCAGTGTTAACCTGTCTCTCACCACAAATTATTTTTTTTTTTTTAACTAAACGTCTTGTAATAACACTTCTTTGCCTAAACCAGTAACTTTTTGGTTAATAAGTTTACTTGAGGACACTGGCAAGAACTATGTGACAAGATCATACTGTTTTCTCCCTATCTAGGGAGAAAACCACTTATCATCAAAGAAAGATAGTTAGTGTCAGAAAATCTGCAGTCTAATATACTCAATTTTTGTCAATATCAAAACTTGATTTTTTATATAAAATATTAAACAATATTTAAATAACATTTTCTAATAACTTTGAGGTTAAATTTAAAAGTCAGTTTTAAAAAAATAATTATAGGTGGGTGCTTTTCTAGGTACTGCTTTCAGAGAGGTTTGACTGTTTTCATGTCACGAAATGACATGGCATGAGTACTCTTAAGCAAGTGCACTATGAGGCCAGCTAGCTGTAAAAGCATATAGTAGCGTATTAGGAAGACTCCGTGTTTGTAACAGCTGCTGTCTCTGCACCGTTTCTGCTGCAGGTCTGTCGTTCTACTGAGCACAAGAGGTGATGTAGCAATTCCTAATAATTTATCAGAAGCCTTAATGTCCCTGGGGACAGCCAAACCACCTTATCTTCAGAGCAATGGTTGGTAGAAATTTTGCACATTTCTTTGACACCGCCTTGGTCTGTGTGTTTACGTTGGTGTGGTGGGTTTCTCACAGAGTGTGTGAAAATGCAGCTGGGCAGGGATGGTTGCCAGTTGGCGCTGGTGTGGACTGCTCTGTTGCGGGGGAGGGGGTGGGCAGCCCTTCAGCAGATGGGGCAGAAAACCATTCCCGTTGCCCTGAAAGGCATTGTGTGAAGCTTGTTGCAAGCAGAGAAGTGCCTAGTGGTTCTTTGTGCCTGTGTATTACAGAAAAAGAGGCCCAGGCTTTTTTCCCAAAGCCTGTGTTTTGTGCCTCAGCCAGTGACAGCAACGCTGTGCTGGGCTAGTATTTCTTGTAACAGAATCTGGAGGTAGAGATGGGAAGCTGTTGGTATTTGGAGGGATGATCACTTTATAGACCACATGGGGTGGCTGTCATCCATTCAGGGCCCTGGCAAAAGTGCTGGCTGAGAAAGGACTCATAACTTTCATAAGGGTTCATAACTGTCCTGGTGTTTTCAAAATAAGGTTTCAGAGTACTTAATACTGAATATTGAAAAAGGAAATTGCAAATCAGTATTTCCTTGCGAGGTGCATGTGAAGCTGAGAGCGGATTGATGTCCTGAATAACCTGGGGCTGAGTTTCAGAGGAGCATGCCGTTCCTTCGCAGCCGGTCCTGTGTTGTGCTTGGATGGGCTTGGCTGGTTTGGTAACACTGAGCTGTTTTTGTCACAGGAAGCCTGGCCTTTCTGGGCTTCAGAGGAAACTTTACGCCATCCTGGATTAAGCTGTTTACTGGTCCTGCTGGGCATGGGCTTGTTCAGATAGAAAAGTATATCCCTTTACAACTGGAAGAGTATGGCTGTGCCAGAGCAATCAAAAGCCGACGCAAAGACCTTGAGCTTCTGAAGAAGGCTACACGATCTCATTAAAGACTAAGATGTACATAAAAGCTGGGGGAAAAAATGTGAACTAACTTATTTTTTAATTTATGGCATTTTAAACTATATTGTTATCCAAGTAAATCATGTTATTGTCTGACAGATATTTGCCAGCATGGACCGCTTGAATGCCAATCTGTGCACCTTCTAGTTGTACAAAATATTAAAGAATTTATTAGTATTTGTATAAACAGGTTTCAGAGATTTTTTAGATGTTGGAATTTACTGTAAACAAGTTCCTTCTGTTTCATGCTCCTTTTCTATGTAAGAGGGTGTTCATAAATGCCTTAAATTTTTGATAACGTGTTGGAGTGCATCTTGGATTACTTGAAAGATTAACATTAAAGTATCCATAAGCATCTTGAATTGGTCATTACAGCTTAGGCATTTTGCCTCAGCTGTTTAGTTTTCCTGGGGGTTTGTTTAGCAATGAGCTCAGTTACATTCTCAGTCTGCTTTCCAAGTTGTTGAAAACCAATTTCCCCTGCGCATGCAGCTGACTCAAGGGGTTTTAACTGCAGCAAAATTTTTACTTTGCTCTATGAAAAATGGAGAGAAGGGATCCAGAGATCCAGCCTGGGGCTGGGTGAGGATTGTGCACCATGCAGCAGAGCTGAACAAGGCTATGTGTACCAGTGTGGCATACAGAGCAGAAAATGACTACCATTCTTTGGTGTCACTATTTACTGTTCACCCCTAAATACACAGGTGTCTGTGAGAGTTACTTCAGTAAACAGCCTGGGTGTTAAGGCTACAATTCAGCTTGACTTCAGCTTTTTCTTTTAAAGCTTTTAGCCAGAAGGGCAAAGCTGAGGTATTGTTATTTTCAGTTTTTTATGAAACTAAGCTTCTAATCTGGCAGTGGGTTTTTGGTTTTGTTTTGGTTTTTTTTGTTTGGTTGGTTGTTTTTTGTTTTGTGTTTTTTTTAAGGCTATTGCAACTTTAACTTCTCAGTGAATGGAAGGTGCTCTCAATTTACTCAAGCATGTCATAGCTTTTGCCTTAACTTTGATTCTTTTAATATACTCATGTCATTAATTTCTATTGATTTTATATTAGGTCTGTTTGATTTTTTTTTTTTTTTTTTTGGTTTTGTTGCAGTTATTTGGCCCTTGCTGCAGACAGTGTGAAAATCAGTTAGAAGAACTGAGTCACAGCTGCCCTTTTTCAGGATACTAGTCTTTGAAATTAAGTTTCAGAGACTGTAAAGATATGTTTCATAACAGGGAACAATAGGTGCCATAGAGCTAAAAATGTAACCATAGTTCTCGTAAAACATAGCTCCTTCTTCTTGTATACGTTCTTACTCATTCTAGCTGGTGTAATGTATCTGCCATTCAGAGATGCTTTGTGCTTTGAATTCGAAATGGAGTGGCTGTTGGAAATGAACTATACGCTTGTCTTCTCCAAAGAAGTTGAAAAACTGTGGGGATTTGTTTTGTGCTTTAAAGGAGAGGAGGCACAGTAGAAGACCTATTATTCTGTTCCATTAAAATATGCTACCTCAGTGCTACAATTAAACTGTCTGGTCTAGTGTAGTTTCTGAAGTGAGAGGGGAGGGGAAAGGAACACAATATGAGAGATACAGTTAACAAATAGATGTCTGATTTTATTTTTATTGTGAAACCAAGCCAAATGGATGATTGTGTATTTTGCAGTTGTTCTGATGCACAATTCCTGTTACATTTAAAAAAAAAAAGGGGGGGGGGAGTGTGTTTTGTTAGGGAGAGATGTGGTAAATATTTAAGTCTAGCTGTAATGTTTGGTGTTACTAATGCAGGGCAATGTGATTTAAATGCTCTGATGTGCAGTAGTCATAGTGTTTGGGGATTGAAATGGTTTTAAGACTTGCACTGTTCTGTGGGTCACACTCGGCAGAGAAATAACAATGAGGTGGTGACCTTCAGGCTTGTGAAGTCGGCCATTATTTATGAGATTCTGCTGTTCTAAGCCATCTTGTAAAAAATTGTACTTGGAAGTATCAAGGGTGTTTTGATATAGGGGTTACTGATGGAAAACTGGACCTGAAGTTGAAGTGTTGTCTTTTATGTAAATTTAAACACTTGATAAGTAGCATAAATAAATTTTTACATCTGACAAGGCAATAAAATCTTTTGTCTCTTCTGTTCTTAGATCAAGTAGCTTTGTAATGTGTCCTGTGTGAATACTGTGAACTATTTTATTTCAAACATCAATAGACCTGTGAAGTTTATGGAGTGTAACCTACTAGTCATTCAGAGACAAGTTGGGAATCCTGGGAAAGAAGACACTAATGGTGACTGAAGTTACGGGCCTGTCTCCAAGTCCTGTCATCTTTTAAAGCTGGTCTGAGCTGCTAACTGAGTGTAGTGTGATTTCTGCTTGGTGGGGCCAGCGCGGTATTGGTGTCTACTCGGTGGCATCTTATCCCTGTCTATAACTACCTCATGCGGGAGTAAAGAAGATAAAGCCAGGTTATTCTTGATGGTGCCCAGCAGCGCAGGACAAGAGGCAGTGGACACACACCGAAATGCAGGCAATAAACATGAAAAACTTCAGCGGAGTGTGTGGTCAAGCTCAGGAACTGATTGCCAGAGAGGCTGCGAAGTCTCTGTCTGTGGAAGACCAGCTGTAGCTGACTCTGCTTTGAGACATGAGCCATCTCCAGAGGTGGTGCCGCTGTGGATGTGTGGAGTTAAATGTATCAATGTGCCTAGCCTCTCCTTTCCAAGCACACCAGCTGCTGCAGCCTGCAAGGGCTGAACCACATGCTTTTCAGCTCGTGCTTGAAACTCGGTGCAATCTTAAAAATGAAGCATCTCTGCCCCAAAGACAGTCCAAAAGGCACTGTACTTGCCTCTTCATGGTTAGGCATTGTATACGAAGAGGTTGATTTTCATTCCTTGCTCAAATGGTGTCATTCTTCAGTAAAGAAATTAACTACAACAAAAGAATAAATTAACTACTTGGACCAAGGATCAGTTTAAGTTGTGCTATCAATAAGGCACTCTCTCTGGCCAAAGGCACCACTGAAAATCCACAATATGTGGGGCTGGAGACCCATCCCTAAAGAGTAGGGATGATGGCAAGGAAATGCTTCAGGAAAAGATAGACTTAATTCTGTGTATTGTGGGACTGTGGTGGCAGACTGAAGCCCGGGGTAACTTCTGACCCAGGACATGATGGGGCAAGACCTGCGGTTTCCTGCCCTTCCCCTCAACAGCTTTGCACTTTATTTAGGAAGGATGTACACTTGGGGACAGTCACCCAGCTCTGACTGAAAAGCCCAGTCTCTTGGGCTTTGGTGGGTTTTGGTGACAGCTGTGTCATATGGTGCAGCAGTCAATGAAGGTCAAAAGGGTATGTCATACTTGTATGTGTTTAAGGTGATCCTGATGTCATCCCAGTGTCCAAACTATGATATGCAAAGAAAAGCAGTAACTTCTGAACTTCAAAACTGCATTTATGTGAGCTTTTCCCAGTAATTACTTTTCCACCTCTTCTAGTCATACTTGTTCCAGAACTTATGGGAAAGTTCTGTCCTTTATTCTAGAGTTCAGAAGCATATTTTTCTTTTCTAGTGCCTTGTTTTATTCATGTGTCTTGTGTTAGTTAAAATTTTTAAATAATACTTGGTATTGAAGGATATAAGGCCACCTTTGACTTGAGCAAATTTATAAGCTTTTTAATTATATGGGAGTACTGTAATTTTGCATATTAAATTTTATTAACAATTTTAACTTGCTTAAAAAGAAAAAAGCTTGTCTGGGCGTTGACTTGTGTGACTGGGAATGGTGGGACTGGCAAGTCGTGAAGGTCCACCCCTCCTTTTTTATGTGATGGAACTGAAAAGTAAATAGTTTTTTAATACAATAGGAAAAATTTTGGGAGAGAGAAATCTGGGCAGCTCCTGAGATCTGCCTAACTTCTGATATATCATCTTGTACATGCTTTAGTGTCTTTCTCTTAACGCATACTGAAAAAATCTAGAGACTTGTGTTTTTCTGGAAAGGTTTCTAGTTGTTGTGTTTGGTGTACTGGTGAGAAACTGGGTTGGTCATATCACAGAAAAATTTAAAAGTAATCAGTCTGTATAAACTCCATCCTTAAAGGCCAACTTTTAAACTTTCCTGGTTCCTGTTGTATTTACAAGTACAAAGCAAATTATTTGCCATGCCTGGGAGGCAAATTCTTTTGTCTCATCTTTGTCCAAATTGAATGGAGTGACAGCTGAATATCCTGATTTATAATTTTTCTCTGAAGAAATGTTCTTATAACGTGCAATGGCCTGTCCTTATATGTAATTTATTCTAAGCAGAACATAAAGTGATATTTCAGGATTATTTTGGTGTGCAAGTTTATAAGTAATAATGCTGTACTAGAACGGCTATAAACAGTTAGAACTTCCTTTCCCCTGTGCAGCATTTCCAGTGACATTTTCAGCAGATACAAAACACATCATGAATTGATCCTAGTGTGAAACACGGTGTGTTTTGTAGCTTTTAGGGTTGGGTCTCAGATGATGATGTGTCATCTTTTTAATATCTGTGAGGTTCTTCTGCAGAAGATGGTTTACTCCGTCTGCAGGGTGTGAACTATGATCTAATGGTTTTCTTCCATCTCTAGTGCAAATGGCTGGTGGATGTTCTCAGTAGTAGTTGACAACACCACAGTTATCTGTGGTCTCGTATTATTTCTATTTCTGAGAAGTGATTCTATGATGAGCATCACTCAGTAGTGATGCTTTTTAATAGTTTTTTTTTAATAGTGTAATATAAATTTCCATCTGGCAGCATGTTCTTTTAAGTATTCCTATATTGATACCAGATTTTTCTGTCCTTCACAACAGTGAAATGCGAAGTATTAGAAGTATGTATACTCACAGGAATCATAGCAGCATGCACAATGGCCATTGTGTTCCTTCTGCTAGCAGACAAATGTAAAATAAGAGCTCATGTCAAGCTTTAATAGCTGGACATGGAAGAAAACAAATAAAGGTTCAAGAAAAATCTGTTTGCAGTCTCTTCCTTATAAGTCGTGCACACCTTTCTCCTTTTGCTTTGTAGGGATAGGGTTCACCTTATCACTTCCCTCTCAGTCTGTAAGGGCTGGGATACTGCTTTGGTTAAGTATCTTGTTCCTGTAGAATTTTCCATTTCTAATATTCCCAATGTTTTGCTGCCTGTGGATTTTTCTGAGTAATTGTCCATCCTTCTCCATTAACTCTTATTTCCAAAGCATCTTGGGGAGTGGGTTGGACCTTTCCTGTTTTCTCACCCTTTTTTTTGGTCTACCCAGACTGACTTGTGTTTCAGAATGTAATCTGTCTCTTTTAACAGAGCCATTAGCCAAAATATGCTGCTGTTGAATTCTCTGGTCCCTGTGACCCACACTGTAGCAACATGTTCAAGATCAGACAGATTCATGGAAATATCTTTTGCAAATAAGCATCAGGCATGGGGATGCTATGGGTGCCAAACTGAAGGAATTAATGACACAGAACTTGTGTAAAATTGTTGATCTCCACTGCCTATTTTTATGCGTAGTGTTGCTGGCTGAGCTTTAAACAGGACCTTTGTAATCTGGAAGTCAGGGTGGGTTTAAATTCTTCCATAGCTATTATGTTGAATGAACCAGATTAAACACTTTATGCTCCAGAGTATAGAATTAGAATGACTACCAATACAAAATTTAGAAATGTTGATACGCACTCTTTATAGGAATAATTGGCTGGGTTTTTTTCTTATGATACTTCAATTTCATTACTTTCACGCTTAAGTCATCGCACACTCTCCCCCTCTGCTGCCTCAGGCAGTCCTACACAAACTCCATGACATCATTGCTGTTACTAACATACAAGCCAGTTTCTAAAATGAAGCTAATAAATTGGGTTCACAGTAATAAACTTATGCCTAGCAGTTACTGATTATACAAGTAGTAAACCAGGGTCTTAGGTGAACTGCAGTTTCTAGATTTATATGTGTTTAACACCTGAGTGTGTAAATAACTGTATTAATATATTTCCCAAAGTAGATCCTAAAATTACAAAAATACTCCCCTCTTTGCCTGTGAAAGCTTTCTGTTGATCTGTGAAAGGGTAAATGACATTGCAAATTGCCAGGGATCTATACTGAAGTTGTTTAGGAAGGTTGTTGCTGGAGGGCCCCAGGACACAAACTCTCAACACTGGGTTTAGTAGGGAAGCAAACGCTCTATTAGAAGCACATTGTAGCTTTGAGTCAAAATAATGTTTTCCCTCTCTGCAGACATACACTAAACCCAATATGTGAATCCACATCTATAGTTAAACAAATTCTTAAAAGACTTGAACACTCTGTATCTTGATAATAAACATTAAGAATTCTCAGAAGGTTAATGCAAAACTAATCAGGTTGAGCAGAGACGTGCCATTTGCTAGAATATACCTGTGATGTGAAAGTACAAAGTGAGGTGACATTTCTCATTAGGCACAGAAACAACCATATACATGCAGGCAAATTCTTGATCTCTAAAGGCATTCATTACCCTTGACATCTTTGTAATTTTTTAAAGTTGTCATCCCATAAATACTTAATGTGTGAATAAGCAGCTATGTAAGCTTAAGGTCACAGCAAAAAGTATTTGAATGCAAGTGTGGTTTTTTATTCATGAGAATTGTTGCAGAAGTAATTTGGCGATTTGTAAACCTAAAGAGGTTAATTCTGCTTTTCTTTCTGTAGTCTGTTAACTCCTGCTTTAACTTCTACTTCTTGCAGACCAGGTTCTTACACTGGATCTGTAAAACTTCTTCTTATGCAATTAATGAACCCAACTACATGCAGAGGAGCCACCAGTGAGATTTTTGAGACCAAAAAATTGTACAAAACTCCTTCCCAATGTAACAGTGGGTAGAGAGAAGTCTGGGTTTTGTGTGTGTTCACTGACTTTTTTGCAGATGTTTGCATCTTTCCTAGTTGATACATTTGCACCTTATTTTTTCATGTGAGACAGGTAAGTTGCATGGATACAACTATACATTTTTTTTTGAAGATGGGAAGCCAATTATACTGGTACCAAGAAAATGCAGTTCACATGGATGTACATAATGCATTAGGATTGGGGTACCCAGATCTTCAAGGACTGGTTATGAAATCCAAGGCAGTAATTATATATATATATATATAAACACTCTTTATATATTTAAAATACAAAATAATATACATAATGGAAAAAATAAGCACATACAAAAATTATATATAAAAACTATATATTATATTACTATATATTATTAATAATTATATACCATTATAAAATATATCATATTAATAAAAATATTAAATCATGTATATTATTTATATATATATATAGCTTAATTTCCAGCCAAGTAGCTGAAGCTTATCTAGAAAGGTTTATTCATTGGGTGTGTACAGTCTGTCCCAGAGAAAATGCGGAGACATCACAGAAAATCCAGAAAGAGAGTTGATTCATCATGGAAGAGGATGAGTTTAGGAAAGAAACGTGTAAATGCTGGAATGATTTTTCTTTTTGAGTTGAAGTACGTCACAAACAGGCATGGGTTCCTGTGCAGGAAACAGCTCTTCCGTAAAAGGGGCCAGGGAACAGAGTGTATTAGGCCAATGCAGTGGCAGAACAAACAAAGCAAGTACAGTGGCTACTGATTTCCTTCCTCTGTCATGCCACAGCATGATTTATTGCAGAGCTGCAGAGAAGCAAGTGCTCCAGTTTTCAACACAGTTGTCACCTCTGATTCACATAGAGAGTAATGCATGCTCTCATCCTACCATACTTTGATCAAAAGGTACCAGCTATGGAAAAAAATGCAAAAAAACAATAAATGCAGGCAGCTGAATATATCTGCTATCAAAATGAATTTCCCTGAGAGATTACCAGAAAAAGGGAAGTTCTTCTATGAAGGAAATTGTTCAAGAGAAGATTAGCACAAGGCTATAGAGTGCTTTGACTGAAGAAAGTTAATTTTTGTACCTCCAGTTAGCTAATACTTCTGAAGTAAGAAGTGTTACGATGTGCAAAACAAAATCTTACCCCTAATGATTTTACAAATACTGCCAACAGATGCAGAAAAAGCCTTCCCAAGCATATTGTGGTCTTAAACTCAGAAGAAACATGCACAAGCTCCCACTAGAGAAGTCACACCTGCCTGGCTGGAGCCAGCAGCCCAGGAGAGAAGGGATGTGGCTGAGCAGTCCAGAAACAGAACAGAATCTGTAGCCAAATACTTCTGAAGTGAGGCGTTTTGGAGTGAGGCTTCTTGAAAGACAGCTTTTCTCGAGCCTTTGAGGAGCATTATCTACTACAGGGTATGTCAGATCCTGGGAGGCTTGCACTTTTTCGCAAAAGGTGGTTTTGGTGTGTCTCAGCGGCAGCCTGTGTCAGTGAGCTGATAGGAGCCAGGCTGGGAGGAGCAGTCACTTGCTGGGGTGTTGGCAGCTTCAGTGCACTTGGATCCAGTAGAGGCAGTGCCAAATAAATCTACTTGGCACCCATCCAGCAGATATTGTATCCTCTTAACAAGATCTCCCTGCCAGGCAAAGCAATAAAGGCAGGCTTGACTTCACATTAACTGATTAAGGTGAAGCTGCTATAATTAAAAGGGGGTCACTTTAATTAATGGTTTAATGGCATCCTCTAAATTGAAATCTCAATAGAGGGAATTAGAATAACCTCTGGGTGAACTTAGTTGGAGCTATCTGCCAAACTTCACACTAAGAAATGTAAAGCATGGGTTGTTGTGAGCACAGATGAAAGAGTATCTTGTGTGGGAGCACTGGTGAAGTGAGGGAAGGATTAAAAGAGACAGCACAAATTACCAAAGATGATATTTTCTTGCCTTTTAGCTCCCACTCCATCTTGAGTGTTAAATTCCAGATGTTCCCCACTGAAAATCAATGGATGTCCATCTTCAAACAAAAACCTGTGAGTGGGCTGTTGAGTCAAATCTGAGGCTGTCTCTCAGCACGACTGAGGATCATGGTTTAATCAACCAGCGAAGATGATGTCAGATCGCTCTGCCGTAGCTGTCTTGCCATTTTACATTGTAATTAAAAGCATGACAACAAAACCTCAAAAGCTATTACCTCTTGAATAAGTACAGCAACAATGCATTAAAGATTAGGAGAAATTGAACTGAGTTGGGAGGTAGGAGTCTGGTTTTATTTGCCCGCTAGATTTTTTTCTTTTATAGCTATGCATCCATCAAAGTAATAGCTATTAGTTTGTGGACTCTAAAGAGCAGATTGGCATGGCAATAAAGATCACTTCAGCCTTTCAGTATCAGATTGAAAGCTACAGATGGAGAGAGAGGACCGCAACTGCATTGGGGTATTTGTGCCAGCTGATAATTGCAATAGCAGTCTGCTCCAAAAATGTCAAATCAGACCTTACGGAGCTGTTTATTCCTAACCTGGTGCCTACGTATCTTCTTTAAAGACTGTGCAGGCCCCATGCCTTTCCTGGCACAGCGTATCAGAAGAGGTAATTTCCACTACTGTCATCTCCGTCTTTCTTCCTTGCCTGTTCCAAAGTTCTTGCTCCCTAATCAGTTTTTCTTCAGATGTCAAATGTCTAAAACTCATGTGTCAACATTAGTTCAGCCTTAAACGTCCATTAGATGTTCTTCTTTCTCCTGTTCTTAGTCATCGTGGTTTCCCACACCCATTAAGAGAAAAGGCAGCCAGCAAAATGATGCTTATTATTAACCCTTCCTCTTCCAACGGAAGGGCAAGGTTAAACACTAACTTAGTAGAGATATGATCTACAGAACATTGATAAAAATCAAGTTTTCAGACTTTCTACTGCCTATTTTGAGAGACAACCACCAGTTTACTCTTTCTTTCCTCTGTAAGGGAAAAACATTTCCACTAGCATTTATGTCTGCATCAGTAATGTGAGCAATGCTTTCTGAGGTTTTTGTCACGAGCCATGCTGCACTGTTTAGATAGCAGAGCAACAAAGCTGGAACCAAAATAGTTCCCAACTACATTACTGTAAAGGGGAAAGCCTAAGGTCCCAAATAGCATTTCAAAACTATTTTTATAATTTATATGTTTAATTATGTTATTCTTATGCTAGCTTGGGTTTTTTTTAATGTTGTTTATTTTTTCATGTAGGGCTCTATATTTCAGCAGAGGGCACTGTGACCTTACTTAAAACTCAATCTGTTAATTGGGCCACTTGAGCATGGGAAAAATTGTAATATTTTTCCTCGGCATCATTCCTTAAATCACAGGGTTGTATACACAGGATTTACTTATTCTCCATTTTAATTATTGTCTTATCATTGCAGCTAAAAGACTGGAAGAAACTGAGAAAAAACACTTCATTAAATTAATACCTGTTTTTCTGAATCTCCTTACTTTTCTGTAGAGGAAAATTAGTTAAATAAAGGCTTGGACTTTTTTTCTCTAGGGTAACATAGTTTCCCACAGTACAACACCTGGTGTAGGCATTTTAATAAAGACTTTACAGCAGCTTCTATGTCAGAGGATAACAATAAAAACCCTTCAAAACTCTCATACCTCTATGACGTATACAAGTCACTGAAGGACAACCTGCTGTTTTGTGTGTTGCTACCCACAAAGGGCAAAAGCACCAAACCTACCCGCACTGCAGTTAAACCCGGAGGAGGCCAGGACAGCCCATAAGACTGGCATCCCTGCTTTCCTCTGGGAGCTGAGCCCATGCTGTAAGCCTCAGCTGGCCTCTGGATCCCTTTTGGGCTCAGGTCTTCCTTTTCAGTACCAGCACGTTGGCTCAGAAGCTTGTTTTGAGTCTCAACCCCTAAGTGAGTATGTAGGCACTAGAAATCTGCTGAAGTGAGGAAAAAAGGAGGAAGAGGGTCACTGCTGCGTGTCTCCCCACTAGGCTGGGATGCCCAGTGTTAGGCCAGCTCCAGCTTCGGAGCATTTTGGGCTGAGCATCTCACAACTACAACAGGAGGTGGAGTTAGGAGCAGCAGAGGTAGCATGAGATGGTGCCCTGTGGTGCAGTGTGGCCATCAGCATCCCCCACTGCAAGACAGCGGTGCACTCTTGTCCTAACCAGAGGTATACCAGCCTCTGAGCCTCCCATGGTGTGGAGCAGGCTGCCAGGCTTCTGCGAATCCCACTTTGTCAGAAGGTGCGAGCTGAACAACTCCTGTGTGTATAGGAAGCAAAGGTGTTGCTGCCAGTTGCACTTTCACTGATGCAATTTATTCAGCTCTACACAGAAACTGACAGTAAAAGGTTATAACTTTAAAGGTTATAAAGGTGAGGCAGTTTAGAGAATCATAAATTAATAATTAAAATTATTATTTTATTATTTTTAAGTTTAGATAATCATACATTAATAAATAAAAGATAAATCAGTAGTTCTCTCAGGGGTGTATGTGTACATTTCTAGCTATTAGCAATGAAAAGATGAGGACGAAATAAGGAAAAGAGACTAATACAGGGTAGTAACTCCATCCTTTAAATTTCCTTCATTGAGTGGATTATATCCAAAACTTTCAGCTGCTTTTTTATCCAAAGGTTGTATTTGTATTCCTCACAGGTTGTACATAACTTGGCAGGAGGTACAATCGTTGGTTTGAGCTCCCCAGCCAAGAAAGCTTATTTAAGATATCTCCATTTGGTTTTGATGGTAGCATATGTCTGAGGAAAAAACAATTTGTTTTCTAAGAATGGCCCTGCTCTTTCCCTTCCTCTCTGGGATTAAACATACCGGTTTTTCAAAGGAGAAATGTAAGCGCGAGTGACTTGTGCTTTAGACGCCAGGATTATTATCCTGGGTACCAAGGGCTGCTGTGATGCTAGACACCTACTATTTTCTGTGACTTGTAACAGGCTCCATATAGTTGACCAGCTGGCGTTGGTTGTGATCCGTTGCACACTGCTTGTACCAAAAAACCTTTGGGAATATGAGGCTCGTTGTGCTTTACAGGAATCTAATGCCAACGCTGGCAACAGGTAATACAAAAAGGGAACTTTCCTGTGGACAATATGGTTTAGTCCTGCTGTGCTGGAATTAAATGTCCTAAGTTATTTCTAGCCCCCTGAGCATGCAGCATATCTGACAAGTACAATGGTTATGCATTGTTTGTAGCCAAAAGCTTGTGGCAGAATTGCTTACCACCTTGCTGACAGACTGTCCTACTAAAAGCTGTCAGCAGTATTCTTCTAATGAGACAACTATTTCTTTGCAACTTATTCAGTAACAAACATACCTGCATGTAAAAGCCATACACCACACAACAGTGACCTCTAGCTAACTGTTGCTCCAATTGCACTCACTGCACCTACAGGAAGACCTGAGCAGTTCAACTTCTCTGACCTTTTCTGTCTTTGATTTTTGGGTAAACATGACAGCTGAAGCTAACAGGGATGCTCTGTGACAATGTGATAACGATGTCTTTTTTTTAACTTCTGTTTTTCATTTGACGTGTTGCCACCCTTGCTGTTTTCAGAAGATTGATGGGTTTCACTGCATGGCTCCATTTGCCTGGTACAGTCCTCCATTACCCCCAGAAATAATCTCTGCATCACTCTGGTCAGGACAGCAAAATCAAATAACTTCAAAACCATATTTACCCCACCATTGGTTCATGATTCTAAATGAATCTAAATGACGCCATTTCCATCATGTTCAAAAGCCTCTCTGTTGTGTCCTCTGAGTCTGTAGGTAGCGCTGGTTCCTAAGAAAGTGGTCTTGCCTCTGTACACTGAATGCTTAGAATATAGCTGCCACTTACTCTTTTAATTGTTTTTTGTCTTTTGAAATATGCAAAGAAATCCTACCTACTATGCTGCCTTTTACTTGCCACACCCAGGCCTGTATAAGATGGGAGATACAGAAAATAAGGTGAGGTGTTTCACTTCTTAAGAAAGTTTAAAATTATTTAACTTTATGGTAAGGAGAAAAAGAAAATCACAACAATGTGTACCTCTACTGGCTTGAAAAGGAAAGGTGATGACCACAGTGATGAGAACAAACCATAGCATGACTGGCATAAACCTTTCCCTTCACATGAAGATGGAAATTATGTAGCCAAGTTGTCATTTATATCTATGTATTTCTCAAAAAGATCTATTTTTCAGTTGACTTCTAATTATTTGTAACAAATCCATTGCAACAGAAATGAGCTAGAACTCTAGTCTGCCGGTGTATAGAACATTTTGGTCACATAAGACCATCACCTTGCATTTATTGTGGGTTAAATTCCAAATTGCACCCATGGAAGCACAGCCATGCCCTGTCAGGCTTCAGCAGGCTGCCGAAAAAACTGAGTTTGGTGTAATGGCATTTCATGGAGGTGTGCCTGAGAGAAGAGGCGGTCTGAGAGGAGGAAAGCAGGGACAATGAGCAGCTGTGGTGCTGAGCAGGTGCTGGAAACATGGGAAACAGGTGTGAGGTTGGGTGGCGCCATCAGCTGCAGGAGTGGTTGGGGGCCTGCAAGCAGGAGTTGGGGGAAACGCAGCATTGCCCATGGTGGCCATGGGTGACTGGGGCTGGCGGTGGAGTTGGCTCTCCTGGGGCCAGAGCAGGGTCCGAGGCAGAAGCACCCTATGTCCAAACAGATACCGTGAAACCTCCCCTCAGCCACACGCTTCTGGCACACTTCTCCCAGGGCCGCTGGCAGGTGAAGGAGCAGTGAGCTCCCATGGGGCAGAAAAGAGGGCGAGGAGGCTACAGAGGGGATGTCAGGAAAGAGAAAGACGATCCAGATCATCATTTTTTCCCAATCAGCCCCTTTCCTCTGCCCCCTCTCTTCATTTCCTTACATCCCCCTTCTGCAGATGCAGTGTCGCTCCCAGTGTCCGTATTAGTTACACTAATTATGCTGGTGACTTTGAATATATTAATTCATTGAAACCATCAACTCTATCTGATTCTTTCCTTGCAAATGGTTCAAATGGCTCCTTCAGGGCTTAATGTTTTTCCCTCTACAAATGTTGCAGACTCTGTGATGACAGCTAGTTTTTAATTTAAAAGTGGTACAAGGTTGTTTTTAGGTTGTTATTATTTATTTTCTAATCACTTTTGTCTATTTTAGATCTGATAGCTGTGAAAGTGATTTCCTCTCACACTTAACAGTGGCTGTGGTATCTCATTATAGTTTGTGCACAAATCCACCAATTCTTGCTGATTTCTTTCTGGTCTCCCTTTTCTTCTTCACCCAGTCTTTAATACAGTGCTGCAGATTTTTGGTTAGCCCGCTCAGCAGTATTTTTCATAACAGATTTTTATAACATCTGCTGCTGCTCTGTACACACACCGAGACTAGTTATTAAAACTCTGAATGCCAACACATACATTTCATTCTGTAATATAAAGGGAGCTGGCTGAAAATTGTGTACCTGTTTTCTGAATGCTGGGATGCTAGCAAATGTTTGCAGGCCCTGAATGGGATTTAATGTGACTTAATTCTCCAAGCAGTGGTTTGCTTCTCTTAGTTCAAGCAGGATACAAGGCAATCAAGGCTTTATGAAAATTTGTTGACTATGGACACTAGTTAAAGAGTCTTCTGTGTGCTGAGGCTTGGAGACTTTGACCTGAATAAAGTGGCACAGTAAGGAGAGTAAGATCTTGAGTCAGCCCAACAGCAGCCGCTTACAAAACTATGCATGTCCTTCAGACCCACTGGTTTACAATCTAAGCACATGTTTAACACAGCAGGCAACACTGTACTATAAATGCTCTTAACCACAGTTTAGAGCCAAAAGCAGCAGAGTATGTTTACCTCGCGACCTAGCTTCGTTACCCTGCAATGCTGATGGCATGAATATCTCCAGGCTTATTCACACAGTACCATAGAACATTTCAAGTTGGAAGGAACTCATAAGGATCATCAAGTCCAACTCCTGCTCCTTGCAGGACTAACTAAAGCTGAAGGATATGATAAAGACCATCGTCCAGACACTCCTTGAACTCTGACTGGCTTGGTGCTGTGACCACTTCCCTGGGGAGGCTGTTCCAGTCTTTAGTACTACCAGGATCTGATGAAGTGACGGCATTTTGAAAAAGCTTTTCTGTGGGGAAAGCATCCATTTTGGCATGTGTTGCTCTGTATCAATCTCTGTTCCTCAACTAGGCATTCTTGCTTCGCAGTTACTGGGTTTATATTGTGGCAAGAGTTTTGCTGGTTGCTTTTACCAGGAGGTAACTGTTAGGCAGGTAGTTGTTACAATACAAATATTTTTAAACATGTTATTTCCTGCAGGCAAGAGTTACTATTCAGATACCGAGATACTGTCCACAGCACGGAGTGAAAATGGATGTAAATAGATAGATCTTTAGAGATACAAACACTTGGGGGATCCTGGTGGTAACCGACCCTCAGTGCTCACATGCAGCACGTACTACAACTGGTCTTTCAGGCCCCCATTTGCTCAGGTTGGAGTATCACTGGATTCATGAAATTATCTCCCTTACATGAGAGGTACTTACATGAATGCTTTGGTTTCCACACTCTGATTTCATCCCCTTGGTGCAGGCAGCTTTTCTCTACCTCAATCCTCATTTAGCACATATCACACTGATGAGGAAACCTCCTTTCCTGAAAATAAACTTTTCTGTCACATAGCCCTGCATCAAGTAAATAAATGAAAATTTTGGGGAAAAAAGTTTTGAAGCAAGATTTATTTTTTCCTCAAATAGCTTCAAGCTAGTCAAGTTAACCATGCACAGCACTATTCAGCTTCTACTGTTTATGTTGGACTTCATAAGTAATTGAATTTTTCTTATCACATTCTAGTTCTGGAGAACTTATTGAATAAATAATTTTTCCCTTTTTCCTCCTTTGTTTTGATTCTTGTCTCTGTAGTATTTATCTTTTGTTGTTGTTGTTGTTATTATTCCTTTCTCCTTGTTTTGCAAAAGTGACCTAGACACAAAACAGACTTGTACGGAAGAGTGCGTTCCGCACCTAAAAGTTGACTTACAGGCAAGTGATGGATTGCAGATTGTGCAGTAGGTAGGTATTACCAAGAAGCAATACCTACCTACTGCACGAGTAACCCACACGTGCTAGCATTCTGCTAATCAGCAAATCTAACCCAGTCAGCTGCAGTACTGATGGAAGCCACTTCTTTGATATTTGAATAAGAAAAAGTGATGAGGCTTAAGTCAGAACTAGTTTATAGGCTGAGCACCCTTTGTTCCTCACTGATTTCCATGGATGCCAGAGGCAGACCGCCCTGTGGGTTTTTAATGGCAGTGAACCCATAACCATCCCTTTCTCTTTCTGGCACTGGTGCTGCTTTGCTGCTCAGCGCCTTGGGTGCTTTTACCTGCAGCCTCGCAGCTGCCTTCTGCTCACAGCTCTGTACCCTTTCACCCTGGCTGCAGGAACATTGTTTCCCAGAGCCTCCAGTGCATTATTTTTCTCATGTTGTTCCCACACTGCTGTTGATAAGCTGTTGGTCTCATGATCTTGCACATTCCCACCACTGTGCTCTTGTCATGGCAGGTTCTCATGGGAAGTGGCTGCTGATGGCATCAGATTCATTTACCCTTTACCCAATCCTGCAGCAGCAGCTCTGGCTTTCATTTGGAGACTTGGTAATGCAACTGCACAAAGCTCATCAGCTGGCCAGGCATGCAGCACCTGCCCACACCAGAGCATGCTCCTGCCAGTGGTAACAGCAGCATGATCATGAACAGCCAGCAGGGACTTCAAACAGGTCCTGATGAAAACCTGCAGTGTTAATATGAGAAAGTTTTCTGAGGTATATCACCTGCTGCATGAGGGAGGACATCTACACCTGCCTAATTTTTCTCTGTAAGTAACTGTGACCACTGGAGTTGATAAATGTCACCCCTATACACCCTGCCAACATGTCTTTGTGCATGGGGATTTTCCATGGCAATTTTCTCCCACTGCTGTCAATTGTTGTGCAAAGCACTCTTGTGAGACGCCTTACTTAAACTTTGTAAGAATTTATATATGCTATATCTGTACAGCATGCTTAGCAGTCCTGAGCCTGGAAAAGAAGTAAAGGGTATTGAAACAAACCCTCATCCATCAGAAAGCTGTCACATTCAAACTCATTATCTCATTAAATGACATGCTGGGCTGCTGCCACCAATGGCTAGACTTAACAGGTTAGCCTTGTAGTAATGCTTCTGCCCTGTGTCCTATCAGGGACCACAGGTACAGCTATCTTACTCATTCTTCACGTTCCTGTCTACCTCTTAAGAGTGCTTTACTGATGAAGGAGCAAAGAAATTATACAACATTTTATTAATGGCCTAACTGAAAAATAGATATATTTTTTTACACCTTCCATTAAAGATTACAATATAGTTTTCTCTGATCATATTCTGCTTTTCCCTCTCCTCACTGACTACATTCAAGAAAGAAAGCTGTGCTCCATCTAAGCCTTTTGTTCTAGTCTGAAGCCTGTTTTGGCATGATTGTTTTCCTGTGAGTTGGCATATCACAGATTCATAAACAGCCTTAAAAAACTGCAAACTAAAGAACTTGAAGATATTTCGCAATGGTGCATGACAGACTCTTGTGAGAAAAATGTTTGATGTCAAATGCAAAAATGCTGGTGGAGACATGGATCTTTGGTGACTCTCACTTTGTGAAGATCTGTGAAAAAGTGAAATGTTTTGCTTAATGAAGGTCATGCTGACATGGGCCCACTGAAAAAAAATTGCACATTTAGTTGTCATGCAGCACCTACTACATCTACCAACTGATCCAAAAGTTTCACTGTTTTCACAGTAGAAGTTCATGCCTGACTTTAAGGCTACTTTTGCTCACTCCAAGATTATACAGCAGGACCTCCAGTCTCTGTATAAGCCAAGTCCCACTGAAGTCTTCTTGGGTTTAAGAAGAGAAATTAATGCTGTCTACAAGTATTTAATTGCACAGTTGAAGAAATTCCTGTTAGGAGAAGTCTTTCTATAAGGGTGATCTGGAGTCAAGTTGTGTGGACAGTTCATGGTATCTCCACCCTTGAAGCTATTACAGATGTGACAAGCCCTAAGCAAGTTGCACGAGCCAGCCCTGACTGAGCAGAGTTGGACTAGAGATCTGGAGTCTCTGCAAACTCCCAACTTCTGTTCTGTAATTATATGAGCCCTCTGTTTCCTCTTGTCTTTACTGGGCTGAACCAACACTCCTCTGTCAGCCCCTCCTTGTATGCCAGGTGCTCCTGCCCTGTACCTATGTCAGTGGCCTCCACCACCCATTTTTGAACATTTCTCTGGTGCTGTGGAGCCCCAGGCTCCAATCCCTCAGCCTGATGCCTGTGCTTCTGCTAATGCTTGCTCAGTATGTGCCTGGCTTGTACTGGAACAATTAATCTCAATGTTATGTATATACCTCTTTGCATCTCCCAGGATGCAATATATGCAGTGTTTTGTTAGTACTAGTGAAATTCTTTGGTATTCAATAATAAAAAGTGTAATTCTGGTTCAAATTTTGGAAGTCATCTTAATTTTTTTTCTTTGGAGTATAACAGCCTGGTTTTGTATAAATGAAAAGATACACACAGAGACACACAGACACATATATATGTCTGAGTATTCAGTCTGTTTCTCTCAAGTGCGAACATATGCCTTAAAAATATTGCAGGTGCAGCTATGGAAACCCTTTGAAAATTTGGCACCTTGTGCTGAAATTATTGAACTGTCATTCTAAATGATCTGAACATGTTTGTATTGCAGAATACTTAAACTATACAGCTCAACACAGTCTTCTGGCTCAGTCTTACACCTATTTTAGAATCTCCTAATATAATTTGAGATCTTGTGTGAAGACAGCAGTGTAGCATATGCATGACAGTCTCCATTTGGCCTAATCTTAAACTAGACTTAAAACATTACCTCAGCAAAAACATAGGATATATATTCAAGGATATGTAGTATAAGGCAAAATTTCGTAAATTACTTTTTCTACTAGTTTTTAAATAGCAAGAACTGCTACCTTGCATGTGGCTTTTAGAACATTTCACTGAACGGAAGTCGTCAAATGAGGTATCTTTAACTCCTATGTGGACCCAAGCCCTAAGTGGTATAAGGATGAAGTATAAACCTGAAACCAGAGTTATGTTAGCAGTCCAGTTTCTCTATGGCTGAAGTTGCTTTATTTGCTTTGGTTTATTTTTCTCTGTCTTTGAAAGATATCTAACACCATCTAGAAAGCTGCATGCACTTTTTCAAAATTAGCAGCCACTATATTGTTTTAATTGTATTGTAATATACTGATAATCACAGCTGCATCTTATGCACAGAAAAGGTTTGACTCCCTGAATATACCAACTATAAGAAAGTAAACAGCAGAAATGGTGCAGCCATGGTAGTCTAGGTACATGAGCAAGGCAAAGATTGTGGAGGTTGCTGTGTAGTTTTGGGGAAGGGAGAACATAAACTATCAGGGCAAGAGCCCTATCTGGAGTCTATCTGAGAGTGAGAAGGTGTTTGCTGTCTTTCAGGAAAGTTTTGGTTACCTAGAGAGTGAAATCTCTCTTCCTCCAGAGGTACTTCCTGAAAGTATGAAGTTTCGTTTGTATATCTGTAAGAAACAGTGTCCCTTGTGTTTTGCTACCTGGTATACTCTGTCTAGGCTACAAGGATTTTAAATAAAATCTTCTAGGCTCCCCTGGTTTGTTTTTTTTTTTTTTACTTCATTTCTTATTTTCATTTAATTTATGTTTAATATAATGAATTTAATTTTACATTTAATGTTAATGACATTTCTTTCCCTTTGTCTCGAGCTATGAATTAGCTCATTTTAGCTCTGAAGCAGTTAGTCTTGCCTACTTGGCACCTTCATGTAGGGCTTCCCTAGCTGCTCATCTCTCTGTCCCCGCCTGATTCCTCATTTTCTCATTGCTCCATTTGGTCCAGTTCCTGCAGTACTTCTCATCTGTGGCAGCAGCCCCCAGCGGTCCCTACAACCCCTGAGCCCCGCCTGTGTCTCACCCCCGCTGAGCTGTACCCTGGGCCTGGGGCCACCATCAGTGGCAGCTGTGGTCTCCTGCGGAGGGGGTGGGAGGCCCTATGGCATGGCCTGCGCCTCATTGTACCACGTGGCCTGCGCCTTATCACACCACACAGCCTGCGCCTCATTGCACGATGCAGTCTGCACCTCGTCGCACCGTGCGGCCTGCGCCTCATGGCACCGTGCGGCCTGCGCCTCATCGCACCGTGTGGCCTGCGCCTCATCGCACGATGCAGCCTGCACCTCGTCACACCGTGCGGCCTACACCTCATCGCACCGCACGGTCTGCGCCTCATCGCACTGCAGCCTGTGCCTCATCGCATTGTGTAGCCTGCGCCTCATCGCACCGTGTGGCCTGTGCCTCATCGCACCGTGTAGCCTGCGCCTCATCGCACCATGCAGCCTGCGCCTCATTGCATCGCCGCCTCATCGCACCATGCCGCTTCCCTCCCATCACCTCGCTCACACCCTCTCATGGCAGTTTGCTTTCTGTATGGCTCCAGAGGTCTGGTCTGGCTTCCTAGACTAGCCTTTCCACCTGGTGTGCTGAGTGTTTTCTTTTTTCAATTTCTTAGCCCTGCTTTGATGTTACAATAGCCATCTGAAGTAATTTTATGGATGGCAGAAGAATACTACAGAATTCTACAGTTGTTGGGGGGGGAAAAAAGCAGCAGTTTGAAAATAAATTGAGTATAAAATGTCTGATACATTTCTCTATGTATTAAAACCTCTCCAGATGTACAGTATTTTTACACAAAATAATCTGTGGTGGATCCTTATTGTGGATCCAGCTCTTTGTCCTCTTCTGTCAGTTGATTTTCTGTATTTTCACCAGCATCATCTAGTTTTCTCTTTTGTGGTTTTATTCTGCATTAGCTACAGTGCCAGGAGCATTGTCTAGCCTTTGACTAGACTCTGGAGAAGGCTGAATTGTTTCCAAACTGTAATTAGACCTCACTTGTCTCTACTCATTTAATCAGAAGAACCCACAACCGCAAAAGAAATGGTGTAAATATTTATATGCTTAACATGATCATGACACAGATGATCTCTCATTGTGCTAGTTTATTCTCAGATTTTACTGCTAGAGGGTACAAACTCTGAGTTTCTACAGCATGGAACTCACAGAGCCCACAAATTCTGACATGCTGTTAAATAAATTACAGTTATCTTAATAACCTTTATTAGCATATATGCAGAGTGAATTGGATGCCTTCTGCTCCATCACAAACTATCTTTTCCATGTTCTCCATAGCCCTCCCATTTTTGCAGGGAGGGAAGTTTCTTAAAAATATATGAAATTTATTGACTCTGTACAGAAACAGGGAAGTACCTGTAATTAGTGTACTGAATTATGTTTGAGATGTTATTAAATAGTTATAAAGGACTCATTCTTTTCTTGTTAAACGTTGGCTTAGACAGACTGAGCAGCATCTTCATTTGTTAATTAACCCATTATCAGCTAGGTTGTTCCATATGTCTCTAAATATTAATTTGAAGCTTAAATAAAAAAAATAAATAAACCCATTAATATTTTTGCTGTAAGTGTCCTTTCATTTCTAAGATTGAGAAACATTGCCCTGAGAACAGATGAGCAATAAGACATCTGCAATCTGGGATTTCTTGAGGGACACTCCCCTCCACCTGTCCCCATAATGCCAGCCTCTCTGGAAGCTTTCACCATCCTGCACACTGGTGGAGGGTTAGGACAGCTGCTCTGCTTGTCTCAGCCACGGATGGTATCCTCCTTCTGCCACTGAATGGAAACTTTATAGAGTTTGAAAATGCTTTGATATATTTCTGGAGGTCTGGATGTAAGAATCTGTATGTGAGTGCCATTAAAAAACAACATGCCACCTAGCTGGCTCCTTAAATCTTGGTCCAGACTCCTCTCTGCTTGAAGGAGAAATTTTAATGTATTAGCAAAACAAGATGAGAAGTGCTTTGCAAATGGATTTTTTATTTTAGAAGAATGGGAAAAAAGTGAAAGGTTGTGAGTGACTCTTGTTGCCTCTCCAAGGGATTGTTTTCCTACCAGTTATATAGTTGGGAAAATGAAGTACATGAGCCATACAAAGGTCTAGCTCTGTTTAGAAGTGACAAGAGAAGTTAACTTTGAAGGTCAAAGGAGAGAGCACCCCAGACAGGTTTTCTTGGTGAACACTAGTATTTTGGTTTTTATCTTTTAATATACACATTTTGTTTCAAGACTTTAAAATTACTTTATAAAGAAAAACTGATCTCGTGTTAGTGCTGGGAAAAAAAATAATTCCTGTAGACACAAAATGCATCAGCAGTAGAGTCCTTAGTACAGTTAGATCTCGTGCATCTCCAGCTGAAAGCCCCAAGGATTTAAGGAAGCCCTGTCTTTAGGAAAAATATTAGCATAAGTGAAATTTAACGTGCCTCAAATAACCCAACTTTTAAAATTTATTTCAAAATGTATTATTCCCTGGTTCCCTTTATACAAGATAAAATTCCCAGTACAGAGTGAAGCACCCACTTCTCACTAGTCAAATAGCTCAAGACACTAAACATTTTCAGTCTCTTTTTGGAAGTGTTTTGTGTTATGGATCATCCATAAGACTACCATGTCAATCCTTTTTATTACCTTATTTCTTACGTTGTTTATTCTGTTTGATTACTCTGATAATATCAAAATTGACTATTGTTCAGACAACACTCAGTGTAGGGATGGAGAGTTTATGTACAATGTTGTGATACAGACAGTAAACAATGGCTATGCATGTTACTTAAATAATTGATTCAGCTCTCATTTCTATGGGGAACAGGTTGTGTAATAAGTGCCCTTTAATGCTTAAGTACATGAAATGCAGTTGAAGGACACTGGGCGGTTTAGTTTCTACAATATGGCTACTCTGTACTGCATGTTTACAAATATACCAAACATAACAATCTTTAGGACATATACATTTAATATCTTGTTTACAATTATGTACCCAAATAACTAATTCTTAATCCACCCTTTCTAAATATGTAATTAGTATTCCCTTTCACTTAACTGATGGAGAACTGGAAGCAAAGAAGTGTGTAACAATCTCTGCAAAACACAAACATAGGTTTGCCACAAACTAAAGATGGAACTTCTGAATGCCAAACTCTGTGATGCTCTTCAGCAGCACACACTGCCTCATGTCTCTGGACAAGTTCTTCTACAATAGCAGAATCTTGTAGACCAGAATAACATTCTGAGAACAGAACTAGCAGTTTCTGAAATGTCTACCATAAGCTCTGTAGGTCACGCAACATGCACGGATGGCATTCCCTTCCCATATGGCAGTACGAAGGTATTGTTCGAGAAACAGTTCAGCTGACATTAGCTAAGGAAGAAGCCAGGCCCTCTGTCTGGAGAGAGTGGTTGTGCCTTGCAGCAGTGAACCCCCGCTCTTTGATCTTTCACACTCACCCGTGGCTCTGAGCGCAACCAGCCTTGGGCAAGGTTCCTAGGGAAACAGAGGGAACACATGTCGGCTGGTCTACACACGGATTTGGGGATGTGTTTATGTTGATTTAGAAAGGTTTGTAGCTCTTTGGCTTGCATCAGTGAATTTATATTATCATCATGTGGCTTTCCAACGCGATGGGTGATTGTTAAGATTCTCTGTTTGAAAATAAAATATGGAACATTGGCTAGCTAAAGAATTCCTCCTGCCTGCTGTTCTTCTGTTTGCCTAAGATTGCTGCAACTTTTTATGAGAAAGGACACACCTTTAAAGTAAATCTCAGCTGGAATATTTTCACTAGCCTTAAAGAAAAGAAGGGACAGGGTGGCAGCCTGGAGTTTTCACTGAAACTAACATAGGTGCAAGCACGTGTTGAAGAAAAGGCAGTTTAAGGCCGAGTGCAGAAGAAGCACTCTGCATTTAATCAGTCTATCAGTTTCTCCCATTGAGGTCAGAAAAAGGACTCAAAAATGCATTTCTCTTTGCCATACTTCTGTATTTTTTTATAAGGAGAACTTGCAGGCTGGAACAAATGCTAAGGATTTGCTGTTTAGATAGCTAAGAAAACTGGTGAAGCTTAAAGATGATCCAAAATTATCAACGTTCCCCAGCAGGTAAAACAACTGAATGTCATGATTGCAATGTTATTTTCTAAAACCTAACAATAATAAAACCTTGATCTTTCAATGTATCTGTTCTGCATTTCTCTGCTCCACGTCTTCTCGAAGTGTTCAGAGTAGGATAGAGAGCTATCTCCCTCCTGGTGAAGAATGAACACTAGGCAGAGATTGTAAGTTCTCATGTTGAAGTGGCTTGATGGCCTCAAGGGAAACATACAGGGCTGGGGAAAGGTATATGTGAATATTGATGATTTTCTTTGAACTTAAAAAATTAGGTGTCAAGCTGGGAAGATATCTAAGTATAAAAACCCCTGAAAAAAACTTCTTACTTTACTGTCAACAGACAGAACAACATCATCACTTCCTTTGCAACCCCCAGGAAGACTGCATTGTACCTGCTACAAAATTGTGTTACTGTAAAAAAAAACCAACACAATCCACCAACAACACTGTTACTTGCATTCATTCCAGATTAAACGTGAGGATATTTGCTGTTTAATTTTGAACCTCTCCAAAACTTGGTTGTAGTTCCAGGTCTCAGCTCCCTGCTTAACCTTTTCTCCATAAAACCCTGTCCAGCTGGCACTTCCCTTTTTTTTTAACTAGGAAAGACTCAGTTTTTGCTATGTGTTCAGTGTGCAACTATACTACATCATCTGAACACTCAGCCCTGTTTTTCTCTGTGTAGTTACCTTGAGCAGGCAGCTGGAAATAATGTAATATTTTACATCTTTGAAATAAAATTCTTTCTTACAGTTACATTTTTTTCATCAAACTTTAGATGTCAAAAGATAGTATCTTTTGGCTCAGAACCTGGCCAGGCTTTGCCTTCAAGACTTACCTGCTTTTAGAACAGCAAAGATAAAAGAAGACAGGAGGATGTTCATTACATCTAAATTAATTTCTGCTTTGCTGAAGGGTAATTTAAATGTTGTACCCTCCTGTAACAGGGGTTTTGCTTTTTGTTTTTCATTATAGGTATGAGCTGCCTGCCAGCTGCAAAGTTTCAGCTGGGTGTGTCTGTTAGAAACAGAGATTTCATGTAAAAATAGATGTTTCTGGACAGAAACTTTTCCCGTTTCAGCTTTCTGGCTTGATAGAAGAGCCTACACCGCATCTTAAAACTATCTTAAATGACAGGTATTTATTCTGCTTAACCTATAACATTAAAACCATTCTTCATTATTTTCAACAGTAGTTGAATTTGCTAACTATCCCTGTAACATTTAACTTATAAAAACACCTTTCTATGTGCAAACATACTTTATACAGCATCAAATACCTGTTACCTCCATTAGGTTAATCTTATGTTTCCTGTGTCTTTTCTAGAATTTATGAATGTCCCTAGAATGCTGTCCGTCATGTGGAAAGTACTGCTGAATTTTAGGCTTGCTAAAGAAAGTAGTTTTGACCTAATTCAGTCATGACAGGGTTGCAGCGTATGATTTTCGGCCACGTGCTACATCTGATGAACTTTGGAACCCAGCTGTATGGTGGAGAAAGTGAAATTTATATATTAAAACTTCCCAAGAGAAACTTCTTGGCAAAGCCTGAAACCCTTGTCTTTTGTATCTCTGGAGGTCTGAAGGAAAAAGTGGCTTTCCAGGATTGTCAAGACAGTTCATCATGTGGTCAGGAAACCAGTGTGACTGAACAGGTTACAACAGCTTTCACTTGCCTCTCTTTACTCACATGGTGTCTTTCAGCAGGCAGAAGGGTCCTGCAGAAATTCTCCTTGTGATGTATAACTGTGTTTCCAGCTCCTCCTCTACCGTAGTCCAGCAGTGAGCAAACACTGACGTGTCTGCAGACTCTTTGCTCTTCTCATATAGGAGCCATTTTTTTTGCTGTCATTTATATTTCTTGGCTGGAAAAGATCCTTGACTTAGTTGGTTTTTTGGGTTTTTTTTCTGTTTTGTTTTTGTTTTCAAATGTGTGGAGAGTTGATGTGATTGGTTGCAACATATAAATTGCTCAAAGCTGCAAATCACACCTATGAGTTGGAAATGTTAAATGCAGCCTTGTGTAAATATCAGAGATCCCTTACAGGGAGCTGAATTTTATGTCCAACTAAGCAGAAACAGTCACAAGAGATTCTGAAGTGCAAGCAGTTTACTAAAGGAAGCACAGAAAGTTAAATTTTAAACAGAGAAGTTCAGCAGAAAATACATAATCAAAGGGGAGCTGTTCATAAGAATAGCCAAACTGCAGACAAGACGTGGTACTACAGCAGAATCAAATCCAAGGGAGCAGGTGTGTGTGCCAGTCCCAGAGCTCTGGGTATGCTGGCATTTCATCTGTGCACTGCGGTGGGGCTGTTCAGTAATTATTGCCAATAGCACGACACTGATGAATACTGTAATCCCAAACAGGCCCAGCATCAGTGGTACGTAAAGGGTTGCTGGCTCCCCTCCCAAGCTTGCTATGCTATGCTGTGTTCAGTCTTCTGGCCAGAGAAGACAGATAGCTACAATCCCTCTCTTTCCAGCATGTGTATGTGCACATTCTTCAGCAGCTACATGTGAAAACTTGTACTCTCATGGTGTCCCTGCAGCTAGTGCATAGACATAGACAGGGAAGAAAGGAAAAGACAGAAGAGACTGACCTGACAAGTGTCATATTTGCAGTAAATAAGAAAATCTCCTCAATTTTATTTTAGTGTCAACATGAGCAGAAAAATACTGCAAACTACAGGCAAACAAATGGTTTGAGATGAGGAGAAAGCTCAAAAAGAATTGCAGTTGCTTTTTTCAGAAACCATTCAGAACAAAATGGCTTTACACTGTCCGCTATGGGCCCTGCTCAGCATCAGTTAAAATAACAGGTGTCATTTTCAATGTAAAAATACATTTGTCAAAATATACTTTGACTTTTCCTCTTCTGTTGACCTTGTTTCTTAAAAAAACTGTTTTGAATGTTTCTCACCTGCATCTGTTCCTACTACACTTTGAGGGAGAGAGTAACTTTCAGATGAAAGTGGCTTCTTGATTTTTTCACCAGGCATATATCCAGAAGGTAACACATTTTCCCTCTGTGGAAAAAAATAAGCAAAGAAATATGAAGGCTGGAACTAGCATAGTCTTTTTAGACTAGATCAGACAAAGCCTGCCAATACAATCACTTCACAAGGCTTTAATACATCGTGTGAGTCCTTCCCTTTGAAAATGGTCACTGTGTGCTCTGTGCTTGGCGGAACTTAGTCTGGAAGCTCAAATCCATTGCTGAATGCTCCTCCCCAAAGACAGAATGCTATTTCACTAGTTTAAATACTCCAACTGTGAAACTGTATAGCTGCCACTTAATCTAAAAAGGGCTCAGCAGCTTGAGGTAGGATCCTTCTGTGCTGCTGCTTCATGTCTTTAACACAGGTTTAGCACCTCTGCTTCCTTAGGGATATGTGTTCTGACCACTTTGGTTATCCCTGTTCACACCTATCCTTACTTCCTCTGGCTGGGTGATGTTTATGCCCTGAAGCCTTATTTTCTGCCCTGCCCCTCTGTGACTTCCACTCGTCTGCACTTGCATCATTCTTCTCTTGCCTTTGGTTGTGCCCATTCTCTGTCAGGCTATGATTAACAAATCTGGAAAAAAGTGTTTCTGTAATTCATCAGTCTGCACAGTCCTCCCAGTGCTAAGGAAGAAACAGGTTAGTTTATACTGCAGCAATAAATTCATTGAGCTATTACATTGGGAACAGGGGGCAGGAAGCAAGGAAGGAGGATGAGGTAGTGGTGGCAGGTTAAGCTCACAGCGGGGGATTCACAGATTTGCATTTTATCTCTGAGGTTCCAGTGATTCCTTCTTCATATGAACCATCAGATAGGATTAAAAAGAGGTAGGATAAATAATGCATTGTGTTATTGGCTGAAAAAATATTGCTAGAATTTACTTCAAACAGCATACTCTATTATATTGTTAGATTTTTCAGAGCCCTTCCATTAGTGCACATTCAAACATGTAATATTTTCCAATTAAATGTGTTGGTAGGAATTATTTGTTTTAATAATTAAAGCATTTCCAGAGCTCCCTGAAGAGCGTTACCATGGAGGATTGGACCCTCTGCTGGGAACACTCACAGCATGCTAGTGTACAGTATAGGCCAGCTGCTTAATGTCAGTTGTGCAGAAGCATGAAATCCAGTCCTGAGGCACATTAGCATTGGTTGCATATATCTGTCCTTTTTGTGGCTGTGTCAAAGTTTTCTGAGGTAGCTTTTGAATTCTGGGGTTTATGGAGCCTGCTGCCTGAGCACCCTCAGATAGGCTGCAAAGCTGCCTGTCTCCCGCTCCGCATTATGTTGATGACTTCCTCATATCTTTGGTCCTCTTAGCTTGTTCATCAAGGACAAAAGTGAAGGGTTTTATGCTCCATTTATTTGCCTTGTCTCTTTCTTGGAAGACTGCTAGTCCAGGCCATTGATGAGCTGGCATCTCACCTCCTTCCACTGACCCATGTTCTTGACATGCTCCTTTTCTTTAATGATTAGAAATTAATGAAATCTGCTCCTTGTGTGGATATTGAAAATCCTGTGGCACACTCTGGAGAGGAGGATTTGATGTGGCATCATTAGCCAACATTCCCTTTTCCTGCCACCATGCAATGCATTGGCTGGATACCAGTTGGCTTATGTGGCTGTCACCCTCCCCCTAGAGATGACTGTTGCTCTGTATTTGTGTGTGGGCACACGAAATGAGACAGACAGACTGCAAAGTGCTTTAGAAACAAGAGGTATGATACACAATTAAGCTTCACTAGCATCAGATCTGTAGTCTATATTCAAAGATGCAAACTCCAGAGTAAGCGAACAAAAAGAAACCTGGCAAAACAATGAGTGAAGATGGGGGTCACAGGGGCCATGTATCCTTCCAACATCATAAAACTGTTTCTGTGTTTACTTTGTGTATACAAAGAAGGAAGAGGGTCAGGGAACTAGTGAAGATGTTATGTTCTTTCAGGCAAGCAGAGAAACCTGAGGAATTTATTCTTATTTTTATTTATTATATAAAATAATACATTCATATAATATATTATAATAAATCTATTGATATTATTATAATTATTATTATTGAAAAACAATAAAACTAACAAAATAATTTAAAAGAAGCAAAGTGCCACAGAAACAGCTGTCAGCAAAATAATTTGTTATTACAGATGTCCTTGCACTACCTACTTTCTAATCTACAGATAGATAAATCAGAGTGGTTAGCAGTACTGATACGCCTTAAAAATGTGACAACAATCCAGACCTTCTACATTGTCAGAGAATCAATAATGCTGTGAAATATTAAAAAACTGTCTTGATTTGATTTTCAATGTTTATTTCATATCCTTATATTCTTGGAATGCTTACAAATAAAATTCACAGTTCGTGTTCTTCAGGCTGTGATTTGGAGATACATGAAAGTTAATCAATAGTTTGTGGGGAAATATCAATGGTCAAAGCTAAAATATTTCTGATAAGTTGGCTTAAAGAAGTTGTTTGTCATTGAAAGACTCCTTAGAAAAAAAGTTCTGAAACCAGCATAATCCCGCTGGTGAGAACTGAGAGAATTTTTCATATTGAAAATGTCAACTGATTATATAAAACAACCCAAAATCTAGAGAAAACATTCAGGGCAATAGTTTAGCCTTTCCATTAACAACCAGAAACCACAATCTTGTCTGAATTTGGGATAGATTCTTTTGAAAGGCTGGAAAGTTCAAAACAAATAGGAACATGATTTCCTGCTTACATATAATACTTAGTAGCATACACTTTTATTCACTTGAGCATGGCGGGGGGGTGGTGGGGGGTGGGCCGGGGGGGAAGTCTTTCTGCTCTAAAGAACTTTCTTTCAAAGGCAAATACATGTTACTGGTCCTTTTTTAACGATGCCTTTTTTTCCCCCGGAGAGTCAAACCACAGAATTATATTAACTACTTATTGATGGGATTTGGAATGCTAAACTGTCTTCTCCTGTATTATAACTGATCACTAATATGATCTCACTGAGTATGAAACTGATCACACACTATGTGAGTGGAAGTGTGATTATGTACTTTTGTATTTAACCAGAGCCACTGGGATGTATGGGTTATTCTACGGTCAGTACTAGCTTCAAATCTTGCCCTGTTTGCGCCTAGGAGTTGGCTGACAGGAGTCAGCAGAGTGCTACTGCAGTAATGGAAGCAAATCGAATCCTGGGCTGCATCCACTGGGGCATTACTAGCAGAGAGAGAGATGTGACCATCCTGCTGTACTCAGTGCTTGTCAGGCTGCACCTGGACAACTGTGTCCAGTTCTGGGCCCCACAGTTCAAGAAAGGTGCAGACAGACTGCAGAGGGTCAGAGGAGAGCTACAAAGATGATCAAAAGGTTGGAAAACTGCCCTTTGAGGAAGGACTCCATGGAGAAAAGAAGGCTCAGGAGGACTACACCACAGTATTCCAGTACTTAAAGGGTGGATACAAAGAGGATGAAGGCTCCCTCTTAAACAGGAGCCACACGAAGAAGGCAAGGAGGAATGGGTCAACTTCCACTGGAAGAAGTTTCATCTTGGCACACTTTTCACAGTGAGAACAACCAATCACTGGAACAACTTCCCCAGGGACGTGGTGGAGTCCCCGTTGCTGGAAGTTTTCAAGATACGATTGGACAGGGTGCTAAATCATCTCATCTAGGCTCCCTTTCCCACAACAGGTTGGGCCAGATGATCTCTTGAGTTCCCTTCCAACCTGGACCATTCTGTGATTCCATGGTTCCATGGTACTGGACAAACCTTAAACAGTCAAAAGAATTCATTTAGATAAATGCACTCGCGTTTTGTTTATTTTTGTATGTATCAAGATTACAACTTCCTCTAAAATATTATCTTTTCTTTAAAATCATTCTAAAGTTACTCAAGTGTCCAGAAATTTTATAATCAGCCTGATGCCTGTGAGACACCAAACACAGCCAGACCCATTTACTCAGCACCTCCACTAAGGGTAGCCTGTATCTACCTCTGGATCTGGTCTCCTCTACCCTGACTAAGTGCTGTCTGTATCTGACCCTCTCTTGAATGCTTCTTAGCCAAACAAGTCACTGTCCAAAAATTTGCATGAAAAGGTGTGTTTACCTGCATTTTATTATCGCTCAGTAGTCCTTATGAAGTTGGGAAGTGCTGGCAATTAATTGTTCATATTTTTGTTACTTAATATACCATTGGCATTATTTGATGAAAACAGACTGAGATTTGTAGCATTGAACTAAGTAACAGACAGTAACATTGGCTTAAAAGGATTCTCATTCCCAATTATTTGTACTGCTAAAACAATTTTGCACTCACAGATGAGATTAAAGCTAATGTCACTGTATGTCACAGCTTTAGACTTCAACACAGTTTTCCACAATTAATTTCCATCTTCTCAGTGGCTTGTGTAGCTGAGCAGTTTATAGCAGGAAGCTCATTCGAGACACATTTGTTAAACTGTGACGGAACTGGAACAAGCGATCTAAACTAGGAGTAAAAAGAAGTAATGGCTTTATAAGTTTTATAAAAGGTAATCCACAAAGCTGTTTCTCTTGTTTGATCTTCTTTGCTTTTACGCTCTGCATACTGCAGTCTGCTTCAGAGCTGCCTGTTATGACATTTCACACTGGTGCCTCTGAACTGAAGAAGCAAGGTCACAGATGCTTGGTCTTCCCATCAGCCTCTTTGCTAATGGGTGAGCACAAAAGTGGCCCCATGACAGAAAAGTCCAGACTAACATCTCTTAGGTAGCCAGTTGCTAAAAAGTGTGGTACAGCTGGAGAAAAGAGAGAGAGGGAAATGGTCCTGGCCGGTGAGCAGCTGAGCTGAGTGCTCATAGCTGACTAGCTGAGTAGAACAAAACAGCAATCTCTTAGCCACAGCTGGAAATCATAGCAGGATAACCAACCATTGACTTCTTCACAGTCCAGGGGGTTACGTCTGATACACCTCACAGACCAGGATGGCTGGATCTAAAATCAGATTCTCATCTGTTCATTTTAATCAGGAAGCCCTGCTGTGACAGAACCTGCTGTCAGTGTATGGTCTTCTGGCACCACATCATCCCCCAGTGTCTGTCATGGCCACGGCCGACTTAGTGCAACATGCTCTAGGCTGTCCCCACAGCTGGGACTGGAAGGATTTCAGTGCCCCTTGCCTCAGACATCAGCAGGTTAAACTGGAAAAGACTGACAAGGTTAATAACCTTCCAACCTCCACCAGGGAAGACCTAACTGTTTGAGAAGTCATTCCTGATCCTTTGAAGCTCACAGTACAGCGTATAAAGGCAAACCATTACTATCTTGACTGGTTCTGCTTTCATCCATTGCAGCCTAAACTACAGCCAATGAGGAATTAATTCCTCAAGAGTTAAGTCCATAGGACCAGTTCTGGTCCTATAGGAACTCCCTATATCTAGCACTTTTTCTGTGACCCCAAATTCTGCACGTGCTGTTGGTTTCTAGTTAATTCTTCAGGCATATGAAGATGTATAGTCTGTGACTAGACTGAAACATAGACAGTAAACAAATATTTGGCAAAAACACATATGTCCCTACAAACATTTTGCTTATCTGTGTTTCTTCACTACTGTTGAACATAGGTCAGAGTTCCCTATGGAGTCCAGGGCCCCCAGTCATACAAGAGGTTTCCTGGCTGAGGTGCAGAGTCACAGTTTCTCTCTGCCTCCTTACTTTCCAATAATTTTCCTTTTGCAATCAGCCACACAATTAAACAAGAACTCTGTACTAGGAAAGCACCATTCTTCCTCATGTCATTATCAGTTCCTAGCTTATAAGACTGATGCTAATATGTCAAGTTTTGCCTATCTTAAAAAGAATTATTTTGGACACCAGTTTTTCTTGAAGTTCCACCTGTCCTGTTCTCCCAAGCTTCACCCCAGTGGGAGCCTTTCAAAAGTGTGAGTCTGCACAGTCACAGCTTGCACGAGTGCCATTGCGTGGGAGAAGTTAAAGATGAGAAGTCTGCATTTTGATGAAAACAAACCTAAGGACCTACTGCATCAAAGGGAAGTTCTTAGCAGTCCAGTAAGAGAGTCTTAATACTACTGCACAATTTATTGTCTTTTTTCACAAACAGAAAGATGACTGGCACCATTTGTGGGCCAGTAAGGGCAACGAATACCTTTGAAAGTATTAATACTCTCAAAGGTAAGTGGGGGAGCTGGAGAGAAGAGAGATAACCCCTCACACTAAACCAAGAAAGCTAGGCCTGCTTGCCAACTTCTAGTCTCAAGCAAAAAATCTCTGAAGTTAGTGAAGTTTGGCAGCAAAGGTTTTGAACTGGGTTGTCAGATGGGTACCAGCGCTGGTTTGAGGAGGTGACAGGAGCAAGCAAGAGGCATCAGTCCAATTAAAGAGCTGAAATGCATTTCTATAATGCCCTTCTCTTCTTGGTACCTTCTGTGTTAGCTGACGAGATAATTAGAATATATATAGTCATTACTTACACCTTCCCCCAACTTTTTGCTGCATATCTGACCTGTCTTTTCTCTACTCACCTCCCCCTCCACCCACCTCCAACTGGCTACAAATCTGTGACATTTTTTTGCTCATTTGTTACAGTTGTGCAGGCTGGCCCTGCTGTATGTGGAAAAACAAACTGGCTCATTTCCTCTCTGCATTTCTACCCCACATGCACAACATCAACACAGGGCTCTCTCAAACTATATTACTATAGCAACTGGTCTCAGATGTCTCTGAGATACCTCTCACATCTATTGTTTCAGCAAAAGCATTCAATACTATATAAAACATTTTCAGCTCATTGTATGAATCTTTTCCCTTTGGCCTTGTTGCTGGTTTTGCTCCTGCAAAAAACCTACACCAATCAGCCTTCAGAATTAGAGAATCAATAGTCATTGGGTACCTGGTAAAAAATAGCAGGCTAAATATATAGATAAACAATAAAAAACATAATTAATGTCTTCTACTTTCAAACTTTCACTTCAGGTGACGTATTCTGATTTACTTTTCAGTGTTCAAAAACCGAACACATTCTAGCAAATCTTTTCAAAGCTACTCTTCATTGGCAATAATTGTACAAGCTATCACAAGGAAGATTCAGGTTTATGAATTTGGGTTTTTTTGGATTCCAAGTCAGCTACTCAGCCCAATCTCACAGATAATTAGTTAAGTGATTGTGATGAATGATTCTTTGAGCACATGAAGATGAAGCGAAGCCATATGTTTGTAGATCCAAGTCTAATATATGATTGTGGAAAAAAGATTTCTTTATGTGCTTACTGTAAACCAAATACTTCTGACTGCAGTTGAGTATCTAGTAAGATTCTTTCAAGGTTTTTTACCATTGTAGTGGTGGGTCCAAGGCTGGTGAAGGTCTCCAAAGAAAATGTTGTAGCAGACTTGGATGTATGTGTGCACATTTACATACGAAGCAGAGTTTTAAGAGAACAATATTGTATGACAGAACAACAGCATAGGTTTGTAAAGATGGTAGTGTGAAGAAGTTTGTAACTTACTCCCATATGCCCAAGAGGCCAGTGATCATCTCTGCAAGCTTGGAAATAGCAGCACAGTCCATAAGGAAATACTGTGCATGTCTACAGCTGCTTGAAAAGGGTCATAAATTTTGTGTAAGTCAAAGTAAAAGAGGACGGAGATATGTAGCATGCCGTCTCCTTGCCATGTTGTCTCTGCTGTGTTATGCTGCCACTGCATGTCACTCTTAAGACAGCAGCAGTAAAAGATTTAAGCAAGGTTTAGTTCTGGTGGGGTTACTCTGCTGCTTGCAAGGAAAGAGCTACCCTTATTAAAAGCAAAAATAACATTGACTTCTACACAAAAGCAACTGTTCCTTGCATTATGTTGCTGTAATTTAAATCCAGAGAACAGCTAATGGCAATCTATGCTTTGTTTTTGGAGTTTACTGTTGCACTTTCTTTCACATTATATTTCAGTGGCTACACTACAGTTTGGCCATTCTCATTATTATTCTGTACTTTATACTTCAGAGCAAACAATTTAAAAGTCAGCCCACCAAAAAATTGAAGTGTAAACCCAACCTCTTAATGACCCTGAAATGTTTTAAATTTTTTTCACTGTACTACATACAAGTGAAAACTATTACCTAAATAGTAACATGTTTACAACATGTTTGAAACCCAGCTATTGCTGCATAACTGAAAGGGAAGAACATCATAAATAATACAATTAATTTTCTTCCATTGCCACAGTTTAGAAGACTTTAAGTTGTAAAAAGCACACATTTAGACAGGACAATTAAATCTTAACATTCATTGATTTCAGACATATTTAAGGTAGTAGGGGTAATCTATATTTTTACATCACAATTTTTTAAGCTTGTAATGTAGATTTACACTTTAATGAAAAATCTCCATTATTTAGTTTTTCTTACCAGTCCTCCTATCTTTTGTTTTAAAACAAACTAGATTGCAGTTATTCTTCTCTCCGGGATGAAATCTGGAGAAAGGTCTGACTCACACCTGCTGTTTTATCCACATGTTATCTTAGCTGTCAAAACCTTCATTGGAAGCAAATAATGTGAGTGAGATGAAGAGGATAAAGACCCTTGTATGTCTCTGATAAAATATCTTTCTTTTCTTTTTTTTCAATAATAACACAACTTAGAAATTTTTACTAAATTTCTAAATGTTTACTAAATAAAAAGGTAAAGTCTCTGCAAATAAACAAAAAATGAAAGGTTCTACTTTCTTAAACATTTGATTAAAAAAATAATAATGAAATTGTAGTTGAAATGCAGACAGGGTCTGGATATTTGGTACCTGGAATAATATTTTCTTCATACCTAAAATAAAATCTTACATGAAAACTCTCCATGTATGATACACCACAGACCTCATCTCAAAGCCCTCTACACATTGAACAGCAAAGTACCCCATATAGCACTGCCTAAAGCTAGTTAGGAAGAAAATACTGATATGAACAGGGACTTTCATTAGAGCTTCCAAACGTTACATTCAGGGCTGCAGAGAGGTGTCTGCACATGCTCCAGAAGAAATGCTTGAATGGACCTGGTCCTTGTATCCTGTTTTTTGAAGGCAAAAAAATAAGACTAACTTACAGGTGCAGAAAGTATCGTTTGGGTCTTGTTGTAGGTAACAGTGTCTAGAATGTCCTTAAAAACAGAGAGCACTGGTTTGGCTTCTTTCTTTGCTATGGAGATCCACATGTGGAAATCCACATGTGTATGAATGATTGTTGCCTGCTGGGGATGCAGACCAGTGGTAGGCACCTGTGGGAGCCCAGGGACATGTAAGAGGAGCTGGGAGCGTCACATCCCACTGGGAACAGGCTTAGGTCTGCTAGGACCAGGGGACCGTTTGCAAGAAGAAGTGTTATGCAAGGAGAGAGTTCTGCTCCCCATTTTTGATATTCCTAATGTTTTTGGTCACTAAGTAGCCATTGGTCAACATATGTATGTTATAGCATATATAACAAGCCATCATGTGGGGATCAGAAAACCCATGCTTTTCAGGACACCTGAGCTCCCCATCACGCTGGGGTAGCTCTCAGTCCCACGTGAATCATGGAGTCATGCACTGCAGCGAAGCGGTTAGACTGACTGCTGTGTGATGAGAGGGAAGTTTTAGATCCTCTGGTGCTCCAGAGGAAAAAGAGGAGAAAGGAATTGAATTTGGCTTTGCCATGTAACAGGTGACCCTGCTAACTGACGAAGCTGTTTTCCTCCTTGCCAGCACTCCGTGACCATCTCAAATGAGAGCAGCATTTCCCAGAGTGTTCTGAACAGAAGAGGTCTTGCTAGAATGCATTTGTATACAGCCTGATGTATAGCTTACCTAACAGGGCATTTGCTAAGGAAGCTGTGGCAGGAATGCTTCTGGCTGAATGTCACTGTCAGCCCTATGTATGAAACCTGTACCAAAGGTTCATGTAGCTTCCTAGTATCTAGAAAGCTTTAAGGTTAAAATAAAAATGGAGGCATTTAAGGAACTTTGTCAAGTTTTAGAGTTTCAGAGAAAAGAACGACAGGTCTGGGTTTACTGAGTCACTAAACTTTTTCATATTTGATAAACTAAAATTAAATAGAGTCACATCTAATTTATGGCAAAAAGATTCTTATTCTTATTATTGTTTCTGCTCAGATTATTATTTTTTATTTCACCAGGAATTTGCTCAATATTCTGAGACTTGATCAAAGTCACAAAGTCACGCTGAGCCAGGTTTTAGTATTATAATACAATTTTGTTCTTCTGCTAACAGTGACTTGAAATTTCTTAAAGCTCCTTCAGCTGCCTACAAAAAGGTAAAATGATTTGATGAGCATGTTGCTTTTGAGGGCAATAAGCGATGCTTGGAAGCAGAGTTCAGGCTGTAGGGGTGCTTTGTCTGGTGGCCCATGACCCTCAAGATGTTAGAAAACCACATCTTCTCAGTCCCCATGTGACACTGGCAAAGCTGATTCACTACAGCCTTTATTTATTCAGCCATAAATAAATAAAGTGAATTCTTAAGTAACCACCAACTGTTTTATTGTAGGTTGCCATTAGTATGAAAGGTTTGCCAATTTATGCATCTAGCAAGTAATGATACCGACTAGGAAAAGGGGAAGCTCTTCTCACAAGGGAAAACTCCTATCCCTTCCTGAATTCAACATGACTCTGTAAACAGAGGAAAATTAATCTATAAATAGTCTCAATGAACTCTAATGCCACAATGCCTTTCATATCAGTTTTAATAATCATGATCAGTGTCGTTCATAGATTGTTTTAAGAGCCAGCTGGGATAATTATCACTCAGCTTTGAATCCAGCATGAGTACTAGAATTAGGAAATTGATCATTTTATCTCAGGTGACAGGTGGCAAAACTTCTTTCTTCCCCAGGCATCGATTGTCTCTGTGGTTGATAAAACACCAGGGCTCACTGCAGTAGAGAGCTCGAGGTGTATAGTGATTAGTCTGTCTTTGCGCTTCCCAGCTCAACAGGCACCATGTCAGAGAAGAGGAGATCAGCAAAAGCCAGTCACGGGAACCTGTGACAATAACAACATGCAAGAACTCTTAAACTGCTGTGAGGGCTGACTCTTCTCCCTCCACCCCTGCTTTTTCCGCCTCCCTGCTGTAGAAATGCACCAGTGTTGCACTCTGCTGATAGACCTGAACCTGTCGCATCTCCTACATCTCCCAGAATGAGGGAAAGGCAGCTGGATTCATAGCAGTTCATCTGTGGAAAGTCAGCTGCCCAAATGAAGAATAAACAGGCGAATTTGGTGAGTTCCCCATTCTATTTAAATGTATCAAAAACTAAGTAAGAGTTTTGTTGTTGATTTTTTTTAAAAGTTAATTTCAGATATTGAAATTGCTTCTTCCTAAGTCTTTAGAGACTGTCATGGCTGAGAAACTCTGGAAAGGAAATTTACTTTAATAGTTCCCTCTGAGATCAGGCGTACTGTGAAGTAGAATGACTGTGAAGCCACAGATGTCTGAAAATACCAGTTTTCCTGGCTGATGCAGCATCAGGGTTCTGGAGATGTTGTATCATACAGCAATAAGTTGTTTCTAGATTTGTTGTTCCAGGAAAGGCAAAGGGTTTCAAATCTCTTACATAAATTGACACTCTCCATGGAAGCAAAAAGATAAAGTCCAAAGCTACCACACAGTTTAATGTAATGTAACTTTGTTAATTAATTCATAATGCTTCAATAATGAATACAAAATAAACAAAATTTACTTTTTTTTAAGATATGAAAGAATATTAGTGTCTTGTCTTCTCTATTCTGATTGTTGAATGTTTAATTCATGTACACTGTGTATTCACAGAGTGAGTGCTGTTTTGGTCTTTGTCACTTGCAGAATTTTAATACTTTTTCAGTAGCATTTATTGTATGGCATAGGAAGTATCCGCTGGACAAAATGACAGCTTGCTTCTGCACCCTGTTCTGTAAGTGATATGCGAATGCCTTTTGAGGGCTGATACTTAACTCTATTGAGAACTTCTAACAAGGGATATTGGTTTTGGATATGAGAGATGTTTTCAGCTGAGGTTTTGCTTTGTTATTGCTCTGGATCTTACAGTTTAATAGTCTAAAGAGACTAATTTGTTTTGTGTGCAATAACTATTTTTATGTAATTTAGGTGATAAAAACATAGAAATGTTCTCTCTTTGTGAAATGTATTTTAAGTCTATCATGTTCACGTATGACTAAAACTATAAAAATAAAAGGAATTTTCCCACAGAAGGCTAATTTGGAAAGGCTTCAGCTATGGTAAGTGATCTTACTACTTCTTAAAAGATAAATTGTGATGTCATTTGTCTTGCTTCCTATGCTTTCCATACTATGACTTTACCAGAACTCATGGTTTAGAGGTACTGCTAAGCAAGGTAAGTGCTAAGAACTGTTGCCTGACAGCAGCATTGTGCGTGGGGGCAGACAGAGCCGTCTTTGGGCAGAGTAGGGGCTGGACAAAGAAAAACATACATTTTATGGAACTGCTGTCACAGCCTTCCGGCATATGAGAGTGAGGACCTGCATTTTAGGTTTGTGGCTTGCTGTAAATATTCAAGTTGTTTTATTGACATCATGAAGACCTTTTGATCAATAGCTGGTAATTATAAAATTCACATTATTGGGAGAAGCGACAGATGAAAAGTAAAATGGATTCTCTGGGTCTTTTGCACTTCCATCTCAGGTTTTAGAGCACAAAAGTTTTGAGATGAAGTGGAGGGAGCACCAGGTCTGTCTTGTCTGTGTGCAGTGTCAGAGGCAGAGATGTAGAGGCGCTGACATTGTAAAGCATACCAAGGGAGCTGAAGACATCCAGGGGTATTCCCCTGGCAAGTAAAGAGCACAAGAGCTTAGTTACTGCTTCTGAAGGATTCTTAAAAAGTATGTGTTGTTTACATTGCTGCTACACTGCTGTAAGTCTCTAAAAAGTATAAATAAAAAGGGACCATGGCTTGAGGGGAACTCAGGACTGGACATTTAAATGGTTTTTAGTCTCTGGATCCCAAACATACTTCTATAGAAGCTTAAAATTGTATGTAAAATTGATTTTAAGGATCTTAATTTTTACAGTTCAATGATAGAAGAGAACTATTTTTCTAATCCTACTCCCTTCCATACAATTATAAACATACAAATATTCTTTGAAAGTTGTTGGCTTTTCATAAAGTTGTCTTGTGGAGGTCTTCAGATATTCTTTTTGTATATTTTTGTACTTTCCCTTTTTAATGCAAAGAATTGCACAAACCCAAGGTCCCTGGTGATTTTTAAGGTCCTGTTCCTGCTGATCTCAGTGTCATTTTGTTCACCACAGCAATATTAAATGTTATGTCACAAATAGTGAAGGGGGTAATAATCAACAGGAGAGTATCACTAAAACAATAAACATAAGTTCACGTAAGAACAAAATAATATTAAAAAAGGAGGAGAAAATTAAAAAACAATGTTGTCCAATAGCAGGAATTCTTCTGAAGGGTGAGGTTCCTTTTGGAAAGGCATCAGTACATTTTAAAACAGCTAGGAATGTAATTCAGCTGACTTCATTTATAAAGATTAAAGGATTAATTGTTTGCATGTTTACCTTCTAGACATTGTAAATGATAGTTCAGCTGTGCAATGGCATACTCCCCATATCAAGTTTCTTTATTGCAAAAGAAGTAGAAGTAGTCACTACCTCCTGTATTTTTGAAGATCAGTGGTACAGTACAATATTAATCTGAACAGTAACAACCTAATCTTCTGCATACATATGAAAAACATACTGAAAAATATTATTGTTTAAAGAGTATGTCTTGGAAAAGGCCCTCCTGGTGGTATAGTAACGATACTAGGTGACAATATGAATTAAATACTCCTGTTGTTGCATGACATCTCTTCTCCAGAAAGCTGAAGTATCATCGTTGGCCAGAGAAGACCAAGTTTCCTGGGGTGGCTCTGGTAAAGTCTGCCTGTGGCTAGCACAAAAGAGCAAAGAAGCATAGGGTTTTCAGCTTTACACATGTCTGAAGTAGCTTTCCACTGTGTGCCTCTTAAGAGCCTGATTCTGTTGATGTCCTCCAGCTCCATCCCTGTCCCAGTCTCACCAGCTCACACCAGCAGTACTGATTGAGGGGAGCACGCAGCATGGTACCTCAAGAAGCATGTTTTCAGTACAGACAGGCCAAAAACATGCATGAATTAGACATCACAACACTTTGCATTCACAGATTTTAAATGGATGGGTGCCCTTCCGAATCAGTACCAGATGGATCATTTTCTAGACTGTGGCTACAGCAGCCCACCAGCTTGCAGTGATTAACACTGCCATTTTCCATCCAGCTGGGTATCAGTCTGCTCTACTTTCTAACACCCAGCTCTACTGATCTAAGGATTGCCTCCCTGGAGCGCTCAAGAGGCCAGTGCTGCTGCTGCTGAGGTGTGCTGCATGGATCTTCCATGCATACCAAATCATATTTTGCTGGAAAATGAATGCTCTACCAACAGGCTGACTCACTCTCTAGGCTGGAGAGGTAATATGCCAGTGTCTGGGTCAGCAAAAGTTTATTATAACTGAAACCAGCGGTTGCGATGGGTATGTGTGTGGGGCATGGGGGCTATTCATTGTCTTGAGAAGCATGGGTGATGTCTCTGTGGCATGCAACAGCCTCCCCTCACTTTTCCCATGAATGGCTGGTTGCTGTTGGTGTTGTTGCTTGAGAAAAACTGTCTTCACAGAATTAGTTCTAGAGTTACACTGATGGTGCTGATCATGAATTTGTATTTGTATGATCATTGATTACCTTCAATATGAATAGCACATGGAGTCATAGGGGAGAACATAAACATTTTGGGAAACACTGATCTGAAAGAGAGAAAGCCAGCAGTCTCTATGAGAGGGTCAGGGCCAGAGGTTTTCCTGAGGTTTAGGTAGATGTAGGTCAATTTTTGTTTGCCTTAAATAAGACCTTCTTTTAAAAGATCATGTGAATGAACGGTTTGAAATATATTTTGAGGACTAGATACTTTCTATGGAAGAAATACGTACTTGCTAAGTTTTTCTGATTAAAAACATCCTCAAGCTATCATTTTCAATAGAATGGGGTTTCTTGTGACATCTGGTTACTCTACCTCATATGTGCTACATGAACATGGTGACAGTGTCCTGCTGAACTGGAGACTGCATCCAAGTTTCAGGGATGCTCAGAATTAGAGCAAATGATTCTAGAGATGAAGTTGCAAAGCTTTTCTCTCTCTAAATAAAAGATTTGTACAGTACAGTCTCTCTTGACAGGATCAGAAAAAAGAGCTGAAGTATCTAACATGTGAATCACTCCTTTCATTTTTCTCATGTTTCTCCTTATTTTCTTACAGCAAAATGTTTAACATTGGCACAAGCACTGAAAGAGGTTATAAGGTTAATGAACCTGTTGTCTAATTACTCTGCCCTAGGCCTTTGATTCCTGATCCTAGAGATGCTGAAGCTTTACTGAAGACAGGCTTTTTTTGTCTGGTGCTTGCAAATAGTTACGATCATGACATGTAGCATGTGAACTGTGAGCATCCATGGAGGCTGTGCCAGGCTTGTCCTGAAGCCCCACTGCACTCTGGCCTGCGGGAGAGAGCCACAGCGAGCTCATGTTCATGATCTGGCTTTGCCCTCTGGTGGTCCCCTCTCGAAAAATTCCCCAGGCTCGAGGCAGGGAAAGGCTTCAGAGGCTGAAAAACTGAGGAAACGGCAGGTTTGTGTGATGAATGTAATAGTAAAGATTAAAAGAAGGGAAGGACATGCAGACTCAAGACTGTAGAGGCCAAGGAGGATGCTGAGGAAGAGTTCCAGACTGGAAGGTTCGGTGCTCCTCCGTTGAAGCAAGCCTAACGAGGAGTTCTGCTAACATGCAGTTACTCACTGCTCTGAGCAATGCTTTGACGTGTCAAATGCTTATAACTGCAAAAAAACCACGTACTCTTTTACTAAAGCTCAGTTCCTTGCCTGGTTATGAGGACATCTGAGGATTCTTCTATTACCTCAGTAATAGGGAGACCTTTCGGGAGTTGGGAACCTTAATCAGAGGCATCCTGTCACTGGCCTCCAGAAAGCTGTGGCTGGCCTTTCATTTAATAGGCAGAGGCATTCTGAGGGGAGGTAACTGTTAGATTTTTACTGCCCGGGCAGTTTATGTACTGGCAGTCCTACATGTGTGGGAATAAAACTTCTGCTTCTCTTCTTGAAAAAGGAACTAGCAGCTATTTATAGCCTATAAGGGAGAGACATGGTCACCTGAGAGTATGGTTGAGATATAAATCAAGTGCCAACAACATTTAGAATGAAGAATGGTGTGTTGCAGTTGGAGAAGGAGAATGGCTGTTACAGCTAATATTAAAAACACAATTTGAATGTCTAGAAGTAGCTTTATCTAGTGTTTTGGTGCTTTGCATGCTACTTTAAACGAGGGAGCAAAGAGATAAATACTTTTCAGACAAAGGATGGGTGGGATTTTTTGCCTTAATAAAAGATTTTTGAGTTTCAGGAAAAAAGCTGCTTGTTATTTTTACACCAGAGATTGCAAGTTTCTGTGTACCCAATATGGTGCTGTCGGTTCAGAGATATTTTATATCCATGGTAGGAAAAGGAATAAATTAAAAACTGAAATACACATATCTGTGAATATTTTTAGAGTCAAATAAGATCTTTCTTGTTCTCAGCTTCAATTTTGCTGGTTTCCTTTTCAGAAACAAAAGAAAAAAATTTTTCTTTTCTCTGCCAGTGTAAAGGATCCACATTGCTATTGTTTCTGATCCAACACTCAAATTTTTGTCATTCCATTTTAGTAAATAGGGTTTTTTCTTAACATAACTGCACCTGTAATGTCCTGGTTGCTGTACAAAATAGGGCAGGAGCAATAAATTCCGTAGCAGAGTCACTTAAGTTTAACGACCATTTCCATATTGTTGTTTAAATCAACATCCAACATATTTCACAAAAGTATTCTAATTAAGAAGAAATATTGCCACAGTTCCATGCTATTAAAACACACTTGTTGAAGATTTGAGAAGCATCTTATGGCTCAGCTCTTTAATGACAAACAATTGTAATAAGATTATGCGTTGGCATTCATGTAGCATGCAATGGCAATCTGATCATTAAATCCTTCTTGGAGAATCTGATTTAAAGTGTTATCAGGCTTCTTAAATATTCTGATACATGTAAACTTTTTTGTCCTGACACAACTCTCAGCTTACCCATTTATTGCCTACTTCTAATGTTGGGTATAGAAAAACTAGTCTATGAATTATTACCAGTGTTTTGCACCCCTCTGAACCATTGCCCTCAGGATATTTCTGCTAATCAAAGGTCTTACTAATTCAAAATAGCCACATGAGCAACCTGGAAAATACTTTGACGTGATACAAGCATGTTGGTGACAATAGTTTAGCCATATTTCAGTTTGAGGTGGCTTCAGTCCTCCATAAGACTACACGGATGATAATTTTGAGAAGTTTATTTACAGTTCTGGAACAAAATGCCTTCTTCCTTTTCTCCTAAACAGGAAAGGCTGACACAGAACTCAGTCACGCTAGCTTACTTAAGTACTGTAAATTCTTCATATTCTGTACTTCATGAATTTTTCTTTTAATGTCAATATCATGCTGTTGAAAAAATTCTTTCAGTTTGAAACCAAAGAGCAGTAGAACAACTTTTTTTTTTTTGTGTGTGACTTTACAGTAAAGACAAAATTGTAATGGAGAAATATTCCACCAAGGACTGGACAAGTAGCTCTAGAGGTGTCTGAACCTGCATGTCTGACTGGTTTGGCTAAACCACCAAGTTGCTCCTGGGTCTGTGCAGACCTGGCTCTCCCCAAGCCCACTTGCCTGCCAAAAGAGGTCAAAAGTTCTGTTCCAGATGGCCAAGGACCAGCCAGGTTTCATTCAGTTAGTCCTCGTAGGAGCTCTCACAAAGACTTGTATGATTACAGCTTTCCAAAAAATTATTCTTGAGCACATTTTTTTATGAGATGTGATCACTAGAGAAGGGGTTGCTCTGCTCAACACCACCAGTCATGGACGGAATATTTGCTTTGCCCAGTCTGACATGATTTGAGCACCTCCTTCAACCCCTGGGAGAGCTCTGCTCAGTGGTCCGGAAGCTGGTTTGAGCACGGACAAGCCCTGCACCTTCTTTCAAGCTGTGCCCTTGTACAAAGTGAAGGTCTGGGTTCATAGAATGCAGGATGTCCTCAGGTGGGTTTTTCCTCCTACCTAACTGCCTCATCTTAGAGATCCCTGTGCTATCGTGGATGATGTTTTATCCTCAGTTCCAGAGTTCTCTGCCTCTGTATAGAGGTGCACAATTTTTTTGCATGCTTTCTGTTTAATATCCTGATACAAACTGTTTAATGATAAGGGAACAGACTCTGTCTCCCAGCAGAATGTGTTCAATAAAACAAAGCTGGCTTTTTCAAACTCATGTGCTATGTGATGTCTTCATCTTACTTGCAATAACCTAAAAAACCTAGCAGGCATAATACTTCTATTAGCTTCATAAAATCCTTGTCACAGAGTCTCTGGCATGTATTCTGAATTAGACACTTTAAAAGATTTTAAAGCATTAAGCCTTTTGTGACTCATTAACCTGTTAGACAAATCCCAGTGCAATCACAGAGTAACTTTAAACAAATCTAAGATATTTCCTCTTAAGATAAAATAAAGATATAAAAATCATATATTTTTGAGTTTGTGAATTTGGGGAAGAGACAGATGTCCCTGTTAAAGCTAAGGATTCTGTGAACTACATCTAATTGCGATTTGATATTAATGTGTTATGATGTAAGTGTAGCTGTTTGTGTGTCTACAAAGTATATAGATGGCAGAATAACACATAAATCCCCTTGCAATGGACTGAAATCTAGTAATCAAAACAAAAGACAGAAAATAAGCCTCGGCAACACATTATCTGCTACTCTATGCTTTAATTAGAGCTAACTATTCAAAGTGGAAAGTTTCAGCTGTGGTGTCATAAACCTACATCATAATAATAATAAACCTAGCCATATTAAATTTCCCTGTCTCTATGGCAACAAGCTCTGTGATTTAAACTGTAAGCATTCAATTACTTGTAGGTAAGTAACACACAATAAAATACATTGAAATGCTGTTAAGAGAAACATTTTCCTGCATGGATTGGGATATTCTCTTAAAACATCTATATGAGTGCCATTGTAAAGAATAGCAAGAGGGCTTACTTAACTCTGCACTTTAAATTTAAGCAGCAGGGACTTTGGTCCTACACATAATTTGTTGTAGCATTTGGACAAGGTTTTTAAAATTTTAGTCAGAGATGTTCAGTCTTCCTACTGAAGAACCCTCATGCAAGCAAATTGTTTTCCAGGTTGTGTAATCAAAATTAAGTTTGGTTAAAAGAGTTTTCACCTAAGCTAAATTTATGTTGCGTAATGTATGAAGAAGTACTTGCATCTTTCCTGGTATGGCTTTCTTGATTTCAAACCAGAAATCTAGACATTTTTAAAACAGCATTTTGACATAACGAGTTTTCTTGGAAATTGACACTCGGCATGCAATGTATATTCCAAGTTTTCTATTCCCCTGCTGATGAATGATAAAAAGAAAGTAGCTGAGTAATTTCAATTTCTTTTTGCTTAAAAACAAACATGGCTTTTGAAAGTATTTACATACCTTACTGCTATCTGCTAATCTTGTCTAGAGCTTGTGGCTTTGGATTTTTTTTTTCCTTTCCATTTTTTCTTTTCATCTCCCAACAAGCAGCAGTAAGCTTGTCAATGGTGGTTAATAGAGCAAGGTTACTGCCACTTTTGCAGAGCCCAGGTGACACCCACAACCTTGCAACATGCTCCAGCAATCAAATTTTCGTCTTTCTGACATCTTGCTGGCAGAAGGGAACTGCAGGTGACTCACATCAGAAATGGAGAAAAAAAAAAAAAGGAAAGGTTTGCCTTGGTTTTGTGATTTGAAATGGTAGAAACAGATGTTAAGGAGAAAGGTCTTCCCTCTCTCCCACTCCAGTCCCCACCCCAAAGCAGGCATTGTTTTGCATGAGTTACAGGGTCAGGGTTAATGCATTAACATGGCCAGCTTGCTGAGCAGTTCCTAGGAGTGGAGAGGATGTGGGTGTCATGGAAACAGCAATCATCTAGGGATGGGAGGCAGGTCAGAGCACCAGCAGATCTATCTACAGGTGCATCCATCTACAGATCTTAATGCAGGTAAGGGTCTATACGGAAGCATCTCGTTCATTAACCATTGTGATAGTCAGTACCAATTTAATTTTACATAGCTACAGCTTATTTTGAAGTGACCAAAGGAGTGTTAAATCACTACATATAATCTGTAACACTGTTGAGTACACTACCAAAAAAAAAGTAATTGCTTCCTAGAATATGAAAAACACATATGTGCAAAATCTGGAAAGAGGTTACCACGAAACTACAATTTTCCCTAAGAGATAGGAGGACTTTATTCTCAGTTTTGTCCCACTTTTTTTGTAGAGTTATTCTGGCGATGTGGGAAGGAAAGTTATGTTTGAAGCCTTTCAACAGGTTCTCATCCTCCAGCAGTCTCACTTGGCATTGATCAGTCAACACAAATTTTGTTCTTGCTTTCCTGTGTGTCCTTGACTGCATAGAGTCTCTCAGGTCACTTCTCATAGCACCGAACTCCATGCAATTGCCTTACAGAAAGAAAGAAAAGTATATATATCTATATGTGTGTGTGTTTGTATGTATATATACATTCTTATTATTATCATTATTATTTTCTAGATGATTCTATACTAATGCTAGCATTGAGGCAGTGATAGAAGTTAAGTTGAAGTATATGTTCCTTACAGAGCTGCATGCTGTTATTAGGAGCTTTTTTCAGGATGGAAGTGCCCCTTCCCGACTCAGAGGAAAAGCTGCTTCATCCTCCACCTATGAGCACTAGGGTAGCAGGGCATCACCTGGTCGCCCTCCACCTTGGTGGAGAGCAGGCAACAGGGCTCAGCAGAGAAGCTGTAACAGACAACCAGACTTCCAGATGGTAGAGCTGACTTTATTCTTTTCTCCCTGGGGGACATGAAGCTTTGGGGCACCACAAGTGGTACAGCTTGGCTCTGCCTTTCTGCAATTTCACACATTCAGAATTGCAATTGAGAGAGACCAAGGCTGTGGGGGCCCTGCCTGCACCCCTTTTCTCAACTCACTTCTTTGTTCTTTAGAGCCCAATCTTTGTAGGCAAGGATGAAGTAAGGAAAGAAGTGGGGAACAGTAAAAAGTTGATTAAATAGTTGTCAGGTACCTTTTAGTAAACTCCTACTCTGTGTACTGCCCAGGAATCTCTCAGTGAAGAACAATCTATATGAAGTGAGATGGTTATAATCAGAGGTCCGTGTAAGCAAAGTTCTAGCACAGGAAAGGGTTTAACCCATCTGTGATTTTCTGCCCAGAATCAAACTATGTATATTCTTAAAAGATTTTTTAAAAAATCAAATATACGTCCAGTAGCTAAAGACCCTTTTGCTAAAAACATGTAATGTAATTGATTTGTACCATAGATACTTACAGTGTGTAAGCTCCTGGACTTGTTAGGATGGTACGTCACTTAATGCAGCCCCTTTCATGCTTCTACTCCTTTCTTCTGAGTGCTGTCCATTTGCTGCTGATTGAAGATAATGAGAAAAGAGATTTTCATTTTCCATGGATGCATATTTCCTGGTTCATTATTCTCTTTGCTAGCAACAGTTCTATTTCTTATTTAATGACCTGACCCATTGTTTACTTTCCAGGCACCCTTGCTTAGGAAGAAACCTTGTGGGTGTGTTGTGTGGTGAAGGGTCTAGGGAACAAGTCCTATGAAGAGCAGCTTAGGGAACTGGGACTGCTTAGTCTGGAGAAAAGGAGGGTGAAGGGAGGCCTTATTGCTCTCAACTACCAGAAAGGAGGTTGTAGCCAGGTGAGTGTTGGTCGCTTCTCCCAAGTAGCAAGTAAGTGATAGGACAAGAGAAAATGGCCTCAAGTTGTGCCAGGGGAGGTTTAGACTGGATATTCTGAGATATTGCTTCACTGAAAGGGTGGTCAAGCACTGGAACAGACTGCCTAGGGAAGTGGTTAAGTGACCATCTCTGGAGGTATTTTAAAGATGTGTAGATGTGGCGCTTAGGGACATGGTTTAGTGATGGACTTGGCAGTGCTAGGTTAATGGTTGGACTCAATGATGATCTTAAAGGTCTTTTCCAACCTAAATGGTACTATGATTCTGTGTTCTAGTCTTTCTTAGATCCAGTGTTTATGTTAGATTCTTGCTTAGCACAGAGTTTAATTTGCTTATCAAAACAGTGAATAAACAGAGTTCCCTCTCCTATTCCAAGGAGAGGTGAGGAGAGGGAGGAGCACCCTCTGGTATGAAAAGGAAGAACATCTCACCTCTATGACAGGCTGACAAATCTGTGGTTGACAGAGATTTCCGTTTATTTCCATTTACTGTCATATCCTTTAGGGATCACAAAGAAAATCACTGCTGTAACATAAATGGCCTGACTGAGCCCAGGAATGCTGGTGTGGCCCTCTAGAAAAACCTGTCCTGGCTGTTACTGTAACAGAGCACTGAAGCTCAAAATACCAGTCTATGTGCACCATATGTCATGGCCCTCAGTGCTTTGAGTCAAAGAGTTGATCCTGGCCTTTGTGCCTCCACAGCTGCTGCCAGGCATTTGAGTTGTGGTTATTGTCAGCCAGTGTGTGCTTACGGGCAATTCAGCATGTCCCAGTCTGTCTGTGGGCTTGGCCTTGCCTACAGTAAGAGAGGTTTAAAGCAGAATCGAATTGCCTTATATTTACCATAGCCTGTAGATGGGCACACAGGCACTTCTACAAGCCAACTTCACTAACCGTGGCAAATAGATCACGTGCTGAAATTCAGCCTAAACATGTGCCCCAAGGAGGTAAACTGGGACTTGGTTTCTTGATTTCCTCCCACTGTAGATTCTGGTTTCTGCTGCTGCAGTTGTTTTAAAGGAGGTGGGATTACTAAAATCTTTCTTTAAAAAGGCAGGGAACTTTTCCCATGTAAAGACATTGGCGTATTGCATCCTTCTACTTTCTTACTTGAATGGCCTTACAAATAACATTTTCATTGTTTTCTGAAGTAGCCCGTATGTCTCCTAAGTTATGCAGCTCTGGGCTCCCTTGAGTAAAATCTAATGATAAAACACTGTTCACTTCTTCTATTCAAACTGTACAGCAGAGCACTGACTGATGTTTTCTTGAAGGGATAATAAAATAATCACTTGGCTTTTTTGTCCAAAGGCACCAGCTGTGATTCCCCTTTTTTATGTAGTATATCACTGTTAATTTGCCAGTTGACTGTATCCTTCCCTTCTCTGTTCTGAGTGCAAAGAAATCACAGTTCTGCACTGGGTGTGTGTCATAATGTACAAGAGAGTTATCTCCGCTATAATTTAATTCTCATGTCTTCTGAATACTCTTTTAAGCTAAGTATTACATATGGTTGCCTTCACCTAAAACTGCAAGTTTACCCTGTTACAATACAACCTTATAGGCCCTTTGCTTCATTGTTTTGCTCCTGCTCCAATTGCTGTAATATCCACATTTAATTTGCATGCAAGGTTATGTGAGCCGCATAATTTTCTTTTTAATCTTTCAACAGTTATAAGATTTGGTCTGACTGACTATATGCATTAGAATAATCTGTGCTGGAGGTCTAGAAAATATAATTGTATGTAGTTGCTATGGTAAAGCTCTTATTAATGAAAACTTTGGGGGGGGAGGGTTTATAACAACTGTCATTTTTTCCAGAGTTCATCTTTTTGGATGAATGGGTTTTTCAGGTTAGGATTTGCTCAGCTATTTGAATTATCTGGATTTTTTTATATTCTAAATCAATTTTAATGTCATCAAAAAAGTGAACACACATTTTTTAACATCCTTGTTTTCATGCTGATGGAAAGAGAATTTAGTAAACTCAGTAGAGCTGCTGCTCACTTTCCCCAGCCACATGTTTTTCAGCCTGTTTTTAGCTGAACAGTGCTCACTGGCAAGAGGGATGGGATGTACCTTTTTACATCTTGTGTGCCAATATGAGGAAAACAGTTCACCAGAAGGCCACTAAATTTTTGAGATCTGTGATATGGGAAGATAATCTTTAAAAGCAACTGGTTTGGAAAGAGACCAGCCTGAAACGGCAGCACTCCCCCAGAGGCTGATCAATTTGTAAATGCCCCCCCTCTGCAGGAGGTGACTCAAGGAAGACAGGCAACGCTCAATGCAACTCCCTGTGGGAAACATTTCTCTCAGCCAGGAGGTATCCAAGTGATCACCGTGGATTTCTTCCTTAAATGTGCTGTCTGTGGCAACTGGCACTCTCACGCTGTGTTTTCCTGAGGATGCTAAGGGAATTTCTTAGGCAATTTTAGTTATACTAAGATTCCCTCTTGCCTCTGTATTTGTCAGTAGGTAAAAGCTCTTAGCTCTTTCCAAAGAAGGATTGCTGTCCTCCAGCTCCTAACCCTGGATAATAGGTATGGAGGGAACCAATGATATAAGTGTTAGTTTCTGCTTTAAATGAAGGATATATGAGATTTATTTCACCCTCTTTCTTGTATAAATCCTCACAAATGAGGGGAGATATCTTACGAGAGCAAAGCATTATGATTCTATGATTAAGTATGCAAAAGCTTGGGGGATTTAAATATGAAATTGAGATTTCGTGTTCTATGTGTCTAAAAAAATATTTGAGTAATGAACAGAAAAATTGACTGGAGCTGTGCTGAAGGCTTCCAAATGAGAAGGATTAACTACCCATGTCTTAAACTAAAATAGCTGAGTCATTTCTAAACGTGTCCCATGATGATTACTATTTAAGCCTGGCCTGAAAAGTTGTCCTTTAAAGGACCATTCTTATCATTATAGCCAGTGCCTGTTGCTGATGTCAGTCAGACTTTGCACTCCTACTAGAGGCTCCAACTTCAGCCAGCCCCTGACATAGAAACGAAGGCCATGCACCAGAGAAACTTCCTGTAATCACAGGAACAAGAGACTACAAGAGATCTGAACCATAAAACCTCACAATTTGTTCTTGCAGGCAGATTGTTCTATGTCATTTCAGAATAGGTCCCAGTTTAAGAAATAACATTTCTTTATGTAAATGACCTGCTTACCAGACAAGCAAATTTGTGTGTGGCATATCCTAGCCACAACCTCTCTTTGCTTCAGCAAAAGATTGCATGAATTCTGTCCTTTTTATTAAACTTACTGAAAACAGAAGCTAGAAGTTACTTTGACTAGAAGCCATTATACGGTGCCACTCACTGTGGCATTTGACCTCTGAAGTGACTTTGGGAAAGTTGTGGGAAGTTTTCACGTTTACCAGAGCTAGTTGTTAATCTTAGCAGCTACACTGCTTCATTTTGCACCAGTAAACAGGCTTTGCAGAAGTAACATAGTGCCAGTCAACTGGGGTTTTTTTCACCACTTGTTTTTCAGCTGTGAGTCTAAAGATGCCAACATGCATGCAATTTCTGTTTAGTTTAGCTCTTTCGATCACTTATGTTTTTCTCTTTCTGCAGCTGCAGGAAAGATAATCTCTGTTAGAAACAGTAAAAATAAGCAGGCAGGACTCTAATAAGAATCAATCTGTGCAAACACAATAGAAAAATACATTTCTTCTGGTCTCTTTATTCCATATGAACTCTATTAGCTGTGAAGAACGCTGCTGTGAGTCTTTGCGTGGGTGGTTATTTTACACAGAACTTCCTGAATACTCTCTTATCCCATATTTTCCTTTTGTGTGTGTATCTTCTTTTTTTTGCTTTCTTTCCTTTTGAACTGAAGTCAGTAAACTGTCTTCATGCTATATTGGTGAAGTTAACTTTCTTCTGGATTAATTAATAAAAAGGTTGTATTTGTTGCAGAACAAGGAGGAATGCAATAGCCTTGAAATGATTTTGAAAACTCATAAATCTAATCTTAACACTCCTGAGAGTGGCTGGTACTTCATCCCTCCATACCTTCTGCACATTGAACAGCTGCAGAAGACATCTGGAGATTTCTTGATTTCGAAATATCTTTGCCTGCACAACAAATTATCTCACATATACTCTGGTACATATCAAGTTGTCCAGTACTTTCAATAACACAGGAACCTTCCATGCTTAGTCATGAGAGGCTTGAATTTCATATATTTTCTGCGTGTTGCAATTCCAACCAGGTTTACATCTTTTGAAAAATTATTAGTAAGCCACCTTCACCTGATACCAATAAACATGTAGAGTATGGAGTTTTTTGCATCACTCCTTCAGCAAACTTAAGGATGACACAAGGAATCATTGCAGTATGCAGGAATAGTGTCTTCCACATGTCTAGTGTATCAAGATGTTGCTTTTTTGTGAAACGGCAGTCTTGTTCTCAGTATTTTCATTTTACTGTTTTTGTACCTGAAAACCCAGGCTTCTCTGATGTGCCCTTTTCATTAGTGAAAGAACATTCTTTTTCCCTGTGGTTAGGCCTTGATTCTTGGTAAAAATATTGTGAGTGACGATGTTCAAATGTTCTTGAGCTGCAAATCAATTTATTCCCCAGCTGGGGCACAGTGACTCTGTCCCTACTTCAGTTAACTTGTTCCTTTCTGTTTAGAACATCTAGGGATGCAGAATATCCTGTTCTCTTTTTTCTCTCTCTGTCCCAGCCCACCCCTTTTCTTTCTCCAGTTTCATTCTTCAGATTTTCTTGCTTTGGAAAAGTTTATCGAAACCTCTTCAAAACTCCTTCCTTCTTCAAAACAAAAATGGAACAGACTTATATTCAGGATAGATGAGAATTTTGGTGTCAGCAATTAATATTTTTTTTCTTTACCTTTCAAAACATCGTGGGAACCATTCAGTTAAGAAAATATCACTAGACTGTGGTTTTTAAAGCAAATTAATTACATAGTGCTTGACATATTGACAGACAATTTAGGAAGTTAGTTTTCCAATGTGTCTAGACTACTGAACTTGTCTAGAAGCACGTCAAAAGTTTTTGATTTATTACTGTAACAAGTCTGAATTAGATTTTAGAGTTATTATTTCTGAAATTTATAAACAAAACCTGTTTTATGCATATCTTTAAATAGCTTAACATTTCTGGATACTGAGTCTGCTGCAGCAGCACAAGCAGTATCCAGAAGAGTAACATGTTTCAATGTTTATTTTGCTTAAGCATAAAGAGTAAATGCCTTCACAGGAAATAACTTGGGGTTTTATGGTGGGCTTTTTGGTTTTGTTTTTGTGGGTTTTGGGGTTTTTTACCTTTTGAGGGCTTCAGCAGTGTCTCAGATCATAATAATTTGTTATATGGGGACTGCTGGGCATCAGAAAAGTTCCAGCCAAGCTAGTTGCTTTTTGCAGTCGTTACGTCCTAGAATTGCTCATCTGAGGAATCGTAAATAGATGTTATGCATAACAAGAGCAGGTGACTAAAAAAATACCGTAGAAGGTGTTATAGGAGCTATGAAAATCAGTGCAATATTAAGAACTGATTGGTTCTTTCTGGTTTTGCTTTTTTTTTTTATGGTGTCAAATTAATGCATGCTTTTAATTGCTAAATTTTTATTTGTATTTAGCAGGATCGTTCAGTAAAATAGCTTTTGACCCTTGGCCTAACCACAGTCTCTCCTCCTTGTTTTGGCAAGACATTGCAGGAATTATGCCCTATATTTCCCCACAATCTCTGTAGTTACAATGGAGTGGCATACTGGACATGCACTGGATGTGTAGGGCTACTACACTACCAGTAACACAGTATTAACCAGTAATACCTCTAATCAATTTTCATTTATATCTATTGATGCATATGTACACAATCTTTTTGGTCATGAATAATTTCAGAAACCTCTAATATCCCTTTCAGAGAAAATATCCATTTCATTTCCTTTTTTTTTTTTTTTTTATGGTGGGAATTCTGGGGAGTATAAGACTCCTTAAAACCTAAAAAAGATCACTTTCCTCACCCCTAGACACCATGTCTTTATGACAGCTCTTCTCTGGCATACTGTTTTTCTTGTCTCATGTAAGATCATTTTGGCTTGTCTTCTTTTTTCCTTCAGTTTATCTTCCCTTCTTTCTTTTATCTCCCCATCATCTCACTCATTCACCCCCAGGGTCACTATTTTCTCAGAAAATTAAGCTAAAATAGTATGGTCTTCCTGAATTTTGTTACAAACCCAGCCCCCTGCCACAACCTCCACCCTTCTTGTTTCAGTAGATTTAGTATAAAATCAGACCTGAAAGAACTCAGCCTCAGTGTAATCCCTTTAAATGATCAGTACCTGTTTATAACATCCGAATATTTAAAATAACTTGTCCTGAGATATTACTGGTTCTGGGGTACTTTTTGGAAAAAGAACAACCCAAGTAATGAATTTTATTTGTTATATTTTTTTCTGTGACATTCTCTGGAAGAAAACCCTCACATTGCACATTTATAGCTCCATACCTGTAAAAGCAATGAATTGCTAAGAGTTGCGGCCATGCTCCCATTACTCCACCCTCTGCCAGAATCTTTTGTTCCAGCTGCACTGTACATACATTAAACCAGATCCTTACACTGGTACAGACCACTCGTTTTAAACACTGAAATTCCTTGGCTGGGTGAGGTAAGCTTTAGCATAAATAAAGATGATGTTATTTTCAGTCTCTAAGGTGCAGAACTGTGGCACAGATTCTGTGTCCTTTATATTTTTGCTTCCAATCCAAATCTGCAGCTGGCCTCAGGGACATTTGGACTCTGAGCTCTATTTTTCATTATCAACTGATCATTAAGATTTATGCATACATGTTGCAGAAAAAGTAGTGCAATATAACTCAGCGTGAAATCTTTTGGAAGGAAAATGTGATAGTTGTTTATGAAATCTTCAAGCATGCTGGTTTTATGCACTCACACTTGTTTTCTCATGGTCTTCATGAACTCACTCTTTCACTCACACATGCACATACTCACAAGCGTGAAGCTGTATGTGTCCAAGTGGACATGCAGGTGTTTCCATTCATACCCACTGCGTTCATACACCAACTGTAACATTTCTGTTATAAACCTCTACAGCAGCAGAAGGTGAAGTATTTGGGAAAAAAAAAATGTATTTGGAATACTTTGCTTAACTGTCTATTCTATAGCCTATGTCTTAAAAAAAGGTTAAAAATAATTTATCTGTATTTTAATGTAACAAATATCTCTGCTATAAAGTCAAAGTGACTGTCACTTCAGTAGAAAAGAAGAATGTTAGGTGATAGCAAGCATTCTCTTGTTGATGTAAATCATCAATCATTTTGAGTATGGTATCACAGTAAATGACATAGCAGTACCAAATGTGGGAAAGAATTAATCTGCTAAAGGAACCTGGGGTACCATGGTAACTATTATTTCCAGAACTCACAAATCACAGTCGGACTTAAAAAGATGTCTATCACTATTTATGGAAAATATCTTGTATAGGCTAATACCTATAAAGATAAAGCACAAGAAGTCCATTGTTTTATTTTTTATCCCAGTCCTGAAAAAATCTTCTGTCTATATGCTTAAGACTGAAAAAAATCTTTTTACTTGTAACAGTGTTGAAAGACTAACAACTTTTGACTGCAGTGTAACACTTGATAGTTTAAGGACTACATATAGAATATTAATTGGAAATGGCCCCTATAGGTCCTTCCCCACTTTGAAGTGTGCATGAAGTACTGTTTTCTTCTACTCATTAGTTGATTTCCATCAAAGTTCCATAAGCAAAGGAATGAATAAAATAGAGTAATGTTAGTGGTTCTATTTTGCTAAAGTTCATAATAGTTTAAGTGCTAACCTATTTACACATGTATATAGCTCCACTGGAAAACTCGTTCAGGCCCAGCAAGTAATTTTTGTGTTCTGAGATTGTATATAGTAACACTATTACAGAGGGTAGTGTATAGGACCAGTTTTCTCATCTAAAATGTAAAATCAAACTTTTAATAGCTGGCACTTACGTACTGTGTGTAGCAGTACTTACGTATTCAGCAGTACTTCATGAAACAGACATGCAGCTTCAATAAAAATCACTGGCAGTTCTATTGATTTTGAAGTTCAATATGGGTCCAAGTGCTTTGCTGGGTTTAGATCTTTATTTTTTTTGAAAGAAAATGTTATGACGTTCAACTCAATAAAAGTCACAGTCTTTATGTATGTGAATAATACATAAACTATTAAGCTCCCATCTGCCAGGTGTAGGAAGTAAGAATTAGATTAAAAGATCACAAAATTCCTCTTATATAAATTTAATGGCTAATGCTGACTGGACTGTTTCAATATTGATCCTCTTAAGGGCTTCTTTTCTGCAAGGACTGATGCTTGGTAGCCAGATGAAGCAGTTCAGGGGTCACTGCCATTCCAGTTTGGCCTTAAGTTTGGCAGAAATGCTAGAAGAATGAAGAAAAATGCATAGTGATGGATGAAGATTATGATGGTTTTATCTAGAAAGGGGAATTAATAACTTTTGTGGGCAAGACAAACGAGTTCTGTCTATCAGATAAACATAGACCTCATTGAAGCTGGGGACCTTTCTATCTTGGGAGGCGTTCTATGGAAAAGGGTAGTATTGTGGCTCTCCCAAGGAATTATCTTTCAGAAATAAAATGAGGAAAAAAATCTTTTAGGTTTACCAAGCTTTCCAGAACTTCTGCACTGTATGCCACTACTCTCCTTAAATAAATGAAAAGGGCATAGCAGGGGCCACAGAACTGCTGTCCACTGTACAGGAAAATCTGATAAATTAATTGGAAACTATTGTCCTTCCCTCTTTCCCTGGAACCTTTTCATCCTTCCTTGCAGATTGTTTTCTGAGTTGTGTGTCGTTCATCCCCTGCTATATATCCCCAAGCATTTGCACGAGATTCCTACAGAGAGAACAGACCAGTGAATTAGTTAGGATTTGGGGCATTAATAGTCTAACAGGAAAATGGAGATGCAAAATCAGAGCAAGGACTCGATTTTCTCTGATCTGAACGGATTAGCCTTGGCATCCCTTCTATTCCCCTTGGTGCTTCAGTGTTTTATCCCTGACAGTCAACCACACAGCTAATGAAGATCCTTCACTTGCATTTTAAGTTACAAATACTTCAGCAATCTGAGAATGTCACAGGATGGTGTCCAGTGCTGTTACTTGTTTAAGGTTAATGTGTCCCAAAACTTTGCATACATTTACTGATACATAATTACTATAGTGGGGTAGAAGAGAAAAAGAGATAAACATGCACAGGAACATCTTAGTTTGCTATAATTTTTTAATTGAGAAGAATTAATTGAAAGATAGCATGTAGCAGTAGGATGAAAAATACTCCTGACAGATGTAGAAGCTATTTTTTCCCATTTTTAATGTTGTGCATATGGTAAACTAGTATACCTGTCTTTTAGTGAACAAAAAAGGAGTCACTAATTCAAACACTGAGGAAAAACATTTGATTTTTAAATAATGACCTAAGTTTTTAGAGCCATGTAATAGTACTGAGATTAATCTAACTATAACATTGTGCCTCACTTGGTGACTGAAGGATTAAATACTGTGGACTTGTGTTAGCACAAAATTGTTGTTTAAGGCTAGGATTGTCATTCATGCTGGATTGTGAAAGTGTGATTTAATAAAATAACTATGTAAAGAAAAATTGTAGTTCTCAAAAAAAGTGCAGTTTCTGAAACTGTAACTGGCCTTATTGTCTCTGAATTTTACATGGGTGAAGAAAAGTCACTGACAGCTGCATCCAACAATACGGCCTGACTGGTGATGCAGACCAGGGTACTCAGCAGGTATTTGTAACCAAGTCTTTATAACTGCTGTTGGAATGCTTTTATTGGTGTCTTCTTTGTTTCGTCACTTGCTATATTGACTTCTTTATTTGTCTCCATTAATTGACAGTTGCATATTTTTAACAAAAGCATAAATATTGTAAGAATGCCATGGTGTTTCTTAAGCACTTGATATTTTGACAGTATGGGTCCCAATAGAAACATTACTTCCAAGCCCTGATATACTTGAACAGTAAGAGCCCCTCTCCTGAAGGCAGAATGAGCATCTGTGCCTTTGCTGTTGAGTAACTTTACAAAACATTGTTCACTTCCTGCATTACAGGCAAGTTTCACGGTCTAAGCACAAATATGTTGTGTCATCAAATGTTCTCTTTATGCTGTATTACCAAGTGCTAAATGTGTCTTGAAATGAATATTCAGTTTAACAATTCTGTAAACAACAAGCTAAATTCCAAGTTGAGCAATTCTTCGGTTTGTTCTGAATTTGCTGCCTGGTTTTTGCATAAAATGAACGACAGCCTTAGCAAAAGTACTGTACAGTATTTGTTCATGCTGCCTGCTTGCTCTCTAAGGTATTACAAATGTTTCTGACAGTGTTGTAGTGGAGACTATGACCTTTGGATGTGAACAGACAGGAGAAAGAAAAACTAAGCATAATTAAAACTTAAATGTTGAAAGTTTGGTCTTGCAGTCTGTGCTAGAAAAGACTTCCCTCTGTAGTGGGAGTTCAGCTTGAATAAACACTACATTAAGGGATTTTAAGAAACTGTAAAAACTGTGCCTTTGTTTGTCCAAGCATACTCTAATGAGGTGTCCAGGCATATTCTAGAAAGAAATGTTAGTAATCGCCAGTATTTTTCTATACTGCTGCCTCCAGTAGTGAGCCAGAAAACAATTTTTTTGTACTGTCCCCCTGTCCACACACTCCAAGACAAGAATGATCAGGTTGCTAGGGCATTAGATAGAATTAAGGGTACAGGTTAACATCACCTGGTTCAGTTTTAAAGTTGGCATGACACACAGGAGGTCACTTTAACTCTGCTTTTCAGACATAAATTGCCAACAGTGCTTTTCTCTCTAGTCTACTATCCTACAGCGATGACTCAGGTAAATATAAGGATATAAAGTTAATTTTCAAATGACCTGGTATGACAAACCGCTATCTCCACATCTTTCAGATTGGATGGAAGAAAAAAGATAAAACTGTTCTGATGTTCAGTTTGTTTTGAAACAAGAAGGCTATTCTTATTTAGGTTATAGATTTTTTTTTCTGTCAATGACACAGGCAGTATTTAACGTAAAAGGTTTCATCTGTAACCTTCAAAATGCAGATACTGCTGTAGCTTTGTGCTTCAGAAAATAAATTTTATTGTGGTAGTTACCAAGACTTTAAACAGAAATATTTTTATTAACTAAAATGTAGTATTTCAGATATTTTGGTGGCCCAGAATATGAATTCTAAGTGAGTTTCAGGGCCTGACTTAAGGAAAAGTGAATAATCACCTTCATTTATTGTGCAAGCAGTCAAGACTGGTCACTCTTTTTTTTCAAAATCAAAATTGTGTTGTGTTTTGTTGGAGTCCTACCTCTCTCGGAAGGTCTTATGGTTGACCTAAACAAGCATTTTCTAAGTATCCACCAAAGAATATTGGTATTGGCTTTGTTTTATCTGTCTCTCTTCAAAACTGGAAGGTATAAACAAAGAAAATAGTCTGTTAGTCAATATAAATCATAAGCAGCAGATTTTCTGAAAAAGACTCCTGCAAAACTTTGTTTCTGGTGTGTTTAACATTCTTAATTAAAACTCTATAAACTGGAGAGCAGAAAAAAATTTCCATAATATAGGTGATGAAAAGCAGGCATGTATGACCCACTCCTACTAACATATACATATAAGAAACTATAACATGATTCCCGTTCTAAGAGAAGTGAATAATTTGCATCAGATCTTGGATTATTATTTTTTCTTTTTCTGTAGAAGAAGGAAATTTTCAAGGAATTCCTTTTTCTGAAAAGGAAAATGGTTTGGCAGAGAACTCTGCCTTTCACAACCTGCATTTTTATATTACGACCCACACTTTGAAAAGGAGAATTTCTGCCTCTCTGCAATTGTGTATTATCCTTGAAGTAATTACTTCCATGAAAAGCTAATCAAAGAAAATATGTAATCTTTGTTTATGTCTTTTTATGGAGTTGGCAGAGTTTATGAAAATAGTTGTGTAATTGTGTGAAGTCATGAAAGCACGATCAAAGGCCTGGGAATTAAAGCCCTACAGATATTTCATACTTGTGATGTAAGATCTTACAAATTGTTCATACTGTAGAATAGAAAAGAATTTTCTTTCATTAAACCTCATGAGGTTTCTACCAGTTTATTTCTCCAACCTGTCCAGATCCCTCTGAATGGCAGCACTGCCTTCTCCTCAGGTACCCACTGCTTTTCCCCAATGTGATACCATTTCTGAACTTGCTGAGGACAGACCTCACCTACATCATTAGAGATAAACAGTATTGATATATTGATCCTAGAAGGATGTTACTAGTAACCAGTCACCAATTGGACTTTGTACTGTATTGATGCTGATCATAAGCCTTTGAGCTTAATGGTCCAGCAGTTTGCTGTCCATCTTATTATCCATTAATACAGTCCACATCTTAGCATAGTTGACTAGAAGGGTACTATGAGAAACCATATAAAAGGCTTTCCTACAGTCAAGCTATGCAATATCCACCTCTCTTCCCTTGTCCCGATTCAGTTATCACAAAAGGCAATCAGGTCAGTGAGGTTTGATTCACCTATGAAAGTAGGCTAGCTATTCTTAATCATCACCTTGTTCTTCACAATACTGGAAATAGCATTCAGGAATATTTGCTCCTTACTTTCCCAGAGATTGAGGTTAGACTGACTAGTCTGCAGTAGGCTAGGTCTTTTTTGCCTCTCTTGAATATGGGTATGATATTTGCATTTTTTCTTCCAGTCATCATGAGCCTCCCCTGACTGCCATGACCTTTCAAAGGTGATTGAGAGTGGCCTCACACACTGACATCAGCTAGCTCTTCCAGCCCCCTTGGATGCATCCCATGCGGTCCCATGGATTGGTGTGTGTCCAGTGGGTTAAGCACGCCTTTACCATGGGTACTACCTCACTCTCACAGACTTGCTCTACATGCATCTTAGCTTCTGTATTTCTGCAATGAAAGACAGAAAACAAGAACAAATCAGCAAAGAGTTTTCTCCACTTCAAAAAAATGTCACCACACATTCTTAATTACTAATCTCTAGTGTATTTTTAGATCAACCAAGCTATTTCAGCTGAATTATTTCCCAAACATCTCTGACAGTAATGTAATGTTATAATATTATACTTGCTTACAGTTTTTAGAGTGAAAGCACAACTGAGGAAATGAGTATGAATTAGAACTAGACACTTGAACTGTCCTTCTTTCATTTTGAGGAAGGTATCCAAAGAAAACAGGGCATCTGTCTTCTGGTTTTACCACCTAGCTTTTGAACTTGTTGACCAGTTTTACCCAATCAGGGAGAAAAAGAAAAAAAAAAAAGGCAAAAGTCTGCTAGTTAGTTACATTCCCATAAATCTCACAAAACAACAACAAGTGTTTGTAAGTAAGTGGAGCGGTACAAATATGCAGTAAGAAATTGGAGGTTTTATCCTGGCCAGACTGAGGTGTTATACACTGACAATCTATCAGTATTCACCTAGCCCTAGGTGACTCAAAACATGTGCTGTTCGTTGCCCAAGGAATTATTAGAATAGCTAATAAAAAGTTTCCTGCTTCACCTGAACATACAATAACTTAGAAGAGACTTAACAAATTTGCTCTTTTTGTTCTTCCCTAATACCATATGAACAACATTGAACATTCTATGGACTTCTTCCCTAAACTTCCCAGAACCATCTTCCATTTGGACTTATTTTGCCACTCTTTAGTATTTACTTGTGGTAGTTAGGTCTCTGCTAACCTTTGATCTGCTCAAGTTTCTGCTTGCTTGGTTGTAGTATAGAACATATGTTGTATACAAGACCCGATGTAATAGGCCCATTATGTCTGATGAAGACCAGCAGAAACTTCCAAGCTTATTTGTGAAGCCACTGAAGTAGCTGAAAAATAGACTTTATGTCCCAGGGTAAGCACAATCAATACCCCAATTTCTTCCAATGACTGTACGTCATTAAGAGTTGTTTTTAAGAGGTAAGAAATTGTACAAATAAAGTTTTTTGAAATACTGCTTCCCTGAAAGAATAAAATCCTCTCACGTCTGCAAAAGTGAGTCTCTTTTCACAGTTGCTTTCCTAATTCATATGCATATATAGAATAATCAGTTACATGTGTTTTCCAAGTGTACAGATGCTGAAGATAAATGAAGGGACCAAACTCATCCCAGACTTTTTTTCCATTAACATCAAAAATCAGATGCAGCATTTTCTGGGGAAAGCCTACCTTTCCTTCCTGCCAATCTTAGTCTCTTTCCAGCTTCTGCATCCCTCACCACAGCCCTAGGACGCTATTTCAGCCCTGGTACTATCGCCTGCATCTACACTATAATCACATCACCTTGGGGCTGCTTACTGCTGCCTCTTGGTTTCATTTTCTGTCACAGGGCAGAGCCTGCTCTTCTGGGCCTCTTGCTCCTCTGCTGCTTCCAGGAGTTAGGCAAGACTGCCTCACTGTCCCACACATGTAGCTCCCAGGATAACATCCAGGGAAATTGCACTCCTTTGCCCGCCAGCAGACTTACAAGCACTCACCAGAAGCAACGGCATGATCTTTTCTCTCATGACTTTGAGGTGAAAGCAGAACTATTTTCAAGCCACCTGTCCCAAAAGTCAGTTGCTTGTGCCCTGCATCATAGCAATGATAGACTTTCAGATGTGATAGTCCCAAGGAAGACTCTCAGTACCTCTGGCAACACCATGCTTCTGTGATAGCAATTTGACTTTGCTTAAAGCAGATGTATACACAACCAAATACAAATCTGTTCTTCACTAACAGGAAGAGCTTGCCAAAAACATCTCAGAAACGTGGCAAAGCATAGCACATATTACACAGTGTTTATGATTGCTTTTCTTTTATATTTCTTATATCACAAGTACATCAAAGCATGGAATATCCACAGGCCCTTAATTCTGAGGCATTTATCATGACATCCTTGCCAGATTCAATGCCAGCTGGGCATTGGCTTTGCTAACATCATCCCTGTGTGCTAGGACAAGATCTCTGTATTCCTCCTAAGGTGTCTGTCCCTGCTTTCTTCTTTTGTGTATTCATTTTTATGTTTGAGTTTTGCCCGGACCTCCTTGTTCATTCATGCAAACCTCCTTTTTTCTTGACTTCCTGGCTCATCAGGATGCATGGCTCTTAAGCTTGGAGGTGGTGATCTCTCAGTATCAACCAGCTCTCTTGGAGCTATCTTTGCTTCAAGTCCTTATCCTATGGGACTCTTTCAATGAATGCATGAAGAAGCTAAAGTCAGCTTATGCCTGGCTGTGCTGTTCCTCCAGCAGAAACTGGGTTAGTTGAAGCTCCCTTGTGAGGACCATGGCCTGTACCTGTGAGGCTACTTCTAGCTGTTTGTAGAAGGCCTCATCCACATGACCGGTAAGAGACTGGGAGAATAGGTTTGTTCAGTGTTAAGGACAGAAGGTTTAAGAAGTCTTTATTGTTGCCTCCAACTGCTGAATGGAAAGGTGTAGAGAAGATGGAGCCGGACTGTCCTTGAAGGTGTACAGTGAAGCAAGAAGTGGAAACAAACACAAGTGAGAACATGAGAAATTCCAGCTACATACAAGGAAAAGCTTTTTCACCGAGACCATGCTTAGGCATTGAAACATTGTCCAGAGAAGCTATAAAATCTTCATTTCTGGCGTTTTTCAAGGTCTGACTGGACAAAGCCCTGAGCAAGCTGATCTAGGTGGACTTACTTTAAGTAGAGGGTTGGACCAGGTGACCTCCAGCGGTCCCTTCCAACATAAATTATAGCTTCTGTCTTGCTAATGCAAAGTGAAATGAAAACATTTCATAGGCCCCGAATGACTGTTTCCAAGCCACTGAGTATTCAAACTTGTCCCAAACAGTTCAGTAGCTCTTGGACTCTGTTAGGCTAGAAGATTTAAACCAGGCAAATGGAGCCCTGGCACCACTTACTGACATGACTTCTTGTAATTCTTGATAAATATTTGAATGTACTTATAAATGACTGTGAAGAACAAACACGTAGGTGGAATGAGAAAGGCTGAAATAAGGACATCAGGCTACTGCATACAGAACATGCGGTCATGTCCTTCTCTGCTCAGGATGAAAATACTTTCTTGCCAGGCACGCAGTATGCCTGATTAAAGCCATAACAGCAATGTTTACAAGCGTATGAGGAATAAACATACAGTGTGTATAATATAAATGTTAGAAACCAGTCCTGTGTAGGTGGTTATTAAACATACATTTTGCATTAAATCCTGCCAGACCATGTCACAAGTTGAAACTTGCTGTTATGATGGTTTATACAAAAGGTGACTGGCACTTAGATTATCAGGTTCAGATGAATTACGAACTGAAAAAAGAAGCAAGCTGTTTTCTGTGCTGAAACTTCATCTTTAAAACCTGAAAAGAAACAATATTTTTATGTCTTTTGACATATGAATTGCTTTTCACAAAATTTGACCTTCTGATGTTACTCAGAGTGCCCGTGTTGTGTATTAGACTTATGAAAGCTTAAAATGTTCTTGGCTATGAATTTTTTTGTATTTCAGTTTGAGGTTTGTAGCCTCTTTAAAACAGCTTTGCTATTCTAAATAAGAACATTTGCTTGCTTTTCTGTTGTATCTCACCTGGTGCTGAACTGAATAAGCAGTATAGTGCTGCCTGTGTAACTAAACAGGTAAAGGCACCAAACTTCATATCCCAGCTGCTGAAGAATTAAACAAGACTACTAACAAATCAGTAACACAAATGTTTTTGTACCTGGTCCATGAACTCCTTTAGAGATTCTTATACCTGGCACTCTCCCAACAAGACTACTGAAGAGCATGTCTTCTGGGTTTTATGTGATTGGAGTTTATAAAAACTAAGTTGCTTAGAGATTTTTGTGGGATTTGAAAATAATTAGAATCCTCTAAAGCATAATTAAAGAAAAACAATGGAGTTGGGAAATTTGGTAGTTATGGCTAGCAGATAAAGGATACATCAGAGGACCTGATCTATAGATATCATTAAAAATGATAAAGCTAATTGACTTAATCAACAAAGCTGACCAAATGCTGAGGTGCCTCAGTGGAAAATAAATGAAGTTAAAAGCATTCATGAGAATAGTTTGCCCAAATGAAGTAACTTGCTACAATTACAGGTGTTGGAAGGAAAAGACCCTTCAGATAACATCTGTCTCCACTGAATGGAAGGTACTTAATCATTTGGAGTCTGATTAGGGGCATGGAGGGCATTAGACTACCTAATGCCATAAAAAAAATTCATAGTTTTTGGCTTCCAATCTATATTTAATAGAGAATTCGACATGTTCTTTGGAAACTTTGACCCATCTTTCTTGTTTATTACCATAGCATTACATACACTGTGAGAAAAATACATCCTTTCAAAACCAATTTTAAGTACTATGGCTATAACTAATGTTATTCATTATAATGTCATACCATCTTTTTAAAGTAGAAAGTTCAGCTGCTGGAGAGAGCAGCATACATCTGACTTTTTCAGTGAAACAGTCTTCTAAAAAATCTTTGTAAGAATGGTTAATTCATAAGTACAAGTCAATGGTTTAATGTCTACAAAACAGTCACTGTATTTTTAATGATCCCTGAAAAACATAGTGTCTAGATTTTATTTTTTTTTACACAGCTGTGTAGAACAAGACAAAATATTTACCTTGTAATGCTGTTGCCTGAGCTTGTACACTAACATGCTGACTAGTCTTGTTAGTTCAGCCGTGGGGACTTGAGCATCCTCTCACCTCATGAAGGAAAATCAGCAAGGAGCTTGGAGGGCAGAGGAGAGGCAGCTTTCCTCCGTGGCACTGCACCAGTGCCCTGTGCTCAGCACACAGAGCCGATGAACCCGATGTGCATGTTCCTAAAGTGCCTGGTTGGGCATGTGGAATCCAAGACCCTGACCAGGACCACAGCAAACCCTTCCAGTATTAGCAGGGAGACCGTTAATTCCAGAGAGGGTCCTCGCTGAATTTAAGAAAGAAAAGCGCCCCTCCGCCCCCCCCCCCCCCACGTCCCCGTCCCCGTCCCCCCAGGTGTGCCCTACCAACAGGTACCATGCTTTCTTTTGCTTCTGACTTGGTGCTTCCATCCTAAGTGTAAACAGGAGGGAAAACCGCAAGGCTTGGTGTGGGAGCTGCGCACCTACCTGTAGGTGCTGCTGGACTTTGAGAAGGAGCAGGTTTTATTACGGGGAAACTACTAATTTAATGCCGTAGAACTCCCGGTGCAGTTTAACGAGGAGCAGCTCGCTGGCGAGGTTTTGGCGAGATCCAGCGGCCGCAGCGAACAGGTGTCGCGACCCGCCGCCTCTCAGCGCGCTGCAGCCGCCCGCCTCCCCGCTCTCGGCCCCCGGCTCACGCCCCGCAGCAACGCTCCGCTTCTGCTGCGGGAGGTGACGAGCTTTGATTGACACCAATTTAATTGCCTGCTCGCCGGCGGCGCCCCCCGCCCCACCGCGGCACCGGCGCCGCTCGCTCGCCGCGGGGCTCCCCCGGGCGCTCCCGGCCGCGGAGGGCGGGCCTCCGCCCCAGCCCGCCTCTCCTACTCCCCCGCCGCGTCTCGGCAGCGTCGTTAAAACTAAGGGCGGCACGGCGAGGCGCGGGGTGACCGGCGGGGCCCGGCAGCGCCGCGGGCCATGGGGCAGAGGCGGGGGAGCCCCGGGGCGGCGGAGCGGGGCTGTGCTGCCGAGGGGGCAGCGGGCGGCGGCCGCGGGCGGCTGAGGGAGTCCTGGCGGCGGCTGAGCTCTCGGCGCGGCTCCGCCAAGCGCGGCGGACCCTCCGCGCCCGCGCCGCCGGTGAGTGTCCTCGACCGGGACCGGGACCGGGCTCCTGCGTCCGGGCACCTGATGAATGCGGGTGGTGGTGGTGGTAAGAAACCTGTTGCACCTCGGGAGGAAACAGCACCCCCCCCCTCCCCCTTTCCCATGCACTGAATCTGACTTCGTAGCGACACAGGTGCGAGCCTGCTGTCCCGCCGCCCGTGCGTGCCCGTCAGCGCGCTTGTTGCGCGGCGGCGCTGCGCGCAGCCCAGCGGTAGCAGCGCCCGGCAGCGCGGGGCTCGGGGCCGCCCGGCGTGCCCGCAAAGTAGTGGCGAGAGACTTGCGCTCGCGTTGTGCGGCCGGGAGGGAAGGGGCAGCTGTCGCAAGCGAAAGAGTTGAAGGAAGGTTGACTGAAAACACGTGCTTGGGGACGCAGGGGTTTTCTCCTTGGGAAGGGGCCGCCTTTGGTGGTGTGTTTGCCTTCAGCCAGATCGATAAGGTGTGCCAGCGGTCTCAGAGGTGGATGGACAGACATCTTGAAGATGCGTGGCGCGGCATAGATTACATATCAGGAAAATTAACATCTTGGCAAGATGCTGATGGAAATTGAAAGAATAAATTGAGTGTGCAAGTAGAAGGAGTGAGTGACATGTATACTGCATGATGTTCCTGTTCCTTGGGGTCAGAACCCTGTGGCTAGGTGCTGAACAAACATGCATAAACAAAGATTTTGGATGAACTACTCACGGTCCAAGTACCTGCTCAGTTCTCGTGGGTTTAACAGCAATGTTGCCTGTTCTTACCGCAAGCTGATTCTCTGAGGTCTGGGCTGATACACCTTATTCAGCAGGTCAAATGTGTTGAGTCAAAAGGAAACACAGATACATAAGCTTCTGAGCTGGGGGGAAGATGCCCACAGGTTGAACAACAGTTGGGGAAATAACAGTGGAGAGCCCTAAGGTAGAAAGGATGCCATGGCAACAAGAAAGCATCAGAGAAAGTAACAATATCCTCTTATGGAGGGGGGAAAAGGAGGAGCATCGTGTTCATCTGTAACGTGCTGTAGATTAAAATACTATAATTTAGGGTTGTTTTTTTTCCTTTCTTTTCCCCCCAAGTACACTAACTTCTCTTTGCAGTAGGTGCCTTGAATTTAATTCCCAGGTAAGAGTTCTATCACCAGAACTCATCAGAAAAATGCCTATTGCAGTTGAGGATAGGGCTTTTGGTAGGGCTTGTTGAGTTTCTGTTCTAAATAAAGAGGTGCTTGCAGTTTACAGCAGAGATGAATTCTTACTCCAGGCAGAACCTTGAATGAGATTCAGGTTGCAAATGTTTGGCCAGAATTGAAAGTCTGTATTAATCTTTGACTAATCCTTACATTTCCAGAATCCAGAATAGATGAACAAAGTTCTTCCTGTTATCTTCTCTAATGCAGTACTAAGGTGGTGTATTTATAGCAGTGAATTTGCATTACACTTGATCTACTGAATTCCGTAAATTGCAGGATGGATGGATGGATGGGAATGGTTGATTGTGAATGTTTTTATTTGGGGTTTTATTTATGTTTTTTTTAAATAAAACACTTTTTTTTTCTGTGTTGGTTGGTTCGGGTTTTTTTGTTGTTTGTTTGTTTTGTTATTTTTTATAGGAGCATAGGATTTCTGAAATCAGATTTCACTAAGAATAACTCACTTGGTATAATTTTCCGAAGTAATGCCAGACCATACTAATCCTTAAGACATTTCCTATCACCACCTTTCTTTTCCTTCGCCCTTGCCCCCAAACAATCCCTGAAAAAAATTAAATAAGAATTAAGTCTTTTTAGCATTAGCATTATGGCCTACCCCCACCTTGCTTCCCTGATTGTCTTTTTCTTTTAGTAACATATTTGTCAGCCACAGTTTGCTTATTAAAGGTTGTCACTGGTCTGAAGAGGACTTTTTGGGGTCAGTGCCGAAGTAGGAGGCTGGCACAAGTGATGCTGTGCGCATGTATATCTATGCTCATGGTTCTTTCCTTATCTTGTCTTAATACCACTGTTCTGGGGTCTCAGATTATTTCTGTGCCTTTTTAATTAAGTAAGGCTGGTTCTGGTCAGTGTTGTTCATCATCTGGAAGCTGGCCAGGATGTGTGGACTTGCTTTTTTTTGCTGCTTAAGCAGGCTGGCATTAACTGCCTTATGTAATGTGCCTTAGGGGAGAGGCCACTACTGTGTTCGGTTTTGGAGAGGTGAAAGATGATGTGGGTAATCCTTCAGCACCTTCTTGAATATTGCTTCTTTAGAGCGATCTCTGGAGTTTCACCTATGTGAAAAACTTACTTTTTAAAATTGAGATTTCCTCAAAAGAAAATGCAGAGTAACCCGGGAAGGGGATGGTGGTGTGATGTGTGTGTGTGCGCACTAGAAGGATTGTTTTATGTGAAGGGCCTCATCTGAACATCTTGCAAAGCCGTTTAGGTAGGTGTTCATGTTGTGCAAGGAAAGTTCTTAATTTTGAAGAACTGATTTCCTCCCTGTTAAGGCTTGCTTTAGATTTTCTGCCAGATGCAGAAGTTTTAAATTAGTAATTGCACATTGTGGTTAGTAGTGAGAACAGCTGTTATTTTTCTGCATCCTTCTTATCAGGTACTGAATTTTCCAACCTTCCTTTTCTTCACATGATTGTAGAAATTGCTGATCCTGATGTTTCATGCTTATTCAATGAAAAAGTAATAACAAGTAATAATACTAAAAGTTGACCTCTGTTTTATTTCTTAGTTGTTAATTCCTGAAAAATAATTTGTAGTCTTATTTTTTTATTTACCTTGTTTTGATATTAATCCTTGAATGATAGAAAGGGACTTGTTTTATTTGCAGGAGCTGAGGAAGGGAAGGAAATTTGAGAGAGAAAAGGTTTGCAAGAGCTAACATCAGCTAGATCACACATGTGGTCGCCTCTAAAAAATCTCTAAGTTTAAAGCTGTTATCTTTGGTTATAACGTACTGACCTCAGTCACATTTTGTGTAAAGGGGTTACATACCGAGCAACTAAAGTAGGGCTGTTGCTTTAGAAATGAAGGCTTTTCTGCTGTTCTCCTCTTTCCATCATCTGCTTGTGTAACTCTAGTAATGGAAAGCTCAGTCGTTGTCCCCCCCTTCCCTGCTCAAATTGGTGAAAGTTTTGTCATTCAGAACAACAGATCACATTTTGGGTCATGTTAAATATGTGCCCATAAAAAGGATGTCTGGATTCTTTCTGCCAAGATCTTGAGTGTGATTTGTACTTATGGCCTCTGAATTATGACTTTTCCAACCCATTTTAACCAGAGGTGCACCATTTTTTTACCAGTTTAGTAAAAAAGGAGCTAAATGACTATTCTGCTGTACAGTTTCTGATTATAGCCACATTTTTTCTTTATTGTTCAAAGCTAATAGGTTTTTCTCATTGATTTTGAGCTGAGTTTCCCCACAGGTTATCTACAGTAGCTCAGGAAAAAAAAAAAAAAAGAAAGGTGAGAAATGCATGAACACATGAAGTAGATTTTTTTTTTATTATTATTATTTTGCTGTGGCATCAATGAAATTACAGCTGTGAACCAGGTCATTGGTCCAGTCCTATAGGCTGAAAGTCATATGGGCTGAGTACAAAAGATTGGCAGGGAGAAATCAGCTACCTTGTGGCAGACCTGAGCTATAGTTACATGGGTATGTGGTTGGGGAACAGTATATGTACATGAGTTGTCACCTAGTGAGTAAAGAGCTAGATTTCAGAGTAACTTGTCATGGAGCAGATTAGGGGGCCTTGAACAAAACTTAGCTTGCCCTCTGAATTCCACATTTATGAATTTAAGAAATCAGCTGTCATTTTCTCTTTTTCACTTACTGTGGCAAAAGCATTTTTACCAAGAGGCTGTCCAGCCTGGTGAGGAGACTTAAACTGGAAATGAGATGGGTGAGAGATTACAGCCCAGAGTTAAGTGAGAAAATGGTGAGGTAAGGGCAGAAAGCAAAAGGGCAGGCTGGGGGGAACAAGGCAGAGCTTGGCCAGGTTAAAACTACAAAGGGGCATCCACCTCCAGGGTGTGTGCACATCCACACACAGCCTGGGAACTGAGCAGGAGGGACAAGAGCTCAGCGTGTGGTCATGGAGCTGCAGCATCACTGGGATACCTGTGACATGGTGGGACAGCTCAGGTGACTGGACTGCTGCAACAGATGGAGACAAGACCTTCAGGAGAGACAGGAAGGGGGCTGCCCTCCACGTGAAGGAGCAGTTCAGATGTGTGGGGCTCAGGTCTGTATAAGAGCTTGTGCATCAGGGCTGGGGGAGAGGTTACTAAGTGTGACACTGTTGAGGGATGTGTTACAGACTGCTGACCGAGGTAAGGAAGTAGGTGGAGCTTTCTCTGAAAAACATGAAGTCTCTGTGTCACAGACCCCTACCCTCATTGGGAGCTTTAATGTCCGGATGCCATCCATCCAAGAGATTGCTGGAGAGTGTCAAAGATAACTACTTGTTACCCAATAGTCCTCCACTCTTCGTGCAGCACACCGTGGAGACCCTGTCCATAGAAAGGCTGACCCATTTTGCTCATTCAAGCTACTATAGTATTTTCTTCCAAGGAAATAACTCTATTCGTCTTTTCTGCTAGCAAGCAGAAACAATGTTCTTATGAGAACTTCTTGCTGCACTTCTAGATGAACACAAGGTGGTGCAGGTGGTGTAATTGCTCCTGATGTGTGGGAGCTGCCCGCAGGCTCCTCTCTTAAAACTAATTGGCTGAGTTTGTCTGGTGGCCAAGGAATTTGTGCAGCACAACACAGCATGAAGGTCAAGTCATATGTGCAGCACAGCATGGGCCAGGATGTACTCAGGTTAACTGGTATGTGAATCACTAACTCCTTGATGTGCAACGGTGCCCTTGTTGGGATCACTACAGATGGAGAAGGTGATACAGTGACAGCAGATACAGATAAGGCAGGTCCTCACCACCTTCTTTCTTGTCACTAGCAAGGTCTGCGCAGCCTCAGGCTTAGTGATGAAGCTCAAGGAGGAGAGAAGCTATCAGCGGGGGGTGATGGTCAGGTCAGGGTTCATGCAGGAGCACTCAACTCACGCATGTCCCTGTCAGGCTGCACCCTGAGGTACTGAAGGAGGTGGCTGTTGTCTTTGTGCAGCTGCTGTCCAACAGCTCTCACAGGTCGTAGAGATCAGGGAGGTCCCCAGTGACCGGAGAAAGGCAAATGTCACTCCTCCCTTCAAAAAAGGGCAAAAGCCAACCTAAGGAACCACAGGCTGGCCAGCCTCCTGTCAGTCCCAGGTAAAACCAAGGACTGAGTCCTCCTGGAGCCCACATCTGGGCACGGTAGGGAGAAGATGGTGATGGGGAGCCGCTGGCAAGGATTTACCAAGGGCAGGTCACGCCTGTCCCACCTGACTGCCTTCTGTGACAAAATCATGGGGACGAGAGGAGAGCAGTAGGTGCCACCTACCTCTGCTCTAGCCAGGCTTTTGGCGCTGTCTCCCTCGGTATCCTTGTACCTGGGCTGTGACATTACGGCCTGGGAGGGAGGGCATGTTGCTGTGTGAGGACCTGGTTGGGTGGTGGGCTCACAGGCTGCTGGCTGTGGGTCAGAGGCTGCCTGGAGGCTGGTACCAAGCAGGGTCCCACAGGGTCTGTGTGGGGCCTGTCCTGTCCAGCATCTCCACCAGCGACCTGGAGGAGGGGACCCAGGACACCTGCAGCTCTGGGGAGTGGGCAGATCTGGGGCACGGCCCCGGGTGGTGGTGGGCAGCGATCGAGCTGGGGCCACCCACGTCCCCAGGCAGCAACAAGGGCCAGCAGTGCCTGGGGTGCTGTGAGCAGGACACAAAGAGCCAGGAGAGGGCAGGGACTGTCCCCTCTGCTTGGTGCTTATCAGACGCTGTATGGGTACCGCCTCCAGTTTGGATCCTCAACACAGGATCAGCACAAACTGGTGAGAGGTGAGGAGAGGCCATGGAGACAGTGGGGCTGGAGCCCTTGCCCTGCTAGGAGGGCTGCAGGACCAAGACTGGCCCAGCTGGTAGGAGCAATGACTTTGGGGGCACCCAACGGCATCCCCAGCACCAGTGGGTGGGAATGGTGGAGGCACAGCTGGGCTCTTCACAGTGGTGTGTGGCAGGAGGGCGAGAGGCAGCAGCACAGCTGAAAAATGGGATGCTGAGGCTGGAGATAAGAAGCCTCCTCCCCAGAAGGACAGCCCAGCAGTGGAACCAGGGCCTGGGCAGGGTGTGCCATCTCCATCCTTAGCGGCTTCATGCCACAACTGGATGCAGCCCTGAGCAGCCTGGTCTGACCCCCTGTCTGAGTCTGCTCTGGACAAGGGCTGGGATTTACCAGGTTCCTGACAGCCGAGTTACCCTCGGATTCTGTAAATCAACATTAAAAAGTCCTTTGAGAATTAATTTACAAGATGCACACTAGAACACCTAGTAATTCTTGTCTATAATCTTAATAACTTCTTGAAAAACTTCAAATTGTACCCACAGTGGTCATCAGAATTGAAAACACACTTTTAAAATTAATTAATAATAAGAAAATTAAAAATTAATTAGATTAGGAAGAACAAAACTAGTAGTTCTAGTCTAGGGTAGGAACTGGTAAAATAACCTGGTAATACTGTAAAATGGAAACTAACACCTCGCCTGGCTGCTCTCCCTCCTGCATGAGTGGGAGGGTGCATCCCTGTCTCCCACCCCAGCTCCTTGCTGCCTCCTCCAGCTAGAGGACTTAGCTTGCAGGAGCTAGCTAACAGCAGGTGTCTGTTACCTTTGAACGTCTACTTTTCTGATCGTTTCATTGTCCAGAAAGTATAGCAATAAAAGATCCAATAAAAATGGAAAACAAATCTGTCAGCAGTGTGACTGGGAGGTGAAGTGAGGGCTCAGGCAGATGAAGCCTACGAGAGGTGCTTGTGCAGGTCGCAGGTCAGTCATTGTGCTGCTGTAGGACTCACATCATCAGATGAGTTGTAGTGAGTTTTACTTCTGATCTAGTTTTACCATCTCTGAAGACAATATTTGTTTTTATAATGATTTTTTTTAAAGTTCTTGGTAGCTGAAGAGAGCATAACTCTGCACAAATACTTTGTAGTGTATGACAAATTGGACATTTTGCCTAGCTTTTATTTTAGGTAACTGCTTTTTTTTTTCTTCACTTTGGCATCTATAAAATGGCTTTTTAAAATATTGTATAGTATATAGTGGAGCGTTCTAGGGTTTTTTAATTTGTGTCTGTGTGCTGTGGATGAATGACACTTTTTCTGAGCACTTATTTGGATGAATTAATAACAAAGCCAAAACGAACAGCTGCTTATACTTCAAATTAGATGCAGTTTCCTGCACCTCAATATGAGGCTATTTTGTTAAGAGTCTCTCCTGAATGCGTTGCCTAGTGTCTCCCTGTGGTGGTCTTCCAGTGAGGAAACCTGTCAAGTAACTGCTTATAGTAGACCAGTCGTATATACCTCTCTGGACAGCTGATCTTGAGTTTGTTCTTTCACCAGCGGGGGGAAAAAAATTATATTCTGTGCATTACTACTTTGATGCATGTGTGGACTAGTCTGTTAAGCAGTGTGAGAGCTGGATTTCTGAAGTTTAATAATTCATTGATTTTAGATTTATTTTTTTTTTAATCAGAATGATCTCAAGAGAAATGTTTTCACTTGCTTGTTACCATTCTTGGAAGAAGTTCTCTGTTGTCTGGACTGAGTTCTGTCTGGTGCTGTAAATTCATCCTTAATCCTCTGTTATTAGTATGAAATGACTTTGATAAATTTTATGCTGAAGGGAAGGTTTCAGATTTTGGATTTAAATAATCCTGGAAGACGCTTATATTAGGCCACCCTCAGAAGTCCCTTCTATGCTACATTATTCTATGGCTGTAGCTTTTGAAAGTTGTGCTCTGTACCTGGTAGAGCAGAGTGTGGCATAACTGACTGCAGGCATGTGTGATGCAAGTCACTGCAGAGCTAGTGTGTGATTTTTAACACAGAAGATGAGGAAAACAAGGAAAAAAACCCACTACCCAAACCCAAATAAAGAGGGGAAATGAATTCTCATTAAAATTATAAAACAGAAAAATAGTTCCATTACCACAATTCTCATCTGTTTGTCTCCCCTGAAAATGTGTCAGGGGTTATTTATATTGAAGACATTGTGTCTAAGAAAATATCAAGGACTGAAGTTATCTTGCTGGTTTTCTTTCTTGTGGAGATAATAACCATTAATTATTATTCTTCAGTCTATTCTGTATCTGAAATCATAGTATTTATATTTCAAAATGAGGTGCAAATTTAATAATTAGAATGATAGTGTCAAACTCCATGGGCAGAATTTAATAATTATTAATAGCTGGGGATTTCTGACTTCCATAGAATCATAGAATGATTTGGGTTTGAAGGGTCCTTAAAGACCATCTAGTTCCTCCCTTGCCATGGGCAGGGGCGCCTTCCACTAGACCATGTTGCTCAAAGCCCCATCCAGCCTGGCCTTGAACATTTCTAGGGATGGGACATCCACAGCTTCTCTGGGAAACCTGTTCCAGTGCCTCACCACCTTCGTAGTGAAAAGTTTCTTCCTTGTATCTAATCAAAATCTCTCCTCTTCCAGTTTATGGCCATTACCCCTTGTCCTACCACTACATGCCCCTATAAAAAGTCCCTCTCCAGCTTTCTCTCGTTTACTTCTTTGGGGCCTGATGATTTTCAAGTGGTGGCTGGCCTTCCTTTTCAATGAAAGATCGGTTTAAAACTGAACATCCACAATCAACAAACATCTTTTAAAAATTTGAGTGCTTCTAATTGTATGCTGTAGACGAACCGGTAGTCTGTGAGCTGGTGCTGTTGTCCGTGACCGCCCTGCACAAAGCCAGAACAGACCCCTGAAAGGCTTGCTTCCTTATAGGACCTTTTCTCTTATCTGTTCTGTACATCTGCTCAGGTTTGCCTGGAAATACTGGATTTAATTGAAAAGAGAAAAAAGTTTTAAATTACAAACAGTAATTTAGGAGGTAGGAAAAAGGAAACCAAGGAGTGTGAGGAGTAAAAAATCCTTAGACCTGTGACTGGGAGCACGAAAACTTGTATCCAGATGATGACACACTTTCAGTCTGTTTTGCAAGTGAGCTCTCTGTGGTCTTTTGATTTGTGTGGTAAATTTTTTTTCCTTTTTTTTTTTTTCCCCATGATGGAAAGCAAGTACCGTGAGGCATGCCTGTAGGCCTTTGGAATTCTCCTGAAGGTTATGAGATATTCTTTTGTTCATCACGACATGATATAAACAAGTACTTCTCAAAGTATCCAAAATGTTAGTATCTGTTAAAGCAGGTGCACATTTTTAGGCAGCTTGAACTTTTTAGCCAAACACTGGCTGGAAAGTGATACAAGTATCCTATTATAAGCTGTTTGCTGTGTTTGTAGCTGAAGCAATTTAAAAATGAAAATGTAAAAAAAAAAAAAAGTATTATTTTCTAGTACATGGGGGGGTGGGGGTCTGTTCTTATGTTGTTTTTTGGTTTTTTTGGTTTTTTGTTTTTTTTTTTCTTTTAGATAATCTGTTTACTTTAATGACGTAATGGAAATGTTGTGTAAAGAATATACCAAGTAGGTATCTCCTGTTGCAGCTTTTTGAAGTTTGCAATGAATTGCAGAGAAACTGCATTGTTATAAAACCTTGTGAATCACAGTGGTTGCAGAGGTGCAAAGAGAAAAAAAAGATCATGTCTAAATAAGCAAATAAAAACTTTGTGTTACTTATTGCCAGACTTTAAGTGCTTGCTCTCTGGAAATAAAGTGTAATGAGAAAATGTATGTGATGGTAACATGCTAATTTATTGTAGCTATTTATTCTGTCTTTATTCCTCATTATTTCCCCTGAATAGTAATAACATGCTATTTACTGTGATTATTTTTTAATTGTTTTACTCATATATTTAATTTTCCTTTTATGACCACATATCAGATAGTTTTTATTTTTAGTGGCTAGGCTGAGCTGGTTTATAGACCAGCTTAGGAAAAATTTAGATCTTATGAAGATAAGTGAAGCTTCAGTGATGTCAGAGTGTTTACGCTTAATCCTATTAGACATTTAAGATCAAGAAAAAATGAATGGAGAAATAAATATTTGTATATTTACATGTGTATATGTATTTCTCAACTTACATTTCCAAATCTAAAACCAAGACAGGCAGAGAAGGCTCCTGGGAGCAGAAGCTTATGTTTGGTTTTATAAGTAGTACCTTATTTCAAGTTGCTCATGGCATTAATGTTGAAATATTGTTCAATCCATAGAAAGAGTGTTAGCAGTGTTAACGAAGACTTGACTCACCTAAGCTCCTTCTTAATAGTTTAAAAAATTAAAGATCCAGTTTACATTGACTAACAAGTCTTGTGTATCCATGTACATGCTCTGAAAATTTTAGCTGTGGAACAAGAAAGTCTGTGACCTTCACACTCTTTTGAGGCGTTTTGCTTTCAAAGCTATCAAAACTAAAGACTAAACCTGGGCCATCTTCACAAACAAGCAGAGGTGACAATAATAATTCTGTGGACCTAATAGCCTAGTATTTCCATTCTCTGACTCCAAACACAGACCTGCATTAGCATTCCTTGCTCCTTCAGAACATACCCTTACGCTGATGTGCAGGGTAAGAATACTCTGGCACAGGGATCTTGCCTTTATGTAGAGCTGTTATTATTCTTGGTGAATAAGGTCACTTAGGAAGGTGAAGATGAGTCCTTGTACCCACCTTGATGCGTTCTTTGCTGGGTTAGTTGGCGTGCTGAAGATTCTAATGGCATCTTCTCTCTATTTTAAGAGTAGAACTAAGGAGAATCTAGCCTGGAATGCTGAAATTACTTTCTTGTTGGAAAAGCTGAAGCAGGCTATAATATGTTTCACTGTTTGCTCTAATTCTTTTTCTTTTCCCTTTGAAGACAGTTGTTATGGAGAACCCAAATCTTCAGTAGCTTTACTTCTTCACTTTTCTCTGGTTCTCCAACGTAAGCCAACTTTTGTTATTAGAGGATTCCCAGGCACCAGAAGTTCTTCATGGTCAGATGTGCTGTAGGGAATTGCATTAATGGTCCCTCAAGAGAAGGGGATACAAAACAAAGGAATGAAACAGAAGAGGAAATGTGGCTACTGTGTGTGACTGGATGACTTATAATTTCCAAAGGGGCTGGTGGGAAGCTCTAGGTCTCAAAAAGTTGTCATAGAAAATGAATAAAACTCTGGTAATACCAGAATTTGTGAATGAAGCTTGAGGACAAGTGGAAAGTTACTGAGGCAACAAAGCAGGCCAGGAAGAAAGATTTTAATAAGCTTAGGCATGAAGGTAGATGCATTTGGACCCACCTCATGGAGGTGAGCATACTTGTCCCATTCAATTATCAACATTGTGACAAGGCTGGATTTGATTCAATATAACTGTTCTGGACATAATGACTTTTTGATTTTAGATGTGCATTTTGGTTTGAAGAAAATATTTAACTACTGTTTAGGTATTAGGCTTATTCTAAAAGCTAATATTAAAAGACAGATGTCAATCATTTATGTTCACAATGGAATAACACAGATGTTTTGTTGTATATAAATACAATTTAATCAGAATTCCGGTTTTCAGCCTGTGTGGACCAGGACTACAGAGGCATTTCTGGCACAATGCATTTGAAGTCAGCGGAACATGCCCAGATGCTGAGCATATAGAACATTTAAATATAGGTATGTAAAAGTCTAGGGAAGCTAGAAAGCTTTTACAAGGTCTCAGTCTTAGAATTAATTCATACAAGCCATTAAGAAGGCAAGCCCCTTAGCTATGATTGTTCTCTGTCAACAGATTTGCCAACCTTACTAAAACTCCCTGATGGTTTTTTTCACTGAGGTTCTGAGAGGTCTTCAGAGATGTCCTGTTTCATGCTATTGCATCAGTTGCGTTATGATGCAAGTAGAGTAGTAATGATTTGTCCCGATGTCAGTGCTGGAGTGTGACTATGTAGATGCTAGTTCACCTTTAAAACTGTGGAATGAGTTGGTGAAAACCTAAGCTGAGTAATTAAGAAAATACAGAACACAATGGGTGGATTGCAATGTACAACGTTCTTAAATGATGGTACAGTGTAAACTAGTGGTTTCATTAACTGAGGCACAGTGCTGTTGATTTTTCTGCGGTAGTTAACAGAGGGTACAACTAACAAAATATCAAAATTACAGAATTATATTATTAAAAAACCAGTCAATTAATATCTTTCTGTTAGTGTTAATAGATTCTCAAATAAGGGATGAACTGTGAGTTGGTAAAGAAAATCAATTTTTGTTCAAGTGTTTTTCTCATTGCTATGAACAAGATGCTTCTAGGCTACAGAGATCCTTTTTTTTTGATTTTATTTCAGTACAGACACAAGTTTGTCACTGCAGATCAAATAAACAATGGCTATGAGTTATAAATTAAGCATAAGTTGCTGCTTGTGTCTCTGTAATGTACTGACTGCTGCACTGCAATTTGATTGTGGTACCTCAATGGGAAAGCCATGGTAAAATGGCAGCTGCACAAAAATGTCTGTTAAAGCAGAAGTTTGCCGTAGCTATTTCTTCCATTTTTTAAAAGGAGGGGACGGTAACAGCCACCATCCTCGCTGGTGCATACTGTTGGAGGGTTTCTTATTAGAAGAGAAATTTAATAACCCTGTAAAGATCCCTATGTGCTGTGACTTAATTTGGGTTAAGAAAAAATGCAGTTCACCCAGCTCACATAGATTGCTCTTTGCACTCACCAAACTATCCTTACGCTTCCCTCTGCCCATCATAAGCACTTCTTTATCCCACTTCTCCTGTTTCATCAGCTGTGGGACTATGTGAACCTCCTCTGGTCCAGTCTGCCTTTTTAGGAGATAATTGTATCTGAAGATGTCAGATTTTTCTTGGAAGTCTGGTGTTTATCTGTGTGTCTTCTCTGGACTGTCCTCTTTGCCTGTCTTAACTGTTCTATTCTTTCCCTCAAACAGATACTTTCTGCAGCTCTGAGACTAACATCTCTGTGCATATTTTTTTCTTCCCACTCTGATTTATATATATATATATATATGTATGTGTATATATGTGTAAAATCTTTTTGAAAGTTGAGTCATAAGAAGATGTTCCTATTGTGCTATTTTGGGAGAATGAGCAGAAGTACTATTATACTGAAAAGCATTGATGGGCTCATCCCACTTTTTCATTTGGTTTTAGATCTATAGACAAGTACAGGATGCTTGAAGCCATAATTCTGCACCTTGGTTGATTCCATATCTCCTACCCACTGTTTTTCTTTTTGTTCCTACAGCCTTTCCTCCTTTGTTTCATCTTAGAAACATCAGTGTAGTTAATATTATGATGTCCAGACTGTTACCTGGCTCTTTCTGAGTCATGTGAGGTGGAGCATGAGCTAGAGCTTAGAGTTGTCTCAGACCCAGCCTGTTAGAATGAAAGGGCTAGTGAGAATATTTGGTACTCCTCTAGATAGTTAGGGGTTTTGTGACATAAAAAATCTGATTTAAATGTTGAAACTAGAGGCAAGAGTTAACAAATGTGCCTGTCCAAATATATTTTGTGTAAGGACACTTCCTAGACCATTTCCAGCTACTCACTTGGCTTTATAACTGGATAGTGAAGTGATTCTGATACCTGGGCAGAGACTGAGATGGTCTCTGATGGAATTAGTTTCATAGCTCATTTTATTTAATGTCATGATTTTGAGGATAATCTTTAGTCTGATGCTGAAAATATCAGGTGTATTCCATTTGCATAAAGGTTAAAATATTTTTAATTTCCTGGAGACAGTGATTCTAAAAATAAAAAGAAATCATACAGTGTTATAATAGTGGTTTTTTACCACTTAATAATATGGCACTAGAATGCTATGTTAATTATGCCTCCTGTGCTAATGGCCTCGCTGAGTGTGGTGTTGTCATCATAGGCAGCTAGGGACATCACCGTTTATAGCCAGCAGCTGGGGTGTGTGTTCTCTTAACAGCTGCATAATGTCATTGCAGAATGTGTTCTAATAGTAGGAACGCTTCAAGTCAAATTAAGAAAGTTGAGATGCCTGTATCTTTATAATAATGTCTAGTACATTGGGAATAGGGTCTCAAATGTACTGTGTGAAAATCTGTGTTTTCTTGAGGCAATTTATGAATGTCAGACCTTCAGGTGCTGTAATTGCCAGGCCTTTGGATCTTGATGTTCCTCTTGACTAGAAAGCACTGTGTACTGTCAGATAGGGAAGGATGTGGTAAGTCTCAAATTTTGAGGAAGATCAGCTGTTAAAATATTGATTCTACTGGAATCAACTGTTTTACTGCTGGTGTGATAGATGTGTATTCATGTACTCATGCACACAACACTCAACATTGACGTTAAGTGCTGGTAAATAAATATAGAGCTGATTCAGTCCATAATGAAGCCGATATGGAAACTATAGCTAACATGTATGAGGGCATTGTAAGTCCATCCTCTACTTGCCTCCAGTTGCAACCCGAAAGGAGCTGTTCAGGACAACCTCCCTCCCTTTGGGACTAACAACCATGTTCGTGATCCCCTTGGACTGAATTAAGGTGATGACACCAGCCAACCAATTTTGTGATTTATTAGTACACAATACAAGGCATGTGGGTAGATAAAATAACTCAATGGCAATTACTTAACTGGATAACTTAATGGGATAAGCAAGTCCCCTGCCACACATTTCTAAGAAGGAAGAGAGGAGGAGAGGGAGAAAGATACAAAAAGAGAGAGAGGGAGATAAAGAGATACCACCATCCATGGACCTAGTGGCATTCTGTGGGTCATCTTCACTCTGGGAATTTGGTGGTAGGATACCCACCTGAGCTTCTGGTGATACCGTTTTTATACAGTCCCAGTCCCAAAAGATCTGCCCAGTTCAAGAAACTTCATGCATATGCATGGTGGGTGTGAAGCTAAGCAAGGGTAAGTGTGGTCTGATTCTGCACAGGCTGGGTGTATCCCAGGTGGTTGCAGGGGCACTATTTTGTGGTCGCATCAGATGAGACCCTCCCCAAGGTCAACGACCTAGTACCCTTGCACTTGTGCAGTTAGCTGTTTACAGGCACCAAAACCTGCGGATGTAAGGGTGGAAAATGCAGGGCTGGAAACTGCTGTCTCGTTCTTTCTTGTGGATAGAACACCTGCTACGTGCCTGAGTCCGCAAAACTTGCCTCTTTTTGTACCAAGAAATGTTTAAGGCAAATGTGCACTCATCTGTCTGCCACACCTCCACCAGCCCTTGTTCAGTGGGCTTTGTTGATTTTTTTTCTGATATTTTATAGAAATTTAGAACTACAGCTGTGGTATAAGTTTGGGCATTTAGAAGTCCATGTATATCTGGTGTACATGTGCAGATGAGAGATTTAGTGCATGCACAGTAGATCTCATACGTCTAGAAAACAAGGCTTTGCAAACCTGGCTTGTACACGTGTGGTACACCTGGCATGTGATGCACTTGCACTCTTTCAGGCTCGTACACATCATACACAGCACAGTCCAGGACAGGACTTTGTCACAAAAGCTGTAGCTGAATTTAATGAATATATTAATGACCTAATACACCTAGATGATTCCCAGACTTCTAGATCACAGTCCCACATATTAATGTGGTTTTAAAGTGGACTCTTCTACCGACGTGTGGCATGGGCAAAGCCCTACTGCTTTAGGAAATGGAATACGATCTTTATAAGTTTTCCAGAGATACTTGTCAGTATGGATGTAATTTTTTCTCAAAAAAAAAAACTTTAGAGATAAAAGAACAGGAATTCATTCTGAGATAAGCTTGTTGTATATAAAGACAATTTTTTTTATTATTATTTTAGATAACTGTATAAAACCTCTGCATTTGATAAAATAAGTATTGCACAGTTGAGGAAAATGCTTCTAAAAGTTTCTCATATATTCAAGCAATGAAGTCACATGTTTTCACAGGTGCAGTAGGGGATCCTGTTGAATTTCTAAGCATATTTGGAGCAAAATAGTAGTATACTTCTGTGACATTCAAAGAGAAAAGGAAGAAACATCTAAGCTTTGTTGAAAAACTTAAATTGTGTTTGCTACCTGATTTTTTCAGCTCTGATGGATACAATAGCTTTTCACATTTAAATAAAATCTTTGTGCAGTTATCAGCATACTGTTGGACACTGATATTGTCCACCTTCTTACATAGAGAGAACCAAGTCCATACACTTCACAGGATATTAGAGGAATATTCAGAATACCTGAAATACAGATAAATGGCAATGTATCAAAGGTATGTCTTTGAAACAGTTTTAACACTATACAGTAACTAACCTGGCATAGCAGAAATTTGCAAATAATTAAGAAATATACGGAAGTGAAATTATATCCTGGTAGTAAGAAATTCTTCTGTCACATAGTCTTTTAAAATTGAACATCATCTTTCTATGTATCAGAAGAATGCCAGTATGAAACCTCTCTTATGATTGATTATATTTATTAAGAGGACCAATAGTGCTGGAGTCTAGATACAGTTCTCACCATAAGAAGGAACCTTTTGTTCTTACTCAAACTGAATTTCAAGCAGTGACTTGGTATGTTATGAAATACATCCTATAGTTTACGGTAAAGCTGCTAGAGGGCTGGTGGTGATATGGAAGAAATAGGCCATTTTGAAAGTCTTGTCCAAAATATTCTTTTGAGGCCCTGTTGCAATAATGTAGGTAACCTGAGCCTGCCCTTTTGGTTTCTTAAGCTTGCTCTGAAAGATAAGGGTTATAGTCATAATTACAGGTAAAGACGAAGACAAGCACCACTTACTATTTTCAAGTTGCTTGTAGAAATGTTTTTGTGTAGGTGACCATTTGTTTCTTGTCTGCTTCAGCATGATACCAGGAAAATCAGATGTCATAAATTCTGGCCTAACCATTTGACTGGCTTCAGTGCAAGAGAGGTCAGAATTGAATTGCTAAATTGTTACCTCCAAAGAGGTAAAATGAAGCTGGGAAAGGGAATAATCATTGAAATATATTTTAAAACATAAAAATCCAAAGAGGATTTGTGTGGAGTTCTTAAACAGTCAGTACATTTGAAGCATATAGATATTACAGAATATTACTTAAAAAGTGTCAAATAAAAAGTCACTCTTGGTATATATTGTTGTTAGCCTTGGCAAATGCCAAAGGCAGAAGGCAAAAAATTCCAGTATTTCTGTTCTCAACATATAGTTAGGTCTGCCCTTTAAAAAAAAGTCCTAGAACTTTTGGAAGAGAAAAGAAACATAAAAAATTAATCTTTTTGAAGGGCATGTCATATCACCGGTCTTTTTTCTCTCTGGAATAAAGAGGACTGAAATTTTTGTTTAACATATTCATCCACTTGCCAGACTTATTGTGGGACATGTCTGAAGAGCATTAGTAATGAAATACTGAGAACTTTTATTACTATTGTAGAGAAACACAGTTTAGATGTGTATAAATGTGTATAGGCTAAAGTCTACCTATTGCAGCAAGTGGACTTAGAAATTAAAATTTTATACTAAAAAAAGAACTCAATGCATTAAGTCAGATATTTAGACTTTTCAATTCTGATTCAGAGTTCTTCATGTTAGAATTAATCTTACCTGAATGTGTGCAGCATGAAAGTGTAAATATGATTACTTTTCTGTATCACATAGAAATTTCCACTCAAATGTAATTGCATTTGACAGTATCACATGAGAACTGATTAACAGGAGTAGGCATTCAAGTTCAGATCACAGTCTGCAGTAAAAAATCATTTTGTTTCAGCCTAGTTGGAGGATACCTCCTGTCTTGCAAATACATCTTGAACAGAGTCCTCAGAAAGAGGGCAGAAGCTGAAGATGGTCTAGTTAAGCTGCATGGTGGAACAAGTATTAATCTGGGTTTAGAGGGATCCTATGAGCAGAATATGATTTCAAAGCCTTTTGCCTACCATTTCTTCTGAATGGTTTGCTCTTAATTGTGCTATACAGGTACTGGCGTTCCACAAGAGTTTTATTGTGTTTTCTGCTAGGCTGGAGGTTGTTTTCTCCGGTGGTTCATAATTGATTTCATGAAGTTCTGTGTGTGGCCACTGCAACTCTTGATTTAATCTGAATAGTATGGGCTATTTATTGTTTGTGTGCTGTCACCTCCACAAAGTCTTCCTGCCATGACACTTGCAGAATTCTGATTCCTCTTTAGTTGCATAGTCAGTATGATAGTACAAGTCAGTTGGGTTCCTTTGCTCAGCCAGGATGGTATATGGAAGTGAAGCATGGGACTGGTATGTTGGTGACCAGGCAATTAGTAATAGGACCTAAACACTCAGAGGGTAGAAGTCCAAAAATTACTGCCATTTCTGAATTCGGCTATACTTTATGTTCTAATATGGTTATACTATGTGACTATACAGTCCAAATGGTACAAAACTTGCCTTTGTCATATATACTAATCCTGGCATTGTGTCAGGTGCATACATCCTTGAATGTCTGAAGCTGTTCTGGATATCCCAAGAGAACAAGGGCTGGTGCACAAAGTGTGAGAGAAATGCACTCTGGACTTCTCACTTGGTCTTGGATGCATCCAGTAAAATGTAGAGGTGACAGAAAATTTCTTATCCTTTTCCAGTTCACATATAGCTGTGCAATCAAGATTTAGCAAATCTGTAGCTGTTTATCATTTTAACAGCTACCCTGTGAATCAGCTTAGGCTCAAGAGCTCACTTGCACAAGCATGTTTTGGCCCGTTTGGAAGCTTAAATTAAATGAACGCATGTTACACTTAGGGATGTTCTTTAGAGGCCTGTTAGAAGAGATCAGCTGCTGAGAGCTTGTTTAATGTGGACAAAACCTCAACTAATTCCAGTGTTGACTTGTAAGAGAGAAAAATTGTAGTTTTATGGAAGTTTTAATCAAAATGTTGCTGACTTGATTTCAGTTCCTGTAAGAACAAAAATTTTAAGTAATACGGGGTTTTTTTCTGTTTTATAACATTGAGACTATCACCTCTTCACTTGTCAAAACTGAAGTTCCATATTTCAGATACAAAATCAAAGGGTACTTCACTGGCTTTCTTTTTGAGGGTTGTTTATGGCCTTATTCTGGAATGCCCAAGCTTCTTATCAGGACCCAGAGCAAAAAAACAAATTAGACACCTCTGCTAAGTCTAGGGTTCTCGGTTAGCATTAAAACTTATTCTGTTGGCCCAGTGGTCTCCCCTGAAACAAACAGGGGACCATTCGTTGAAGGCATGGAGGGTGTCTTCTGCATTGGTCTATCTACTCTACCCATTATTTTAAGTACTACGTTATGACCCTTCCTTAAGTATACTGCTAATCACTTTAAAAGAAGCTGGGTATTTTGCATTAAGTGGTTAGAAGTTATTCTCCTCATATCTAGCCTAAATTTGTTCATGGTCTTGTTGATCTATTTGTCTTGTTTTGATGTCAATGGTTAGATGAGATAAGGTTTATCCTGTTGATGTTAGTAGTAAGTGACACCTAGAAGTTAATGTAGCTCTCTTTTTCTCCCTCAGCAGCCCTTCTCTGTGCTCACTCGAAGCAATTTAAAAAAAAAAAACAAAACAAAACATAAATAGTTAAAGGCTACAGGTTACTGCTACAGATTTCCAAAATTACTTTATCTCCTGGAAATATAGTTTCTGATACATCCGAGGGCTTGGTAGCATATAGTCTTAACTAATCCCCCTTTTCACTTAACAACTGAGTGTATAATCTCTCCTTTTGTATTATGAAATGGTCTTACTTCTGCTGGCTGACAGGGATAAGGTATCCAGGTACTTCTGTGTGTGACTGGTGCTTTCCAAAATTATGTCATTGGAAAATGTGAATGCTGTTACTGAAACAGGTTGGTTTGTTTTTTTTTTTACATTGGGGCAGCTAATTAAGCTGTGGAATAAGACTGGCTTGCAGAATGATATATGAGGAAATCTGCTGGTAACCTCCCTCTTGTCTGATGCATTTTTATTCCTAACTACTCTTTCATGTGGTTGTTGTGACTTTCTTTAAAAGTTTCATTCTTCTGTAGCTTATGTAACGTCTTGCTATATGGCAAAGGATCAAACGTTTTACTACAATCAAAGGAGATAAAATTTCTTTGTTCAGAAATCAGTCTTTTTTTAGCAAAGGTGGCTGTTTGGTCCATCTGACATGCTTTGTTTTTGCCAAATTTCCTTAAAGTTTTGGTCCTAAACATAATGGAAATAACTAGCTGTTTTTTCCATGCAACTGTATGAAAAAGGCAGGGGAGTGGGGTTTTTTTCTTGTTTTTGGGGGGGAGGGTTTGGGAGGCTCAGGTAAAACCAGTGTGTGGACTAATACACAAACAGCTAACAGCACTACTGGTCCTGTACTTAAGTGGCTAAGAAGTGTAACTTTATCAAAGAAATGAACCAGGGAAACCAAAACAAGAATGAGGTGTGGCATTTGTTCTTTAAGCAGCCTTTTGATTGCCATTTACATTAAAGTGTCTATAGACTCCCACATACATGTATCTTTTCTCTTAAGTCTTCTTCTTCCACTGAATCAAGTTATAATTAAAAAATAGTCTTGAAGCCTGACACATATTTGGCTTGAATAAACAGTGCCATTACATAAAATGTGACACTGTTTGTAAAGACTGACGCTGTCATTTGTGATACAGGTTTGACAGCTTAGTTGGAACTTCATGCTGAAGCAAAGGTGGTGAGTTTTGAATACATTTGACAAAAAAATTCTGCTAGGAGAGGATGGCTCTGGAGAGACCTTGCTTTCCATTCTCCTTTCTGTGTATGAGAGGGCTTCTGGAAAGATAATGGTGTCATTCTGGTCACAGAGACAGAGAAAGAAGTTTGCAATGGGAGCAGATGAAAGAGCCCAAGCTGGAAGAGCTGAACTTTCCATGTGGCAAAGGAGGTCTATCTGCACAAGGTAAACAGAGGAGTCTCACAAGGGGATTATGACAGTACAGGGATAACATCAAATGTAAGTAAATATGTGGTCAATGCCTTGAGGTGGTGTTCTGAAACAAAATGGATCCACCTTGAAATGAATTGTGTGATGTGATTTAGGAGCTGCAGAGGACACTGATACTTTTGAGGGACCACTGCATATCCATAAAGCCATTTCCAAGCACAGTGATTCACGCCTGACAGTAATTTTTAAATAAGTTTTAATGCTAACCGAGAACCCTAGACTTAGCAGAGGTGTCTAATTTGGTTTTTTGCTCTGGGTCCTGATAAGAAGCTTGGGCATTCCAGAATTGTGTAGCCAGATGCAATCTATTTTAGCCATAGTGCCTCTTCCTCACCAAAGCGTGATAGCTGTTCAAAGGTATCTTACATTCTATTTTTATGCAGTGTTTCAAAGTCTTCATAAAAAGGCAAGGACTGTCCAAATGACAAGTCTAAAAATCAGCTGGGCTTTTTGTACTCCATGCATACAAAGCAAACAGTATAATCTGCAGGTTTTGCCCTCATTAAAACTACCCTGTATGGCCAGAGGGGAGAAAGCAAAGGAACCACTTCACTGCTGTTGACTGGGCAAGACATTGCACATACCCTGCGTGCAAGTGTAATCTGATGGAGCTGAAAGAAGTCTAAGATCCTTGTTTCAAAAGCTTCTGTTCTTACTAAAGACATACTTACTGTATAGGGGCTTTAAAAAATTTGTTACTCTTTTAATTGCGATGCATGTGCATTGTCTTTTGTTATACACATCAAGCTACTATATAATTTGGATTAAAGATTTCAAAGGTTAGGGCACTTCCAATATTTCCTAAGCTTCCTTCCTTTGTATCTGCTTAAAAGTGATAAAATGTAGTCAATAAAAAATTGCTATATAAGTAAGTATTGTTGCATACTTAGCTTTAATACTTGTTCTGGAAGGCAAATCTGTTGCACAGTGTTTTGTGCAAAAGAGTTTAGAGGCAGTGTTGCTAAACTGCCTATAAACATCAATACAGTAGCACTGTTCTCCAGAGCAGAAGGTCTCTGCTGAGGGCTGATCACAAGGAAAAAGCTCATCAGTGCATTATGTGCTTTAATTTACCACATATCTGTATTACCTTGGCTTTACAAGTAATATTTGTCTGATTTTACAGCTGATTTCAGGAAGCTCAGCTGCCAAGATGTGAAGTGTAAAGTATACAGATAGCTGGAAGACAAAATATTCCTCTAGATAAGGAATGAAGAGCAAAGTCTGGGAAAATATTCTTTCAATCCTGTTGGTAAATAAAGTTCATTTTCCAACATTAGAATATATCAGAGACAATTCAAATGCTGGTTTTTAGAAATGATCCAGTTACTCTTACTACACAATCCTTTGAAAATAACCTTTGAAGACCATGTATATTTAGAGGAAAAAACCAAACCAAAACAACAAAAAAACCTATAGCTGAAGGTTAAAGCTATAGTATAGAAAGAAGGAGACTAGGTCATCTTGCATGGGCAGATGCTCCAAGCAGCGAAGGGCTGTAGTTACAACAATGTTGTGGTAATATTGCAGCTACTTTGAAAAATACAGGGGGGAGAGGTGGAGTTTTGTGGTGTTTTCTTGTCTCGCCCCTAATTATTAAATACCAACTTTTGCTTTCTGGAGTATGAGCATATGCATTATTTATGTAACAGAATGGGCAAAAATTCAAAAGAAGATTTAAAATTCTGGCATCTTTCCGGAAGAAGAGAAGATTCCTGACATGGAGCAGATGCCTTGATTAATTTTTTCCTACAGAATTGTAGACTTCCTTGTTTGATGTTGTTTTTAAACCTTCTTCAGTTTGACAATAGTGGTGATTTGGCATACATCTTACAGGTCTGTGGGTTTGTTTTTTTTTCCAGGGTTTAATCTTTATATCTTTGAAGGGGTATCAATAATGCACCCACATCTCCACTCATTCTGAAAAAGTATTTTAGCAATATATTTGTAGTTTGCAGATATAATGTGGATTACTTAACTGCATCAAAGCCAAGGCAAAGAGGCTTAGTTACTCTAATTTTCTGCATTGTGCATTCTTCCATATGATTTCCACAGCTGCAATAGGATCTGCCAGAGTCCTTGGCACTTTTAGACCTTCACTCAGCACATGGCAAGAGGGAAGTGACGACATGAATTTCAGCACCATAGATCACAATCATAGATGTGTTTAGACAGCCCTGTCTGTCATTCATACTGTTTATGAACAGATTGGGCCCCTGAAAAAGTTTTTGCACTTCATTGTGCAAGCTGGCACTCCAGAAACCAAATCCCTCTTCAGAAATTGACGTGTTGTTTCCCCCGTGAAGAACTTGTGGGAGCGTTACTCTGAGCTGTGCTACAGTGATGTGTGCTTGAGCATGGGCTTCCTCTGTTGATGGCTCAGGGATCTCTGAAGGTATTAAGGGAGGCAACAGGGCCCTTTGTGCATTTTTTATGAACTCATCCTACTTACAACATAATGAGATTCTGTTCCTAGTCTTTTCTACTGTGTCATGTCTTAAACCACAGGATTTGCAGTAAGAGCGGGAAAGAAGGAAAGACAGGCATTATTTTAGGGTAACACAAATAACTAGAGTTGTTTTCATGTCTGAAAAAGATGCTCTCTGTTCAATGACTGTTTTTTATAGCTTCTGCGTAATGGAATTGGATTTTGAAAGCATTCCCTAGGCTCAATATGAGAAATTGTGTCATTTTAAAGAGAGAAATTTTGATCTTGAGGGGTGTAGCTCCTTGAATAAATTGGGCTGCTTTTGAGGCCCCAGTCAACTTTACTGTGACCTAATCTTTCACAACACTGAACTTCTTCTAATATACTCCATAACTGAGATTTGCAAAAGGAACCCTCAAAAGATTTATTTGGAAACACTGTATCAGTTTATACCAGGTTAGCCTTTCTTGCAACGTACGTGGGTGTGAAATGGAGGAAATGTCTCTCTACCCTGATGTAAAGTGAAAAATTGGAGCTGACAGGAAACAATGGGTGGGTACCACCTTGCACTTATTGTAGCTCTTGAATTTTAGTATTCTTACTGAATACTATGGGGCCAGCTTGCTCTCATAAGAAGTCAATGTTTCCCTGGGCCAGACTTTTTTCTTATTCTAGATCTTCTTGATCAGATACAGCCCCTGACTTCATTCGTAGATATTGATTCAGTGAAATGGCAAAAGAAACAATTTTGGTTCCTTCTCATCAGTAATGACAAAATGACAGCAAAATCACCGTGAGAGATCCCACAGCTATAGTGGTGTTGTGGTTGGCAAGTAGCTCTGGAGATTGCTATGTCCAACCCCAAGCTCAGAGCAGGGTCAGCTGCAGCAGTTTGCTAAGAACCACATCCGTTTGGTTCTGAATGCCTCTGAGGATGGGCACACCACACTACTTCTCTGGGCAAGTTATGCCAGTGCATAACCAGCTTCACGACTGAAGATTTTTCCTTCTGTTTAAATGGAATTTCCTGTATTTTAATGTGTGCCCACTGCCTCTTAGCCTGTCACTGGGAACCACTGGGAAGAGCCTCTCTCCATGTTCTTTTCTTTCCCCATCATGTATTTATACACATGGATAAGATTCACCTGAACTTTCCCTCCTTCAGTTCCAACCCTCTCAGCCTCTTCTCATATGACAGATACTTCAAGCCCTTCACTGTCTTTGTGGCCCTTTGCTGGACCCTCTGCAGGGGCTCCATGTCTCTTTAGTGGGGAGCCCACAACTGAACACAGCACTCCAGATGTGGTCTCACCAGTGTTGAGTAGAGGGGAAGGATCACCTCCGCTTGCTGGCAGTGGTCTTTCTTAGAAGCTTGGGATGCCCTTGGTCTTTGCTGCAACAGCATGTTGCTGGCTTTTGGTCAGCTTTATCGTCCATGAGGACCCCCAGGGCCTTTTCTGACAAGGCATGTTCCAGCCGGTCAGAGCTCAGCCTGTGCTGAAGCCTGGCGCTACTCCTTCCCAGGGACAGGACTTTGCGTTTCCCTTTGTTGAACTACATGAGGTTCCTGTCAGGAACATTAATAACATGTTTCTTAGTTGCAGTTATTTCTGTTTCTTTTCAGGAGTCAGTGTCTGTACCTCTTCATTTCAGATAAGCAATTCTAAACCAATTAGCTAACTTGCAGTGAAATGCTTATTGCAAATGCTTGGGATGTGTTTCAGGGAAGCCTTTAGGTTATATTCTTCCTTTCTTTTCAAGATGAGAGCTATTTTGTTATGAGTTTTCATTCTTTGAAAATCGAATTGCTGGAGAGGAAGAGAAAATAATTTACTGGGTTGAATATCATTAATTCACACAAGTGCATGTGAAATTAGTCTAGGCAGTTTTAAAGTAAATCCTGCTCTTTACATTACTTTTTTGTTGTCTTGATCTTTGATCGCAGGATTCTTTCAAAACTAAATGAAAATGCTTGAAAACTTCCAGCTACTGTTACAATCAATGTTTGCCTGCCTGCCCTGCATGGCATTTTGGTTGCAGACACATCACAAATTTGATAGTAGGATTTTATGTATAACCAAGTATTGCAGAACTGACGTCAGCTTTCCAACAAAGCAGGCCAGCCTGGTCCCCAGCCGTCACGCGTGCTGCAGCTGGTCTATGTCGAAGGCTGTTGCTGAAGTTCCACTTCCAGTCCAGCCAAAGACTGGTGTAACTCTACCACTGGATATCAGCACCCCCTTCCACTGCGACCCCTCAGGGGAGCACTGCAACCTCCAGCTCTTCCCTATCTTCTCCTTCCCTTTGGACATCTCTGAGGAAACATCTCAACTCTTTAAGGAGCTGCCCTGTGCAACTCCTGAGAAACTGGGAGCCTACTTACATTTACAGACTGAGAATTGAGCCCTGGGCGTGATTTTGTCACAGTGAGGAACAAGCATGTCTTTCAGGAGCTTCAAGGGCCTGGTATCATCAGCCTTTACACAAACAAGAAATGTAACTTCAAGGGTTTTTTTTCAGATAAAATATTGAAACCTGCTAACTGTCAGGTCTGGAAGACAAACACAGGTGAAAAGAGGTGTATACTGATGGCTAATGAAAAATGGCTAAAAATCAGTTTTAAATGTAGAAAACTAGAGACAAAAGAGTATGTGTCATGTTAATATATACACCAAAGAGGAAGAAAAAAATAAAATGTCTTAAACCCCCCAAAACTGTAATAAACTGCAAGTATTTCTTGAAATTTTCTGTCTAACAGCAGGTATGGGCAACTTGTGACTTCAAATACTTAGCCGTGCGTTTCGAACATATTCAAGCATTGTTGTTTGACTTTGTTGACAGCTCTTCTATATTCAGGGTAAAAATGGGGAAGGCTTCCAGCTGTGAGCATTGGCATAAAGGAAGGAAGAATACAGCAGTGTAAGCGGGATGAAGGTTACATACTGTAATAGACAGGGAATTGTAGCCCAGCTGTATACCCGCGCTGTAAGGCAGAGAGGAGGGACTGAGAAAAATAAAAAATTGTGGCTGTGTGGAATTGCAGGTAACAACTAGTGAGTGAAATAAAGTATCTCAGGTTTGAAAATTAAAACTGTTGGGGTGGTTTTTTTTTTCTTCTTTCTGGTGATATACAGAGGTAGTTATTGTTGCAAAGTGATTTTTTTTAGTGGGAAGATCTGAGATATGCACACACTCCATGTATGATCCTGGTTTAGGATAAGTTAAAATTGCAAATGTGATTCCAAAATAATATTGCAGTGCCCTTTGTATCTAGCAAAAGGGTCAAGATATTTGTATTATAATCCCCCAAAGGAACATTATTGTCATTAAGTTAGCCATGAAATTACATCTCTGGCTGTAGAAGCAGTACTCAGAATTACAAGCAATTCACTGGAATCTGCGAGGAAAGAAGAATAACTTTCAAATCCATTGCTGGTTTATGCAGCATATTTTTCATAAAGCAAATATTTCTCTAGTAGTGCTACACTTGTATTATGATGCTTAAGATATTTTTTTACACTCTTTAAACCGAATACAGTTACTTTTAGGAGATATCTGTTTTATTTTGTTTTTATAAAGACATTATTGCAAGACAAAATTACAGTGTAATTACAATTACAATGACATAAGCCTAATGCTGCAGAATGTGTAAATTGTTACAAAGTGGATATAAATTGGGAGTCTGCTTTGCAGTCTACCAAATTTTCTCTCAAAATTAAGCAAACGGATCAATGAATATGATGGACTGGTTTCGTGTGCATTAATGAAATAGAGAAAGTGAAAAGTAGCAGTGTTCTAATACAATAAAGTTGGCTGGTGCCATCTTCTGGCGGTGGCAGTGATGATTCAGAGCACCCGGTATTTTAGACTGAAAAAGGTGTGGTTTTTAAATGCAGTTCAGCATGTTTCAAACAAACAAAAAATGTATTGACTACAAAGCGTGGAGGGAAGACTTTGTGCAGCTCAGTAGCGCTTGCTCTATCTGGGACATTTAGGGTGCTTTTCGTATGCTGGTTTTCAATTTTTGGCAGCCCTGACTCAAAAGAGCTAGAATTGTTCATCTTTCACAGAAAAGGATCTTGTGTAAGTTATCTAACATTTTACACTAAATGCCTGGGGTTCTTAACTGTTTCTTTGGGGATATATCGTGCCGTGGTGCCAGAGCAGAGAACTAGGCTATTTTTCCCTGGAGCAGCCTTGCTGCAGGGCTGTCGTTCTAAAGTGTATGCATGGAAAGCCGTGTGGGAGCAGGATTCCGTCTGCTTTGCAAGATCACTGACAGGTTTTGTCGCTTCTGGCAAGTTATGTTTTTGCTGCTGCAGGACAGCCACACATTTGCTCATGTATCCTTGCTCATTTGGTCAAATGAAAAGATGCTACATTTTCCTTTAAAAAATCCCCCATGTCATCTGTCTTAAATGCTGCAGTTTATTCCTCTTCCATTCCCTCATTTCATTGACAGCTGAGAAGGAGCTTGTCTTCGCCATATAGTTGTGAACCTTTTGTAGCAGGCTAACGTTAGGCGTTCAGGCCTGCTACTTGCATGAAAGGGCTTAGGAAACAAACCAAACACCACAAAACAGCAAAAGAAAATTGTAGAGGATGTGGCTGTGAGTCTTGGGGGTTTTTTCAGAGTGAAAGACTAGTAATTTTGTAGTTCAAGCTTCACTCTTAGTTCAGCCTCATTTTTAAAGTCACAGGTTTCTTAAAATTTAATGCTTGTGTCTTCACCTCCCACAGTGGTTTTGAGAGACAGACCTTAGGGCCTTGATGAGGAAGCTTCTGTGCTTGGTTTTTAGAGGATGTACAGATCAACCAGGAACTGTGCAACTGCAGAACATGGTAATTGGCAAAAATTGTTTATTTTGATTTATGTGCAAGTGTTGCACATAAACTCATTCAATAGTAAAATAATAGATGGATGCATTTATTTTTTTTTTTCTAGAGAGCATAGCTTCTTAGATGCTTGTGTGGGTTTGTTGTTTGTTATTTCCTTTTCAAATTCATATGTAGCAGAGAAAATCAATTGTCTGCTTGCTGTCTTCCCTTCAATGTTGCTGTGATAGGATACTGCTGTGCAATGGCGGTTCCTAGAAAGCTACTTAATGCTTTCTATGGGCCAGAGTATCTTATGCAAGTTGCAGCAGGGATCCCACAATTCCTCTTCTGTTTTTGTAATATGCTAGTATAGGTGTTGCCAATTGCCTTTCCAAGCACAGTGGTGTATCCTTTTTTAGCCCTAGCATATTGTATGGGTACCCTGTCCTTAATGTGGTCTTCTCAATCACATGTTTGTGATGCATAGTGCAGCATAGCTCAAAGCCCCCATGTTCATTGTTAGCAAAAGCATAGAAGTCCCAGTAACACAGCTTAACTATGTATAGCTTGGTGACACTGTAACTCCTGTTGTGTTGGCTGAGTCAGTTGTAAGGTGCCAAATGAAAGTTATATGCACCTAGTATTATTTAATTTAAAACTGGATTCTTATTTATTTGTCACTTTCTCAAAAGGTAATTTTTTCTTCCGGTATAACTGTTATTCTTCAAAGATTGTATTATGCAGTGATGAAGAAATCAAGTAAGGAAATGGGTAAAAACACTTCCAGTTTAAATACTTGGGGGAAAAAATTGCTTTTTGAATTTGAAACATGGAGAAGTTGAAAATAGAACTTATTACTGCTATGTTGAGTACAGATAAGAAAAGTTCTGAAATCCTCTATGCTTAACCAAAATTTGGTGAATCTAGTAATTCAAAAATCCCCAACCAACCCTTAGTTATGATTTAGTTAGTATTCTTAAAAGAACATCAGGATATGAGGTCACTTTTAAAATACAAATTCTTTCACTTTGCAGAAGAAACATATCAGCACAGAGAAATGACTCAGTCTTCTGAAGTGCAGAGTACCTCCTGATGTTTGTTTAGCATCAGTGTCAGTAAAATGTGTTACTGTGTATACGTATACATACATACACATATATCCTTTTTGCAGTTTTAAGCCCAATTGGATACTGATTTATAAGTGTCATTAAACACATGCAAGCTGAGGAATGTGAAAGGAATACTCTCCTGAGAAGCGCTGAATGTGTTCAACCTCCAGTGAGTAGATTTTGTAAAACTGGATTGGACTTTAATGTTTAGTGCTACAGGTGAATATTGAGACAGTTGAAAACAGCATATCCTTTTGGAGATTCAAAGGGGTGATGAAAAGAGAGTTTCTTTCCTTTGTTTTTTGAGGGAGGGGTAGGACCCCAAAGTGGTCAGTGACTGTAATGTCAGTGTGTGCTCAGAGAGTGATGACTTTGTAAATTAATTAGTGTAAAATTATGGTATAATCAGAAATATAATCATTGATGATAAAGTTAATTGAAAGCTAATGAAAACTCAACAGTATATGAGAAAAATAAGAAAAATGACTTTAATGATTGCTTTGCCAGCTGCTATAAATGCTCTGTACGCAAGGTACTTTCACATCAGATGACAAGTTGTGTTGCTTCATTGTCCGTTAATAAGTATATATGCATGGAGGAGTGTATCCTTTGTGCAGCCACACCAGGAAATTGTTCTAACTGTTCTCTGAAAATTTTCCATTAAAATACATCATTACTTGTACAGTCAGAATATACTGAAGTGTTTTTCTGGTAAATAATGCTTGTGTAATACAATGCAATTATGTAAAATATATATATACATGCAATATATATTTATTAAAAGCATACACTTTCCTGCATATTTAAATTGCTTAAGCTATTTTTTTTATTTGCACCTGCATAGAAAAATGTCACATTCTTGTGAAAATATATGTTAAGTTTAATTACAATTGTAGTAATTGCATTGTTTATATCTCACCAGCATTTGGTGTTCTATTTAAGAATACTTTTAACTGGGAGATTGTTCCTACTGCTCATCAGTGAAAGTTCTTCATTCTGTTTATTTGCCCCAGTGCTGCCTTCTTAGGTTAAAATATCAGGTTAATTCTTTATTGTGACAATTTGACAGTGTCGGGAGGCTTTGTGCATGATGTCATCAGTTTGTTTCTCAGGTCTGTAACACAAGAAGTTTGTCTTAATTACACATGCTAACCTTGGTGTTTTCCTCAGAAATATTGCCAGAATTTTTGGCTTTTTGTTGCTTTCAGCAGTTCATCTGTTTTTTTGTTATCCTCACACCTTCTGATTCATTCAGATTGCATATAATTTCTGGTTTTCTGTTCAAATGTAGCTTAACTGCTGAAATAGTTTTTAAATAAATGAAGTACCTGCAATGTTGTGCACAAATTTTTTCTAACTGACTCTGTCACCTGAATACTTGTTGTCATCCTTGCTCAGGCCTCATTACATCATTAATGAGTGCTTGACAAGCTGTTTCCATTTCCCCCACAAATCTTTCCCTGCCTCTCTCTATAAGCACAATTCTTCCTAAGTTAGTTTAGCAGGATAGTCTTCAAGCTTTCAGGCTTAACTGTAGTCTTTTCTCCTGGATCTTTATAAATACACAGACAGATCAATGCCTACTTTTATTTATGTAATTAACGTGGTTCTTTTGTTCTACCATTTCTCAGACTTTTCTCTGAACATATGTTCTGTGGGGAAGGACAAATTAGCTCTCTAGTATTTGTACAATATTTGGTGTTCTGGGGTTTTAAAAATAAATATGTTCTTGGCAGTGCCTGCACATAAGAGAGAAATCTGGTGCCAAGCACCTACAGTTTAATTAAATCCATTTTATATTTTGTACTGAAGTGTGCAGGGACATGAGTCACATAAAAATGGAAGTAGTACAGTCAGAATATAATACTGACAATCATTAAGTTAGCAATGCTGCCTTCAAACAAGTGTTGCAACATATGTGTATTGTGTTTAAAATCCTAGTTTTACAGACTAAGACAGTTTCTCGTCATACAAGTGTGGTTGAAAGTCTTGAGTATATCCATTAAAACCATAAGAGTAATCCATGGATTTCTTACAGCTGTCTAACAGAGATCACTGTTGAATCAAAAAAGCTGAAATGGATTAATTTTGGTTTTAGCTTTCCTGATTTCATTTTCAAATTGTTGTATTTTGGACATGTAAGAGCAGATGTTTTAATGTGAATGCTATATGTAGAAAATTTTATGGATTTCTAGATTAGCTCCTGCTTTGGGGAAGGTATTTAGGTCTGAGAAAAATAGACAATACTGAGGATGGGGCTTTTTAATTAATTTCCAGCATTTTTTGAATACTAAAAGAATTTAAGAACTCCCTTATAGGAGAGGAAATCCCTGCTCTGTCAGAGGCAGCAGCTCATGTTCTTGTATCAAAGCAGCTTGTTGGGATATGGTCGACAGGACTCAAGACCAGGAGACAATGCAGGTGCTGTCTTGGGCTGGCCTTCATGAAATAAGCTCAGAAAAACCTCAGAAAAACTAAAGTCAAGTGGGGTTTATGTACAGACAGGGAAATTCAATATTTCAAAGACCATACTCTGGAGTGTTTAAAAATGAATTACTTCTCAAAGTTTATTACACAATATAACATCACATTTCAAATTTATCTTTTTTTCTTTTAATGTCCTTTGCTTTTTAGCAGGAGAAGTGTAGCTGAATTCCATAATAAATCTTAATTCCTGTGGGATATGTAATTTCATTTGGAAACATTGATACAGCAAATACTCACAATTCCAAAACAGTGGGAGCAAAAATGGCTACTGCATGGCTGGAGAGGCAACAGTAGTTTTCATTCCTATATAACAGACATTGCCGTGTCTCAATGAAAGTAGTAGAAAGAGAACTTCCTGTTGCTCTTTTATTAGCTTTTAGTCATTTATGCTTCAATAGCCCCCAATAAGGGTATAATAATTAGGGAAAAAAAACCAACCCTACGAAAAACTCAATAGAACAAACGTGGGGGAAGACAGGTGATACATGGCAGGGGTGGGGGGGTTGAGGGGGGTGGGGAAGAAAATTTTAAGAGACACATATGTACGTGTCTAAGTGATTAAGCCAGTGAAAGGAAAGCTTCTGTTTTCAGTGGTGTTTTTGCAAACATATGACATGGTTGAGAATAGGCCATCTAATGACTGGAATGGGACTGAATACTCTTTAGTAGTTCAGGTAAAAACAGTTTCTTCCAACAGGAGAAAACCAACAGTTTTGGTTTTGATCTAACCCTAACCCTAACCTTAAAATCTGAACAGCTAAGTTGCAATCAACAAATGTGTTGAGTTTTTTTACTGCTTACCAACACCTTTGTTAAAATCAGTGGTGGCTTTAATAAATGCATTCATGTGCATGTTCTTAGATTAAAAGTGTTCAGTAAGTCATAAGCTTTTTCGAAAGCTAATGTGAAAGCTAATTGTAAGGTGAAGATCAGAATGAAAGATCATTTCTGAGAACTTTCATATCATGTCTAGCACAGGAAATACACTAGGAAGTGCTCACTTAAGCACTGATGGGTATTTAACCAACTGTTTAAATGTCACTGCTTGGCTGATGTTTTGTTGCTTCCCCTCCTTAAAGGCAGGAGCAGTGTCTGTTCTTAGCTCTTTAGAAGCAATAATTAACAATAATTGGTGAGTCATATAACATTCTGCTGCAAGAAATAAAAGACTTAACTCTTCTGCCACTTGAATTGCTCACTAAGTATTTCCAAAGTCAATCTTTCTAATAGATCAGTGCAAGCATCCCTCCCCTGTTAATGCAGACTTTAGATAAATTTTGTGAATCTCCAAAAGGCCTCTCTTTCCAAGAAGAAGCACCTTTCCTGTTCTCACCCATCTAGCACACCTCTGGTGCAGCAAAGAGGAACCTTCACTGAACTGTTTACACAGGAGGTCAGTCGAGATGATTGTGAGAGCCCACACTGGTTTACCAATGTATGAAGAATATCACCCCAAAGTTACTGAAAGGTTTAAACTTTCATATATGTTTAAGAACTTTTTGTCCTCTGGCTGAAGTGTTACAAAAGTGCAGTGAATTGCAGCAGTGTCTTCAAAGTCCTGATTAATTAAGGCTGTTTAAAAGGAAAAATTGTTAATGTTGGCTAAATGCATGTTACACAACTGTCCTACAGATAGTATGTTTTGCATATGCAAGTTTTTAATCAATCTCTATGTAATAGCTCAGTTTTGTTATTTCTTTACTTTTGGGGTGATACCATAATTTTAACTGCAATTACAAGCATCTATCTGCTATCTCTGCTTCTAAAAAATTACTCGTATTCTTGCAATCTCTTTGTTATGTTTCTAATATGTCCAGTCTTAGTTACATACAAATTTTGGTAACTTTATAAAAATTGAAGATAGGTATCAGTTTGATCGCTATTACTTCTGAAATAGATCACTTGTGATGAATCAGTGCATTTGATTTAGTGAATTCTTAAAATAGACTTGCATCACAGGCAGAAAGGAACAAAATACGCAGATTTCTAAGGGCAGGTGTCAAGAGGATGGGGCCAGAAGTGGCAGTAGTGCCCAGTGACAGGACCAGGGGAGATGGGCACAAACTACAACACAGGAGGTTCCATCTCCGTATGAGGAAGAACTTGTTTACCTCGAGGGTGACAGAGCCCTGGGACAGGCTGCCCAGAGAGGCTGTGCAGTCTCCTTCTCTGGAGACATTCAAAACCCACCTGCAGGCAACTCTGTGCAACCTGCTGTGGGTGAAGCTGCTTTGGCAGGGGGTTGGACAGGGTGATCTCCAGAGGTCCCTTCCAGGTCCGGCCATTCTGTGATTCTGTGAAAACTGCAGAATTATGTAAACAAAGGATATGCCTAGGCTGCCCATTAGACTAACATGCCCTTAATTAGCTTTATTAAAAACTGTGGCGAAGGCCTTCCAAAAGAAAATGCTGACCTATGTAGACTGAGATAACCTATGTAATTGATCTGTTTTTTCCTACTTGTATATGACACACACTTGCAGTAGGAGTTTGTGGAGGCAGTGCTTTTCTCAATAGTGACTTTCCGCTGTCTGAAATTTGCTGGATGTTCACTGCTTCAGTTATATGTAACATGGATGGGGTATGCCATTCCTTGCTTAATCTGAGCCAGGTGGCTGTGGAGCTTCCTGACTGCTTCAGGCTTCTGTGTACTTACTCCTGTAATCTGTCCTTGGCCTCCAGGTTCACTTGGCAGTGGTGACCTGCCAACGTTTCTCTCTTCTTGTACAAAACAGTGGGTGACACTACTGTTAAGAAATAAAGCAACCGTGCTTAAGTTAGACTTTTTGGAGGAAGAGATTTTATGTTCTAACCTAAACTTTGAAGCTGAAAGAATAAAATTTTAATTTTGTTACTACCAACAAAAAAAAGCTGGATGAACTATTTTGGTAAAGGGAGCTGTATTAATGAATCTGGATTTTGAAGTTACAGGATTTTATTTACTTTCTCACTTTCTTCCCCTAGTTTCTATGGTGAATAAAAATAACTATTTGAAGATGTCTAACCATAACAGTCTTGGCTACAAGTAGAGCCTAAACTCTGAGAACTAGCATGTGTATTTTTCCTCCTTCCCCTGTAATGGGTATTTATGTAATAAAAGATACGTAAAATGGGCTGTAATTGGCATCTTTGGAACATCTTTGGCTTTCTGTGTTTTCTGTACTCACTCATAGTTATTGAATAGTTTTTGCTAATATATAGCTAATCACAAGATGTGGGTTTTTTCTGCCCAGAAAAATCATCAGTTAGCAGATGTTTTCTATTTTTGAGTATCTCCATTTTATTTCTTTTTGCATGAACAAATGCACAATTACACACACTTCTAAAAGTTATATTGTAAAAATGAAATCTCATAATACTTGGGTTCTTTTCTGAGTTCCTATCTTTGCTATAAGAAACACTTTGATGGTTCAGAGCAGTGTTCCCTCTGCCGTAGTAGTCTCTCTCTGTCAGTGGCAGTAGAAAAGGCTAGTTAGAGAGGCATCACAGGTACAGCTGTACTCTCCAGTATCAAGTGCATCTTTTGCATCCACAGCTGTCACGACTTTTTTATCCCCAGGTGTGCTCAGCTTTCTCTTTTCTAAACAAAGCAGATGACCACTCTTCAGTCTCTCCTAATAGGGCAGCAATTCTGTCCCCTTCATCACTCCCTCTTTCCTTGACCTTTTCTGACTCTGCTGTCACTCGGGATTTGAAGACTGGAATTGCATGCAGTACTCAAGGTACAAGCAAATTATGTTTTTTTATAGTGACAATGTTTTATTTCTGTTCTGGTCAGCTGTTCTGATATGTTTATATGTCTATTGCCGAACGTCATTAACAATATTTTTACTAAAAAACACTATCAAAGGTCTGTTCCTCCTCCACCTGAGACTGGGTGATAAATATGCCTTCTTTTTGTGGGATGTGTACTTCTATATATTTTTTAAAAGCCTCTGAAAGAAGAATGAAATTCTTAGCTCAAAGAGGAATGTGTATCTCCATGGAAAAAAGTCATTCTATTTCATCAGGGCCCATATTGCCCAGAAGAAATGAAAATGAAAACTAGAAAATAACCTGCTGTTTCAGCTGTCTGAGAGTTTTCTCAGCTAGCAGGGCAGTCCATGTGCTTGCTCAGGAGTGTGGGAGAAATCTCTCTCTTTACTGAGCTCAATAATTCAGTGCCTGTAATATCTGTTCCTTAAAGTCTCTGTTTAACAAAAAACGGCAAAATGCTCTTTGCTTGGTCTCTGAATGTCTTCCTTTGTTTCCTTACCAGTATGATGGAGCTCCAGATGGTCAGAGCTGGTCTTAGGGCAATCAGTACACAGCTGAATACAGGTGTATACTAAAAATTATTGTATACAGCATACTCAAATGCAATTTAAAAGGGCTTACAAGTATCTTTGCTTTTTCTACTTTGCAAGTAGAATTGATAGAAATACCTTTTTAGTGAAGAAAGAGATAACCTTGCTGATTTCTGGAAATATTCTTAATAATACAGTATATGTTATTAATTCTATAATATTAGGTTTATGTGAAATCCATTCTGCATTTCAGCAACTTTGAATCATAGTTCTTTTCCAATGTTTAATAGTGTACTACACAAACAGGTTTTGTTCCGCAAAAGGTTTCTCAAATGAAATATCACAGCAGGCACTGATTCTATGGGCTTTCTGCAAGTCAAGCATGAGGTATTTTTTGAACAGATAAATACTCGTTTTGAATACTAAGCTTAAAGTAATTCACATCCTTGAAAAATATTTTAATTTAATAGTCTACTCATATTTTATACTCTACAGAACATGCTGGGGTCTTAACACAGTAAGAGGGAACTGTGATTGAATTGTAGGGGGAAAAAACATATTTCAAAGGAAAATGAGCAAAAGCAGTCAATTTAGGATACAAATTAAGGCAATAAACCTTAAACTACTGTGTGCCAGTGTTTCCCTATATTTTGCATCCTGAAAATACTGTTCTAATACATAAGTTTTTTTCTTCTTAGTCATGTTGATGAAAACAAGAGCTCGGAAGGAATGTTGATAATGTTTTAATCGCTGTATTTTTTTTCTCACCAGAGATTTTTAAAAAAGCTTCAAACTTGGATTTTTCTGTGAGATGTCTTACATCACAAATGTGTGGACTAAGGAATCTGTATTTCATCCTTTGTGCACTCTCCTTATAACAAAGAGTTGATCTTTATTCCAAACGTGCAACTTACTTGAAAGAACTGTTTAACACCTATGAACATATATAATTATGATTGAGACTAATAAACCCGTGAGTTGTCACATGCTTAGTGATGCTAAAATCGAGTATTTATAATGAAGCAGTAATTGTTTGGGACTTTAGTGACTCTATGTCGGTACCGTAAAGTTGGTCACGGAGAAAAACCCTCTAAGATTTGATTTTAGAAGGCAGGCATTCTTTATTACAGCTCTGGGAGTGCAGGGGAATGTTTCCTCCAAGCGTGCTCACCAAGTTGCTCGAGGGTACACATTATATACAGCAGAGCACTTGCACATTCATAGTGTATTACATATTCATTTCCGTTCATGTGCACAGGATTGGTTACAAGTTTCTCACTTCTAATGCAAGTTAGTGAACATCCTCAGACAGCACGGCTGAAGGTTTTTACCAACTATGCGTGCTCCCTAAGCGGGAGTTTGCCCTCTCAGTCCTGGGGGCGCTATTTGAGCCGGAGGTCACTCTCTCCCACTGCCACAATTACCCTTGTCATACTTTCAACCAAGTTTAAGTGATTTGCAACACATTATCACTTGTCTCCTCTGGCAGCCAGAGCTTCCTCACTTGAAGGCTTCTTTCTGCATAACTTAAGATAACGGTGTTCTTTTCATCATCCATTCTTTGTTCTCTGTCCTTCGCAAGGCTGACTCCCTTGATTAGAAGTCCCTGCATTCGTCACTTTTAACAGCTTTAGAGAGTCAGCTTGGCCTAAACTTTGTGCACAGATTTCTTTAACATATAGCTAAATGCTAAGTCAGAGTTTGGTAATTCAGGAGTTTAGACATCTTGTCCCTTTGCTGAGCCAGCAACCCTCCCACAGCAGAATACTTTGACATAAACACATGTACAGTCATACCTATACAGTGGCATCGGCATGTTGAATTGCCTGCTAGTTTTCTCAGGGCAACTGATGAGGTGGAAAGGGTGATGAGGATGTGCTGCCCTGGGTTTCATGTCTGTTTCTTGACATGTGTTGTGAAGAACCAGAATGAACAGGAAATCATCCTGGCAAGCCAGGAGAATTAAAGGCCTGTGCAGGAAAAGGGGGAAGTGTGGCTTCCCAAAGAAAACATAAAACTGCAGAAAACAAGCATTAAAGTGGTGGTCATAGTTATGACAGTGGTGTCTTCTGACTGTCCATCAGTTCTTCTGAAAGGTGCTGCAGCCTGACTCTCCCTGCAGCTAGCACTGCTTGGCAGGAAGCACCCCTGTCTCTCTTGAGAACATCTGTGCTTCTCTTAGGAATGTCTCTTAAGGTTGTAAACAAGTGTTGGCTGTTTCATTGCAGTTCTCATGCTTGCACACCTTTCCCTCCATCTTTTGTCATGGGTGTGATGTAAGGAATTGAAAACATGGGATTTAGCTTCCTCAGTAATTTTGTGGACTTCTAGGTAGAAGAAACTTGACTATGCAAGACCTCAGGCAACCTGATCTAGCCTTAAAGCTAGCCTTGCTTTGAGCAGGAGGTTGGACTGGGTGGCCAGTGTCTTCAAACCTAAATGAAATATGGGTTGTATCATTTCATGAGCTGTGTAACTAAGTAATTTGAAGAAGGTCAGGCTGTCTATAAAATTGTGTCCACCGTACAGGAAAAAAAACAAGAGCTTGGATCTCAACAGCACTTTAGAATTTGTGTCTGAGTTCACGAGAAGAAAGTGAAATTCAGTCATGTATAAAGTTGCAAAGGAATTTTGCAAAAGCACAGAGCTGGAGAAGCTCTTATACAATACAAGCTGGCAAATATGTGTGTCTGCATGCATGTATGTGTGTTCGTGTTCAATTGCTAGCTATAGAGATTATTTCAGTATCCTCTTGTATTATATGTATATAAGACAAGAGTGAATTACTGGTATTGTACCATGCTAATTTTGCTTATATTGTCCTACGGCTTTCCCAGAGAGAGGAACGCTGCTGATTATTTGCCTGTGTTAACAGTGACTTGGAGCTGTCATTGTTTATGTGAGTATGCATTAATACTTTGATAGCTTTCTTGTATAGAATTTGGCTTATAAGAACATAATTTGTTTGGACTAAATAAGAGCTAGACTATTAAGTCTTTAAATTTATAATTAGGTGCTTGATCAGCATTAAATGTTAAACATTAAGAGATGTATTTTGTCTATTGTATTCTGTTAATGTTTTCAACTATGTTTTTTTAATTTAAATATCAGTGTCCTACCTAGAGACTGACTGTTCTGAAAGTTTGTCTAGTCAAATAGGCAGATAGATACAATCTAATATCATCTGAAGCATCAAATTCAGATGTTTTTGGACTCTAAATACACTTGGCATCAACTTATTCTATTAGCAGCAATTGCTGCAGCTAAATTTTCACATCATCTTTCTGGGGTAAGATAGAACTTTTCCCCTCTAAGTACGGTTGACTGTTCAACATGTGCCTTGCTTTCTTGTCTTATTATTCTGAAGATGTAGAATAGTTACATAGTAACTATTTCTATCAGTTCTATTTCTAGAATCTGCTTTTTTTTTGAGAGTAAGTTATCTGTAGGTAGGTATGCCTACAATTTTAGGTGGAGTGGGAAAGCATCTGAAGCTCAGGGAATATGTCTACAGGAAAAGAGGTACTTGACAGCCTGTCTATGCTGCAGGCTTCACTCAAGTAAAACCAATGGACTTCCTTGACTTGACCTCCTCCTCCCGTTTCAGGTCAGAAGTTCTGAATTCCCTGTGCTGGCACCTCACTGGTCTGTTGTTATCTTTAGAGTATCATGACCATACCTTGTCACTTCTAACACAGTTGTATGTTTCCCTTGCACTGTTTTGTAGTATGGACTCAACTGCTGAGCAGAACAGCAAGTGCAGTTGACTGGTGTGAACTTCCAGCAGGCAGGTCGTGTAGAGTACCTGGCTGCATGGGAACAGTTAAGTCCTGTAGGATAGGAATTGGCCTTAACTGACCATCCAGCCTGCTTAACCAACCAAATTCATCTTAATATTGTCTGTGTCTTTCTTTTGTCAAAAAGGTGGTCATCTTGGCATCTTGTTGAAGCTTGTTTTTTAGAGACAAATGCTGGCATACACGTTGTCTTGAAAGCTTCTGTAGTTTGAGGTTCAAACTTACTGAATTTGGGTGCTTGGCGTTAAATGTAAAAAGAGGCTGTAATGACAATTTGTTTTAAAATCAGTTAATTTTCATGTAGTTCAGGGTGTGTAAGTGTATGATAAATACTTCTTTTATATATATATATATATCTCACAAAAACTATTTGCATTTTTGCAAGAAATTACCACAACCTATTTCTTTGTCCTGTCTTTCAAGGTGCTTCCTGTACTCTACAGTGGAGGAAACAGATGATGTATGGGTGGAAGGGCTGGACATATTAGGAGGAAGGGAAAGGGGATACAGGCATGCCCTGTGTGAACCTTTGAAGTATTCACATTCTCCCATCCTAGAATAAGACAAAGGGATATAGATCTAATCACAATTCTTACAGAATTCTGGGGAGAGGCTTTGTGTATCGGATTTAAGGCAATTTATCTTCTGTTTCATGTAAAAAAGCACCTTGTTCTCAGGTTTCATTTTAATTTTTTTGTCTTTTTCTTTACATATCCTGTCTTGTACATCTTTCTGACCTTCTTCCTACCCACTCCTGTGCACAATCAACTGCTCTTAAGAGTCAGCAGCTTTCAGACTAGTTAACATTTAAAGCCCTGCCCCTTACTACTACCTACTGTCCTTGTGCATCTTTAGAGTGTCTCTGTCCTGCCCATTCTGCCAGTCTTCCAGGTTTGTCAGCTGTCAGCTCACCAGATGCACTTGCTTGTGGTTTACACACAGGTCCACTGCCCTATCTGATTTCAATGAACGTGATTAAATACTCACCGTTTATTTCTCTGCCTCTCCCTGCTATAAGTCAAAGGCTCCTAATACCCTTACACTCTTGTGATTTTGCTGTTTTATACTTTATCCTGGGCTTTTGATTGACATTTGTACCCACCCACTTCCCTGTCGCAGCACTCTCCAAACTATCCAGCTGCAACAAGGTCTTTTACCATCTCATACCAGCATATTCTTCATGTCAGTCCTTCTGCTGTGCTGCCCTGCCCTCACCTCATCCAGGGCCAGCTCTCTCTTCTCTTGCTTCTTCCTCAGCTGCTCTCTCTTCATTGGCTCTCAACCACCTAACAGAACCAGCCACAGCTACACCTTATCTACATTGGCCAACCCACCGCCCTTGAAGCCAACCCATTGTATATTATCAATGCTAATTAACCCAGCTTCATTCCTCTACACTTCCCTACTGTTGTCTGAGAAGCAGCCTCCAAAAATGTGTAAGTGCAATCATTTAGCCATCTTGTTTTTTCTTTCTTTATGCTATTTTTCCTCCTCTTCCTCCTTCTTAGACAGCTAGGGATGTGCCTCAGTATGTAGTGGATAGTCTTAATGTTCTGTTTATGTATGCTTGTTACTCCCTTAAACACTGCTAAACAGAATAGTAAAAAGCATAGATATGATTCATCTGTTCCACAGTCCACCTATGCAGATGTTGAGTTCCCACAATGTTTCAAAAAAAATCTTCCATAGATACCTACTGAACTATCTTGGGATGCTGGAAATTCTCTATCACTGGACACTGTTTTGAAAACAAATAAGCGCATTTGAAATGCGGAATGTATATGAATATATGTCACCCCCCAGTGTTTGAATATACTGTCCCTCTATCTTCTACTCCTTTTCCTTCACTGAACCATGAAAAATGGTTCCATTTTACAAAATCTGTTAAAATTTCAAAGCAAAGTGCTAACGTGCCAATGTCATATGAACTGTCTGGAAAATGAAGGCCTATACCTGGAAGACGTTTCTGACTCCTACTGAAGGTTCTTGAAGTCCTGCTGTCTGTGTAGACAGTGATGTCTGTGAGAGAAAGATAAACCAAGTTAACATACTTTATTATTAGCAGAAGGATGGTTTGTCTGCAGAAGAGGCAATGAGGTCTTATGAAGGGTGAGACCTATCTGTCAACAGCAAAATCTTATTGTATTGGCTTGTTCTAGGGCACTCTGGCAGAATCATCTTTTAAAGAGTAAGTTCACAATAAGATGTTGTCTTATTGGCTAAGATTTTGGGTAGACAAAAGGTTTCTTCTGTGCAGTGAAAGAAACACTTATCTGTGCTGAAAGAAAAATGTTTCTGGGGTACTGAGTTTATTAGGGGGGTTCTTTTTGGTCTTTTTGGTTGTAGTGTAATGACTATGAAATCCAAAATGTTTTGTTTCTTGAATGTCAGCTGTTTCTAGAGCACCTCGTAGTGATATTGTACATGTTTTGTGCTAGATTTTCTGATGTAGATTCAGACACATAAATTCTTCCTCCCCTCCCCAGGAAATGATACACTCATCAGAAATTTTCTATTTATGTATGTGAGCCTACCATGAATTATTTTATTCCGGGGGTCATCCCTGTAGATTGCAAATGAGGAAAAGAAAGCTCCAAAGGTATAAATCCTTTCAAATACAGCACAAAACCAAAAAGCAAAGTTCTGTTTACATGGAGATATGTTTTGGGGTTTTATTTTGGTCAGATTTTTATGTAAATCAGAACATGCTTTGAATGGATGAATTTTGAGATGATCTCTTAATTATTGCTGTGTATATTTCTCTATGTGACCGGGTGACAGTAGAAATGCAGTGTATTAAGATTTGTAGCCAGATTTCTGTCATATCATTAACATTTTCTCTGGCATTTCTGTCCATCTCCCCGCTCCCCTGCCCCTGCTGTAACTTCAATTCAAATTAAATTTATCATTCATGGTCTTAAATTATAGAAACACTTAATTCTGACCTTCAAACATTCTGGCCTTCAAACTTTTTAATGTTTTTCATGTGGCTTTTTAAAAACATCACATAACTCCCCAAATGAAGGAAAAAAATTCATTTTGGGTTAAAAAAAGGATTCCTAGTAAACGGAAAGCATACTCTTTGTACTTTCCCACTCAACTCTCAGGCAATTTAGGGGTCAATGGCAGACCTTTTAAATTTGTTACTTTCACCATATTTTGTCTCAGACGTTGTCCTAAGCAGTCACAAATATAATCTGTTATCTATCCATACTTACATGACTTCATTAATTTCCTGTGGAATTAACGTTTTTCTTTTCATTTCCTGTGGAATTAACTTCTTTCTTTTCATTTTTTAAAAGAAATTATGCAGTCCCATGATGTGCAAGTTAAGTTTGAGGAAAATGTAGAATTTTACTTCATTTGAAGTCAATAATGGATAACAGAACTAATATCTTTTGGGAAGTCAGTTGAGAAAAAGATCGTGTTCACCTAAGCAGCATTTTGAATTCTCAAAATCTGTGTTTTGAGATGCAGGGTTAATTAGAACTGTATGAAAAGCGTGTAGTGGGACATCCTGAAATCAATTAGTATTTCAGTAATGGGTTATGAGGTAGGAAATGTTAAAAATGGTTGCTTTTGACCCCTGTGAAGTTCCACAGAATGCAGAATACTGAAGACTAGTAATTCAAAAGTGGCCTGAAGACCTGTGAAAATGAATGTTCCCATAGAGTATATACCCATAGCACAGATGTAAGCGTTTAGGATATTGATTACTGTGATGACAGGCATTTTAAAGCACACAAGCCCCTAGTATTTTCGTTGTTTTTTAAAAAAATGCAAAAGACCTAATTAACTGTCTTAGTTAAAATCATATGCCATATTTACAGTGAACTTGTATTGTTCACAGCCTGTGGCTGCTGAAGGGTGATGTCTAGCTATGAAGACTAAATCTAGGAGCCTGAGCACTGTTTCAATAATATGAGTCTTCATTTGACTTCATTTTGCTACCCTAGAGCCACTGAGGTCTCCAAGTTTATGTAAAAAGTGAATTTCTTGTAAAGTGTCATGTAGCTGCAGTGGCAAACAAAACTCTTCCTGATGGTAATTAATACTGAATTACAGAACATAAACAATCATGGAGGAACATTAACTCCAGGGTGATGATTTGCTATAATTTGACTCTCCGGTCTTTGTAAATAAGCAAATTAATCTTTCTCGAGAAACCTCATTTTTTTATCATCCATGTAAATTTCATATGCAAATAACGGCGAGCTAAAAGCAGCTGGAAAATTACCTTTTTAATCTCCTTCATAAATGCTTGGTGTTGTACTACAGATGGTGTGTTTGTTGACTGGTAGACAAACGCCAATATGATCAGGGTCTTACAAACTTCAGAAAACTTTTGTTTTGTGGTAAATATGCCAATAATGCTGTTAATTTCTAGCTGTATTTAAAGTTAGGTCTGGGGTGGATCCCACTGTATTACTATATTCTGCCAGATTGGTAGAGTGAGGTAAGTGCCCTGAGGTCATGGTGCCTGACACACCGTGTTGCTCTATCTTACAGCTGGAAATGAGGAGACCCTTACTGTGCTTGATGCAATGCTTAGTGCTGGGTATAGATTAGGGTTTGAAGAATGAAATTGTCAAGATCCAATGTATTGTTGGATTCTTACTCACAGACTGGAAAGGAGACCAATGTATTTTCAAACCCTGTTTTACCTTTAATTTACTCTAACTGGTGGGCCAGTCCCAAATGGAAAATAGTGTTGATAGAATAGGTTCTAAAGCTTAAAATAAGTATTTAAATGTTTTCCATGTATATGTGTTTCATATAGTTTTGAATACTGTTTTCCTCTCCTACCTAGGGTAATAGTCCACATACTTTTCTTTCCAGCTTCTGGTTTTGATTTTTCCTTACACTTCAACAAAGAGATGATACGGTGATCAGATTGAAGTGCTCAAGTCAGACAAAAGGGCAACAATATCAGTATTAATTCTATACATCAAAAAGAATGAAAGTAAATTTTTAAATTATATGTTTCAACTGGATTTTTCCACAACACAGAAAATTTTGAACATGGGAATCCATTAATTTTTTAGAAGTTCTTACTTGATGTAATATTTATTCAGATACCAAACTTTTACTGTATTTTGAACTGGCTTCAATTTTTTCATCTTTAGTGTTAGCTCTCATGGTTGTTTTGGGGAATTCAGTATTTTCAAAGGAGAAAGAGACTGATTTTCTAAATATTTAATGATTTTTAAATCCCCCTTGACTCCGATTTGCGTAATTGTAAAGAGAGTAAAATCTTAGCTCTAAAGGAGTATAACCTAAAATGTATATTTTTCATATTTGAGTAATTCTGTGATACAAATTTGAAATAAATGACTACACTGAGGAAAGTGCAAATGTGTGTGTCTCTTTGGTAAATTGCTATGAAATTTTAATTTGGAGAATTTGAATTTCTGCTGATGTAACTGAGATGTGCCTTCATTACATTCATCGCCATTGTTGTGGATTTACATCCTTAAAATGTCCTAAATGATCAGGCTTTGAATCACAAATTGCCTGTATTAGACAGAGTACTTTTTACAGTACTGTTTTTTTAGTAACTTTGGCTGAAAACTTTCAGCAGTAGCTGCTGTAGATGCAATATTTTACCTACAAAGCATCTTTTGCATCAAAGATTTGCTCTCTTAATCAAGGTAATTAATTATTTTTTTAAATTTAAAATTAAATTTTAATTTTTAAAAAACTTAATTAAGGTAATGTATTCCTTAGTTAATCTTGTATAATGCTTTGACAATGTACGTATATTCCAGGGCTACCTGCCTTTAGGGATGTAGACTCTTACTATCTGTAAATAAGCGGCATGTGGGTGTGGGTGAAAAAACAAAAAACACTCCTACTCCAAAACAACCTTTCCTGATAGGCAGATTATCCATTCATAGGTTGTGTCAATTATTTTTCCTGTGTATATGCACTATTAAAGATATAGTTTTATATACATAATCTACATTCTAGAGAAATCCAATTTACTGAGATAATTTTGCACTGAAAGTGCAATTATCTAATCTTCTGATTGTCATTTAGTTGGAAGATTAGTGAGTGTAAATATGACTCAGCATTTTGGGTTTGTATTTTGCTGGTTTCTGCTATGGCTTCATGTTCAATCAAACTGGATACATGAAGTTCTGATGATGTTTAGGGGAGATTATATACACACCTTCTCAATTGTTGCCGGTGGCAATATCAGCATGTATTTGGCCTGACACCTCTACCGGCTTTAGTTGATCATGGTATTGCTACGCTATCAACCTGAGAGATTATGTTGAAGTTGAATACCAAGGATTTAAATAGTAGAACGTCTCGAAGGTGCACAAGGGTGTGCTGGAGGTGAATGCTCTCATCCTGTGGATAAAAACAGCTGTGTTAAAGATGCTGGCCTTTCCTGAGTCTTCACATTACCACCACTACAAGCTGTCATCTAAAGTGATTGTATTTCTAAATTATACTGTCCCATCCCCACAATTTTAATAAGAACTAGTTAAAAAAGAGTTTGTGCTAATTCTTCTCTCTGTTGTTTTTTTTTTTTTCTTTTTTTTTTTTTTCCCAGAATGTTTTATTCTGGTTAATTTTCAGTATACGCAATCGTCACGAAGTAGTTCTGCACACTGAAATTCAGTAAAGGTTGGGTGAAGTGACGCAACACACTATCTGTTGCTGACGTCAAAACCCTAGTGTGTTGCATCTAGTATGTAACCCTGAGCAAAACAGGTTGAGTGAAGGGGTATTCTATCATCCTACTACTGAGTGCCCCTACAAATGCTTACTCAAACCAGAGAATACTGTTTACATATGTCTTCTATCATGGATCTGTGCTGACCTTAACTTAATGTATCTAAGGAAAAAATGAGACACTTTCATGCCCTGGTGACTTACACAGAGCCTGTTTGTGTTTATACACAGAGGAACCAGAACTGTCTTTCTACAGAACATATTGTTGAGCTCCCAGATTCTCTGTCTTCTTTCTCACTCTAAACTAGTCAGGTGTGAGAGGAAAGGCAGCATTTGATGGCCCTTTTCCCTTGGAAGGAAACGCAGGATGAAGGAGCTAGACTGTTATATTTCTCTGGGAACTGGGAAGAAACTGACACTGCATAGATGTACTTAGGGAAGGATGGGAAATCTCATTTTGATCAGCTTCTCTCTGCCTAATGTCTTACACAGTGACACAGAGAGGTTAGTCTCATAAATTGCAAGGGTGGTTATTGCTTTCACTGGGGATTGTGGCAGATTGTTGTTGCAGTTGTTGGGGAGCTCAGAGGTTAACAATTGCAAACTCTCAGGAGAATATAACTAAATTTTCCTTTTCAAAAAAGAGGTACAGCTTTCTTAACTAGCAATTTTTGTACAGTCTTTTGCAAATCTTAATATGTGAAAATTATTTACACTTTGGGAATATTTTTCTTTTGGTAGATTAATGGTGGAAATTGTAAGTACTTCAACTGCTTGATCACAGAATTGCAGAATGATCAGGGTTGGAAGGGGCCTTTGGAGGTCATCTAGTCCAACCCGCTGCTAAACCAGGTTCACCTACAGCAGGTTGCACAAAGATTGCATCCAGGCAATCAAAATATGTGTTGTATGTTTAAATGGGTAGACCATATGGACTAAAAATTGGAAGAAAACCATAGCTTTGGCTTTGTGCTGAAATACACCCACCTAGAAAATACAGACTCGAGGTAAAATTTTTCTCTTGTATATGAAGAAGTCATTGACTGAGGATGTAAATTCAAGTATGTGCATTTTTGTGAGCCACACCACCTGTATTGACACTCACCTACTTTGCAGGGTACAATAGCTTCAGTGGGGTTTTCACAGTGCTCCGTTCATAGGTTCAGGTCCCATTGGTTTTCCTGTCCCCTGGTGCCTTTGCATAGCAGTACAATTTCAGCTCCACTGGCATGAGCACTTCTCTCCAATGTGGTTTACAGCACAGCAGTTCATGGCAGCTCCAGGCTAGGTTCATTTGGTTGCCACATTATGACCATGACAAATGCCCTTCAAAGTTTTGTCTTCATTCTGCCTATAGCACTTCTTTCTGATGCTGACATATTGAGAAGGTTTGTAGATCATGTGCTTAGGCCACCTGCAGGACTTTAACTGCTCCCCAGTCTGTTTTAACTGAGGAGCTGTATTTGTATGGCACATGGCTTTTAGATTTTGTGGTGAGTTGAAATCTTGTCTCTTTTTTGGGTAGCTCGTCCCTACAGAGTCAATCAGAACTAGCCACACAATTCTTCCCTTGCTGCCAGTTGCACGCAGTGTGCAGAAATCCACTAAATATCCATGTTGACGTTAAAGTTAGTAACTTAAGACCAAAAATGCATCCAGCTGATGTAGATCTTCTCCCCCTTTGTCCTGCGTCATGAACATTTGAGAATTCACATATGTATCAGAATGGAAATAAGAGATTTAAATTATTTCTGTTTAGAATTGCTCACCACCTTTGAGAACTTAAAAAGGGAATTTAGATTGTGCTATTTGTAATATTTTTTTTAATATTTGTGATACAAGTTTTGATTTTTTAAGGCAAAATGTATTTGTTTCCCAAATAGATTTACTAAGGAAATGTTTTATTTTCCAATATATTTTTCTCTTATCAGGAACAAAAGAAAAGACTGATCTTACCTTGTACTTCTAGCCTAAGGGAGGGTATTATTTAGCTGGTATGGTACGATTACTTTTTATGCATTTGATACTTCTGATGTGCTTGCTATAAGTGGTTTCTCCTAGGACATAGGCTTATCCATACGTATACTTCAGTCAATAATAGCTGTTGATACTCTGGGAAAATGAGGCTATGATTTTAAGGAGTGTGATGACCTTCCCTCTTGTATCTTTTCAGCTAACAAATAAAAAAATTTTAGCTGAAGCTGTAATTACATGGGTTTGGTTCTTGAGGTGTCAGATTAAGTTCCACGTTGATGACAACTAGGTATTATTGCCTGAAGAGGGTTTAGGGAAATCAAGTTGTACAAAGGCAGGAGAGACACTGAATGAGCAGAAAAATGTCTTGTTTCAAGGAGCTTGATAAACCTCCTGGATGGCATTTGCTGCTTTAATTATCATCCGTAAAGTCCAAAGCTGGTGGAGCTGAGGAGTTATAAGTATATTAAAACTGTGTGAGTACTACAGAGAAAATCCAAACACTTATATTGATATGTAAAAGAATTAAACATCCTAAGTGTATGCTGCAGCATCATTTTTCTCCAATTATATGTTACAGTTTGTAGAAATCCTTCATGACCAATGACAAAAAAGTGAGGTTTGATCTGAATTCTGTCTAGTATTGAGTAGCTGAAGGAAAAAACCCATGGAGATAGTTTGTAAAATCAGAATAATTTTATTTTCTTAAGATAGATTCCTGTGAATACGAGGTAGATTCTTGTGAATACATTAACATAGCAGGAGTTGTTACCCTGCGTGTAGGGATGAGATATATACACCAGTTAAGTTTTCGTTTTGGACCACCAAAGCTAGACTGATAAACATTTGTCTTGAGATAAATAACTAAGCCCTATTTGAGGCAGAGGATTCACTAGCTTCATATGGACTAACAATTAGCAGGGAGGAAAGGAGTGTCTAGAAACACAAAAACTTTGCAGTATTTCTAGTCATAAAAAATGATGCTTTAATGATGAATAAACCAAGTACTGTTTGTGAGCTTACAGACAGCCTAATAGAACAGCTTTAAGAGAAGTAACCATTCATGTAGCTCTTGAAGCATAGATATCATTCTTTTTTTCTTTTTTTTTTCTTGTGATGAATTCTGCTGTGTTGACAACGTTACCCACTTCAAAGATTTTTGCAGACTGACATAGATTTCGGTAATCTTTTAGCAAATTAATTGGTTTAAACTAATAAATTTGAACTAACCACAATATGGTACCTTTTACAATATGGCTGCATGTAGTTTAATTGTAATTACATCTTAAGAGCTACAGCTGCTGTATTTCATGCATTATATATTAATAGAATTTATGGGGAACTAATTGATAGAGGTACATGCACATGTGGAAAGTTATATATAAACAGAAAAGCTTTTCTGAGGTGTCACAGCTTCTCTTCCAAGAATAGTATTCCACAAATATTTAAATGATGAACACAATTTTCAGCAACCTTATCTGGATAATAATTTTATTTATTGATTGATTTCAAGAGACGTAGTTTGGGACTGTGAATGCTAAACCTTTTGAGAGGAGGAATTTCTCCTTACGTATTGCATAAGACTGCCTGGATTGAGGTATCATGAAGAGAGAGAACAAAACAAGGAGGAGTAATTTTACCAAACGATAATGTATTTTTTCTTTTATTTAAAGGGGAAACAGGGAAGTTACTGCAATATTTACCTACAAGAGCTAATATATATATTAGAGTTAAATATAATATAAAGACTTAAAATTGCAAAACATTAAGATACAAATAAATCAGTTGAAGATGCTGCTTTACTATGTTTTTGGCTTGAGGACATGCTGGCCACTGGTGTGACTCCCAGCTATTCATGTTAACCTAAGACATTTACACAACCACATGCACCACCTATTCCACTCAGTGAAGCATCTGTCACTCCCTGAGCTTCAGCATAAAGTAGAAAGTAGGATTAATTATGTTTCAGTATCAGGAAATGTGCCATCGCTGCATAGCAACCAGCAGGCGCAGCAGTCTGAATATGCCAAGCAGCACTCTGGAGTCTTTTCCTCTGAGACCTATGCACATGTAAGCCATACTATTTTCATCCCATGCTGTTATTTCAGACTTGCAAATGATCTGAATTAATATTCCTGTGACCCCACTGGTGTTTTCTTCACAATTTTTGCTTTCTTGTTTTGAAACAATGTAGTAGTGGGCTGATATTGTCTGTCATGGTAATAGCCATGTATGAACACAAAAGAGTCTTAATGAAATGAACAATTTCTGCTGTTAACTCCATAAATAAGCTGAAACTGTGCAAAGTTGTATCTAAATATCGACAGAACAATTGTGGAATTGAGTTGCCTGGATGGATTTGCATGGAGAAGATAAAGGATTGACGTAAAGTTATCAGCTTGGAGTCTCCTGGTTGTTACATAGGATGGCATTTCCTGCCACAAATGTCAGATGAGCGCCCAATTTCAACGTAAGCTTCACTGGCATGGGTTTGAGTTCCAGACCCTGGATATCTGCAGTAATATGGTTCTTTCCACCCTGAACCACCATAGTCAAAGTCAGAGCAAGAGTATGGGGCTGATGGTTTTACCTAGGAGAGAAACCAGCTTCAGTAAATGGGTGCCATTCCTGGAAGAATAATTGATGCTTTTCAAACCCAAGTAATGCACTCATGTCTTGCATTAGAAATACTAAGTTGATGTCTTGGTTAAAAAGAATATTTCAATTGGCTCAAAGCCTGTAATAATAGTTCTGTCTTCAGCTGTTAATTAACATGATTCTTATTTTGTCTGCATTCTACTTTTTCCTTCCGTACTAGATAATTGTAAAAGCAGCAGATAAATAAAAATGGGAAAATGCAAAACTTTGGCTTAGAATATCTGGATGACACTTTAAAAGTAGATTTTATTTCAAAAAAGAAGTATGTGTTGTGAATTGCATCCAAAACAGATGTTATCACAAATGATATTTACTGACACTTTACAATTTTATTTAGGTGTTGCGCAAATGATGTAACCACTAAATTCTGACAGATGCTGATTTGCTTTAAATCCCAATAGGTTGTATAACCCCTTAGTAAGTGCAGTAGTAGGAAACGGCAAAATAACATCTTGCTGGCACTGACACTTCGTTAAATTCTGGAATGGCTTATGTGGTGGGTTGACTTTGGCTGGATGCCCACCTGCTCTACCACTCCCCTCCTCAGCAGGACAGGGGAGAGAAAATACAACTAAAGGCTCATGGGTCAACATAAGGACAGAGAGGTCACTCAGCAGTTACCATCACAGGCAAAACAGCCTTGACTTTGGGAAATTAGTTTAATTTACTACCAGAGAAATCAAATCCCTTCTTCCTGGGCTTAACTTCAGTTCTGATTTTCTCTACCTCTGCCCTGCCCAGCAGCACAAGGGGATAGGAATGGGGGCTATGGTCAGTCCATCACATGCTGCCTCTGCCGCCCCTTCCCCCTCAGGGGGAGGCTCCTCACAGTCTTCCCTGCTCCAGCGTGGGGTCCCTCCCACAGGAGACAGTCCTTCATGAACTTCTCCAATGTGAGCCCTTCTCCTGGGCTACATTCTTCATGAACTGCCACAGAATGGGTCCCCCGTGGGGTCACAAACCCAGACAGCAAACCTGCTCCAGTGCGGGTTTCTCAGGGGGTCACAGCCTCCTCCAGGCACACCCGTCTGCTCCAGTGTGGGGTCCTCCATGGGCTGCAAGTGGGGATCTGCTCCACGTGCTGCGGGGGCACAGCCTGCCTCACCATGGGCTTCACCACCGACTGCAGGAGGATCTGCTCTGGTGCCTGGAGCCCCTCCTGACCCTCCTTCTGCACTGACCTCGGTGTCTGCAGCTGATTCTCTCACATAGCCTCAGTCCTCTCTTCTCTGGCTGCAATTGCTGTTGTGTGGGTTTTTTTTTTTTCTCCTCTTCTTAAATACACTACCACAGAGAGGCTACTGCTGTCACTGATGGGCTTGGCCACGACCAGCAGGGAGGCCCTCTTGGAGCTGGCTGGCACTGGCTCTGTTGGACATGGGGGAAGTTTCTGCCATCTTCTCACAGAAGGCACCCCTGTAGGTTCCCCCCCTCCTACAGCCTTGCCATGCAAACCCAATGCAGCTTGTTACCATCTTGAAGACTTAAACAGACTTAAGAAGTTGCTTAGCACAATGGTCCATGAAGATCTATGAAATAAAATGAACAATCTTTTCTGGTTTTTATTCAGGGGTAAGGAGCCTGGGCATGTAATTTAGGGTCCAGATGTTGATGGGATGTGAGTATCCTTCATTATGTCCCAACAAGTCTTTCCGGTACTCAGACTTTGGGCTCTGATGCTTTTTACAAGCAAATGTAATGAGAAAGTGGGACAAGTCAGTATGGTGCGCTCATAGCTATGTGGGTCACACAGGTACTAGGCTGCTTAGCAAGGGGCAAATGCACAATGCCTTAAACGGTATTCTGCCTGTTGGTATTGGGGGTGTTGGCCACTTCTCTTGTTGCTTGGATTTGGAAATTTTGTAACCTGTACCGCTCAGATCTACATCTTAAGATACTAAAGCAGAACCAGTCCAAAATCTGTTGTTTATGGGCCCCATCTGCAGGTATGCTTTAGGCATGCATGTTTTGGCAAAATGAAATTCATAATCTTGTAGATGTGTTGATTTTGTCATAAATGATAATGTTAGTTGTGTGGGAAAGTCTCAGAGTGAAGCAGTACCATTTTCTATGGAATTGTGTCCCCTAAGTGTGAAAAATGGTGATGATGTATATTACAATCTAGTGAGGGAGAAAGCTTGGTATCTAATGTATGGACTCCTTAGCCAGCTGCCTGAAGGTACATGGATGCACTTTCTTTGAGAATTTTGTATTTATTACTTGTATACCTAATTACTGTCACTATGAGTGAAAGACATTTATTTCCTTACTTTTTTTTTGTTTTGTTTATTTCTTCATGCATTTCAGAGAACAGCACGCTATCACAGCAGCCACGCGTCTTAATGTAATTTCCGCTTGTCCAAGAGCATCTACTCTAAAAAGTAGAAGTAGGCACTGATGTGTACTCTGAGGAAGAAAAGGGAGAAAAACATGCAATTGCTTTATGCTGCATGCCTCCCCTAAAACTCTTTTAACTGCCGTCAGGGATAACTGAAGCATTATGGATGTGCCCAGCCTTAGCTTTACTCTGTATCCTTATCCGTAAGCAATTCTATTGGAAGTACACTCTATGATAGCAGTTTTCAAAATGACTTATTTAAAATGACCAGTCTGTGAGTTTTGGTACGTTATAGCTGATAAGCAGTACAACATGATTGACTTTAAGTTTTGGCTGAGTGGCTTGGTCAGTATTTACAGCATAGACAAAGTAATACTTGGAATTTAATCACAGATTTCAATGCAAAGAATTATCTTCAACCATTTCTTGAAGACTCATTGTAATGGGAATGAGGAAAAACTTTTCTGGGGATATCTCAAGATATACAGAAACAGTTGGCTGGACTTCAAATCCCAAGGAATCAATTATCTCACCACAATGTGAAACCTTTCGCCCCTTCTTGCTTAATCTTAGTGGATTTTTTAAATTGAAACCTTGTTATATTGTTTTTGGCCCTTTTTATGCCTCACTTGTCAATTGTTAGTTTCATTTACAGAGCACAGCAATACCGTTAGTGTCAAAGCACTCTATTCCTTTCGTTGCTGAAGTTAAATTAGTTTGCAGTCAAAGCTAGAGCATGACACCTAACCTCATTTAAAGCCTTAGCTAAAATAAAGAATAATTTTGGTTAGATGTTTAGATTAGAGTTTATATGTAGTGCAAAACCTATTTAATCGACAGCCATCATGTGAGGGATTTTGGTTTTAATGACATGACAGATTATTAATGTGCTGTGAGATTTGTACTGTGTTGTGTAAGAGGTGCTTATTGGCTAGAAGTTTGTGGCTCATTAGTAAATATTTTCATTATCAGTTGAATTTAAATGATATATTATTACAATTCTGTTTTTATTTCCTTGAATATTGTGTGTAGGCACTTGCTGTGCATCTATTTCCTTTCTGATGAAAACATAATTTTGTGTTATGAAGCAAATATCTAGAGTAGAAGAAATTAATGACAAATGACTAAGTAATTAGTATTCCAATATTTTGAATTATGTATTCCCAGGCAACAACAGCAAAAGACATTTTAAAGACATATTAAAACTTCAGGTGAAAACTAGTCAACGGTCTGAACACTTACATTAGCAGGAGAGAAATAGCATGCGGTAGTTGACCTTAATCAAGCTCTTGGTGTTTATTTGCATTTTGAGTGTGGAAACACAGCATGCTTTTCTCAAACTGAGTATGTGTTTCCAGGTATTAGACACCTATCTGCAAATGTCACTTCACTGTAACAGGTGTTTCTACTTAACTAGAACAAATTTTTATTAGGGTAGGGACATAAGAGTTTTCAGTTTTCTCTATTACAGATCTAAAAGTGTTTTCTAGAAGGACGGTAGGATATTGCATAATCACTGACATCTATCTGCTTTTTTCCCCCCCAAGAGCTGCTGATTTGCATAAGCACTGTGAGGTAATTAGAATCATGGAATCATAGAATGGTTTGGGTTGGAAGGGTCCTTTAAAGATCACCTAATCCACCCCTGCTACCATGGGCAGGGACACCTTCCATTAGCCCAGGTTGCTCAAAGCCCCATCCAACCTGGCCTTGAACATTTCTAGGGATGGGGCGTCCACAGCTTCTCTGGCCAACCTGTTCCAGTGCCTCACCACCCTCATCACAAAAAAAGTCTTCCTTATATACAGTCTAAATCTACCCTCTTTTTTTTTAAAGCTGTTGCCACGTGCCGTGTCACTACAGGCCTTGGTAAATGTCTTTGTCTTTCTTTTAAGCCCTCTTTATATACTGAAAGGCCGTGGTAAGGTCTACCCAGAGCTTTCTCTTCTGCAGGCTGAACAACCCCAACTCGCTCAGCCTTTCCTCAGGGGAGAGGTGTTCTAGCCCTCTGATCATTTTCATGGCTCTCCTCTGGACCTGCTCTTAACAGGTCTGTGTCTTTCTTGTACTAGGGACCCCAGAGCTGTATGCAGTGTTCCAGGTGGTGGTCTTATGACAGTGGATTAGAGGGGGAAAAACACTTCCCTCAAGCTGCTGACCTTGGGTTTTTTTGGTGCAGTCCAGGATACGCCTGGTTTTCCAGGCTGCAAGCACACCTCGCTGGCTGATATCTAATTTTTCACCTACCAGTATCCCTAAGTCCTTCTCTGCAGGGCTGGTCTCAATCCATTCGTCCCCCAATCTGTATAGATACTGGTGATTACCCTGACCCAGGGCCAGAACATTGCACTTACGCTTGTTGAACTTCATGAGGATCACATGGGCCCTCTTTACAAGCCTGTCAAGGTCCTTCTAATGACATCCTTTTCCTCTAGCTTATCAGCTGCAGCACTGAGATTGGGGTCATCTGCAAACTTGATGAAGGTGCACTCAATCCCACTATATAATTTATGAAGATATTAAAAAGTATTGGTCCCAGTATGGACCCTTGAGGAACACCTCTCATTATTGGCTTCCATTTGGACATTGAAGCATTTTCTGTAACTCTGGATGCAGCCACCTGGCCAGTTCCTTACTCATCTAATAGTCCATCTATTGAATCCATATCCCTCCAATCCAGCAGCAAGAATATTGTGTGTGGGACCATGTCAGAGGCCCTACAGAAGTCCACGTAGGTGATAGCAGTTCTCTTCCCTTGTCCACTGATGTCACTCCATTGTAGAATGCCATCAGATTAGTCAGGCACAGTTTGCCCATGGTGAAGCCATGCTGACTTTCTCTAATTAACTCGCTGTCTTCCATATGTTTCAACACAGGAGGCTGTGTTCCATGATCTTGCTGGGCCCTGAGGGGAGGCTGACTGGTCAGTAGTTCACAGGGTCGTCCTTTCTACCCTTTTCAAAAATGGGCACAATATTCCCCTTTCACAGCCACTTCGGACTTTGCCCGACTGCCATGACTTTTCATAACTGTCTTTGAAGACATACATCAAGTAATGGGATACCTTTGCATGCTCTCACTCTAACAATGGCTGGGAAGGACTTATTCTGACAGTTCCACAGCAGTAGGTGTGTTTCAGGAGCACAACAAGAGAAATATTTTAAGTGTAAGGGACTCTCAGAGATGCCTTGAGAACTGACTTGACTTACCTTTCACTAGCATATAATAAATATAATATAATAAATATAATAATATGCTATGCTATGCTATAATATAACTCCCTTTATATTGTTAAATCCTTTAGACAATTTTTTTTTTTCTGGTTGTGCTTCTTATTCTCCAAGAAGCAATGGACATATAAATACATAGTATATAAATATAAGTAGAAGACTGAAACTCATTTCTGTAACAGTGATCTCTGCCATACTGTGTTATGTGAGCAGGCTGTACTTATATACTTTTAATGCTGTTTGTAAATGGACATGGTATGTGAACTATGTTGGGATTTTACTGCCTTTGAGGACATCATCTTTGTTTTACTATGTCATTCCTGTGAATCATCCCCGAGCTAAGTGTTTAACAACTGATTTTATTTAAGAAAATATTCCCATAAGTTTTGGGGGATGGGGTGTCAGTTTGTTATGATAATGCTTTAAAAGGTTCTTATTTGTTATGCTCTCTAGACATGATCATTTGGTAGTGCTCTAATTAAACAAAATTGTTAAGATTGGAATGACTACTCCCGTTGTGAGGGCTTTTGGGTTGGTTTTGGGTGTTGCAGTCTTAGATAAAGAGAATCATGAACAGAATTTCATTTTCTCTAATTAGTGAAAATCTTTGTTGTTATATTTGTACAGTTTAACATTTAATATTGTGCTACTGACTGTTAGTAATTATTAGTGATGGACAAATGAAGAACATTGTTATCCACTAGTACGTTAGAATAATTCCCTTGAATTAACTAGCCAGACATAAGCATTAAGTGGTGATCCCACTCCATTTAAGAAATATTTTAAATCCTTTTCTGTTTTGAAACAACAGGAAAGCATCTCTCATATGGAACATTGACTTTCTGTTGGAGTCATAGCAAGAAACTTCTGGGATTCTGCTTTTACAGCTTGAGTGTTTCCAAGCAGATTTCAAAAGGGAATGTAGTGCATTCTGTGTGCAGTTAATTTGCCTTTATCATAATGGAGCTAGAGACATCTTGTGGTTTAAATGAAAAACTACGTGTAATTCTACAGAGCTGAAACTTCCATTTATGAGTTATTAAAATAGCACTGCAAATAGCATATGCAAAATACCATAGTATCAAGATTAGCACTGAGGAAAACCCCAGAATTTTCACTTTTGTTTTGAAACTTATTTATTTTCAGAATAACGAAAAGTTACAGATTTTTTTGACCCACCTCGCAAAATAACTGGAAGTGGAAACAAACATTACCTCGGGTCTCAAATGGCATATGTTAATTTGTTAATTTTTTATTTCTAGTGACACAATACAAATAAATTCACAGAAAAAACCCCCCATGTATTAGTAACTTACCAAAATGTGTCAGCTGTACAGACACTTGTGTTGCAAGTCAATGTAACCTGCTTTCTCCTTAGTAATGCTCATGTTCATGGTCCTCTCAGGGACACTTCAGGGCAGCTTTGACTGTATGATAAGGGTCCTGATGCACACATCTTCGTTTTCTCCCCATGACTGAGTGAATGTCCATAAAGACAGGTTTCATAATCTGTTTGCAAGAATAAAGCTATTTATTTCCTGAAATGCTTGGAACTTCTGCTTTATGCAGTGATTACCAGTCACAATGCTGCAAGGAAAACCTGTACTCCCAGACACTTTGCAAAGTGATCAGCTCCTCTTTGGCTTTACTGTATATGTCAACTCTTAAAAGTAATAATAGGCTTTACTGTATACGTTAGCTGTTAAGAGAAATAATGTGATTCCTGTAGTATATGAAATCTGTTGTATATATAACTGTGGGTCATAAGTACTCAAAAGGTATTTCAGTGAGTTTGACTATTAAAAAATGTAGTTTTCTATGTCTTCAAAGTCTTTGTGTATGTAAGATAGCTGGAGAAAAGATGCATGTACTATCTTCATCTGGACAGTGGCTGGACAGGAGGCCTCAAGCACAAATTGCTTAAGGGGAAATTCTGTTTGGGTATTAGTAAAAGATCTTTGCCAAGAAAACAATTAAACACTGGAATACGTTGCTGTTACCTCAGACAACTCTCGATGTGGTAGGGAGGCAATGAAATCCACCTTTATTTGTCGCCTGGTTCTGACTTAAAAATGCTCAGGTTAAGTGCTTCGTTTTCATGCACCTGTTGGTAGTATGACTTCATTTCTAAAGTATCTTAGCACATAAAGGGCTGCTTTGTGAGATTAATGATAGGTCTTTATCCAAGTTTTGCAAACAAGAAAATTTAAATCACAGCCTTCAGGTGCTGGCTTGTAATTCTATGATTCTGGTTAACCTTAATTGTCATCCAGAAATTGTCTCTGTTTCACACCAGTATAACAAAAATCAAGGAACAGTGAGCTTCCTATGGAGCTCTGAAGACAGCTTCCCCTGTTGAGGGAGAGAAGGAAAGAGTATTGTTCTTTGTTTTGCTGGGATGAAAATTGGCCAATTAAATCCTGCAGTGCTCATTGTCCTTTTCCCAGTTCTTTGGTCCAAGATAATACTACTTGGCCTTTAACTCCTTAGCACTCCGTCATTTTTGAACAAAATCTCCACCATATTTAACATCCCCTTTGTGAATTTAGAGATACTGTCAGCTTATTTTTTTATATCTACTACTTGGACACGCTAAATGAAATACCAGAGATAGAATTTCTCTTTTGCAATTCAAATGTTCATTACCTCACAACTTTCCACTGTAAGACTTCCTTCCAATAACAGGGACTATTCTAGAGACAAATTTTCCTGCTGCTTACATTAGTTTCTTAATCGTAACCTTAACCAGCTCTGTTCAGCATCAGTCCTTGATTAGCAATCTTACTGTATTGCAAGATTCTTGTGACTTCGTCAGTATCAACAGTGTTCGCCATATTTTTTAGGAACTGGTGACTGATAGCTTATGGCTTCCCAACCTTAAATCAGGTCTGATATAAAAGACTCCTGACAAGATCAGATGCTGGAGCTGGATCCAGTAATACATTTGCTTTTATAACCAGCCAGAGAAGCCACCAAGAATGAAAAATACTGCTTGGTGACTTTCCCTCAGCAGGCATATTTTTTCAGTATGACTGTTTCAATAGATGGGCAGCAATGCATAAAATGTGCTTTTTTAGAAAAAAAAAAGACAAAAAAAAGGCATGGTTTTGTCTGAAGTTTGATGGTGGCTATGGCAACACAGTGGTCTGCACATTTTGAAGGATCTGCTGCTGTCTGCTGTGTTTTCTAGCTAAACAGTTTAATAGTAACCCAGCTATAAACTGGACATGGGAGCTGTTCAATTTGATAACAAAACTTAATGTGCTTTCTTGCACATGTATCATCAGCTGCAGAAATTCCGTACAAATTTGGAGATGTTTGTTAATTTTTAATTATCAGGTTAGCAATGTTGCCTATTTACTGAATTGTCTTACGTATTTTTATTTTCTCAGTTCCCTGGAACTAGCATGGTGTATCAGTGTATCGGTGTGTCTGGACAACCATTCTCTTCATTGGTGAACTAAACGTATTTCCTTCAGTTAGCTTCTCAGTAACCTTCCTTTACTGATGATATAAACCTTTGTGAAGACATTGGCCTTACAGATCCTTCTTGTTTCCAGAGTTTTCTGTAAAATACCTTCTTTGTTTCAACACAACATGTATTTGAATTCTGACTTTTGCTGTTCTAATTTTATTCACCTTTGGATTTGCTGTTTTCTGGAGTTTGAGGACTCTTAATTTTTTTCTGATACTTAAAATATTTCTGCAGCGAGGCTACAGATGAAAATCTAAAAAGAACATCCAGGCCCTAGGGATACTGGTGTAATACACTTGTTTATTCCTTGTTTTGTTTCTGCTTCTAGCTATTACATTGTGGTTTATTTTTGATAGAATCTATTGCCAGAAAATGTTCTCACATAAATACTACTATACTCTGATCAAACTGCCTCTTCACTGGTTCATTAAAATATAAATTTAACAATTGGGTTTAAATTATATTCTTCTATGGTGAGCTATAATTACACTGACTAAGATTTAAGTGATTTACAAGGCTTAAACCAAAGAGAAAATATGCTGTGCTCCAGAAGAGGGGGTTTATTTCATCAATTTTTTTTTTTTTTTTGGCAGATGGTGCAACAGATGCCTCTTGTCAGTAACTTCTAAACTTGTAATTCTGCTTTGAAGTTTTCTACATATGTAGATAAATGTGCAAACATCTTTGTAATTTTTTGGCACAACTTGTATTAGGGGAAGACACTGATCTATACAGGAAAGGTGAAAGCTGCTTTATGTTTATAAATTATATTTGCTGCTACTTTAGATCTCACTGACTAATTTAACAGAAATAGAGTCAGCTTGCCTGAAACATCATTGGAGGTTGAATGCCATGGCAAAATATTCCAGGAACATTTTAAAACCAGGCTGTCAAAGCTTTCTTCAGAGATTGAAAAAATAGACTGTGTTCCATTCACTGAACAGGTTCCCCATGATGTGATTTTTGCCATCTGATGTGGTGATACAGCCCAGACTAGAGCTCCAAATTCCAAATATATTTCAATTTGTTCATTTTCATAAATGACTAGTTCTGGTAAATATAGTTCAATTTTGCACATCCTGTGGGTTGGATAAAACTTATTTAGTAAATCAGGATGGTTCCCTGTAGGCGTTATGGTACCTGTGTTGGCAGGTGGGACTTCCCACATGTGTCCTTTGTGTGGGAGGAGGCGGGCACCCATCAGCAGCACGGTAGAGATCCATCTGCTGTCTGTACCCTAGCCCTGTCAGCCCACTGTGACCCTGCATTCAGGGGGATAGCATCCCCCCAAAACATATACACAAATACTTTCACTTTTAAAATACTTTATTTACTTGAAACCACAACTGTTCAGCTTTTTTCTAGGCCTAGATTCTCCAAAAATGGTTGTGCATGAGCTTGCCTAAACACAGGTGGTGCCACTGAACTTGAAGATTGCTTACACATTTACATTGTAAATTTAAGTTCAGAACAAACCCTTTTTTGCTGAACTGTTTTCTTTTTGGTATGTCATTAGTGATTTTTGTAGCAAGAAAGTGACTCTTGCCTCCAGAATTTATTCTTTACATGTAGAACAAACTCAACAGATAAGTGTAGGGAAGAGTCTGCAGGTCAGCACAGAAGGCTTCAGACCTTGTGAGAGCATCACTGGGTAAAATACAAGGGTGCTGCTTTGTCACTTTAACAGAAAGCATTGGTGAAAATGGGAGAGGATAGTATAAAAGAGCAAAGTAGTCCTGTCCACCTAGGAATAGGTGGTAAATGACTATGAAACTGGAAAGAAGCATTTAGCAAATGGAAGCAAAAAGAGTAGCTGTAAGGTCAAAGCTGCATGCTCCAAAAAAATGCAAAACCTAAACATTTCAAACATAAACAAGCCAACAAACCAGTCTTAAGCTGTAAGCTGTTCTTAAACCAGAAGTGTAAAAGGTGGAAATTTTCATTACTACCAGGTCGCTTACTATTTGACAGTACACTAGAGCTGTGCAGAGGACAGCAATTTTATTTCATGAAACTTTACCATTTGTTTTCAAGTAAGAAACTCCAAAGTGTGAAATGGTCGCCAGAGAATTTTTCACTTTCTTCTTGGACAACATTTGTAGAATTTCTTTCAATCATTGTCATTATGTATAGGTAAAGAAAAAATATTTCAAAAAAAGAGATTAAAATATTTTCCTGATATTTCTTCTTCTTGTTTTTAAATTTTTTTAAATATATATATTTTCTGTGCTTTCTCCAGCATAATGCTTTGGAAATGTTGTGTGTATTGCATAAAGGACTGCAACTTTGAAAACCATCTCATTTAAAAAAAAAAATAAAATTTTGTACCTCTACAATAAGTACAAGCTTTAGAAATGGATATATGTTTCAGAAGTTGGAACAAGTTTGCATATGAAGCTGTATGTAGCTATGACTAGAATGACTAAAGCATTGGTCTAATGGTATTTGGGACATAAATGTTGCATGCAACCATTCATGCAGCTAGCTTGCTTTTAAAACTGGCAAATTAATTTGCTTTTCTCTTTGTCAGATGATATTTGAAGAGTTAGGCAGACAAATGCTTTGATGTTATGCTAAAGATTAAAAGAAGAAAAAAATCAATTACACTTTAGCATCTAAACTTCTCAGAAAAGACCTCTTTGGATTTACTCGTACAAAGAACAAATACTGCCCTGCATTGTCATAAAATTATGTGCTGAAAGAAGATTTTTTTTCACATTTTCCCATGAACAATTATTGAAGTAAATCAGGAATACAGAATTTTCTATGCTATGTTGGCATGTGGTAATGTGTGTACTCATTTTCTCTACAACTAATCTTTGAAATTTTTTCTTGGAACATTTGTCTGAAAAAGTGTGTATCAGACTCTAAATGGCTAATAAATAGAGACAATTTCATTCATTATAAAGGTAATAATGCCTATACTGTAATAGCTTATTGTCAGCATCATTAGTTAAAAGCATTTTATACTGGAGGTGCTACCCAAACACAAAGCTGTTCTATGATATATTTACTTATTTATTTTATGTATATATATTTGTACGAAATATGAATCCTAGTTCCACCTGGGACACTGCTGCCCTGGCACATAATTTGTTCTTCATCACGTTCCTGCTTGGTCACATTCTAAGTGCAGTTACTAGTTAAAAGGGGTTTTCTTGAAGCATAGCTTACCATCTATCAGTAATTAATTGTCCATGGAATCTTTCGAATACTGTATACTTGCAAATAATATTCAAGTCAAAACAATGCACAGTGCATTATTTTTATATATTGATATTCTACCATGCATGTTACTCAGTATATAGTGTCAGTTCTTTACATTCAGTAATACTTTTATTCTGCTATGTGCATTACTCAATATATAGTGTAGTCAGTCCTTTACATGTAGTAATACTTTTATTGATTTCAGCAGATATTACCAATTTATGTTACTTTGTAAACTGTTTTAGTGTATGTGCATAATGAAAAACATTGCCATATTAAACTTTTGTATGTGATTATTTTCTTTTTATATAGCAAAGCTTTTATATATGCTTCCCCCAGCATGATTCCTCTGTATCCCTGTGTTTTTTCAAAGGGAAGGTTAAGGTTCAGTCAGATATTTTTAATCTTTTTCATCTTTCAAGAATTTTTTTAAAGCAGGGGAGTCCTTCCTCTTAGATAAGCATGGTTACGAAGAGAAATAAATGACCCTACAATGGAGGAAGAGCTTTTTTGCATAGCAACGTGTAATGCTCAGGAAGATTTAAATTTAGTATCTTCAGAAGACCACTGTTGTACATACTAAATATTGTAATGTCTTTCCTCAGTAGATGTCTAGTATGTGCACAGTTGTACACAAATACTGGAATGTCTTTCATCATCCATAAACAGGATATACTATACTACTTCTTTCCTCAGCAAGTGGATTCCCTTAAGCGGATGCAATTGTAGCGGCTCCTGGGGATCTCCTGTGGCTTTACCTTCCTGGTAGAAACTCAGAGGTGAGGTGATACTCAAGTCAGTACTCCTAGAAATTAATTTTTAAAGGAATAAAAGACATGACAAAGGGAGATTTAATTTGCAGGTCTGTGACAACCTTGGTAAATCTAGGTCATAAAACAAGAAAAATGTTGAAGTGAGACATTTCAGGAGAGCATATAAATGAGAAGTAGGGGAAGCAGGAAAAAAAAAGGCAGGAACACTTTCTGGACGAGGTGTTTGCTATATACTCACTTCTTCACTGCACCATTAATGGGTCCATAAATAGTCAAGAAATTGAACTTTTAGTCTCACAATGTGCATGAGTCCTACCAGGATTAATATTTTTTTTCTAACAGAGTACACTTACAAGCAGCTATGCTCAAAGTTAATAGTTGGTCACATGCTAAAATGTGTTTGAGAGAGTACGTCAGTCAGGAGACCTCCTGTGTTAAGCTGTGTAAATGATACTTTCCCTCGTGGCCTCTGCAGATGCAATATGATAATGAACTCAGGCTATAGCTCCAGGGTAGGGTCATCCAGAAATTAGATTTTTCTCTGCCCAAATGGCTCAAAATGTTTTTGCATTTTAAGAGCAAACTTTTTAATCTAGCATACTGTTTCAGTATTTCTGTGACATATCACAACAGTGTCATTACCTGCCCATGCAAAACCTGCAATGCAAGAAATTGCAGTATTGTGTCCTTACAAAACGTGACGGCAGATAAACCTTTTCTGGAACTTCTTCATGTACCATCATGCCACTTATTTTCAGGCATTAGATGTTCATGTTGTTTATTTTAAGTTTTAGGGAAGAGAATGACACCCAGGAGTTACTAGAATTGATTTTTCTGTAGTTTGCTGCTGGTCTTGAGGACCATGTACAAATGCTTAGGAACTGCTTGTCCTGATGTGCGATAGATTTCAGTAATAAGTCGTGATTTTTACTTTTTCTTCAGAACATATTTAAGGTAGATCATATGTATCTTGTTTTTGAATGGATGGTTAACACTAACTTTTACGAAGCAGATATACTTTTTTGAACTCACTACTATGCGTAATTTAATGGTATGCAAGCTGGGGTTTGTTGTTTTCTTTTTTTCATTTTTTTCATGCGTATTGTATAAAGAAGGGAAATGTTCAGAAATTTTCTGCCCCATGTTTTGTCAAAAGCTGCTGATTTCTTGAGTGAAATGTTTTTGGAAACATTAATTTTGATATTTTAGTTTTTATGTCACAGAATTAATAATCTTTGACTTTGTAAAAGTGCGAGATAATTTCTCATTTTGCAGTTTACATAATCCCACTGAAATAATGAACAGAAATTATTTTCTTTTATTTTTTTATTTATTGCACCATACATAGCAATTTATAGCAGTTGAATATAGTATAGTCAAACATACAAAAATATGTAGGCTGAATGCAGGGTAACAGTCATAAAAATAAAGGATCATATGCTTCTACTAAGAATGCCAATATCTTTCCAGCAGCCTACCTACTTTGCTAAATCTTAGGAGGAAGTAGTCACAGATCGTAACAGCAGCAACTCTATTCATCCCTTTAAAATGAGTGTAATAGCTGAGACACAAACACCCAGGGAAAGTATGTTTTATGGCTCGGAAGGGTAGCTACAGTCAATAATCTGTATTTCTGGCCAGTGTTACTTACTCTATTTTGTCACTGGAAAAAAATATTTATGCCAAGAGAAGGAGAAATCAAAAATACACTTTTGCCTAGTGCTAAAATTGAGTTGCACAACCACCTTATTATAACACAAAACCCACCTTATTATGTTTTAAGATCCCCAAGCCATGATTTTAACATTTCTTTTTTATTTCTATGAGCACTTATTGTAAGAGAAATATGAACACAGAGACTTTATTATGATAGAATAGAATCATTTAGGTTGGAAAAGACCTTTAAGATCAAGTCCAATCATTAACCCAGGACTGCCAAGCCCACCATAAACTATGTCCCGGCGCACATTTATACACCTTTCAAACACCTCCAGGGATGGTCACTCACCCACCTCCCTGGGCAACCTGTTCCAATGCTTGAGCACCCTTTCAGTGAAGGAAGTTTTCCTAATACCCCATGTAAATCTCCCCTGGTGTAACTTGAGGCCATTGCATCTTGTCCTGTCGCTTGTTATCTGGGAGAAGATACCAACCCCCACCTGCCTACAGCCTCCTTTTAGGTAGTTGGAGAGAGCAGTAAGATCCCCTCTGAGTTTCCTCCAGACTGAACCGCCCCCGTTCCCTCAGCCGCTCCCCGTCAGACTTGTGCTCCAGACCCTGCACCAGCCTCGCTGCCCGCTCTGGCCACGCTGCAGCACCTCAGCGTCCCTCTTGCAGCGAGGGGCCCAAACCTGAACACAGCGTTCGAGGTGCGGCCTCACCAGTGCCCAGGACAGGGGGACCATCGCTGCCCTGGTCCTGCTGGCCACACTGTGTCTGGTACCAGCCAGGGTGCTGCTGGCCGCCTTGGCCACCTGGGCACACTGCTGGCTCACGCTCAGCCGGCTGTGGACCAGCACCCCCAGGCCCTTTCCCACCAGGCCCTTTCCAGCCGCTCTGCCCCAGCCTGTAGCACCGTGTGGGGCTGCTGTGACCCAAGGGCAGGACCCGGCACTGAGCCCTGTTGAACCTCCCAGGAATGGCCTCGGCCCATCGCTCCAGCCTGCCCAGGTCCCTCTGCACAGCCTGCCTGCCCTCCAGCAGGTCAATGCTCCGTGTCCCTACTCAGCATCATCTGCAAACTTACTGAGGGTGCATCGACCTATTGATAATCATCCAACAAATATATGTGATTGTCAGGTAGGGTGATAAGATAATTAAGACTGACAGTGTCTTCAGGAGGTCTTCAGGCAGTCTCCAACTGCCTGCTCAGACCATATAAGGCAAATCTGTCTTAAGGTATAGTCCAATATGAGAATAAGTTAAGACTTGGAAACATTTCTTACTCTCCTCCTGTTCCAGAAGAAGAAAACTCTTTCATTAAGTTTAGAAAATGTTTCAGAAGCATAATCAGCACTTAGCTTCTAATAGTTATTTTGAATTATATTAATAATTCTTAGCTGTGAATAGCAAGAAATATAATCAGTGCTTAAGAATGAAGCGTATGTTACTGAATGGCTGTATCAAAGATCTCATTTTATAGTTTTAATTGTTGAGCATACTCAGAAATGATGGTATTCCTCTACTTGAGATTAAAAAAAGGCATTGGTGAATTAATCTTCTCATACAATGCTTATATGTCTTTATAATCTTTTTATGTTACACAAGAAACTTGTTACTGAATACAGAATAAACCTTGGCAGAAATTAGAAGGAAAAGTTCTTAACTGCTTGTATGCAGATTTCTTTCTTCATCGCCAGAGAGACTTTTCAAAGAATTTCTAAGATGTCAAAATACAAGGAGCAACAATACTTTTTCCTGAAGGGAATAAGTATGTCCATGTTACTATATGACTCTTTCTTTTGCAGTCTGCCTCACGTGCTGTTTTAGTACTACCTATCCCAATGGTAATAATTGAATCACAAAACTATATACTGTTAAAAATGAAGTATTTAATTTATTAGAAGTACATGAATTAATTCCATTCTGTATTAGATTCAGTAACTGCATTTATAGGGATATTTCTGCATATTTAAGTATCATACAAATTTTTGAAAATGCACCCTTCTCCCTTAAACATTGATCTTTTTTGTCCCTGGATTATCCCCACTATTTTGATAACTTTCAACTCCTTTTTTTCCTCCTTTCACCAAGTTCTTACTTTTTCCACATTTGTGCAATGTCCCCTATTAGATCCAGAGACACTGCTGATACATAAGCAGCTACGTTATTGTAAAAGACATGGTGAAATGAAGGAAGCAACAAACATTTGATGCTCGAGCATACTGGATTTCTGATTGGGCTTTTGGGGAAGTGGAAACTAGGGAGGGATTTTGTGGGTGGATTGCTTGCTTGTCTTCCACAAGACCCTTATTGTAGTTGCCTCTCATTTGCCCTTTTCCTCCTGTTCCCCCACCCACTTGAAGCCATGGGTGAATACAGGTCCCTGATTTCTCTCTTTATTCTGGCAGGGAAACAGCCTGTATGCCACTAGCAAAGTGCTTGTGTTATCTGCTTTTCCATTTTTTCTTATCTTTTTGTATCTCATTTAGTACAAATGTAGAAATAATGCATTTCATTTCTGTTGTGCTGTTTTTACGGTGAGACTGAACCATTGCTTAGCTTGAAGAATTATCATCAGGAAATGCATGTAGGTTTCCTGCAAGATTGTGCATATACGAAATTCCAAATCTATGACTCATATTACTGTCCTATAAATAATATTTCTTCAGGTAAAATACAACTTTTTGTTGCACCGGCAACTTCTAAGGCAGTGTTTCTAAGTATTAATCTCTTTTATGTGTTTGTGTCACACATGGCTCTCTATTACTCTTCAGTTGAGGTTGAAGGATACCTTAGACTGCTTAAGAACTGCTAACTTTTTACTAGTTGGCAGAGGTCATGCTCAAGGAAATGGGTTTATTGAGGTGAGAGAACTGCACATAGAAGACCTTTTAATTTTTTTCTAAATAACTATGATAGAATAGTGCTGAAAGTAGGGAAAATGAAAACACTGAAAAGTAACCAAATCATTAAAGCAATCACAAGTCACTCAACACAGTACGATCTTGATACAGTAACCAGTAACGCATTAAGTTCCATGTTTTTTTAGACTCTGCTTTTTAGTAAGTGCTAGTTCTATTAACTTCTATTAACATCTCCAGCAGCTTTGATTTGAATATTTCAGGACAGTGACACCAGAAATTGGATTTGCTGTAAAACTGAAAGTGTATAAGGATTACTTCAGCAGCAGCTAAACCAGCATTACCAGAGAAGTAGCAGTTTAGCAACTATCCACAGTAGCTTAGGAAATGTAGAAGAAAATTTGACTAAGGCTATTCAAAATACTGATGCTTCCTTTAAAAGTTGAATTCACTGGTCACAGTTGCATGGATTACTGTATAGCATGCAACATAGACACATTACTGTATTACATGGAAATCTGTACCATTTTGTCAAACATCCACTGGTATTTTAGTCATAAAATTGAACATTTAGATCTTCGCTCATTTAATATCTCTCTTCAAGATCTTATGATCATACAAAAAAATCATGTTTCGGTGGATCCTGAAAAAACTTATCTATATTAGAATGGATTCAAAAACCTTTCCTAAGCAAATATTTTTATTCTGACTCCTAAACATTTGTAACACTGTCTCTTAATACACTGGTGAAATAGCATTAACCTTCATGAAGATATTATTCAGTGCAAGTAATTTCTTTCTATGAAAACTTAAGCACCATTTGACACTATGTGGTTCTGTTCTTTGAAAAAGCTGAAGTTCTAATTAGAAGACAGAACCCCTAGGCTACTTTCCTAGGTTACTTGCTCATGATAATTTATTTTTTGTGTCTTAAAGGTTTTTTTATTCTGCTGTTACTTTTAGGATGTTTCAGCAACATATTAACCAATTCCTTTCAATAGCCAAGATATTTTTAACAAAGAAATCACAATATGAATGATTAATGTGAATAAAACTTTGCAGAAAAAAAAAACTGAATAAAAAAACAGTGGAACTGAGGAATAATCCTTTCCAGCTTCTGCATGAAGAAAATTCAATGTCAGTTTTTTCTTAATTCATACCAAAGTAATGTATGTACTCAGTTTGCATACAAGAGACTTGGGTGGATGTTGCATGTTAGGCAGAAAGAACAACTTGTTCTGTCATCATGCAGTTGAATTTTGCTTTTTGTCAAAATGTTGCACAACCAGATTTTATCTGCCTATTCGAACCCTCGGTGAGAAAAAAATACACTCACTCTCTGCTAAACTTTCTCCAAGATTTCTATAGTTACCCCCTCCAGTGCTGCCCCCTTTCTAGTGCGTTGTCTGTGTGTTGCACATTGTGGCGAAAATATCTTTCCTGATAACGAATTGTAGATAGCTGGATAATAACAAGGACTAGCGGATGATTTTAAGAAGGCATCTAACGTATTTAAGGAAATGTATATAGGTACTACAATTTATAGTACTGGAATATGTTTAGAACTATCAGTGTACTAAATGGTTCTTATATAAATTTTCTCAGTATTTTAACTTCCAAATTTGCAACTACAGAAATAAAATTAAGCCTTTTTTTCTGGTAAATACATTTAATTTACTTTGACTCTCCAACTGGAGTTCAGGAGTGAAGCTAGTCAGAACAGCTTTGGAAATTAGTTGCCAGTTGTACGTTTTCCACTGAAAATAACAATGCATGACATTCTGGTAAAATTAACACCTGGAGTGAAAAGGATTGGTAAAATAGTCCTGATGATGCCAAATACCCCAGTTTAGCCGTTTAATGTAACAAGTTTAGCAATTATTTTTCATATAGAACTATTTTTATAAACTATTTTTTTGTAGAAATGTGGGAGTTTTTCTTAGTGAATACTTCGCATTGGATGAACTCGGTCACCCTGTGTGGTCTCTGAGCTGAGTTAGAGGATAAAACTGAAGAGTACAGACAAATCTTTATCGTTCTTTGGAAAAAAATAAATCACCCTTGGTTTGATTTAAAAAATCCCAATAAACTGACAAATCCAAATGTGACAACATTGATTTGTCACACTACTATGACTTTAACTTCAAAGAAAAGTTTCTTTACATTTATACTACTTAGGCTTGAACATTTCTTTAAATACAAAAGTAAATAGTTTAATATAAAGAACAGTTACCTCTGGTGTATTTACAGTGTTTCTCAATACAAACAGGAAACCATTGGCACGGTTGATGTTCAGATCATTAATATATTTTACCATTTATTAATAAATGTTGCTCTGACAGATTGGGGCAACTTCCACACTCAAAAACTGTCCCACAGAAGTGCTTTTAAATGATGGATGGGTATCGTTCCTTTAGCAGCCGTTTTACTCATTTAACCTGTTTAACATAGCTAAGAATTTTTTACCTGTGAAATTATTCTGCAGGGTGCACTTCCAGTTAGATACAGAGATTCTCAAGTCCTGTAATTATGCACTTATTTTAAAGGTGAGCCCCTTACAAAAGGGCCACATTTTTATGGATTGTTTTTCTACAATAGTGATTGATTTATTTGAGTGATACAGGTTCAAAATTCCTACATTAGCTGTATAGATCTGTGTGCATGTAAGTTAGCTAAAGTTTAGCTAAAGAAAAGCCTTTTACTATAAGGGAGCCATTGTTTGATACTAGGTAGTTAGGATAGCCCAACAGTATATCCTAACTGTAGGATGTATTGTGCTTGTTTTAAAAACTGTATTTCCTTTTTTTTTTCATCCTTCCTATCCCTGCTACTCCTTCATTCTTATTGTGATCTGTTTCTCCATTGTTGTTTATTTGTTTGTTTGTTTTTTCCTGTATTTCCTGCATTTATTATATATCCACTTGTCCTGGATTAAATTAAACGGAAAAAAATCTGTGCATATGTATGAATATTACTCTTTCAGAGTGAACATGAGTGACTGATTGGTTATCTATTATTGGCTGGTCTGTTTGTCGTTTTTTTTTTTTTTTTCTTTTTTTTCTCAACAAGGTAGCTTTCTTACTCCCATGCTTTTACAGGCTTGACACCGAAGGCTGGAACTGCATGACTCTTCCAGGACTTGGTTCATAAAGCAGCTACTGTTGTTTACATCTCCCAGATCTCAAAATGAGATTCACTGCACCTGCAGAGCTAAAGTCTGGGTTTTTTTCAGCACTGTGTCATTGGGCACTGCTTCCAGTGATGCCACATCTCTGAGCAGGAAAGCATAGCCTCCCTCATTACAATTTATTTATTTATTTGCACAGCATTTCAGCTGTGTAATGTGTTAAACCAACACTACAAATCTGACTGATGTTGAACAAGATGTTCGGTTCAGAGACATATAGTGTTTGAATATAATATGTACATAATTTGTACAAAATAGATCAAGCCTGTATATGCAAACATGGAAGTTAACACTTTCTTCTTCTGCTAATATTTATCTTACCTGAATAATGCTTTTCAGAGTACCTTGGTACTTGACTAAAAGACTCTTCAAAATGTGAGCCCCCATTTTTTGTTTCTGTCAGATCTTTTTTGTACTGGCATACAGTGTAATTTATATTGATATTTGTCACATGAATAACTAAGATCTAGCTCCTGATGGAGCTTTTTAAAAGTTGGGTGGGGTTTTTTCTCCTTTCCCTCCTTCACATCTGGTGAGCTTTCATTGAGCATGGTATTCTTGGAATCTGCAATACCTGCATTGCACCAACTCAGCCTGATCTCATTTAAGTCTTTTATCAGAAACCAGAATCAAAGTACAGAATGGAAGAAATAGTATGAAAATGCAAGAAATAATATGAAAAAGCTTCACCCAGTTACTGAATTAATATTTTAATATAATCCATTGCAAGTAATGTACAATGGCTGTTTCAAACTTCACTTATGAGAGTACTCATAAATTATGATGTGTCCAGTTCTATTGCTGTGTTTTGCAGGAAAATAATATGATTGTTCAGAAATTTAATTTATCCAATATACCAATTCATAGCATATTTTCAATAGGGATTCTAAGGCCTCCTATAGCATGCATTCTACAGAATGTTTTTGGATTAAAACCCATAGGATTAACAAACCCACTAAATTACCTTTAAATGGCTTGTATGTCACTTAGCTCTGCAAGTAATACTAATTTAAAAGCCACTGGGATTATAGAAGTGTATTTGTAATTTGTAAAATTATTTTTGCTTTAAAAATTTTTTTGTAAGGGATTTTCAGAATCACTAATAATACTGGATGGTGCACTATGCCATGTTTTTAAATGAAAAATAAGATACAAAAGAATTACCGGTGTGTATTTTAAATCATACGGTCGATTAACTTGTGTTTGGGTTAAATTTAGAAGTAACATTATTAAAACATCCTTTTCTAGTTAGGTTTTCGAAAGTTGTTCTAGCGGTGTGATATCTCACACCACTAGATGTCATTGTAGTTGAATCCTACCACCAGTTTGATATTAACTCTGTGCCGCCTTCAGCCACTGGGTGGCATCTTTCAATTGTTTCCAGTTACAAGACTTTTTAATAAACTGATTTACACAAAGCAGATTATTTTAATGCTTCATTTAATGCTACAGTGTCCGTAAAAGTCTATGTTCTCTTTGCAGTCATAAACCAATATGGGTGTCTGAATTTTAGATTTTTTTATGAAGTCTGGAAAGATAATAAAAGAGAACTGGGAAGACGTACATTTCAGTAGTTATACAATAGTCTTACTTGAGGGGAGGTTTCTTGTGGTGCAGTTTCTGTGAGGGTTAGGGACATTGTGATCTGAAGAATTCTTTGAACCTTATCAGAGAAATTTCAGGCTTATTGAAAAAAGCATGCAGTGTACTGTGCATATTATGGTGTTGGAAAGTACCTGTGTGCTAGCTTATTCGGCATTTTACCTGGCACTTCTTTTGGTACTGGGACAGATAAGAAGGCATAGGCTCTTACAGAAGTATAACTTTCCAGCAACACAAGTGTTTGATAAAGCATCGAGAGTTTGTTTTTGTTGAAGGGCCCAGGATTTTTCCAGGGTGGGGCTCTTCAATTTTTTTTCCTTCACTTCTCATCACTGTCTTCACTTTCCTCATCTTCGGCAAACTCACCTCTGGCCTGGCACCAGCAAGCCAACCAGGTGAGCAAGACTCCAAAGCTTCCCTCCTGCAGCCCAGCCATCCAGAGAGGACATCTTATGCCCTCAGCTCTGGGTGGGGCCTAGATGTGGGTAGGTGTGCCAGACTGCCAAATGTGAGTCACCTGCAGTGAGAGATGGTTGGCATCCTTTGCATCTGCAAGCAAAGCCCATCTGTACTGGGGGTGGGGGGAGAGGCTATGCCAGCTCCTTCCTCTCTCAAGAGGCACCAAGTCATTTTCTTCCCTTGCCCTGGTTTCCCTGCTAATCTATGCTGCTAGTTTGTATGTTTGACCATAAACTCAGCCTGTATAGCAGGGTGGAGATTTGCCATGTTGCACAAGGGATCCTTCTTGGGCATCTTACACTGCAGTGGCAGCTTTGTAGGTGCTTCTGCCTCCCCAAAGCTGGAGGCAGGCAGACGGCCACTGGGGCTTCTCTTGCAGGCCCATGAGCGCTGGCCATTATGCAAAAGGGGTGTTCACTGCTTTTATCTCAAAGCTCAGTTTTGCTTGCAGAGTTATTTTTGTAACACTTTCGTCAAAACATCATTTTATTTGTTGTTTAGTGTTACATCAGAGCAATTTTAAAATCCATTAAGACAGGGGAAGATGGTGCTTAGGTCTTCACACAGATTTTAATGTGGGCTGCAGTACTAAATTCAGTCTAGCACTGAATCTGTTGGTTATACATCTGTATTTCCTTCATTTATCTGCAAGGTGATATAAAGACCCCAACCTCCAAAGAAAGAAATTCACCTTATCACTTGCCTTGATACATACATCCCTTTAAGTGTAGTTTTAAAATGTCTCTAAGATACTAAGAAATTTTATGTCCAGTGTAAAATTAATCTTGTTGTGAAATGCATGTGGATACCTACTAAAGGTGGGTATTTGTTCTAAAAAGAGTGTAGAAAGTGTCATATGCAGTTTGCATTTGGAGACTTTTCTTACATACAAAAGGAATTAATAGAAGCAGCGAGAAAGCTTACAGTGGTGTAAATTGGCACAAGTCTGTATTGCCTTAGCTTTTATACTTAAGTAAGCCCAAAACACTTTATGTTTTTTAGCCTACATTGTTGTGTCAAGTGTCTTCAGGTCCACCTGTATGTATGGTGCATTAAACTAGCTAGGGTTCCAGAATTTGAAAATAATTGTAAAAATTCCCCACCCTGTCTTTGTGGGTTGGAAATCTAGTGTAAGACCTTGGTGGCAGATCACCTGTCTTTAAACAACAAAGTAAAGCAAACTCCGTTTTGCCACTGAGTAAGATACATTTCAACCCATGGCCACCCCCCTGCTTCTGGAAGCCAGGTATTTTTTTTCCAGAGTAGTCACCACCTTGATTTCCTCTGCCTAAGGGTTAAAGTGCGACTTGTTCTGCAAGGATTTTTGTGTTACATCTAGAAGCAGAGGAATGCAGTTAGCCTTTATTACTGACAAGAACCACACCAGTATACTTAATGGGAGAGGTATGGACCTGTCAAGTGCATCTCTTCATGTTTGAACAGCAAACATAATTGGGAATACCTGAGGAAACCAAAGGAATATTATGAAGCCTCAGTTAAATGCTTTCAAGCACAGAAGTTTCAATAAATTGACTGCATCAATTAATGAAAGGTTAAACAGACATACAGAATCAGCAGTTCAGTCACTGATCATTCTAGTCATGATAAGATTGCACTGACTTAATCCACTAATTTATACAGTGTCACATCTACAGCACATCCAGATTACACATAATTGAACAAGATTGTGCTAATCCCATCTCTTGCTAAATCTGAAGTGATTTATTTTATTTTAGGTTGTTCGCTGTCTTCATTGTGAAGCATTTTGTACCATGATCTGGAAATTTCCTCTGTGGAGGGGAGGACTCCTTAACTTCTCTTTCTGTGTTCCATTTTTCCATGCCCACTGCCTGCCCCTCCAGCCCCAGCTGTGGCTCCTGTTCCTCCGCACAGGCCTTTCTGCAGTAATAGTCACAGGCAGTGTTGCACTGGGCTATCACCAAGCATCAAACTGCTGAAACTTCTACTCCTTGTTCTCCTGCTCCTCTTGACTGCATTCCTGTAGCACCCAAAGACACCCTTGCCATTGTGGGATGTGCTGTATATAGCAAAGAGCAAAAAGCCAAGTTCTTTGTGCTTCTTTGATATTATCCAGGTGTCTTTAGAGTGACGTGAGCTCTCAGTAACAAGCTCTTTTTCTGCTGCTCATGACTCTTCAGCACATGTAATATAACCCTGCTGGTTTTGCTGTTCCTTCCCATATTTCTAAAATGCTTGTTTGTACCAAATAAAATTGTCTGTTTCACTAACAATTTTAGGTGTTAGGTATCTTTTTTTGAGATTTATTTAAATTTCAGAAAGAAATGCTGAGTTTCCAAATAAACTCAGAAGGGCCCAGGATTCTACCTGTTCTGCTTCATTTTTACTAGCTAGTAACTGTTAAGCACAATAGAAAAATAACACTTTTGTTGAGACAGAGCTTTCAGTGAATTGAGTTTACTCCATATTTGAATTGTGCAGCAGGAAATAGACTTTCAGAGACAATTTTTATTTTTTTTTCAGCTATTCTGCAACTGCTTTACTACTCTGCCATATGGGAAAATGCAGAGGTAGTAGGTGAGGGGAAAGAACAGCTATATTTGAAGTCCGGGATTTTAAAAGATGGACTTAGCCTTCCTGAACCCTCCTGCTTTCTGAGAGTTTTAAGGAACTTTTAAGGATGTAAAGCATACTTTTACTCCTTCAGGAAACCTTTAGGTAAAGTGAATTCTCATCCACTGTGTAGATTAGGAATTATAGGGATTTTTGATACAATCTGATAATAGAAAATATGAATCATAGGAAATCTATTTTTTTAAAAATGAACACTTCAGTTTTCATTAAAGGAAGTCAGTTAAGAGCTCCCTATGAAAAAGGAAAAAAGAAAAGAAATCTGGATCAACCTTCGTGTAAGACATGATGTTTATAGATCAGAAAAGTAGCTTTATTCTGGTAAGTTTTTTATGTGTAGTCCCTCCTTTCATTTATTATCATGCTGTTTGATTTGCCCCACACAGGACTGCAGCAAATCAATGTCTTTTTGAACCCAGTGTGTTGCCATGTTGAATTACACTCTAGAAAGCAGCAGAGGTAAGGAGCTTTCAAGCAGCCTTTACTGTTCTGCCATGTTTTCATGCACTAATTCATAACAAGACACCCTGAATGTATTCCATTAAATCTGATCTTATAATGTTCAAACATGTTTGCTGTTAGAACCTTGAAATGTTTCTTCGTGTCGTTTTTTTATAACTGACAGGTGCTGCCATGTTAAAACAGAACCAAAAATGCTTTTGCTAAACAAATAGGACACACAAAACCAGTTCTACCAGATTTTTAACAGTATCAGTGATTTACAAAGATCCAACTATTGCTGTAATGTAAGTTATGTGAGAATGATTACTTATTGTTTTCTGCTGTCTTTCAGGGGAAAAAAAACCCATGATCTTTAGCTGCTAACTAATTATTGAGAAACTGGGGAATTAAGTTTCTCTTCAAAATATGCAGAGAGGAAAGTGTATCATTTGCATTAGTCTTTCATGTTTAGTATGACTTAAATAGTAAGTGACAACATGATAGTAAAAAAATCGAACAAGCCACAGTCAGAAACTGATTGCAGTTTATTCAGCTAGGGTTTATTCCATATATCAGAAGCGCTTTTTAAAGAGAAGGGCATTGAAACATTGTTCTCAGATGAGTATCTTGCTAGGTAATTCTTTTACTACATTTGTAAGGTTCCTCTGTTTAATTACTTCCTCTGTTTTAAATTCACTGGAAGTATCTTTACACAAAATCTGCATAAGTAAAGCACTAGGAGACTTAAACTTCATGACATTTAGAAAGTGCCTTTATAAAGAAGGATGTTTCCTTTCTGAAGTCAAAAGGCTTTCTTAAGTGCATACATTTTCTGTCTGCATTTACATCTTTAGGACTAGAGCCTAAGTGTAAATTAAGCAGCTTGGGTCAGTGTTGTTACTTCATGATAATGACTGTCACTTATTGAAGGGCTTTGTGTGACAGTGCTTAGGCTCAGAAAAGCACAGTTCCCCTTCCAGAGAGCTTTTAGTTTAACAAGTAAGACCTGGCTTTAGTGCAATTTACAGTTCTCCAGTGAACCTTACAGGTGCCTTGAGCTGGTTGTTTTTGTCTGTGACTCTTTTGCAAGTATCGGCTGCCTTCTTTTTAGGAATTTCATATGTTTGATGCATTCCTGACATGTTCAGGGTTTTTTTTGCGACATAAATACATTGTGTTGTAATACTGAAAAGGATGTTTGTATGATTCTTCATGGATGTGTGCTGGAGCTTTGCTTCAGTATTGGCAACTGTCAGGATTTGTGGGTAAATGCTTTCAAAACCAGTGACAGAATTTACTTCATACAGACTGTTTTGAATAGTTGCTCTCGTGAGGTTGGGGAAATGTCTGTTTCAGTTGAGCACTTAGCTTTCTGATTCCTTAATTTAACTGCAGTGCAGGTTCTATGCATTTATAATGCAGTTAAAAATAGAGGAGTAAGAACTAATGTTGTAAGAGTGATATATGCATGCAAACACCATACCAGCTCAACTAAGAACTCAAATAACATGTCAAAAATAGTGTTGCTCCATGTGGAGGATTTTTTCCCCCATCCTAGAATACAGAGTGACAATAAAGACGAGAGAGACACTATACTATACAGTCATCTCAGAAATCTCAATCCAGCAGCTCCTCAAAGAGGAAAGTTAGGAGGTGATTTGATTGGTATCAGCACACACTTGGCAAGATGACATTATATTCTAACAGACAAGTATACCAGGAGTCAAGGATGGGAGACGGCAAGTTTTAGTCTTAAGAGAAGCACATGCTTGCAACAACCACAGTACTGTCCATTGCAAAAATAAGAACTGCTAGAGGCAACTGCTTGCTGGCAATTTTAAGATCAGAATTAGATGGTTTGTGTCATATATGCATTTCCACACATCAGTGATCCATTCAAGAAAGTACTTCTGTTTATCCACACAGGAGGTTGTACTGAATGACCCTTTCTGATATTTATAGACCCAGTATGAATTTATCTGTACAGCAAGGTATTTGTGTTGATTTCATTTATTTGCACTTCAACTTATTATTATTGCCCACTTTACCTTCTCTGGATGGGATTCAGCTTTATTAGCTGAAATATTTATTCACTGGCATGATTTTTTTACTTGTCATGTTTTTATGGGAGTTGGTTCATAAGCATTAGGGTTGTGTTGAGGGAAGCCACCATACTCATGATGCAGTAGGACCAGACCTTCCTATGTACTGGGAGAAGCTGTGTACAACTTCAGCTATCAGTATCATAACCACATTTAACACTGGGAGGATAAACTGTCATCGGGTCTCTTCTGTTGGACGAAACCCTGCAACAGTCCACAGCGCAGAGAAGTGGTGTGAGTTTATAGAGCAAAAGTCAAGCACCTGTATATATACTTTTAGGTGGGAAAATTGCCTTTACAGATACCGTTACTCAACACATATTAGGCTTTCATGGATAGGAAATGTATTTTACAAGTCAATAAAATCCTCCTTTTTTAGAAAGTCAGATTGAATGCATTGTTAAAAGTATGTGGATGGAGGGAAATTCTAAGCTAAACAAAAGGATAATCCTCCGTGATTTCAGCACCATTTGCTTAGAAGAAACAATATGGATAGTGTAAGAATTTGAGTTTGAATGGATACTACTGTACAGCAAGATATTTTTAAGCTGCTCAGAAATTCCCTTCTGTATTTGTTTTCTGGATCTCTATCATTAGGATTGTACAGGGCATTTATTTTAATAATGCATATTCTGTGCACAGTTGTCATGTTGTTTATAAATATTTATAAACAAGATTTTGCTGTAGTGCAGATCCAAAATTGTTCAGACTTGCAGGTGTCAAATTTTGGGAGATGCGCCAACACATAAAGGGATTCTAAGTGGATGTTTTGATGTTCAATTAAGGGTAGAAAAACACTTGTGGTTCTAATTCTATTTTTGGGAAGGTTCTGATTTTATTTTCATTTTTATTTTCTGAACCTTAGAGAAGATGGCTGAAGAAAACTACAACAGATAACTTATGAGAAATGTAAAATTGAAATGGATTTGTCCAGGTTGCATGTAATGATTCAACTTGGTAAATGTGCTACTGCATTTGCTGAGAAAACTCCATTTTCCTGGCCCTTTTCAGTGGCTAAAGTAATCTGCTGGCATTATTTATTTATGCACAAAGATGACGGAGTCATCCCATTAGTAATTACAAACTACAGGCAATCATTTTTTTGAAAAACATACTCATGCTTCTCCTCAAGTTTCATAAATACTTAAGGGATGTGGCTACTTTAATGAACTCATTATGTATTTTGGCTCATGCTTTCATTGTTTCATTTTTTAAAGAATACTCCAACTTTTCACTCTAAATATACTGGAAACTATTTATATATATAAAAAAAATAATCCACCCATCCCCAAATATTTTGCGTGCTGAAATTTGTCTCCTAATGCATAATGCACTGAGTTAAAGACAGGCTAAGGAGGATTTGCCTGTTTTCTAAAAACATGAACTGTGTGCATACCTCCAAGACCTTGCAATATGCCACATTTCTTTAAGCATTTATAAAACTGCTGACTAGAATATAAATGCTTAAATGTTTCCTTTAGCTACTGAATTTTTTTAATTCTTTTTCATTTGCCACCAAGATTTTATTTTCAGAATACAAACAAGATTCAACCTTAAGAAACTGACACATTGTGAGATCTTAGACTTAAACTCAGTGATGCAAAGTGTTGGTGATTGAAATGCTAAATAAATTCTGTTTCTGTGTAGTATGTAGGTTTAATACCTATGGATTCCTCTCAAATCAAAAATTGTTAACGTTCTTATATGGCAAATTAGTGTCAAGGTTATTCCAACTACCATATGATATCAGTTCCTGATTATTTTATTCATAACCAATATTTTATTCATAACCAATAACCAATCTATTGCTGGTTATCAGGAAAGTGGAAATGGCTTGGAAGATTCTGGGATTGAAGCTCCTTTACAAAATAAGGAATTTCTGAATCTTTCCTATTGCTGCCTTTCTTGCCAGCTTGAACTGCTACATGGCTATCATAAAACACTTTGTCAAAGAAACGTACAATTTTTATTAACATTGTGTGGGTTATGTGTGGAAAAAATGGTCATGTGCAGGAGCTAACTGAACAGGGAAATGTCTTTCAAAGTATTTTAAGATTATTTGTAACTGTCTGACAGTTCATGTTTTGTCTTTTTGTTTGTCTTTTTGCAGTAACATACTTGATGCTTGCATCTATTGTGGAAATGAGATGATGCTGAGTAGGCTATTAATGTTTTATATATTACTGTTAAAAAAATCACACTCATGCTTTTCTAGCACAGTTTGGATCCCCCTGATTCTGTGCTGTTCTGGACTTTTATTGGAGATTAAACTACTGGTAGTGTAAGTGAGAAAAAGGCTGTGGAGTTAAAAAAGAAAAACAAAACCCCAAAGTATCCCTTCTACATCACATAAATCAATTTTTGTATTGTTCTGCTAGTCATTATAGAATTATTCTTATTCTAACTCTTCACAGCTAGAACACTAGGGCAATATTAGTTTCCCCAGCATGACTTCTGTATAGTCCTTATACACACTTCTCTCTTGACTCCTAAAATAACATAGGACTAATGTGATACACTAACCCTGTCCGCTGAACATATTTATGGGTTTTAGGGTTTTGACTTAATGGTACTTTAATGGTGCTACACAAGACATACATCTTTTTTTCAGCTGAAGAGGGGAAATGATACAGAGATTAATCCTGTCTACAGTCTTCACAGAAACCTGGTCTACTCTGAACTTCCCTGGACAGTGTTTCTCTCATGAAATAGGAAACTCTGTCAGGATCTTAGTGGTGGATACATGCTCCTTTAGTACACACTCAACCAAATGACAGATGTGCCCTATTTTGTGATCCGCTTATGAAATCATTTTATTCACCTTTTTAACAGAATTAGAGGAGACGAAGATCACATTCACAGCCAGCCATGAGTTCCCACTTAGTAGGTGTTTACTTTCATGACAGCACGATGTCTGTGATATTCTACAGAAAAATTTTGAATGACAAGCCACTGAGTAAAGGAATTTGGCAGTCTCAAAACAAAGTGTTGCTTTCTCTCAGGAAAAGCTGGGGTATGGGATGAATATGGTGCAAGCATCTGTATGCATTACCCAAGTATCGTTACCAGGATAGTCAGAACATTTCAGATCACTTTTGCATTCTATTTGCAAATTAAATGAAAGGTGAAATAAATACAAGCAGTTTAGCAGAAAAAGTACATGATAGTGGAGAAGAGCTGAGAATTTTTTAAGGAAGAATTAGAACAATATTCTTGTCTATGTTTATTTGGATGGATACAATTAGACTGTTCACCTGTCTTTTTCCTGATGTACAATACTTTGAACTAGAAAATGTGTTCTTGATAATGTGGAGAGTGTTCATAGAACCAAAAAATCATGGTCTGACCAGATTGCCTCTTCAGAGCAGTGAACAGCTACCTTTTTTGCAGGAGTACATTTCATGGGTAATTGCCCTTATTGTAAACTTAGATTGACCTTTTGTAATGCTTTTGATCCACGTACCCATAGGTCTCTCCCACAAGTGATTTCAGTTTGATTTTTAAGTAAATAAGAAAAAACAGCACTGAAAGCTGCAGTTGTGCAATTAGAACTGTTGTTATCCATCCTCTTGTCTTAAATGAAGCAGTACTAAATCTCATTATTGATCTTTATGCTGAAAACAAAATCTCTTTTGTTTCTGTATTCATTTTCCCCCACTTTCATTTATTTATGAATTTGAGTTTCAAAGTTTAATGGCTCTGTCATCCCTCATTATGAATCGATCTTGCTAGTTATCTCAAACTTATTTGGATTGTAGATAAATGACTCTTTCCATCTCTAATGAATTGTTCTCCTCTGCTACAGTGGCCAATTCTATATGGCAGGAAAGATGGGTTTTAATGCAGTGCTGACACTGGAAAACTAAATTGGGAGCTATAAACATTCTTCTCTGCAGTGAGCTCTCAAAGCGTAAAGAGTAATTGCTCCCTGTCTTCTGGACCACAATGGGACCTAGTCTTCCTGGCAGGCAAGGGGTCTTGATAGAATGAGCAATATATGGGAACAGAGGATTCGGTGTTATGTATTGTGTTTCTTCTTCCTTTTTAGCATTTCCTGACGTTCTTCCCCACTGTCTTTGGTTTTATGTCTGTTTCTTTTTTTTGCTTGTCTAAGTATGAACCTGCCTACCTTCGTCCACTTTAGTTTGCTGTGTTTGTATTAAGTTACTGCCTAAAATCTCCATTCATGGACCTTGGTATTAACCATTCAAATACATTCCAAAAGGTTTTCCTATCCCCCCTCCCCCACCCAAAACCCCAGAAACTGAACTGAAATGTATTGAAGTGACAATAATGAGTGAAAATCTGAAGTGAATGAGTGAAGTCATGAAGTGATATTGAAGAAAAAAATATTATTTGTTATAGAAAGGAAAAAGGGAAGCCTGGAATATTAATGGGAGAACTACAGCCAGATCAAGTACTGTGGAAGAGCAGAACTGTAAGGAGTTATTTAAAGAATGCAATAAAGAAGCTTTAGAGTTGTTAGGGAGAAGATGCATCCATGTTGCAAGGCAGAAAAGAAGAAAAAGGAGTCCAAGAAGTTATTAAATGGGGAATGAAGTCTAGCATCTTGATTGAGGAAGATCAACAGATCAAAGTGTAGTAAGTTTATGCATTAGGCAGTGATTGCCTGTAAGTGGACCAGCACACAAGAAGTAGAAGTGTTTAATATGGTAGACTTAACCTAGCCTCCCACTAGGCATTCAGATTTTAGTCCTTCCTCTTTAATTTCTTACAGGACTCAGAAACACAGTTCTGTGGCATTTTAATTTTTAAAAATCAAGAGTTTCTCTGAAGTGTTTAATAGTAACATTGAACTCTTTTTTACTGAATGTATTTTGCTATATCTACTGAAAATAATTTATACTATGTAGACTGTATTTTTGCTATCAGGTAAAAATCTTTTATCACCCCTGAAGCACAAAGCTGACATATAGGTTGTAAAAAGGGATGTGTGTTGCATTCATATGCTAACTTCTCGGGTCAGGTGTGGCTAACAAGTAAATAAATAGTATAGATTTCTTTTGATTTCACCCAATATTGTATAAGATCTGTTTCCATAAAGGTTGTGATGTGAGCTGAGAAGTGACATCTTGAGTATAAAAGGTCTGGGAAAAAATATGACTAAATAGACCAAGTTAGTAGGCTCTTTAGAAAAAGAAAATGAAAAAAAGAAGCTAGTAAGAAGTAAAACATTGGCAGACATATTTCTTCCTGAAAAGATCATTCTGAAGCAAACCCACAGATTTAGACTTTAGAGCCTTAGCTCTTTGGCCATGGATGCAAGGAGTTAACTCACTAACTATGGAAGAGGTGGTGTTGTCACAAGCACAGTAATATTATGCTATGTTTAAGGTACCAATAAAGGATGGTGGGGTGCCAGAGACTGAAAGGGTTATTGTTGTGAGAAAGACAAAGCTAGTCTTGAGCTGGAGGTGGCTGAAGCAAATAAAGTTGTGGAAGCTAAACTCCAAGCTCCCAGGTTCCAGACTAACATGTGATGGACAGCAGGTGTGGCGATGTCTTTGCCTAAGGATATGTTGGCTAGAAATTTCCACAGATTCATGGAGAGATGAGAGAGCATAGTGGAATAAAACGTTTAAAGAGTGGAATAAAACATTTATCCTTTAATAAAGAATGTATGCAGTGTTATATTTCCTCATTATTGCTGTTTGCTGTTGAAAGCTCCCTCAAGATGCTATGACGCTTCTCACTGACTTTTCCACTCAGTGCTAAAACTTACGTTGTATTGCTTGTTTTCTGCTTTAAAATCTGCTACTTCTACTCCTACAATCAGAAAGTTTGACTGAAGGTGCTTGAGTGTTCTGAGACTAGTGGGGGATTGAAAGGAGAGGGAGACAGTGAGCTGTAGTGACAGAGGAGTGAAGAGGTTAGGGGACACTGGTGGAAACAGCAAGGAAGACAGGAAACAATACTGAAGCATGCTTGAAGTTGTTTGCCTATTTCTGTTCTAGTGGGACTCTGGAAAGCGTACAAATTAGTTAGACTTTCCAAATGAAAGTGGTAAAGAAATTGAAAGCTGTTAAAAAAGAAGAAAATAACAGAGAATAAAGGTGCTGAAAGTCTGAAATTGCCAGTTCACTTAGGACTTGTTATTCTTGGTTGTAGAGGTGTTCTGAAGTATATTTTTAATTCAAGGAACTCCTTCAGGTAAGACCCCTCTGCCAGTAATTATGAAGAATACCTGCCCTTCACTAGCACAAAATTGGCATTCCTGTTTGCTTTCTCTTTACTTTTAGGTTTGGTTTTCTCCTATGTGTCCATCTATGTTTTCTCTAAGAGAGAACTGCTCTCATGAAGGATTACGTAAGGCTAAAATACTGGGCACAGTAAGAATGGGCTCAGCTCTTAAATTCAGTTGCTTATGATGTAGTGACTCTAAGGGAGGCATGTGCTAAAAGACCTGCCTGATACAGATTCAGGTCAAGCAGTTCTCCCTCTTAGTGGGTTATGGATAATGTAGAAAGAAGCAGACATTTTTGCTGTATTGACAGGTATTTTGTAAACTAATAGCTTTTCCTTGCTAATGAAACAACTCTGTATTTTAGTCTTCTGTTGTTTCTGACCATTATGTCTCCCTTCTCCTTTCTGATCCCTTAGTAATATTCTCTGCATTATAGCAAAGTTGTCCTACATTTACAGCACTCCTGGGAGAGCCTTTGGGGTTTCCTATTTTTAATGTTTAAAAAATATATAGTAGTGTCTGACTATTGTAATTTCCATTTTAACTCATGGGAGACATATCAGACAGCTGTGTTTACGCATTCAAATTGCAGTTTAAAGTCTGAGATTTATGGTAATACTTCTCATCTAATCAGATACTTATTCCAGCAAGAATTAAAACTGTAGAACTGTTCACCCATTATCATTTCAGTAGATATCTATACAGCAATAAAATAGGTTAGGAATTTGATGAAGTATCTGTTAGGCAGACTGAGAAATTTCAGTTAATTTAAACCAAAACTGACTTTCAAGAAAAGATTTTTCATAAATGGTTGCTTTAGTCAAATGAAGAGTAGAGATCTGAAACCCCAGAGCTCTCAGTGGTCACCTAATGGATGAAGTGTTCACTGTAGATGCAGGAGATCAAGCTGATGTTTCTGTTTTACCTAACTTACAGGAGAATTTTGAAACCACATTTTCAGCATTGCAGATTGCTGTCCTGGTCAACAGAGTATAGTGATACTGTAGTATCAGTGATCTTACTGGCTTGAGGGATATTTCACAATTAAACACAGAGAAAACACTCCAGAAAGAGATAATGGCAGAAGTTAAGAGCAGAAGAGAATTGCAATAATCAGGTCAGCAAGGGACAATCAGCAGGTCTAGGAAGAGCCAAGTAGATATCTTTTCAATAATTTTGAAGAAAATACTAAAATGTTTTGATCCTGTCTTGATATGGAATGCAAACGACCTTTTCTTTTTGTTGCACTTTTAGTGGATTAACATTTTTGTGGGGCGGGGTTGGTCTGTCTTCTGATAGCCAAGATAGTACAACTTCTACTTCAGCCAGACATTGAAATACACTCTTAATGAATATACTTGATAGGATACAATAACAGACATAAGATATTCCTCATTTTTCATGTTGAAAAAAGATGCATTTAGGATGAATGATAGTTACTGGTACTTTCAGCTCCTTAAAATACATCTCAGTGTTGATGTACAACTTCATTGGATAGATTGCAGTGACCCTATTATAAAGCTAAAGTATTTTAATACTGAATCCTTTGTCCTGTGACTCACAGGTTGATTCTTAAGTAGAATGTTAATGATTAATAAGAGATTAAAGGATAAAAACAGAATTTTGAATTAATTTTAAGCTGTGCACTATCCACCTTCCTTTGCATCCTTCCATGTAAAAGGTGTGATTTTTTTTTAAAAAAGTGGAAATAATGTTTAAACATGCAAAAAAATTTTGTTAATGTCCACTTCCCTACAATGCTTTTTTCAAATAATAGAAGAGTAAAATGCATCAATTGAAAAATAACATGCATCAATTTTTGTAAGCAGTTTTCACTACTAAGAAACCACTGGTCAGCAGACATTTGAGAAGTTAGCAAAATCTAAAATATGCTTAGGTTTGAGAAAAAAAGTATATTTTGCATTTATCTCCCTCCTCCTTTTGTTACTGCTTTCCCATGAAATGTTAATTCAGTCTGCTCCCGTGTCTGTTATGCACTCCACCCCACCTCACCCCTAGAGGAGGTAACAGCCAGACACTGCTTTCTGCTTCAGAAAAGTTTAGCTGGTTATGTTTTATTTTGCCAAAAACCAAACATTCAGAGCAAATATTGATAAATGATGAAAAAATAATGATGCCTGTTGGTTTGCCCTAAGGATTTGTTTGGGTTGGTTTTGTGGGGTTTTTTACTATGTAATACTTTCTGAAAAACATGATTTGAAATAGTTTCTCTCTGATATTATTTCAGCCTAAACTAAAAACCTCAAACAGAAAAAAGCAGTTAAGCATGCACTGATTAGGATTTTGAGAGACTTTTCCAAGAATTTAATGTTAAGATTGCTCTTAAGCTCAGTTACTAAACTCACCCGAAAAATAGATATTTAATGTATTCCTTGATTTTTGTCCTTAAACTGCACTTGTTAAAAACAAGTAAGAAGACCATCAGCACCAAGCCTGGATTTCAGAGCAAATAAACAGAACACAAGGAAGCTGCTTGCAGCCTTATTTTCAAATAATGCTGAATATACAGCGGCAGCTCCCAGTGCTTTAGAGCCTGAATGTGAAGTTGCAGCTGAAAGTCAGGCTGTAAATGAACTCCAGAAACAAAAGAGGAAACAGGGCTCACAAACTCTTGTTTTCTGTTCTAGTAGGCGTTGATATTGTGCCACTAATTTTTTAATATACTGCCTTAATTAACACTGTTTCCTGAGACCTCCTGTTCAAGTACTTATTTTTGCTACATTTACATCGACAGAAAGTAATGTTTTTCTCAAGCTGAAGTAGAAAAGACTACTGTGCATAAGTAGCAAATGTCTTTCTCAAGTGTCAAAATCAAACCCCCAAGTGCTAGGGATGTGTGAAAGATGTTTCTTTTTAACAGCTCAGACTAAGCACGTCGCTACTTTCACAGCGAACCAGGGCACTGTGGAAAAGGATGTACTTCTAGTAGTCATGAAGCTAGCCAGAAGCTTTCAGTAATTGCAAATGATAATTGTATCATTTCAAGCTTAACACAACAAATCTTGCAGATGTAGCTGATGCATACAGGTTAAGTGGACATTTTAAATGAATATTGTTATGTGTTTTCCAGGAAAAACTAGTATCAGTCAGGTTCAGTGTTTTCAAAATACTTGGCGTTATTAGCATCCTGTCACCAGAGGAATTATTTTTAGTTTGATAAGGACCCAGCTAAGACAAGGTTTGAAGATAGTTAAAAAAAAAGAAGTAACTATTAATTTCCAAGGACAGAAGAATTATTAAGGTACTGTTCATAGTTTAACAATGAGAAAAATCTTTCAAGTGAACACATGGATTTTCAGGTTAAGGTGATCTGAATGAAGAGCATGGGAAACTACCACACACCAAGAGAAGTCTGGGTGTGATGGTACCTCGTACTAAAAAGCTACTGCTGAAATCAGATTTCTTTGTGATGGTACTAGGTTAATTTATACTTGCATTAAAATTGTCAAGGAACTGAAAGCACTGATGGGTGTTCATGAGTATATCTTGAGTTTAATGAAGTTGGCTTCATTCTTTTGAATTATTTTGAATTATTGCAAATGTCACAGAAGTTGTAGAGAACCGCTGAAACTTGCTTAAGCCAGACAAGTGTTAGAAAGGATAAAATTGTCCACTATGACCCGAGACAGACAAGATCATTGGCAGCTGAACCACAGCAGAGTTTAGCTTGCACTGGGCAGACTTTTACAGATGGAAAGCTCTGCCAGCAGCCAGAAGGCAATTCCCTTTTCATATATACAGTAGTAAGAAGTATTTCAGATTTGCAGAGTACAGAACAAATATTCCATATTGGTATTAAATAAACAGATTTAATATCATGTTAAATTGCAATACACTAGTTTAGTATCATGTTAAAGTGCTCTGCAGTTATTTGGAAACTCCTAGTTTTCAGTGGCATTGATGGGTCATATGATTTGTGCTGCTTCCATAAGGACTGGCAAAACTGCCATTTTTCAGAGGTTTCCCCTTCTGAGTTCTTGCTGGAGTTGTATTTCAATATGGCAGATCTTTTCAACTTTCTGTTTGTAACTTGACATATGTTTCTAATAAAGTAACTACTGTCAGTGTATCTATTTTCTGACCAAAATTATTCTCAGCTCCTTTTAGTTCTGTGGAGTTGGTGTGGTAGTGGAAAAAGGCCTTAACCAATTTGTAAGGTAGCTGAGGCTTGGAAAAAATTGTGATTGTGAGAAGCCAAATAAAAGAAAAAAGGTCCTGGATTGTTTTGAAGTCACTGCCTAGGTTTTTATAAAAATCATCTTTTTATTTACAAACAAGAAGTTTTCATATAAGATTCTTTAAAGGAACGTATATTTGAAATAATGGTACTTTTTAATTAACTGTTCATACAGTTTCATTAACAGTTGATACTGTAGCTGTGCCTGCAAAGGACTGTGACTATGACAGTAGGGATAATGGGAAAACTGCATAGGAATACCCTGAAATACAGAATCCAAGTTGCACTATAAAGTAACATATGTAAAAAATATTTCTAGAGGTACCTGAGAAAATTGTAAGGTAAGCGTTAAGAAAAGCATAGATTAGTTTTAGATAACAACGCTGGTTAAGACCATGCAGATGCATAAAATAGTGAATGAGTTATAGGGGTTTTGCTTCTAAATTTTCATTGGGTGCCTTGATTTGTGCGCCAGTCATAAATTAACATGTTATAATCTCTGAAGTCATTCAGGATTCAGGAGCAAATATAGATTGTTGATTAAATTAGGAAAGCAGAACTTGCTAACTGTGCACAAAAGACCAAAACTCACCTCCATTCACTATGAAGCTCCTGAAGAAGAGAAAAGGCATGTTCATAGATGTATCAAATGCACAAACAATACTTTAAAAAACCAAAACAAACAACAAGGAACTGTGTGGAAAATATCAGGAGGTTTTTGAGAACTGCACAGAATTAATTTTTGGCATCACCCACCTCAGCGGTGTTGTTGCAGTGAACACTTGAGAGACATTATAGGAGATCCATGAAGCTCCAGAAGTCTCTCATAGGAAAAAAGCTCAGCCTACCATCACAGACTTTAGAAGCAGGAAAAAAGGTACAGCACTAGGTCATCTAGGCTAACCATGCTTCTATTAACTAGTAAGACCATGCATATTTTTTTGTAAATAACTGTCCAAGTGTGTCCACTTGATAAATTGTGAGGTTTTACATTTTTAAGGTGCATCACTTTTCACCTGGTTAATTTTATTTTATTTCTAAAAAAAAGTCTTGCTTATGTTTTGTGCCCTTTTCACAAAAAAAAAATCCCCCACAATCAACAACCCAGCAACAAAATAGTCTTTCTCAGGCAAGTATACCTATTGAAGTTTTAATGTGTTATCATTGAATAATGGAAGATTAAACAAGTTTATCAGGAGAGATTTGAATTTTTATAGAACAGTGTGTGGATTTGCATTAACACATTGGAGCTCAAACTCTTCAAAGCTATAGCATGTTCTTATGTAAAAATGCAAGACTAAAATAAAACAGTGATATCATAGCTTTCCCAGTAGTGCACAAGTCCTTGAAAGCAGTAATCACGCCGGCACACAGGAACTTTGACTCATGGAGATATTGATTTTCCCTTAAGATCCATGGATGTTTGATCACATGACTGAAATTCATTTTCCTGTCAGACCTGAAAAACTGCTCACGGCTGTCGTCTGGCTGCTTGCCATGCTGCTGCAGCATCTCTGAGCTGCCAATCCATTTCCAAACCAGTGAGGGAGGAATGGTTCAGCAGGAAAAAAAAAACATGTAAATCTGGAGGCTCTTGCCACACTGTATGTAATCCAGGACAGATGGGTCAAGCTTTGAAGTAGAGCACAGACATAGGAAATCTACCCACAGGAAATTATTATTATTCATTCGTGTAGTAGTAGTAGTAGTAGTACCAAGGGAAGACCATTAGGAATCTGGTTTGGTTGTCATAGGAACAGTATGCATAATGATTTTTAAAAGATAGAAAATACTTGAAATCATATCATCAGCAGAAGAAATTACTGATTCAAGGGCTACATATTAGTTACATTCCTGGTGTTTTCAGGAGAAGTTAGGAAATATTCTTTCCTCTTCTCTGTCAGGGTAAGAAGTAAAGGAATAAAGTACAGAGAATACTTCTGTGTGGGAGCCACACATCTTCGTAAACGTGCCTGGCACTCAGGTGGAACAGAAAAAAGGCTGACATGTTTTTGGAGGCACTGGGGCTGCTTCAGCACCTATTTAGCATAGTACCATGCTTTTCCTTCTTGCTGCTCCACCTGTTAGATTTAGAGATCCATCTGGCTGGTTTTCAAAGGTCTGAATAACACATGCTGCCAAGTCCAAAATGAAATGGAAAAATGCTTTGAGTGAAAGATGAGTACAGTTTAAAAACTTCATCTAATTTGGAAGTCTCCCCAGCATGTCATGGCACTGGATGCTGGAATCATTTACTCTGCGGGAAAATGGTAGTATTAGCAGTAGTGAACAGCTGGTTCTGATGCTGTTGGTGCTTGGGCAGGCTTTCAGTTCAAACTACAGAATAAGTGAAACAACAGTATAAACACTTTAGGAATTTAAGCATATTTGTATAAAATCTGAACAACTAACTTTGTGAGGTTAAAAACTGGAGACAGAATGGATCAAAGTACTTATGTCTAAGAGGGCAGCAGAAACTTTCTGAAGGCTAAACTGAATGTCTGATGAGAGACTAACTCTGGTTCAGACAGTGGGATAAAACATTCAGTGAGAGAGGCCTTTGTGTGGGGTGGGGGGAAACACCACGGCACTAACCCCACCAGGATTTCACCAGGCAGGTCCCTTGACATGTTTCAGAGCATGGGCTGGTCAACTCTGCTTCAGACTGTATGTAGCATAGAGGGCTACAAGCCAAAATCTGAATGAGAACTGAGTTGGACACTACAATACCAGTACATGAAAACAAACAGACTGAGTTACTCATGGGCTTTGGGCAAGGCAAACCCATTTGTAAACAGATGCAAGAACTTAAATGGATTATATCACTTCTGTGATTTGGCAATACCAGCAGGCTCTGCACAGCATACAGAAAGAGCACAGTATAGTTAAAGGCATCATCAACATCTCTGCCATCTCTGTGATGTAGGAAGAGACCAGAGACAACACTGAATGATGAACTGTGTAAAGAGACTTGTGCCAAAGTCAACCACCACCTGAGACCACTGCTCTGAAAAATGAGCTGTGGGAGGTGATCCTGATGGATGGGGTTCGAAAATCAGAAAAAAAACATAGCTGGGCAAACTTTGCCAAATGGAATTAAAACAAAAACTGTGTGTAAATATACCACATTAGACAATGAGGGTTTTAGGGTTTGGGTTTTTTCCATTATTGTTGTTCGAGAATGGACCAGTGTTTAGAGGAAAGTGACCATAAGGAAAGTATACACAAGCTGCTCATCTGAATGTTATTAGCGACCTCAGTTATATTTTGAGGTTAGTTTCATGGAAGGAAGGAACACAGGGAAATATAAAACCCCTCTTTACAGCTCTTTTGTATGAAATTACTTTTCCTTTGTTAATTCTCTGGTACATTTGACTCGAACATTGTGATTTGCCATCTGCCCCTACATATTGTGCCCACTTGTTGCTGTTTTTAAACAGGTTCTTAGCCCAGTCAGTTTCAGAAATGCAGAATCAGGGTTTACTTACAAGCCTGTTGGGAGAAAAGTTAGTAGAAGATGTCATATGACAGCAAAGCAAGTACTCATAGGCAGGCTAAATTACATTCTTCCCTGGTAAGTTACATTCTTCCCTTGCAAAGTATGACAAGGCAAAGGATTGTATATAAAAGTTGCTTTATTTCATGTGGCCCTCTTTCCCCTCTGACCTCTGATCCTTTGAATGACAGCAAATGCTGCACAGAACACAAATCTGTGGAAACTAATCAAGTATATGCACTGGGTAGCCACAGGAACAGAGAAGAAAGCCATTGAAAAATTGCCAGTGTTTCTACACTTCAAGTATTCAGGCTAAAGGTCATGTGAACTATAAATTTATATTATTCATAGGACAGATTTGCATGGTGCTTTTATGATTAATTGTAATAGACTAATGCAACCTTTCTGCTCTGCTTGTGCTAAACTGAAAGCTAGCAGTACTTAAGTAACAGTATATTCTTGTTACATATCTGTCATTACTAATAATATAATTTTTTAGCATATGAACTATCTTTTTATAAAGTATAATTTGCACTTCTTCTGTAAACTATAATGCAAGTGAATTATACTGTTGGATAAAAAACCATACTGCATTTATTAAAATTTTCTTGTAAACATATAATTTATCTTAACACTCTCTGAAAGCTTTCAGTCTCAGGTCTTTTTTGTTTCTAACACAATTTATGCCCAGAAGAACTGTCTTCCACAAAAATTATATTACAATATTAGAGGTAGATACAGAGAGCTGTGGACTTTAAAATTTACATAGGCATTATCAATACTGTATAGGGCAGGAGTTTATATGACTTGCCTACTCTTAATTAGTTGGCAAGCATCTAATGTATGTGTGGGGGAATCCTCCAAAAAACCTATTTATCTCATACTAGAAAACACACCTCTATTTCCTCATTGACTGTAAAAAGAGCCAAGCTGAGATGTGGTGCCTAGCTGATGTTATTGATAATGTCCCATTCTTAATTCCTTTCTAACTTAATTTCATATAAGTTGCTGCTTTGTTGCTTTGTTATCTGTCCCTCAAATGAATACAGTGTCTGGGACAGCATTAGGGAGGAATACAGTATATTTTTGCTCTGTTGTTACTCCCACTGCTGTGACTTGCCTACTGAGTTTGTTCTTTCCTATTTCTAACCTTTCAGTTTTTAGCCTGAGCATTCTGTCATCATCTATTTTTTAGTTTCCACAGGTGAATTTTCAAATAGTGAAAAAGGTTTGGCAGTCATTATTTATTTATGTGGTGCAACCTTGGTAACAGGATCACTTGAAATGAAAAAAAAATTTAGTGATATATTTCTGACACATCAATATCATTCCATCATCCTATAGTTTTAATCTAAATTGCTATTAATATAAGCACTTTGCTATAATCCCTTTGAGTTTTCAGCCAGTGTCACCATGCCTGTGTGTGCAAAATTTACACATTTTAATAAAATTTATTAGAAAAACAGTAGCAAGGAGCTTTAAAACCCATCCTGCCTTTTTTGGTTTTTTCTAATACTTTTGAAATTTTCAAGCCCTTCCAGATTATTTGTCTACCTGGTTTAGAGAGATGTGTATTTGTTAAACAATAATACTGTCATGTTTGTGGTAAATTTTCTCATTAGACCCTCTTTTAGTGCCATGTTTACCATACCAGAGTAATCTAAGATTTTCTGGGATGTTATTTCTCTCTGTCAGTATATGTAACCGAAATTAAGGTTCCTTTTACATCTTAATATCTTTAAAGGATCTCCATCTGCTTTTTGTTCATTTTTACAGTTCTGCTTGGCAGGACATGGTTAGCTTCTTTATTTTCTGTATTATTCATTTCTTACTTGTTATTTGACTTCTGTTTTTTACAGCAAAAACTGACAGAAAACTATTTTTAAAGTATATGAGGTGTAACTAAATCTAGAAAAACTAGACTCACAGGCATCTGCAGTGTCTGAAATGGCACATAGAGGAACTGAGAATTTTGAATAACCAACTTTAACCAGACCTGCAACTTGTTGCTAAAATGAATTTTTCCCTGAAACTCTTCTCTTACAGGTTTTTCAGTGGCCAGCTAGACTAGGTTGAGTCAAGAAGAGGGGAAAACCATGTAAGTTGTAGAGCCAGGGCTGTTCCATTTCTTTTCATTGTCCAAGACTGAGCCTCCTACTCATTCCACATCATGGTTAAATTTTCTAATTGGACATAAACTTTCTATTCCTAAATGAGCCACATTGGTTGCAAATTTTTTATGAGAAAGGGGAACTTGGTAGCTTTCCCAAATCTGTGGTTTGATTTGTGATAAGTGTATTTGTCTTTTACCATGACAACCTTCCATAGGCTTTAGTGTCCTGGTAAAATGGTGCTGTTAATGCCCTTTCTCTGACATTGTCTACAAATAATTTCCTTGTTCTTTGCTACCTGCATACATGATCTGAATCATTTTGGTGTGAATTATGACTGCACTTTGTCTTGGCCATGTGACTGGCCTTTTGATCTCCTCTAAAGTTTGTCAGCTTAGCTCTCACCATTCATCTTCTGAAAAGACATGCCAGCACACCAAGAAACAACACAAACACTGAACAGCAGAGTTAAAGGGCATCCCTGCAGATGCGTGCTCTGGTGGAATGCTCAGGACAAAGTACCTGTCCCCAGAAATTTGTTTGCAGTTTTCAAAGCAAAGTTTTCAAAGGCAACTACCCCTTACAAGAACAGCAACATTGCTGGGAAAAAATGGTCAGTATTTTAGGCACATTATATATACCCATGACCTCACCTGCATTCTTTCTGACATTGTATTGGTCTCAGAAATCTCCTAAAGGATATTCATTTGGAGGAGGTGGATATACTGTACTCAGAGTACCATGTGTTATGTCTACTATACTGTCACATTGCACCATCTTGTTTTGGGCCACAAAAGTCTGGGAAACTGAAGACAAGGACTTAGCACTGACAGTTCTTCCAGGGCTGCAATATTGTAGTCTCTGTTCTGAAGGCTGGTGATAATAAGTTTTTATAAAAAACCCCACATATTAAGTGGTACATACCAGCTTGCAGTAAACCTGTTTGCACCCAAAGTTATCCTACTAATGAGACAGGGATTGTGATGTGTTCATGTTACACAGAAGGAAGTGCGCAGTTGTGTAAATGATTTTTAAGCTGCTGTTAGAAGCAGGCCAACCTTCTGATTTATCTATGAATACATTGGGTATGTTAGGGAAATACATTGTCTTCCATCTTCTTATCTCAATAGTGCTATCCGCAACTGATTGTAGCTTATTACATGCAGATATCAAATGAGTGTACTTATGACATTCAATGTTCACTCACTCACATTTTTCTCACTCTACAACTTTCTGGCATTTTGCATGAAAAGTCAGACTCAGTTGTAAAAGGTGAGTGGAAGAAGGTGTCAGTTTTAGATTTTCAGTGAAAAAAAATGGTGCTGAAAGCTGAGAATGGCTTCAATTTGCATCATTTCTCATGAGAGATGGAAATTTTATATATAATTCAAAATATTTCCTGTAACTTTGTCATTGACTGATGCCATGTTACAATACAGGAATACTAAATTCTGGTAGAAAGTAGTTATATGTTATAGAGTATAAGAACATCGATAGCTTAGTTGCCTCTAAATTATATGACCAGTTATTTTAATGAAACAGCATATTCTGGCTTTCATTACCAACTATGACTTGCTCTTAGAAGAAGCACCTAATAAATACATGAAGTATATAAACCATAAAAAAGTGCCAATATTTTTACTTAGGATCAGATTCAGCTGCCACTATTCCAAAGGCTTCAGTATATGGTGTTCATAGTGAGTTTAGCTATATGTGATAGATTTTCCACTAGATTTATTTTCCTCCAATAGAAGCTGTACTTTTCTGCCAGACTTTTTATTCTGCCCTGGAGCAGAATTCATGCACAGCTGCTTGCTGATAAACTTTTCTCCATCAGAAGCTATTTTCCTTGTATTGATTCTTCCTCATGTTCCCCAAGTCTCCACATCTACTATTAAAGCATTAAAGAGCCTAACAAAGTGGTATACAAAAAGTCATTGCCAAACAGTTAAGGCAGCTACAAAGAACCTTCAATCTAACCTGCAAAGCCACAAAAATGAATCTCTAAGCCAATGGAAGTCTAGCCTTGCTACTCCTCTGTGTAAAGGGATGCAGCACAGAATGTGCACCAGATATCTAATTTCATTCTCCTTCTCAAAGGGTGCTTGCTTTTCAGTCCTTGCATGTTTAGGTGCACATCTTTACTTTCACAGCACAAGTTCTTAAGCCAAAATGGGTATGTAGAAGGCAAATGCATGAAGGAAGGATGAAAATTTGAACGGGCAGGTTCTGAGGAAGACTGGCATAAAGGCAGATGTGGTGAAATGCCTCCCAGTGCATAGTTGATGACTTACTCCTTTGTTTTTTCACTTTCAGTGTTTTGCAACAAGGCATATGCAGAGACCTGTCTGTTCTTAATTTAACGTCATGTATTAATACTTGCATTGTATATCAAATTATATTACACATGACTACCAGCCGCTGACGGCTCCTCTGGTGCGTTCTCTTGGTGAATGCTTCTCTAGCTGCCCCGGAACGAACAGGGTCATGGTGTTTTCACATTTGATTGGTTTTTTTAGCTGTCTGTCAAAAGTTTTTGAAACAGCCTTTGCAAGAAATGGGATAAATGAGCCTTTTATCTCAAGCAGTTACAGTATGACTTCATGAGATAAAACTATTACTGTAGCTTTGACACTCTCCTTGCTGTATTTAAAAGACTTGTCTCAGATGATGGAAATGTTAAAAAAATTGTAGGAATTCTGTTGCCTGCAAAGTTAGAGGAAGCCTAAACAGTGTCACAGTTTATTGTAGAGTCATGTGTATGGAAAAAAGGGGGTTTGCTATATAGACCAAGAAGGTTTGTAATTAAAAATGCTTTGGGGGGTTTGCTGCTGCTTTAAACAATATCACGTGAAACATGGGCTGCAGATGCATCATTTGTCATTGTTTCTAAATAAACAGACAGGATAAAACAATACTTTATACCTGAGTTAAACGTTGCTACCTCAATACTTTTTTAAGGTAATAATGAATGAGGCTGAAGTAACACATAACAGTGCTGGCAGAACAGGCTGGATATTTTGTAAGAAAATTCTTGCAGTAGTATTTCAACTGCCTGCTAAAATACTTGTTATTAAAGGGGAAAACCCATTAGCATGAACAGCTTATGCCATGTTGTGTAGATGTAGTATAATTTGTTAATCTTTTTCATAGCCTTCTGAATCATATTTAGAAAGCTAATTCAACATTGTCAGGGCCTTGGGCCATTGCCCTTCAAACCACACCAACACAAGCTACTATGACCTGATGTGTGCAAATGCTCCCGCTGTGTAGCTTAATGGGACTCCTCATGCTTTGTACTCATGCACAACTGTTTGCAGAATGGGGGCTTTTGTCTGTCGCTTGGCATACTTAGGCATTCAGATCACTATGATTTCAATTTAATTAATGCTCCCATTCCCTTAAAATGCTGAAGACAAATGTGTGCAGATAAAAATTAATTTCTACTGCCTAGACATAAGTGCTGTAGACAAGTTACTGTTCCTCACAGAGGAAATGTTGAGGGCTTGTTTGTTTCTTTTTTATTTTTTTTAATAACAAGCAAAGGTAAAATATTTTATTATCCTAACTAATAGTATTGTTTTATTTTTAGAGTCTTGTAATGCACTCTTCAGTGTTCATTTTCCAATCATTCCATGATTAAATGATCTAATGATTAAAAAATTATCTTTGAACTGTATAAAATTCAACAATGCTCCAAAGTTCAATATTCATGGACATTTCTGTATACTCTTTCCATATATGTACGAAGCTAATATAATCCTCCTACAGTATTCAAGAAATTGTCAAATAAGCATTTCATTAAAGAGATCAGTAAGTCCTCTTAGTTAAAACTTAGGCCTAAATCCTGCCATGAAGTGAGACTGCACAGTCTCACATGATGGATTGATTGTAGCAGAAACTCAGTATTCTTGAACCACATGAAAGTCTGGGATAGTCATTTATTGCTCAAAATTACAATAAGAAATGGTTGCTGTAGTTTTCTTTGAAAAAGACATAGTAAAACCTTGCATCTTCTAGAATTCTTTATAATATGTTCTAATTTTTCAGTTTATATAATTGTTTTTATATTTTTCTTTAAATTGTTTTAATTTGAGGTTATTTTGTTTTTCTTTCACAATACGCCAGTAAAAGTAGCACATTTATGAAATGTATTACATTCTGCCTTTACATAAAGCATATTAAAACTCAGAAATACTGCTTCAGTCATGATCTTACTGCTCATGTAACATGATATATTAAAAAAAGAAAACTTTAATGACAGCATTTAGTGTGAAACAATACCTTAATATTTTGGAGATGCTGAATTCTAAGTAACAACGTTTCCACTTTTAAAACTTTTTTACCGAAAAAACCATGAATTAAATAAAACAATACAGAAAAAAACAGCTTGATAGGAGATAAAGTTCTGAGGATTTTTCTATTTAAATGATGTGATTGGTTTATGATGCATCCTACAAGAAGAGGAAAGGTTTTCTAAGCATTGTAATGAGAGTCTGGCATTTCTATATGAGTCTCATACTTCACAAAAGCAGTTACTAACTTTACATGTAGGGTTTCCTTTCTGTCATTTTTTGTCTGTGTAGAACCATTTTAGGTTGCCAATATAGCATATGCTTTAGCATGCTTAGTAATATGCTTCTTGCACAGTTGTATTTTATGGCTTCTTGGTGGATTTTTTTATTGAAGCTAAGCTGTGTAACACCACTATGCGATGCTGCCTCATATATGCATTCTTAAAACGTCTGCTTCACCACAGAATAGTATTGGTGCAGACTTTTTCCAGCATGAGTTCTCAAAGTATACTATAAGTATGGATTAATTAACCTTTTTGTACAAAAGGGCATTACACTGGGAAGTTCAATCCTTGGAAAGATCAAAGAGGCTCAGAGATGGTAAATCCTGTCTTTCAGTACTGCTGCTAAATGCAGGATATTCAGCTTTTGAATACTGCAAGTGTGCTGGAAAGTACCTTGCAAAAATGAGTGGTTCTTAAAGCATAATAGTTAGGAATGAACAACTGTTCTTTTAGTTTCTTTTCTTCAATGAAGAAGAGAAAGAAATGTTGGAGGTGGGGGGAGCTAGCACAGATATAGTTACATGCCTCTATGAAAAGAAATTTCAGAAAATTAGTATGATGAGGCTTGCGATACTGAGCCACAGACATTGGCAACAGGACTGGATGTCAAACTGTGACCTCTCTGACTCTGTCCCCTGCCCCATACACCTGCTTGTGTTTCAATACTCCCATCCAAATTGTTGCTTTTCTCTGTCTCTTTATGTCTTTTGTCTACTGCTTCAGCTTTTACCACTTTCTAAAGCTCCTAATGAACACCATACACTTAATTCTTGAAAAACTTTAGCTGTAAAGAATTTAAATATTTGCATGGTCTGTTTTCCTTCTTTTCTATCTCTTGTATTTCTCATAAACACACAACTCCGCAGTTGTATCTGAAAGAACTGATGGTACGGCAATATGAAAGAAAAAGAATTGCTTGCATGTGATGAAAAATGTTGGGAAAATTGGGTAAACCTCTTTTGTTTGTGGCTGATCATAAGATGCTGGTCACTAGAGTTTGAGAAACAGGGCCAGAGGGAAGAAATTCCTTTCATGTGCAAAGAATGACAATAGTAGAGAAGATCCCCTATGGAAGTTGTGCCATGATTGGATATTTGATGAAAATTTACCCTGAGGAAACTAAAGATATTTTATTGGAGAAGAAAAAAATCTATTTGCAGAGGTTTCCTGGTGTTTATTTGTATTATGTCAGTAGTCCAAATTATGTTAAGATAAAAAGCAGCCAAACTGACCAAATGAAGTCATGACAGGAGAAAAACGTTTTGCAGAACAATGTGATTTAAAAAAAAAATATCAAGAAATATTTTAATATTTCCAGAAGTATCTGTATTCTCTTTCTCTGTTCTTCTTCATCTTTTCAATCTGTTCTAGAGATAAGGGTGAGCCTTTCTATAATATTAATCATTCAAAATGGGAATGTCTGACATACTGGTTGTTGGTTGCTCCTGCCCAGTAACAACCTCCTGAAATATTTCCTTTAAATGCAACTTCTGGTGGTGTACTTGTAGCTATTTGTTTTGTCATGTAGGATACTAAATTCAGCTTTGTGCATAATCCAATTTAACAGTACCTATAATGAGCCTAACGTAGTTCCAGATTGAAATAGGTACCTTTGCATGACTGTGTTTAGTTCTCAGCCAGAACAAATCTCTGGAAAGAATTAAAAAAACATGGGTGATTCAAAGTCATTCATCTTATATGCATTATTGCTAAAGCTGAAATATATGTGGAAGAGAAGAACACAATGTGTTTGTTATTACTTGCTATTAGAAATGCTAAGGAAATTATTTTAGTTCAGTTTTCCATGTGCTATAGATGCTGTAGTCACGATGGTCTAAGAAAGAAAGCTCTGTAGGAAAAAAACCATGGATTTTATTAGACGACTAATTTTTTTTTTCTTTGGAGGAACAAAGTTACCTGATGAAATTAAAGGATTCTGAGTATGAAGGTTTATAATCATTTTTTTCTGAAACAGTGTACATTTGAGTGAAAAAGTAGCACCTTTCCCTATACCCTGCCTTAGTTTTTCATTAGTCTGTGTTTTTGTCATTTGTCAGTCTGTTTTGATCACACCACATAATACACACCAGCTAATACACACCGAGTTCATTTACAGATAATTATTGATAGTATTCAGAATTCAGATATTCAAGCATGAAAACTGATTTGTTAGTGAAAGACAAAATGGCATTATTTTTGTTGGCAGAATTTCAATCTGCATTGGTTGTCAATAAATGAAACATATTTCCTGTTGAATGTCTACTCTAAAAATCAGTGTTGAATATACCTACTTATACACATCTGATTTCAACAAACAAGTGAAACAAAGTTTGGCCACAGGAATCAAAGTGAGAAAATGTATGTTTGATTTACAGTCATTCAGATTAACAGTCTCTGCTTGGAGGGTGATTTCAATGTATACTGAGGAGTTATCTGAAGAATATTACTATTTTAAGCCTATTTTAGTCCTGAAATATTTTCGATGGGTTCATAGGTGTAGACTTTACTTGTACAGAAACATTTGAGAAGCAAAGATAGTGACTTAATATTTGAGATAAATTTGATCCATTTGATGCTTGTCATTTGATGAACAATAGTGTCCCTGGTGAATATTCACTTCCACTTGTCAGTGACCATTTCTCAGCTAAGCAGTCAGCTTGTCTGATACAGTATTAGTCATGGGAATTCACTGAAAGTGGATAACACCGTTGTTGCATTGACAGTAATCCTCCTTAATTTCAGCACCCAGAGAGAAAATACCACTACAGTAGAGCTGTTCGTAACTGTGGATAATAATAGATACATATCTAATTATGCAGTATACATATCTAATTATGCAGTTAAAACTGAAAGCATCTGATAAACTATGTGATAAGCATCACAGGCATACTATAATCTCCAAAATAAAGGTAAAAGTTAATGTTTAAATCCCCAAATCCAACATCCTCTTCTGTTCATAAATAAAAGATGTCAGAACAATAATTTCTACCAATATTGAATTTTGACACAATTAGGGAATGCTAGAAAGCATAAGGGTTATATTTGGAAAAACAACATGCAAAGCTACTTATCTCTTGCCTCAGCACTGAAAGTGTTTCCCTTTGCAGGGATCCCAGCTTGCTCCCTCCAGCTCAGGAGGGGTTTCTTGCAGTTATCTGCAGTACCAGTGTGGAGAAACAAACTAAGAAAATGTCACTGAGATTATGATATTCTTACAGGAACACAATGTCAAATATATATTTTTAGCTCTTCAAAATATCACTATAACCTTCATTAGGGAGTAATAACAGAAGCCTGTGTTTATCCTAGGTAAATCTTGCATAATCCCCAATGTATTGGGCATGTTGCAAACCATCAAAAATGTCATTGAACGTTTCCAGATGTCTGGTTCCAATCTATCTGAACAGAAAGAAGAGCAGGAGAACTTCAGGCATTTAAGTTAGGAACTGAGCAAAACAGGGAGACAAAAAGAGCTTAGAGAAGGCAAGAAAATCAGATGGTATGGATAAGAATTCATTATGGATGGATGAATGTTCTGAATAATTTCAGCTGTGAACAGATTTTGGTGTCATCTGAGACCAACAGTAATAGTTCTCCCTCTAAATAAAAAATGTGGAAGTGCATTTACTTCTAGCTCCAGCAAATGAAATCACTGCAGATAGGCTGATAGTGTTGCTCACAATGATTTTTTTCTTTCTAGCCTAGTATGTTTATTTAGCTTTAAAGACTATTTTTTTCCACTGCAGAGAAGAACTCCTGCATTATTAGGCTTCTTGCTTCAAAAATAAATGCATCAGGTCTTATTTATAGCAGACCTTTTGGGGGACTTTTTATGTTATTCTTATTAGAATTTCTTCAGTTTATGCTGTCAGCGTAAAAGTACGCACATCTGTGTTTCAAGCAAATGTGTTACATGGTAACCCATAGTAATTTCTTGACTTCATAAAAAGATCAAAGGGAAAAATGTTTTTCTTAATGGGATAGTGAGATGACTTACAAAATGTACAAAATGTACCATCCAAAAGAGTTAGTGTTTGTTGTTCTTCTTTTACATCTAAATCTATTAAAACTGTAAACCACTTGTTACAACATAAGTATAACTTTTATCAAAATGTTTATACAAGTAACTTCATTTTGGAAAGAAGAATGGCAAATATGAAATGTAAACCATTCAAATATCTTTTTCCTCTATACAAGGAAGGACCTATTCCCACTTCGCTGAAATAACACATGCAAACAACAGTTTTCATGAAACGAAACAAAACAAACCAACCAAAAAAAAAAGCCTGAGGAAGCTTACATAGGATCCCAGTTAGCTTAATTAGTATTTAGACCTAAGATTATTAGGTGGCCATATAAAGAAGTATATTGTCTAAGTGCATTCTTCACTGCATACCACCAGTATAACATAGCTGGGTTTGGCTGGGATTGTTGTACAGTACAACTTCTCATTTCGGAATTGTACTATAATTCTGTGGAACCTACTTCTGTCACTTACTATCTTAATTATTTTTCTTACCTTTATATTACTGGACTGTTTAATCTTTTTTGTTGTTTATCTGGTGGTGGTGGTGAAATGTTAGGCTTTGAGTTTTGTTTTTAGTGAGGGAAATAGAGTAAAGCCTTCTTTACAGCTGTCTTTATATAAGAAGATATTCCACTTTTGGGGGTATTAAGTCCTCTTGCTTCATAAAAGAAAAACAGGGCAAAATAAGTGTGAAGAGAGAATAGAAAATATAACAGAGAGCTCTTGAGATAGGTACCAGAGAGCTGTACATGCCTTTTACTTTCTACTTTGTCATACTGTAGTTAGTTTAAGTAGTACCTAAATTTTTCACTCAGAATAGCTTGGAAACCACAGAGGCACACAATATAAAGATTTTCAGAACAGACAGTAAAATGTTATTTCTAGCTGGAATAAAACAGAAATTTTCACAGTTGCATAAATAAACTTGGTTTGCGCTATTGGATCAATTATTTTTTTTGTCTTGCAAATTCCAATTCAACTTATGACAACAATATGAGAGAGAAGATATCTTTAAAAATCCAATTGTCAGTACAGCATCTATTGTAGAAATGACAAGTTTTTCATGTTATTAAAAGGAAATCCATGTAGTATGTTCAAGTATAAGCAGCTTATTGCAGAAGTTATGTTCACAACACATAATGGAAAAACACGAACAGCTGAAGATACTCAGCCTTAAAAACTGAAGCATGAATTTATTTAGGATGTTGCTACCACTCTCCCAGACTGCTTTGTCTTCCGGACATCAGTTTGGTTTTCCAGCTCACTCTGCAGCACTCTTCCTAACCACTAGGGAATGCATGCAATGCTTGAGATGCATTGGAGCTGCCTTGCTGAGGCTGGCAGAGGGCTGTGGAGTTGGAACTTGGCAAAATGCTGCAGGGTGCCCTGAGGAAAAACACTCAACCACAGCATTTTTTTTTAAACAGATTCCTGCCATAGTTCTATCCTACCGCTCCCATGCAAACAGTGTCCCATGTGTGGGAACTGAAGCAGGGTTTACACTTGTGTTGTGCTCATGTGTGACACGTGCACCTGAATAATTATGGTAGCCCTAATGTTTGCTCATTGTACCGTTAAAACCTGAAACAGTGACTTGTACTTGCTGGTAAGCACAGAATTTCTGCAAACACTGATCGTGCCAGGGTGGCTGATAAAATCATCCAGTGACGGCCTTCTGTTCACTAGTGTCAACTTATAAATCTTCCGTTGTGCAGAGAGATCTCTTTATCCTTTATGTAGACTCCAGCAACAGAATGTGTAGGCAGTGCAATGTTCCCTGACTTGACAAGTTAGTATTTGGGTTCTAGTTTGAGCTAGTATCAGAAAGATGTCACTAATCAAAGTGAAAAGTTAAGCTTCTCCAAGGCTGTAGAGAAAAATCATCACTTCTCGTTCAGCCTTAATGCTCTTATATAGCCTGTTTATGTCTAACGGAACTTCTTACTCCTTTCAGGACTGTTCCTTCCCATGTGTTATCTCAGAGCAAAAGTAGCAGTAAGCTACCTTGCACTGATTTTGCTTTAAACACTAAGCCTAATGAGGTTCTTTTCTTTTGTGGATGCAAATGCCAGAAGGCATTACAGCAGGACTCTGGGGTTATTCTTACTACCATACTAGTAAATTACTTAGCCACTCCCTACTCGTCCAAGTGCAGAGGCAAATTTACCATGGCGTGCTTCCCTGGGACATGGGACCACAGAGCCTTGTTCTCTAGGTAGAGTTTTGCCATAGTCAGTATGTCTGAAGTCCAGAATGGCCAAGAGACATTTCCCTCAGTGCTACCTTGAAGTCAGTTGTCCAGGCTTTGAGACAGTCCGCAATCCTCTGTGAGTCCTTTGGCTTCATAAATTAGCATCTACTCTGAATGGCACGAGCAGAAGTCAGCTTCTGTGTCACCTTCTGCATTTCACTGAGGAACTAGCCAATGATAATATTTGTCTTGAGGATTTTTTTCTTAAGATAATGAAATAATCCTTATAAAATATTTTTTGTGCCAAAATTCTATCCAACCTTTTAATCATCCAGGTATTCTATCAAACTCATGAGCAGTTTTTGTAATCAGGGAAATAACATTCACATTTCACAGAGCTTAACATCTGAAGGACCTTAAGTAAATACTGGATGTGTCCTGAAATCTGAATGCTCTTGTTTATGGATATTTGTAAAGATTTTATACTTATCTTCTGTTTTTCAGAGTAACTCAGGTGTTTCAAGAGCTGCAAGGCTGACATTGTGTAAGTCAGCCTTTTAGCCATGGTAGTCTATCTCCAAAGGGGAGAAAGTTAAACATATCAATTATTAAATGCTTTCAGAGAGATTCTTCTTAAAAAATTTAAAGGAAATGTAGGCAGTCTAGACCCAACAAAATAAGAAATGGCCTTCAAACAAAATGCTAAGTGAAGGAGAAACAGACTAGAAATAGAGAGAAAATTTTTCTTAAATGAAGGCAGTTCAAAGTGTTGGTTTCTTCACACCTTTCTAGAGTAAATTCTATTTCTATATAGCTGCAGTTAATCTATATGGACAAAGTCTATAGAGATGTTTATCAAAGACACCTGTTAAACAAATGACTTGAATTATTGTTGTAGAATAAAGCTGTGTTTAAAGCTGCATTCTGACGTCCTCTTAGCCTCCTTTATCAATCTAAAAATTGAGGTCATAAAATCAATTAATGCAGTGTTTTTCCCTTCTAATGTTGTATTTGCGTGGCATTTCTCTGGCAGTGATATTAGATATTCTGCAGGCTACTCAAGCCCCAGAGTTCAGGAAAAAAAGGCAACAGAAGTACACTGAGGTTTCAGTTTCTCACTAGTGTTCCTGAATTATTTTATGCCCCTCTATTTAGGCACCTGTTGTGGTTTATCCCTGGCCAGCAACCAAGCCCCATGCAGCCACTTGCTCACTCCCCCCTCCATGGTGGGATGGGGGAGAGAATTGGAAGAGTAAAATTGAGAAAACTCGTGGGCTGAAATAAAGGCAGTTTAATAAGTAAAGCAAAAGCCACGCATGCAAGCAAAGCAGAAAAAGGAATTCATTCCCTACTTCTCATTAGCAGGCAGGTGTTCAGCCATCTCCAGGAAAGCAGGGCTCCAGCATGTGTAATGGTTCCGAGGAAGACAAATGCCATAGCTCCAAAGTCCCCCCTTCCTTCTTCTTCCCCTAGTTTATATGCTCAGCGTGATGTCATATGGTCTGGAATATCCCTCTGGTCAGTTGGGACCAGCTGTCCCGGCTGTGTCGCCTCCCAGATTCTTGCCCACCCCCAGCCTGCTCATGGTGGGGTGGGGTAAGGAGCAGAAAGTCCTGGGGTCTGGGTAAACCCTGCTCAGCAATAGCTAAAACATCCCTGAATTATCAACACTGTTTCCAGCACAAATAAAAAACATAGCCCCATACTAGCTACTATGAAGAACTCTAACTCTACCCTAGCTAAAATTAGCACAGCGCCAATTAAAAAAAAATAAAATAGTAGACCCCAAACAGAATTCTATTAGAGTATGATACAAATTAATTTTCTGTTACTAAGCAAAAATGAAAATAGAAAAAGGGCTGAGCCTACTAGCATTTCTTTGCTCTTCATTTGTGAGCAATGTTCTAGAAGTAGGCTGTTTTTTTTAGTGAAGAATAAGAAAATATTCCTAATATATCTTTCAGATGGTCAACACAAAGGAAATAATGGAGTGGTGAGGCTTACATACAGCTTACTGTTTCCCCTTTTTAAAAATTTTTTTGGGTTCAGTATTTTGACAACTCTTGCTTCGAGCAAGGATATCAATGCACAAAAGAAAGAGAAAATGGTTTGCTAATGACACATTCGGAGCTGAAATGTGAAATGATAACAGTATGGATTCAACAAAGTGTAAATTCTGTTAGATTCGCAGTGATCCAGTTTTCTCAAATGCAGTTTCCTTTGTTCACATTTTCATTGCACAATGTCAGCAACTTTAAGATGTCAATTACTTGCTTAGTTTCCCTCTTACCTGTACTGTATTTATAGTAGTGACTTTCCTGGGCATTGATTTGTAGAGCAAGAATATTTTTCTAGAAAAAAAAGCAATTTAATAGATGAGTCCAATGAAGCTTTTCTCATTCTTGCATATGCAGATGCTAATTAATACTTTATAAGTCATATCTAATGAATGCTGACATCTCCAGTGGGTTGGGAAATCTTGACACTCTGTGAGTTTGGGAGGGGAAGACTCTAATAGAGAAAAACCAATTTAGCAAGCTTACACATTCAATGTGCAATGGCACCTTTAAGAGTCAAGGGGAATGCAGTGCCTGTGGACTTCTTATGGAGATGTTAAATGCATCTGTAGACCAGTTTTTCATTCTTTGAAATTTTTTTTCATTCTTTCACACTTTTCAAAGAACTGTTAGCCCACATTCTACCATCTTTCATGCCTATTTGCAGTATTTGCTAGATAGAAAATTCAGTCTCTTATGTGAGTATACAGAATGTTGAAAATAGTATTAATTGCATACTGAAATGTTTAAAACAATCAGGTTGTCTTTCTGCAGTCCTTGCAGTTGCCCACGGTACTAAGTAACGTGAATCACTGAAATGTGGTTGGCATGAATGTATGTATCAAAAAATGAAACATCCTAGGGGCACTTCCAGTTTGTTTTAATGGATATAAAGTATATATATAAAAATTAATCTCCATAGGCCATGTATCTCAAACTATGTGGGTAGATAGGAAACTCTCTCTGAGCCTTTTGAGTTATGCTTCTGTGGAAATGATAAGGATTATGCACAACAAATTCCTTCCTTATGTTATGAAGGCTTGCATGTCTATATTTGTATGAAAAAAAGCTAGTTTTGTTCTAATGCAACTCCAGTGTCACTGTAATAACTGCCAATCTAATGGAAACAGCAAATAAGGAGTGTCCAGATGATGCTCTTAGACATATGATTTAGCTTTAGGTAGTCCTGTGAGGAGCAAGGAATTTGACCTGATGATTCTTATGTGTCCCTTCCAACCTGAGATATTTTATGATTCTCTAAGTCTATGAATATTATCTCTAAGCATGTGGAAGAAAAGAAGGTTATCTGGTACAGTATACATGGATTGACCAAGGGGAAATCACACCTGACCAACCTGATAGCCTTCTGTGCTGGAACGCCTGGCCGGGTGGATGAGGGGAGAGCAGTGGGTGTTGTCTGCCCTGCCCTCAGCAAGGCTCTTGCCCCTGTCTCCCACAGCCGCCCCAGGTGAGCGCAGGCCGGGTGGGCTGGGCGCGTGGGCAGGGAGGTGGGCTGAGACCTGGCTGATGGCAGAGCCCAGAGGGCTGTGACCAGCGGCGCAGCCCAGCTGGGGGCCCGCAGCCAGCGCTGTGCCCCGGGGCTCAGCACCGGGTCCCGTCCTGCTCAGCCCACCCCCCAGCGCCCTGGGTGAAGGGGCAGAGCGTGCCCGCAGCGAGTTTGCTGGTGGTACAGCGCTGGGAGGGCGGCTGATACCCCGGGGGCTGCGCTGCCGTTCGGCGGGGCCCGGGCAGGCTGGGCAGTGGGGCAGGGGGGGCGTCATGAAGCTCAGCAAAGGCAGGGGTAGGGTCCTGCGCCGGGGGGGAGCGACCCCACGCACCAGCACGGGCTGGGGCTGACCTGCTGGCAGGCAGCTCTGCGGGGAAGGGCCTGGGAGGCCTGGAGGACACCGAGTGGCCCGTGGGCCAGCAGTGTGCCCTGGTGGGCAAGAAGGCCGCTGCCAGCGTGGGCTGCATCAGGAGGAGCGTGGCCAGCGGGTGCGGGGGGTGTCCTGCCCCTCTGCTCTGCCCTGGTGAGGCCGCACCTGGAGTGCTGTGCCCAGCGCTGGGCTCCCCAGTTCAGGAGAGACAGGGAGCGACTGGAGAGGGGCCAGCGGGGGGCTGCCAAGGGGGTGAGGGGGCTGGAGCATCTCCCTCATGAGGGAAGGCCGAGAGAGATGGGCCGGTGCAGCCTGGAGAAGGCTGAGAGGGGATCTCATCGTGCATACAGGTATCTTCAGGCCGAGTGTCAGGGGGACGGGGCCAGGCTCTTTTCCTGGTGCCCAGTGACAGGACAAGGGGCAGCGGGCACAAACTGCAACACAGGAATTTCCATGTGAACGTGAGGAAGAACTTGTTTACCTCGAGGGTGACAGAGCCCTGGGACAGGCTGCCCAGAGAGGCTGTGCAGTCTCCTTCTCTGGAGACATTCAAAAGCTGCCTGGACACAATTCTGCCATTGGCCTAGATGATCTCCAGAGGTCCCTTCCATCCCCGACCATTCTGTGATTCTATGATTCTGTAATATACCAGAGAGGTACAGAATTATGTGGGAGAAGGGGGTGTTTTTCTTGGTTCTGGCGTGCTTGTTAGTTCCTATGAGTAACTTCTGTGTCTGTTTCTCTTCAGCATGTCAAAGATGAGCTAGGAGGAAGGAGCTGAGGTGAAGACGTAGGGTAGTGCAGCACTTTGGGGTTTTCCTGCAGCAACCCACTCACTCAGTACTGTGTGATATACTTATTGTCACGTAGCTATGCAATTTGTGCAGACGCGCGCACACACACACGCATAAGTGTAAATACCTTTAACATTGGACAAGGTACCATGGTCTTAACAAGGTTTGCTTTGCTAAAGTAGCAGTGCTTCCATATTACTGCAGGCCACGTAACCATTAGCCTGGAGACTTAAGAAGCTTTCAAGTCCTGTAGCACAGGGTTACAAGGCATCTTCAGCTGCCTTACCCATCTGACAATGTCAATGCAAGTGCAGTATGTTTGGATGGCCAATGATCCAGATACTGAGAAAGGCAAAATACTCCATTAAACAGAGAAGCTACAGACTTCTGATAGCAGAGAAACAGACTCAGTGACCCAGAAGGCCCCTTCTGGTTTGGTGCAATGTGCTGCTGTTGTCAAGGCAAAGATCCCTTTATGTAGCACATCCTGCCAGCAGCTCTGCTTATGGAGAAGAGTTGGAAAGAAATACAAAGGTTTCTGCAAATGGTAGCTACAGCAATACGACACTTTGAAGGAAGCATTCTTTTAAGTAATGAAGTGTAAAGCTATTTTAGATTCTATGGGTCATAGTCTTAAAGTCCACTCAGGTAGCAGCAGGGCACTCCTGGAGATCACAGAACAAAGGTGGCATATGCTGTGTCTCAAGAGGCATACTGCCAGCAAGAAGTATTCCCATACTCTGCACTGGTTTAAGCTCCTCAGCCAGTTTGTATTGCTTCCTCTGATACGAAATGGCTTTTAAAAGCCACAATTTTACAATCAATTGTGGATGTGAATATTCACATTAGTGTACTTCTTTCAGACTCTCACATACAAATTATTGTCATTCTAATTTATATTCTGTTAATAATGACAGATTTTACAGTTGGTTACTTTTAACAAGTCAGTGCTATGATAATTGTCTAGGTGCTTGACCAAGGAGAATAACACCTTACAGACAGAAATGGTGTTACTTTCTGCAACATGATGCCTGGAAATTGTAACTCCCTGTCATGGTTTAACCCCAGCCAGCAACCAAGCACCATGCAGCTGCTCGCTTACTCCCCCCTCACCCAGAGGGATGGGGAGGAGAACCAGAAAGGAATGTAAAAATCAGGCAGGGGTTGAGATAAGAACAGTTTAATAAGTAAAGCAAAAGAGGCACACGCAAGCACAGCAACACAAGGAATTCATTCAACACTTCCCATTAGCAGGCAGGTGTTCAGCCATCTCCAGGAAAGCAGGGCTCCAGCACACTTAATGGTTACTTGGAAAGACAAACACCATAATATTGTATATCCCCGCACCTTCCTTCTTCTTCCCCCAGTTGATATACTCAGCATGCCCTCCCATGGTATGGAATATCCCTTTGGCCAGTTTGGGTCAGCTGTCCTGGCTGCGTCCCCTCCCACTGTGCCGTGCCCCTCCAGCCCTCTGGCTGGCAGGGCCCGAGAAACTGAAAAGTCCTTGACTTAGTATAAACATCACCCAGCAACAACCAAGAACATCAGCGTGCCATCAGCATTGTTCTCACATCAGAGCCAAAATCAGCACTGCACCAGCTACTAAGAAGAAAACTAACACTATCCCCACTGAAACCAGGACACTCCCAAAATAAGTGGAGAATAGTGCACAAACATTAGAAGCTTGATTATTAGCATGTTGACTCATCAAACTAAGAGACATTTCTTATGTCTCTGCTGCTGAAGGGGACCTGGGCAAACTGAAAATGTGCTTTCCTTCCAAACTGCAAATATAGAGGGATATATAATTATAGATGCTCTGAACTATGTTGCTCCTTCTAATTCTTTTCTATTGCCTATTGAAATCAAAGGGATTACTCCCTCAGCTTCAGTAAGCTTTAGGTTTGGCCTTTGGTTATCTTCTTTTTGGTTGTGTTCTGAAACCATGCAATCAGTGGGATGTAGGGTAAGCTGCTGTAAATTCTTAATTGCATTAAAAGAAAGAAAATAGTTTCTTCTTCAGAACTTCCTTTTCACTAGATATCTCATAATTAGTAACAAATCAGGTCTGCTTTTTTAGTTTTATTTAGATTCCATTTTTAGTTGAAACTAGCTTTTTCAAAGATTTGTGATGCTGAAATTTAAGATAATATACATATGCTGCATGATATTTAGCATGAAGACATACCTGTATATAAGTAATTTTCTTCTTCTTTACAGGGTTTTTTTTTTCCCAAAGTTCAGTCTTTTCTATTGAATTAATTCAAATTTATTAAACTTCACAGTAATTTTTTTTAGGTATCTCCACAACAACTGACCTCTTGGCCAAACCATTGGGATTGCATAAGTATTTCCAGGACTCTATTATGGAGGGTGCTGCTGATACAGAAAGGCTAAATGAGTTCAGTGGGAGACTGGACAATGTTCACAGTAGTTCATTTTTCTTAGTGCTCTGATAATCAGACACCACTTTCCTTCCATAGCAATCTCATGCATGTTATGGAATCTTCTCTTTCAATTCTGTTGCACTGTGTTACTTACAATTACTCTTGTGATAAGTAGAGTATAAAAAGGAGAAAACAAAGCAGCAAAAAGCAGAATGCTGAGTAAGTTTCTCAGCAAATACAGCATCACCCTTGTTTTAAACTGATTTCGCTGACAAAAGTAGTCCTAAAATGGTACAAATTTGTTTTCTGTCTGACAGATTTAAATCTTGCTTGACTATCAAGGTAATGATCATAACTTTTTCCCAAACTAAGTTCTTCTCAAATTTGGTTACTGAACAACACTTTAGGCAAAAAGCTCCACCAGTTGTCTGTTAAATGTAATCCTTTCTTAGTGCGAAATCGCTTTTACATTTATTTTAATAAGTTGCTTATCACTAGAAGGCAGTTAAAGGAAAAGTTAAGTACATAAATGTACTTATGTACATAAATGTAACAAACGTGTGATATGATTCAGTGAGGAACAAACCTGCTTTTTAAGAAGTATCCATCTTCTGAAGGTTCCATGACTGTGGTAGCTGTCACACTCGCGGCAGAAATTTCCTAAGCTTGCTGTTACAACTTGCAAATAAAATATAATGCCATTGGCCACCTCAGATCTTAGAGCTTTACTGTAACAGTGACATTTGATATGTGTTTACTACTACACAGTGTTGTTTAGTCTGCTGGTATGGCTGCCAGGGTTTCCCATTGTATGTGGTATGTAATATAACTGTAACCTACAGTTCCATCAAACAGTGGGAAAGAAGGAGCTGCAAAATATTTCATTCCCTCTGTGGGCAAAAAGCTTTCAAGTTCCCTCATTTTTATTCTTTTAAATCAGCATACTGCTTGGTGGGCCTTTTTGCTTAAATATTGGTAAGGCTAGAAATTTCTAGACCTTTTAAAGGCAAGTTTGTACTGCAGTGAAGGTTGTGTATCCTGAAACGTTAGTTTATAAAAGTTACCGTATCATTGCTAAGAACAGCCGCTTCTTTGTCAGTCCCAAGGTCCACCCACACCATTTGTCGATCTCTGACATTGGGCATTAGGGAAGACTGAGAACGAGCCAACCATACAGTAAGACTTATTAAGGACACTCTCCAGCCTCCAGCATTTTGGCACAAAGCCATTCAGGCCTAGATGTGGTCTCTGTATTTAACAGACACAGATGGACTTTTTCTTTCCCCATGAACTTGTTAAACTTCTTCTGATACCCTAGGGACTTCTATGTATCTGTGATGTCCTGGAATGAAGCATGCCACACTAAGAACAGGCTGTGCAGAGGAGCAGGTTCTTTATTTTGTACCATCTTGTTTTCTTTAATATCTCTTGGTTCTTGTAAAGAAAAAAACTGAACAGTTTTTTCCTGTTTGTTTTTGCTATTCCATTTGGAATTTTATGTCTTTCTATTATACCTTTTCTGCTTATCTCTTTCCCAGGGCAACGACTCTTTGTCAGCTTAACCATTCCCATTTATACTTAGAATTACCAATGTCACCTTTGTCAGAACTTTTTCAGTCTATATACTGTTTTAAGATGAAGAATCAAACCCTATACAGTGCTGAACATGGAATGTACTATAGATTTACGTAGTAGAAAATATCATTATACTGTTAAGCTTTTTCCTTTCCTAATAAATCCTAGCATCTAATTTACTTCTTTAGTCTCTACCAAGCTCTGAGATGACATTTTCATGCAACTATCTATTACCGTCCTGAAATTTCATTTTTAAGCAGTAAAAGCCACCTCAGAGAATATCATTAGGTATATAAAATTAGGATTAAGGTTTATTTATATGCATTATTTATCTGCACGGAATTTCGTCATTTTATCAGTAATTCAGTATTGAAAAGTCTTTCGACCTTTCTTCATGTTAGGGCACCATCTTTAATTTTGTCACCTAATAGCAAATATCAGTAAAATTTGTCACTCTATTTTATTTTTCTAGGGAATTCATAAATCTGATTAATAACATGAGACCAACACACACTGTGAAACATTGCTGGCCTTTCTATAGTGCAAAAGCTTGCCCTTCAATTAAGTTCTTTGTTTCCAGTAGCGTCTAGCTGATAGTTTCCATTTAAGCTGTCCTGGTGTAGTTTCTTTAAGGACTTGTAATATGAAATCTCTCTCAAGTGCCTTCTGAAAACTCAGATAAGGTGTATTAACCCCACTTTCTTTGTCCATGTGCATATAAAATATCCTGAAGAAATCTTGTGTTTGCAAGAAGGAATGCTTTTCCTTCAGAAAACTGTGTTCATGATTTTACTGTATCTGCGTTTCCACTGATTCTGTTCTAGAGTATTTTGTCTTACAAATGTGTGAGGATTTCTGGCCTTTCCTTCCCTGAATCTTTTCCTGAACCCTGTAAAAATTTTGCCATCAGATTTGATGCCTTCCAGTTTTTCTGATGTCATGCATTTTCAAGCCAGATGAACTTAAATAGAATGCAATCTGTCCCTAGTGTTATCTTGTTCATTTTGTCAAGGCATCTTCTATTTAACTTTATTTCAGTTTAAGGCAAAGGAATTCCTCAGAAAGGATTCCAACATGAGAAACCTCTTTCTGCTGTCCATGGTGAACACAGCTATGAAAAATTTGTTTGCTTTCTATTATAAGATTATCTCCTCTGGGAGATCTTCTATGTTCTGTCAGTCATCTGCCGGCTTTACAAACTTTCTGGCAGATGTCCTCCTCCTTAATGTGCTTAAACATGCATACATATATATATGTATATAAAGATATAGGTATGCTTATAGTCTCTGGAAGTGCTTCTCAAATTCTCTTTTTGCTGCCTTGTGTTTTTAACCTTCCAGTGTTTATAACCCTTTTTATTACCCTTCATTAAACATGACTTTGGCTTTTTAAAGACGCTCTCTCATTTCTAGTATCCTCTTTTATCCTGTAGTGCCACACAGACCTTATTTTGGTCTTTATAAAATCTTGGACAGGTGCTATGCATTTGACCTATTGCTAATAAATACTTTCTGTGCTGTCTTCACACGTTTTTCTTTTTTAGTTGTTCTCCATTGTATCTTTTTAGATTGTTTCCTCTCTAAAGCATTACCATAACAAAGTTGGCTTTTTTTCTCATGCATGGAAGCTGACTCAAAGTATATTTTTGACACCTTTGGAAAGCTTTTCACTAGAAACATTTTACATTATGTCGTGTGTGCTACTTTGGATAGCTTTTTCTATTCTAGGTTCCCTGTACAATTGTGCTTCAGCATTAGTATGGACTGATTCTAATTGGAGGTAGCCACAGTCTTCTGTTCTTATCATGTTTCTTGCCCTCCTAGACACAGTGATTTCCCTAAACAAGTCACAGTCACTGTTCTTATTGGTAGGAGAATAATAAGAAAGTATATGCAAAAAGGTTACTTTGCTTATCTTGAGTTTACAAAGAAAGAATTAGTGTTATCATCAGAATTTATCTCACTCCCAATAACTTAAAATCTAAGTCTAAAAAATTAAGTTTCAGGGCACAATTTGATCCATCTATCGGGTTATCAATGGTCCACTAAGCTAAATTAGGCAGTATATGGGGAAATTTAAGTAAACCCAAAATTCACCTTTTAGCACATTTCTTGTATTCCTATTTATGAAACATTAAATACACAGTGCTATTTAAACACATCTTCAGCAGTATTTTATTACTTGGTAATAGTTCAAATGCGGAAACATATGTACCTGCTGGTCATTTATCTTGCAGATAAACAACACAGAGAAATGCTTGAAAAAGTTGCTGTATTGAAATGGTGACAGACCACAACATTTGTTCTGCTAGCTCTGTGCTTTTTTTTCCTGAATAGCTGTTCACACTGGAGTCTGGCTTTCCCTCCACATGTTCCCATCCTTGTGCACAGCAATATAGCAAAATGAGCTCAGCCATTGCCACTGATTTACCACATAAGGATCTTGCCTGCTGCTGCTGGTGATCACTTCTGGTTAATGTAAAAATCATACTTCTCCTCCCATCCATGAATTCCTCAGCTGTTATGTCCTTACCTGTAGAATACAAATGAGAGATAAAACGGAGGTGTGAATCTAGCTTGCAGGGTTGTAGTGGGTAAAGACATCTTGTGAGTCAGCACGTACTGCTAATGCACATAGCTGGATTACAGAGGCAAAGTCAGTTGAGAGTGCATGCTCTGGTTGCTATGCCAGACATGGGCTATACTAATACAGTGAGAGATGTGTGGGAATGAGTTTTGCTGACAAGAGGTACAGCTTACATGCTGGGAGCAGTCTGTAACTCCCAAGGAGCTGTGGAGCCAAATTACAATAATTCCAAAACTGCTTAGTTCTTAGGTAGCTTTTTCAGGATGAATGCCTTTTCCTTGTTTGAAAAATGAACCACCATCTATGAGGCAAACCCACTTTTTACAAAACACCCTCAGTAACTATTTGAGAATAGCAAACAGAAGCAGCTCCATAATGATAATGAGTCTGTTAGGGCTCAGAAATGAATAAAATAATCTATATTATTTTTCACTATATGATATTTTAATAAACTAGTGCTTAATTGCAATGGTGAATGTATAGGCTCCCACTTCCACTTATTTGTCCTAAATCCTCTCCTCAAAGTCAATGTGTATAGTCCTCCCTGGTCTTTATTACCTGATGGCTATTTAATAAACCACAACAATCTCTGATATTGAAACCTCTGAAAGCTCTTGGTTTGCCTGCATTTGTCCTTTTTTAAGCCAGGTCTGCCAGAAGAGTAGTTTGTAGTCCGAGTGTGTAAGGCATAAGCAGAAGTTCTGCTGTGTGGTTATTTATACATTTCACAGCAGTCTTATAGGAGTGTTGCTACCTTCACCATTCCTGTCTTGGTTAAGTATTTGCAAGCTGTTTACCTCCCAGTTTAAAGCACTATGGTACAGGATTTATTTGCTGGATTCATTCCTTTTCCTTATCTGTTCCATACAGTTGCAGTACAAAGCTAGCCTGTCATTCACATCCTATGGATAAGCCTACATTTCAGTGACAGGGAATGTGAGATGATTAAATAAGGCTTTTAAAAATTTTAAAATTAAATTGCTAAATTTTGTCATTTTTCAGGATGAAAAACATTGCATGAACATAAATTTACAGTCAGTAAAGTGCCACCGTCAATTAAAAATGCTACCATTCTTGTTTTCCTAAAGAGTCTGTTTTAAGTACCTAGAGTTGCTGTAAACCAGGGGTCCTCAAACTTTTTAACCAGGGGGCGGGCGCGCGGATGCAGCGGCAGGCAGCCATCTGCGGCTGCTTGGTTTCCCCCCCAACACCCAGCGGGGGGGGGGGGGGGGGGGGGGGGGGGGGGAGCGGGGGGTCTGTAAATACCGGGGGCCGGATCGAGGAGCCTGGGGGGCCGTATCCTGCCCGCGGGCTGTAGTTTGAGGACCCCTGCTGTAAACCAAACCAAACCAAGCATGTTCTTATGTAAACCACTTACTTTATGAGTTGACATGGACTCTGTATAAAGTCTGTAAGTAACAAAACATGGTTTCAGTTTGTAAAATACAAACAACAAGGACTTTGCTAATGTGAATGTACCTAACCATATTTCATCTTACAACTTATGGTCCTGCAATAGCAAGAGGCAACGTACTCCAGGACTCAGATATCATTGCTGTAAGCCAGGGAGTATTCTTTTGTCTCCAAATGTTCATCCACGGACTCTGAAGATGTGAAAAAGCTCAGCTCTTTGTAAAAACTGTCAGCTTCATAAATAGGAATAGATTTGTTCTTCAAGACCAGAGCATTTACCTCTTCCTCATCAGGAAGAATAAATAGTTGGCACCTCCTTCAGAAAAGGGAAGAAGCCTCATGTTCACAGGCCTTGGTCCTCATGGAAGACTTGTATCACACTAATACCTGCTGGAGAGGCAGCAAAGCAAGCATGAGTGATCCAGGAGATTTCTGGAGTGCTTTATAACAACTTGATGACAGATTTAATCAAGGAGCCAAAGAGTTCCTGTCTTTGTGAAGATCTCCATTCTGCTGAATTTCATACTTACAAACAAGGAAGGACCGGTCAAGGATGTGAAGGTCAGGGTCAACCATGGCTGCAGTGACAATCAGATGCTGAAGTTCAGGATCCTGAGAGGAGGAGAAAAAGTAAAAACCAGGATTAAACCCCTATACTTTAGGAGCACCAAATTTTTCCTGTTCAGGGACCTGCTTGGAAGAATCCTATGGAAAACAGTCTTGGACAGAAGCATCCAGGAGACCTGGCTGATTTCGAAGGTGATCCATCCCAAAGATCAAGAATGGTCTGCTCCTGACAAGCTGGAAGTCAAGCAGGAGGCCTACATGGATAATAAAGTTGCTCCTGACAAAACTCAGACATTAAAAAGCAGTGCATAAGAGCTAGAAGTAGAGTCAAGTGTCCCAGGAGGAATTCAGATACACACTCTAAGCATGCAGGGATGGGGTTAGGAAAGCCAAAGTCCACTTGGAGTTGAATCTGGTGAATAAATTGAAGGCTAACAAGAAAGACTTTTATGGGTATATCACCAAAAAGAAGAATAGGAAATCTGTGGGCTCATTGGTGAGTGAATGGGGCAGGGAACCTGGTGACAAAGGAGATGGGAAAACCAACATACTTTGTGCTTTCTTTGCTTTAGTTTTTACTGGTAAGACTTGCTCTCAGGAATACAAGGCCACAGAGACCAGTGGGAAAGTCCAGAGAAAGGAATACTTAGCTTAGTGGAGAAGAACCAGATTAGGGAGCACTTAAAGAGATTGTACACACACAAGTCCATGGACCCTGATGTGATGTACCAACAAGTGCTGAGGGGGTTGGCTTGTACCATGGTGAGACATATCTGGATGTAGTTCTGGGCAACCTGCTGACCTTGCTCTGTGCCTGTGTTAAGTATGCAATACTCAGGTGTTTTGGGTGCAGTCTAACAGTGAGTGAGTATTTTGGAGGATCAATTGTTCATCAAAAAAATCATAAGTTTTTCATAGACTCATAGAAAGGTTTGGGTTGGAAGGGACCTTAAAGATTATCTAGTTCCACCCCCCCTGCCATGGGCAGGGGCACCTTCCACTAGACCAGGTTGCTCAAAGCCCCATCCAACCTGGCACTGAACACTGCAGGGATGGGGCATCCACAGCTTCTCTGGGCAGCCTGTTCCAGTGCCTCACTATTCTTATAATGAAGAATTCCTTCCTTGCATCTAATTTAGATCTACCTTCTTTCATTTTAAAGCCATTACCCCTTGTCCTGTCACTACATGCCCTTGTAAAAAAGCCAAAACATTTTGTAGAGTTTCTTCTTTTTCCCGTTATTGGCTGATCAAATGATCAAATAAGTTGACCAGTTGATCAAGTAGACATATGAAATTTTTCTTTAAATTATTCATTAATCTATTTTAAATTTTTCTTTCTGTCCGTTCTAATTATATGTGTAGTAGTTTCATACTCTTCCAGAAATATTGAAATGTGTGCTTAATGATATTCCAAAAGCAGCTGTATGATTTAGCAATATTCTATTTGGTTTCATGAAAAGTATCTTAAATGCTTAAAAATATAAGCTAATATGTGCAATGCTGTGCTTAATAAAGGTCTTTTTCCTTCTCTAATTAGAGTTGCTTAGTGGTATTTCAACTAGATCCAGATGTAACTTCACTGAGTTGGTCTTTCTAACTCAGATGAACATGGAAAAGCAGCACCATGGCAGAACACTGGGCTCTGAAATTTGTACTTATAACACTTTATTTCCATTTTACATGTCATTGTGGCCAGCCTGTGTCGTATGATATTGTTCAAGCTTGCTTCATAAGAACTGTAAGACAGGAACCACATTTTACAGTGGTCTTTGAAACATTGTGACTTTCAAGGTAATTTTTTCTTGTTATTGGAAGAGTGCAAAAGAAAAGCTCTTCACTTGCTGTAGAGAGGGTAAGCATAGACATGACATTTTCCACTCCTCCATGTACAATTACTGGACATTCTCTTTAATCAACACCAGAGGAAACCCATCAAAGCTTGCTTAGTAGTTTTAATTAATGCTTTTAAATTGCACAAAATTTTATGTAGTATCACACTTGCACGGTATGGCATCTGTTCTATTTTACATGTGATAGCCCTTGAGCCATTGCTATCTGCACAGAAACAATACATGTTAATAGTGCTGGTTGATGGGCATTATGTTAGGTAATGTGTTCAATGGGCCACAAATTAATTTCCATGGAAAAACATGGATATCAGAAGAATAGATTTTTTTAACCAGTTATGCTAAAGGTACCATCTAAAATGTGGACAATTAAAGTAGCATGTTCTAAAATTTTCCTATGCTTACCAAACATTAATCAATGTCTAATGTTTTTAGCACTGTAAAGTTTATTTACCACTGATTATTATACCTGACTAATAACACACATTCAAATATGGTAATAGTGCCTGCGTGATGCCTTTCTGTATGTTTTTTCAGGCTTTTTAGGAAGGATGACCTTTTCATTATAGGTACAGGTGTCTAGTTCAGTCAAGTTGGGGCAGGACAGGACACAGGACTCTTGAGATTGTCTTGTTGCATATGTATGCAGTAGCAGCATTCTCAAGACTTTTAGCTAAAATGCAGTATCATTCTCTAGTAAACCAGTCAATGAAGTGCCTTCTGTTATACATCATGGGAGCTAATATGTATTTGCATACTATTGTAACAAAATTTTAGGAGAGATTATTAATGCTGATGGCTCTCAATTAAGGGATTTCTGTTCTGCTGCACATTTCCTGCTCTTTCATATAGAACTGAAAGAAACTGAAGGCAGCAGACTGAAGTTTCTATGGTATTAGCATCACGGTTTTGACTGTAATAGAGTTGATTTTCTTCTCAGTAGCTGGTACAGTGCTGTATTTTGGGTTTAGTATGAGAATAATGTTGATAAAACACTGATGTGAGTGTTGTTGCTAAGTAATACTTACTCTAAATCAAGGACTTTTCAGTTTCCCATGCTCTGCCAGTGAGCAGGTGCACAAGGAGCCAGGAGGGAGCAGAGCCAGGACAGCTGACCACAACTAGCCAAAGTTCCATACTATAGAGCGTCATGCTCAGTATATATACAGGGGGAGGCTGGCTGGGAGCTGCAGATTGCTGCTCAGGGACTGGCTGGGCATTGGTCAGTGGGTGGTGAGCAACTGTATTTTGCATCTTTTGGGGTTTTTCCCCTTTGGGTTTTATTCCTCTCGCCTCTCTCCTTTCCATTACAATTGTTGTTGTTATTATTTTTATATTTTACTTCAGTCATTAAATTGATCTTATCTCAACCCTTGAGGTTTACCTTTTCCCCCTGATCCTCCTCCCCATCCCACTGCAGGGGGTGGGGGGAGTGAGCGAGCAGCTGGGCGGTAACTTAGTTGCTGGCTGGGGTTAAACCATAACAATCAGTTTCCAACAATAAGTTGGAAAGTGTTGAGCAGTGTCAATAAATGACACTTCGTTTAAACAAAATGTAGTACTGGGCTGTAGAAAGTAATTTATTTTAATATGCCAAGAAAAAGAAATTCATGCTTTTCCAAAACATAATTCCAAAAACATATGCTTTATATGTTTATAATGATGTTTTGGTTGAGAATCCTTCTCATAAAAGTAGTATTTTTGCCTATTTAAGGGTCTTATGGTACTACTGAATTGCATGAACTGTGACCACAAGTATTTATACGAGTGACTAACATTACATTTGGCTTATACAGAAAATTAGTCCTCAGGTTGCCCGAACACAGCTAGAATAAAGAGCAAAGGGGCTGGCAAGACCCCCTTGGTTCTTACTTTGCACTTCCAGGCCATTGTTCCAGATAAGAAGGCGGTGCCATGGAGTTACTATTTCCCACCCATCAGGAAATGCAGGAGGAGACAAGAAGCCACAGAAGGCCACAGCTGACCAGCTGAGGACATCGGCTAGTTCTTCTCCAGGAGCATGGTCTGCAAAGCCTGTGCCATCCCAGTATCAGCCTAACCTCTGTTATTTTTCTATGCTTATAAAAGAAGTTTGCAAAGCAGAGCTCATGGCTAGGTTGCAGTTCCTGAAGCCTGTGTATGGACTTTACAGAGGAACTTTGATTTGCTGCATTTGATAGGTGTTGAATTTCACTTCAGTCTTGTTGGGCAGCTTTCAACGAGATACCTCTCCACTGGGGATCCCCCATCAACAGAGCCCCCAAGGCCCCAGTGTGGGTCTGGAAATAATGAATCCATGCAGTGGCAGGCTGCCCTGCAGCAAGTCACCTGTTGCATCACTGATGTCAAGACTTCTTTTCTTTCAAAAAGAGTTCAAGGGAAGACTCTGTTATAAGCTTGTCTGCTTTTTTTATTTCCTGGCTAGCAGTCTGAAGCAGTAGGCTCTGTTCAGAACAATTTTCATAGAGGCTGAAGCTGCTGTTAATAGCACTTGAATTCTTAGCAGCATATTAAAGAGTTATTGAAGAGATTGTACCTCTCTTCCTTCCAAGTCTCTTTCCAAGGCAGATAATACATTTATTTGTTCAACAATATGCTAGAGAAGTCACTGATACTCATTTTGGAAAATCTCATGAAGTATCTTACTCTTTCCATTTCGTACTTGGAAATTGCCTATGGTGTTAATCTATGATATAGATAATACACTATGCCTCTCAAATTAAATGCAAAAAGAAAGTATCCATAACAGAAATGCAATTTTTGTAATGCTCAGTACAGTGAAAGCTGGCCCTTTTCCCTAGGTGAGAGGAAAAAAAAAAAAATAGGTTGCTTGTGCCCAAGGCAGTCCAGATGGAATCCCAGTAGGCAGCACACTAGTGTAAATTTTATTTATTTCAGGCAATGTGTGCTTCACATTTCTGTTATTTTTCTTTGCTTTCCTAACTATGGCATGCTAATACTCAATTACAAAGTCTTCAGGGATTTTTTTAATTTCCAGTGTGCTTTGTCATAAAAAGCTTCTACATTTCCCTTGTACTAAATATATGTTTACTTTATGACAAGACTGGTTTCAAACCACTGCACAATGCTTTTGTGTTTCTCTATGCTTCAATATGGTTGAAATACTACATATTATGCCAAATAAAATACCTCAGGTAGCAAACCATCTTATCTTGTTACATTCTTTAAAGTAATTTATGTACGCTCTGCTGTAACAACTTTCTGGAGCTCAAAATATAAATCTAGGTTGTCATGGATACACGCATGAGAAGGCTTTCTTTATAAATATATTATGAGTCTGACAATTTATTTTTAGTACATAAAAGTAGAATTTATTTTTTTTAAAGATGTAATATATAACTAGGGTCATTATTGGTTGCTCTGATTGCACTTAGATACAATTTCTTTTTCTTCCTGTTCATCATCTCAAAATACTTTTAAACATTGAAGTTTATGTGGATGTCAAAATGGCTGATGAGAGCCCTGGGCTTTTCTCTCACCTGTTTGGCTCCCTTATTTGTACCAAGTGTGCCTGAAGTGGAATTTGTATATTGCTTACTACCAAGTCAGAAAGTTAGGCTTTTTTATCTAGCACAGGGTCCAGCAGTGCTTTCAGGTCTGAAGATATTTCAGCTGGCATTTTTCTCTCCCAGCAGTTAAACTGGATACAGTAATTATAAGATGTAGCTGGATAAGCTAAATAATTCATGGAACTTTCGAGTCAGTACATATGTTATATTTTGCTTCCCCTTCTCTGCTACATCAGTAGTGCAAGAGGCAATGCCCTATACGTGGGTTTCTGTTACTGGTGATTATAAAACAGAAGTTTAGAAGCCCGTGATAAAAAAAAAAATAATTAGGAAAATAGATTTCTGAGAATAATTCACAGTAATAAAATAAAAGTATACTAAGAAAAATATGCTTTTAACGATTTTGATCTTTAGATTTTTACAGAACACCAAACAGAGAAGCTAGTTTAGAGCTCTCAAACTGGGTGTGTCTTGTTATAAAGTAAACCAAAATAAAATGAAGTAAATCCTTAAAGAGGATAAATGGAGGATTTCATATTATAAGCACAAAATGTTAACAATTATGTAGAAAATCACATTTCTTCCAAGAGTACATAAATATTAATCTCCTGCTTGTTGCATGAACAGTAGTGGAAAACTAGATTGTATTTAGAATTTGTGCAGTTCTTGTCATGGAAACGTTATCATGGAAAATCTGTGAAAAATTCCACATATGAAAATATACTCCCAAGAGCTGACTTGTTTGGAGTTTGTATCAAACATCAAACAGTTTTGAAAAACAGATCTCAGAGATGTTGATCCAAATACTTGTATAGATGTTCATTGTTATTTTCCAGAAGGCATTTCTCCCAAGAATTTCTAATTTGCTTATGTTTGTCCAGCTTCAATAGTCAGTTTTGAGTTTTTTCCTCTCTGAATTTGCTTAACAGCTGTAGTACAGTGATAGATAAATCATATCCATAGATGCTCTTTTCCATTAAGAATCAGGAAGTCTTTTTTATGAGTCTGAAAAATAATTCATGACTTGTGTTCTAAATATAACAGATACTTTATACGTAACACAATAGAGGTATAAAGTGTAGTGCCAACAAACCAGGAAGAATCTGCTTGCCTCCCAGGACTAAGGCATTAATCACAAAGCCAAAATATCTGACAGTGTATTAAGAAAGTGCTAAAAATGTGAAAGAGAGGGTGAAATCAGTCCTGGAGAAAATCTGTCATTTGTTAAAGCTGCCAGCATCACCATTGTTTGATGAAATATAACATGGGATTACTACATTAGGAAATTGCTGTCTCTCAAATTTATTTTCGATTTCTAGTGGTAGAGAAAGGGCCTAAAATACAATATACAGGTACTATGTTTGCTTGTGATTTGAAAATGTTACTAATAAGGATTCCTAAGTAGGTGTAGAATTAGTAAGTTGTACAAATCATGGAACTGAAATAACAGAGTGTTTTAAAAATAACTAATATGCTATGCCTGTTGGATGTTACAGGACAGTCTACAATGAGGACATTAACCTGACAAAGACTGCTTCAAAAAAAGCTCCTCCAGAAAAGCTTTCCAGCAGCTTTATATTGTCAGTGGGGTCTGTCCATTTAGTCTTGGTATGAGTGGCTAGAGTTTTATAGTAGTGATAGGGGAGCCAGAGCACAGTACAGTGTTAGAAAACGCATATTTAAAGGCTATTGCAGAGACCAGTTGCATAACTGTGTGACATTTACTCTTTCCTTTTCTTCTGCTCGGTTTTCCTGCTCCTGTGGATTCTGCTGTTGCTCTGTCTGAATAGTTATGTGTATTTTCTTTGGAGATGTGGAAAAGTATGGGCAGCTTGTCTCCTTAAATAAACAAGTAGTTCATCTGTCATGAGTAGTACTACAGTTGTCCTCTACCAAAAAAAGATAGGTTCTTCGGCAGTGCAGTTTTATAGTCCAAATCCACTCTGCTGTCTGGTTTGAGAGTGTAGAACTGCATGAATAGGGAACTAGTGTTGATACTTAGTACGGAGGTTCACAAATACTTAAAACACTACATCCCCCAGTCCACGCCACCCCCTAAAGTAACACGGTTTGGACAGGCATTTTTGGAGTATAAGTGATGGATTTTCAAATGGACTCATTTAATTAACATATAAACTGTGAAACAGATGTGTTGCAATGGAAAAATAATAATGAGGATTTAGTTTCTGATTTCCTGATTTCTGTGGTTTCTTTTAAGCAAGGAACTAAACTGTGCTTTTACATTCAAGCAGGAAAAGGGTTTAAATCCTGTAACAACAACAACCACAAAAGCAACTTAAAAAAGGTAAGCAGGGGTTTTTTTTCTATCTTTCCAAGAAAAAAAAACAACTGGAAAATGTTTCCTCCTGATGAGCAGTTTTCCTCAGTAATTTCCCAGGTATCTACAATCCTAGAACTTCAGAAATACATCATTTATATCAGATACCAAACTCCAGTAAAAAACTAGTTATAATATAAGACAGTATGAGAGAATGACATGTTTAATGGTGGTATATGTGCTTGATAGGTTTGAGTTTTCTGTCAGAACTAGAAGGATTTTTAGTAAGCCAGTGCAGACCATTTCTCTAATTTCTACAAGCATCTGCCTTGGTGCCTTCAAACAGCATCCCCAGGAAGTGGTTAAGCAAGTGCAAGCTGAGACTACAGCTTATTTGATGTTCTTTTTACTGTTGCCATCATCTGGCACTTTTTGTGTCACCCATCTGTTGTATCTGGGTAGGAAACTAGATTACTGTCTCTGGAGGGCACTACCTACTTTTCCTACAGCTTTGATCAGTGATCATTCTAAAAAACCCCAAGCTTTGATTTTGTCCCCAATGTGCCACTGAATGCAAATACATAATAAATGCAAGAGACACTGTGGAAAACATCTATATTGCACCATCCAGAGTTTGTCACTGTCCAGGTGGGCTTATAATTGTCACAGTGAAAATGTAAGTGTAAAATTGCAGGTGTTTGTGAGCCCAGGATATAACAAGAATGTCTGTGGACTTGGTTTGTGACTTTAAAAATAAATCAGAACAAAACCTGCAAAATGCTAAAAATAGGCTTGATTAAGATGGTCAGTTTGAAAATGTATTTTAAAGTAGACCTCAGGAGTTATTTATATGTATTTGAAAAGCAAAGTGTGGCTTTGAATTTCGTAGCACAACTTGTTCCAGATTTTGCCACTCCCCTTTTGTTTAACTTCATGAAGATCCCAATCTCACACCTTTCCTTGTGTTATTCCTTAAAAGAAAAACACAAATTGCACAAGAGATGCAGAGGATCAGCAGCTCTGTAAGTTGTCTTACCACTGCCTGCTAGAAAACATTGCTGCTCAGAATGTGAGGGAAAAATACAACACTTGTGCAAGTTCTATTTTCCAGTGAGTCTAAAACTTAACGTGAAGCATTTCCTAATAAATGTTCAAGTATACAGTTAGTTAATTTGTAGCAGCTATGTAATAAGCATAATTTTAGCTTTTTTCCAAGGACTTTCTGCTGTTCATTGCTAGCACTACACCTGTATGTGTTAAACTGATGTGACAGCCTTCCTGTAGCTGCTTCTGTGGTGCTGCCTGATGTGTCTGTCTGTTCTGGGCCATCAGTCATTGAGGTCTTCCCTCATGGGTGTGAGGGTGCTCCGGTATAGTCTTTCCACTTACGGTGACAGAACTATTCACTGGCAGACACCCTTCACCATAAGCACTTGGTGGCCAGATTAGTTCCTCAAACCAATGTGAGTGCTGGTACACAGCTAACTAAGCACCTGGGGAAAGTACTAAAGGCAGTGCAGGATTAGCTGTCTGCACTAGTGAATGCTGAAGATGATGAAAAATTCTCAGGAAAGAAGCAGGTCAGTAATGAAACACCAAATATGCCCAACCCTGCAAGTCTGAGCCAAGTGGTTGCAGGAGGCTGAATCATCAGGGATCGTGTGTGCTTTAGGGTACAGCCTTTGCCTTCGGGAGGACGGTAAAGTTGGTGTGTGGGATGCATGCAGATATGCAGTACATGAGGAAAATATAATTTGATTTTCTTTGTTCTTTATAACCTCATAGCAGAAGGCAATAGAGATGTTTGTAACTCTTTGACACTTTCAAAGGATGCTAAACTACTTTCCAGTTCTGGAGGACTGGGAGCTGAGAAGATGGTCTTGTTACACACTGCACCTGTCTGCAGCAAATGAAGAGAATTGCCCTCTTGCAAGACAGCTGGTGTGTAGGGTCTTTGTTGAAATGCTTAAAAGTCAGGGTGAATTGCTCCCTTTCTTGAGGTTTCATTTTTTCCCCTGCATTTTATTTACCAAGATAATCAACACTAGAAAATGTTTCCCATTTATCTATAGGAAAATATTACACCAACATAACTCAGTGAAGTTGATATGTGAGCTGGAAGTGATAGAGAAAATGAAGTTACAGGTCAAAGCTGAGAAAGCATTAACACAAAGTGAAACAGCACACATAGGAACATGATGGCCAAGATGGAGAAACTTTTAGCATGAAGAGAAGTCTGAATGTTTGAGCAGCCTAATTTCTGTCGTATGCTGTAGAGGTTACAGAACTAACAACTTGCCTACACTTGAAAGTCAATTTAAATTAAGATAGATTGTAATGTAAAATGCAGTATTTGTTTCTAAGTAACAATCAACCATGGACATTTCTAGTCCTAAAATAAAAGTGTAATATGCCTATGTATTTTAATTCCTTTCAAAGATAAACTCTAAAAGGCTGCAAACTGCAATTAAAGAGGAATGTGTGGTGAAATAACACCATTCAAGGCTACAGCTTCAGTAGTTAGGTGTAGGTAGGCAGAGAGGAACTGAAAGTAAAATGGTGCAAATTATCAGCGCTTTCTGCCAGTAGCTGCAGAAGTGAAACCACAAATAATGGTGAAGTCTCCTTGTGACAACCTCAAACTTCCATTTTCTGTGTGTATAGTCTGACTTTGAGCCTGCACCTCCACGTGCTTGTTTTGGGGAACAATCTAACAGGGTCTCTAAGAAAATACCTCTGACAAGGGAGCATTGGGTATGCCTGCACTGCCCAGATCACCTGCTGTCTCACAAGTCCACTTCCCCTGGCTCTCCTGCTGTGTGCTGTGGTACCCCCAAGACGTCTTGCAGCAGCCCAGCTAGGTGCTTTGCCAGGCAAAAGCCGGATGCAGATCAGTTAAAGTTGACCTCAAGGTGGTAATGAGGATGTGAATAAAATAATTGAATCGTATTTGATATTCATCACACACCTGTAAAATAGGAATATTTTATTCTGGCTTTTCAGTCAGTTGCCAAAAGCCATAATTTATATGGTGTATATATATATATATGTGTATATATATATATATATATACACCATTTATGTTTGTGCTTGAAATATCTACAGAATTGTCTGCATCTAGGACAAAGTATTTAATAAACATTTAGTAAGTATATAGACTTTACATTAATATATGTGACTGTGTCTGGGGCAGAGGGAGTAATGGATATGAGCACGTGCAGAAGACCTGTGAAATACCTCAGCAAAGGTAACAGCACAGAAAGCTAATCAGGCATGCTGTGAATAGGCAACATGCAAGAACAGTAGTGAAATTTTATGAATTATCGGTTGAGTTAAGCTTCAAGAAAACCTGGTCCATTAAGATGTTACAGCACAAAATTAAGCATAGTTTATCCAAACTTTATACTTACCTTTCTATGCTCTGATTTTTGCAAGAAATGACACAAAAGGAAGGCAACTAAATTAAAATATGAGTGTGTTGAAAAAAACCTAGTACTGTCATACATACAGGCTTCTCTTCATTGACGTAGTGTTCAGTATTGTTTAGCTTACAGACCTGCAAAGTGACTGAGTAGTAAGATGACCAATTTCTTGACTATACCTGTTACATGCTTAGTTAGTTAGCTGACTTCTAAATGAAAGCTTCTGAAGTACTTCTTTCTCTATTGCCATCCTGCCATTTCCTCTACAAACCTAGGAAAGAGCCAAAGTGTGTCATGAAGAACTACCACCTCTACTTCACCGTGCCTCTGTAGTACTCCCATGATGAACACTCCCAGCAAAGGGGCACAAGGGTAGCTCTATTTTCTCTGCTATTTGTTACCCCACTGCGCAGTGCAAGCCCTTGGGGAAGCAGGAAAGGTGCTCCAAGAGCAGGGAAGCCTTGGCAAAGTGACTCTATAGCTGCACCATGTAGATGTATCTTTCTTCTCACATCTGTTGATGTAGATGGCAAATACAGGTGTGGTATCACATGAAAACTCTCTTGCCACTGCCTGATGTTTGTCCCCAGTTATGTGGCAGCCAGACAGAAGAGGTTGCTTTCTACCAGGCTGACCAATACAACTTTCTGGTTTCCTTGTCCTGCCCTTTCTGCTTTTCATTTACACAGTGTCTCTTACTTCATAAAGGAGTTGTTAATGAGGCAGGATAGGAGAGCAGTGCCTAGGTTTGTAGTCCATAACACCTTTCTGTTAAATGTTTGCTCTCAGGTTGAAAATGTTGGACATTTCTTGTGTGCTGAGAGTGGTCTTTATGTTAATGGGCTTCTCAGCAATTTTTCATTCTGTAGCATTTCCAGAGGTATTAAATTTACTGTATCAGAGCTTTCTAAGTGTAGGATTATTATCACGTTAGATGGCAGGCATCTACAAAGAGGTGCTCTTAAAAATGCCTTCCATGAACAACAGGTTTAAGAAGAATGGAAACATCTCTGTATTGCAGGAAGTAGTGGAATTTGTCTTCTATTTGCCGTGCCTTCCTATGGTGCCAAAGGTGGTCCTTGGCAAGAGATGATGAACTAGATGTGAATACTGAAGGTACGGTAAGCATGCTTCAAGGATGAAGTGTTTTAATATGAAAATGGCAGCTTTGACTTTTAGCTCTAGCAAAGTAGGAATTTAAACCCTAGTGGGATTACTACGCCTTTGCATCTCCTAACGGGGCTCTCATTGTAGAATGGCTGAGCTGAGAACTTGCTTTTTCCAACAGAATAGAGTAAGAGATTCAAACTCTGGCTTTTTCACTGAAGTGATAAAAAGCCCTCAAAACCAAACAGAAACCATCTCCCTATCTTTCACTAACTCAAAAAGAGCTTTTCAGAATTTGCTTCTTTACTTCCTAACCCTTCACCATTTATGCCTACCAAAAACTGGTGGAGGCTGCTGCCAAGACAAAGAAATCTTCTTGATTGATTTTTCTCAAATTTACCTCAAAAGCCTGAGAATCACGGCAGTAATGCTTATAGGTAAAAGACATACATTAAAGTTAAAATGATTTAAAGTGAAGACCAAGCAGGGATTAAATGATCTATCCAAAGGCAACCAAGGAATTCGTGGTGGAAGGTCCCATGTCATTGTCATGTCCTGTCTGTCAGAGCTTCTTGCTGCCACTGACAGAATATTCTTGCACTCTATTTCTGCAAATACAAATGACTAGGCAAGGCACAAGGCCATGGAAAACAGGCCTGTGAAAGAAGACTGTATTAAACACTGCACCACATAACGGCTCTTGTCCCTAAGGTACTATTTGCAGAAGAAGGCAATGATAGAACTCGCCTCTAAGACGGGAAGCTCTGTGGAAGCTAGAAGATACATTGGGCTCACTATTTTTAGTTTATTAAAGCTATCTGTTATGTTTCTTTATTGTCTTCAGCTCTCTAGCCTCCTCAGAGATTTGTTACTCCACTCATGGAAAAGAAGGGCAGCATGCTATGATTCCTCTGCCTTCTTTGTCCCTAGCACGTAGGCTGAACATTTTGGTTTATTGCAGATGCTTAATGCAAAACAGATGTGAAAGGGTCAAGGTGATGATGAGTCTGGTACCTTCCCAACAAACTCTTTTCTGACCTTCAAGGTTAAAGAAAAGTTATCAGCATGGGGAACAGGGGAAAGGCATGGTCTTGGGAGTGCTGGGAGTCCTTGTTTCTGATCTGTTTGATTCTTTTATTTTCTTTCTACTCTGAACCCCAAAAGCTTAATCATTGGATATTATTACCTTTATAACAGAGCAAAGTTACCATGCCACACACATTTTAAGGTTCATGCTGTTTAAAGTCGGGATTATTTTTTCCACCTATTTAATGTTGCTTCTTTAATGGAGCCTTAGAAAAGTAGTTTCAGAAAATTACATTTACTTGCTCATGTTCCGTTTCATTATCAACAGCAAGGGCTTTTCCCTCCTTTTATAAAACAAAGACATTCAGAGCTCAAGCAAGAAGGCATTTAAATATGTATCATTTAGCCTAACTGACCAGTCATGATCACAATTCAGCTGCACCAGTTTTGTCTCAAGGGCATGGTTCCTGGTGTTCTACCCATTCCGTTCCACAGACAACCTGTGTTCTGGTCTCTGCACCTTTGGAGTTTCTTAACTCTGCCATATACAATGGGGATGGAACAGGTGAGAGAGCTCTTCTGGTGCATAGTCATCCTTGCACTATGTTCTGGGACATGATGTTCGGGGCAGAAGAATTTTTTATCCAACACTGAAGCTGAATAAGATCACTTATACAGGTTTTGAGAGGACACAGTGAGGAATAGCTGGCTGGCATGCATGTGTTCAAAACAAGCATAAAGGTACTGGGCTTCCACCTCAATGCACACGGGCTTCTTCTACGTGGAACCCGATATACAGGCTTTGGAGGTTATTTATTTATGTACAAGGGCAAGATTTCCTTTGGAGAGGAAGACTGGGGTGTAAACACCAATCCTTTCCCTGCTCTACTGGGATAACTTCAGTGTTTTTAGGCTCCTCCGTTTACCTCACAGGATCTGATGGTATTGACTGAGGTATTGAGTTTCTCTGTTCTCCCCAGAGTTGTCTGTCCTTAAACAAAGCTTAAAAAGCAAACCAGAAGTGTTGTTTCATGTTGGAGAGTTTTAGACCTGTGACCCTACGGCAAACCATTATAGACGGCAGCAGGTAAACCAGGCAGGTTAGCATAGCCTCATGGAAAAAATATTCTTCATCTCTTTCCCCTCATTTGGAGAATTATTCAGCTTTTGCTGATGAATGTAAACACAATTATAAGAATAAATTATAAATAGAGGAGAAAAATATGTGCACTATGGGTATTAGAAGAAAATATGAAAATGGCAGATCAATGAATTCTAGCCAAGTAAATTGAATGTGTATTTTCTAATCGGAGCTGCGAGAAATTTAAACTTTACTGACAAGTGGCTGTTTTCCTCCTTCATCTGAGTAAAAACCAGTCATCACTGGCAAAATGAAAAATTCCTATTGCCTTTCAAGACATTTGCTTTTGCATTTTCCAGATCTTCCCTCATGTAATCTTCATTGCCTCCAAAAAATAGTGGGGAAAAGGGATTTCCCCTTTAGCTGCAGAGCTGGCACGAAGAGTATCTTACCATTAGCTGGGAACACCAGTTAGTGCCCCAAATGGAACCATGCTCCCCTATACTTGAATTGCCACAGCACTGTTGCTTCATGTGTGTGCCTGTCTTTAACAGAATTATCCTGCACACAGATTTAATATTAAAGTGAGCTGAATTTTGAATTTGTTTTGTTATCTCCTTTGGGGTTTATGGTTTTTTTCTTGTCCTTTCTGTTTTTCAGAATGTGGATGTTAACACTCACACTCACGGCACAGTTTCTAACTGCTGCTGCTTCCTACTAGGGCACCAATACTATGCCGGATCAATGAAACTATGCTTTCTGGGTCCATTATATCAGTAAATCAAGTGTGAATTAATTTTTTCCCCTCTCAGTCTTTGCTGTCTGAGCGTTGGCCCCTCCCCTCATGCCGGTCTCCCTCTCCTCGCAATGCTTTGGGGAAGAAAGTGCAAGTGCCCCTCCGCTTGCTTTATTTAAATTATCTCCTTTCTGCCCCGCTTTTCGCCCGGGGAAGCGGAGGAGCGCGGCGAATGGCTCAGCCTGCCTGGGAGCGCCGAGCCGGGCCGCTCTCTGAGGAGGGCAGGCGGGAGAGCGCGGCAGCAGCCGCTCCCGCCGCAGCCTTTTTTTTTATGCGAGCTGCCCCTTTCCGCTCCGCCAGCGCAGCCTGCCCTGAGCAGCGGGCTGATCGCCTCCATCCCGCCGCATTTGGTATGCATGAGCACTGCCGTTCCCACGCAGGAGGCCGCTTTCTCCGGCAGGATCGGTGGCCGCAGCCGCACCGCCCGCCCAGCCCAGCCCCCTGCCCGCCTCGGGCGAGCCCTGCCCTGCGGCACCGCGGGCGCGGGCGGGATGCGCGTGGGGTGCCCGCGCCCCGGCGCGCGGCTTCCGCGGTAGGCGCTGTCAGGTCCGCGTCGCGTCGCCCGGTGGGATCTGTGGAGGGTCATGAATCAGACGGATGCTCCCCGGCCACTCAACTGGACCATCCGGAAGCTGTGCCATGCCGCCTTCCTCCCCTCCGTCAGACTTCTTAAGGTACGGTGACAGCCCGCGCTGGGAACCCGTGTCTGCCGCTCCGCACCTGCCCGGAGGACCGCAGGCGCTGTTGCTGGAAAGTTGATTCAGAAATAGTCCCAACTTTACTGTTAATTAGCTTCTCTGCTGCTTTTAAAACCCCTTGCGAGTACCTGCAGATACCAAAATTACGTGTCTGTTCTCCACCCAATTCGGCGTGTTTGTCAGTCGAGGAGGGTCTGTAAGAGGGGTGGAAAGGGAGTAAGGGGTGGTGGACATCATCTGTGCTTCTGTTTGCCTTGCCGTGAAAAATCCAAGCCTTGAACTTCCAGGAATCAAGAAAAAGAGTCTGTTTCTAAGGTGTGTTCCTTTGTCAGCAGTCCTCTGCTACCCATTCTTTAGGGTTATCTAGTCCCTTGGAAACACCTGAAGGTCCAGTACTCAGACCACCTTGTAAGTGGAGCAGTATGTGAGTGGACAAAAATTGCCTCTGTTTGTTGAAAGCCGTGTGTAGGAATGGGGTCAGGGAAAGACTGGCAGTGCAGACAGAATCAGTGAAACTTTCTAATGATGATTTTTTGTTTAAACCAAGTGGCACAGTTGTGAAGGTGCTTTCCAAGGTGTGTCTAAGTGTGCTTTCCTCGGAGATAATTAATAATTATTTGGAAAAAAAAAACATCATTTGGGATTATGGACAGTGGAGGGCTTTTAATCTCAGCACGCAAAGTACCACTATCACTGCCTATCCCACTGAAGCCATTTTAGAGGCATTTGTAACCGGAAAACAAAACATCTTCATTCAACTTCCTGATGAAAAAAGGATTACATTAAGCTGAAAAGTCTTCTTTGTTCTTGGAACTTCTTAATTAATTGGATTATACAATAAAAAATCAAACATATCGTCAGGTCCCTTTAGGCTTCTGCACCTGTAAGATGTTTTATAAAATGCTGGTTATAAAATGACACAGATTATCTCGGTTCATGAGTAAGTTGGCTTTGAAATCAATATGCAGCCAGGTAAGCCATGGCTATTCTAACAGTGTATTAAAAGGTAATGTTTGATATAACCATTTGATTTTATGTGGGTAGCTCTGAAATTAGGTCAGTCCTTACTAATGCAACATATTTGAACAGAAGTGTACTATATGGTAGTGCACTTAGCAGGCATATGTTGCACATACAGTTACTGTATATGTGATGTACAAGTGACCATACTGTGTATCAGAACACGTGTTTGTCACATCTGGGCAGGAAGGGTCTACACTAGAAAAATATTTCTGTTTCCAAACCAGATGTATGGCTCCTGGGAGTTACATTGTGGGCAGCACCACAGAACAGAAGAAAGATCAAAATTAGATTGCTGAAAAATCAAAATACAATGAACAAAGCAAATCAGAGAGTGGTGCTGATTCTTTTGAAAAGTCTCTCCCCCCACCCCACCCCCCGCCCCGCCCCCGCCCAAAAGCACACATTAGGATATCCATACTTCACAAGTCAGATACCTCTAGGAAAACGTAATTTTCCCAAGGTGTGAAAACTCAGATGTGGGGAATTTTATTATTATTCTCAATATCAGGAAGGAAAAAAAAAGTTTGCAATATGTCTTTTTTTGGCAGACAAATGTTGCCCCCTGTGTATGGTTTCTCTTCATTGCACGTTTTAAGGGTGAACATTACACTTAATTATTAAAAAAGCTGACTAAAATTTATTTTATGATGCTACAACTATAACCTTTTAGGGCTGGATATGGAGTGGACCCTGCAGAGTTAACAAAAGCAGGGCAAATAACTAGAGATAAGCAACCTCGAAAGGCACGGAGGGGTGTGTGGGATGTGGGAGAGACCACAGCAAAGGAGGTGGGACTGGTACCTTCCTGAGCTGATGAGCAAAACTGGCTGATTGGAGAGGGAAATGCATATATCAGCATCTTCAAGACTCCCAATCAGCTTAAAATTTTGCTCATTTGTGTTTTATTATTTAACATACAATAAGCAATTCACATCAAAGTAGGGCCCATTGTCCTAATTCCCCAAAAGAAAATAGCCAACCTGAAGAATTCTCCTGTCATAAAGAGCTATTAAGGACAGTGTGTGATAACAGCAGCATTAAATTACCAGATAAGCAGTATATTTTCCTGTTTTTCTCAAGGAATTTTAAAAATTTCATTATACAGATTCACTCATTTGAAGGGTGTCTGTATGGTTTTGTCTTTCATGTCTTTCTCAAAAAGAACACACCCCCCCCTTTTTTTTTTTTCCCCCCTGTAAGTGTAAGGTGCTCATGTAAATCCACAAACATTGGAAAGGCAAGTGCAATAATCTGAGCTCATTTTTTAATTGCCCAGTTTCCAAACAGATTAAGTAGTCTTAAGGTCTAATGCAATATTGTTTTTCAGTACACATCCAGTAGACCCTTTTGTCTACAGCCTTTCTCTGCAGAAAATGCCCTCAGTAACAGCATAAACTTGGCAAAAGCTGATACGTTCTGGCATATTTTTATTATCATCTGCTTTATCCATGGTTGCCAAACTCTATTTCAATGTAACTGGCAAATTTATTTAGAGTAAGAGAACGTAAAATATCATTGTGTCTTTGTCGTCTCCATGCTTTGTTTTAGTTTGCCAGAACAAAACAACTAAACGATGTCAAGTTCAAGGATACACTTTTGCCTGCACTTCTGAGAGATAGCAGAGATTTCCTGCTTTACACATGAAAAAATCACAGTGGCATGGCCTGGACCTTGCTAGTAAACAGCATGAACTTTTCAATTCATTCCATGTCTTCTCAATGAGAAGTTTAAAATTCTTATCCTGTGGATGTAATTTTAAGTGTAGCATCAATGCTTTCATACTGATGGATCTGAATAACCACTGGAATCTAGGACTGGAATAGAGGCTTCTTACTTTCTGTTACTCACTAACACTGTCTTGAAATTACTGCTTTTAAATAAAGAATAAAAGGTGCTATTCCACAGGTATGCTATGCTTTTATTTTCTTCTGTTGAAATCATGTGCAGTGCTCAGTTGCCTGAGCTGACATTTGATATGGCTTTGGCCACAGCAGCCTCATTTAATTTAGATAAACTAAGATCATTTGAAGATGCTGTCCAGCTTTGCTCCTTGTGTTTTCCTTCCAGGTGTGTGTTGCTGTTCTAACCCACTTCACTAATGCCCTCATGTTTAGGTATGGTTTCATAAGCCTGTTTTCTCAGTTTTTCATTTTCTAACAGGCACACAGATTACTAGGAGCTGTATTTGAAGTACAGATTGAAACAAATTGTGGGGGAACATTTTTACAGTTCGTGTCATCAGTTTATCCTTCACTGCTTGAATTTTTTCCCCTAATAAATTTTTCTAGTAGCATGTTCCATGCTGGTACTTTTTGTAGTTGTTTCAGTATGGCAGTTGTTTCAAACACACACTAATGGAACATTTAATGTCTTCCCATCTGAGGTAAAAGGATTAAGAAGTGTCTTGAGCACACCTGCAGAGAGGGTGTCTTTGTGCCTAGAGGGGAACTGCCTTGTCCTGACACAGTTAGGTGAGTCTCCAGAGGTGACTTTATGGCAGTGACTTGTTCAATTTCTGTTTCTCTAATTGAACCCTGTTTTTTTTGTTCGGCCAAGGTTTTGTTGCCTTGATACTTTTTTGTTTCCTTTAAGGAAGGGTTAATCTTAGTGGCAAACAGTCCTGATCTACTTTGCACGATTGTGTGTGTAAGAGCTATTGTTCCAATTGCAGAAAGCTCTGGCAGTCACATATCTCTTTGTTTTATGGTGGAAGAGAGTTTCTGAGTCTCCACATGCCAGAAGAAATTGCTTTCCAGGAAAGCAAGTCCAAATGGCAGGATTTAGAAAAAACAGACATTTTAGAGCAATGTTGTATCTCTTAAAAAATTAATGAATGATCTCATGCTCAAGACTTCACTCAGAGGACCCAGTGCCCCAGGAGAGACTGCAGATGTTGCATTTCTGCTTGGGGCAGGTATGATACATGCCATGGGATCAAGGAACAAGCAATACACTAAAAAAACCCCACCCTAAACTGAGAGGACAGAGAACACTGAAAAATGAAAAGTCTGTATTTGTAATGCACAATAAGCTTAACACCACAGGTTTAGAGACATGCGTGTGTAGAAGTACTGTACTAAACATTTGGAATGCAACAAATTACCCAGCCTATATGTTCTTAATAAAACTACTGACTTTTTTTATCATGAATTTGAATTGTATGTCAGTAAGTAGACTTGGAAGGTACAAACTTTGGAAGGGCCAGAGGAAAGGAAACACAGTGAATCAGAAGAAATGCTGGAGAAAATGTTTTGGATAATTTTTCCCAGCATACAGATCAGTAAAAATGCCTGCTCAGCTCTGCCAAATGAATACAAAGAATATTTATCTAACCTGTGCAGCAGCTCCAGGAACTGCTGGAAGCTTAAAGAGATAGAGTTCTTACCAAATGAGGAACTTGATCTTATTTTTGTCAATTATTTTTATTTGATTTCCCTACCAAGAATGCATAACGTAACCCAAGAGAAAACTAAAAAGCTAAAAAATGGTTCATTAGGTTGAGATATGGTGTCTTTTAAGTGCTACAGTATATACGTATGAAATTCTGGCAGGGCTGAAATGTGCAGAATAGAAGTGTGGAAAATACTTCTTCTGCTACAGCAAGTTTGGTTACGTCCATAAAGAAGGTATCTACAGGAATAAAGACTGGGAAACACACAGCAGGCTTTATTAAGATACGTGCTGAAACACCACATTGTTCAACAGCTTAAATAGATAAAATGTCATTGCTATTTGATTACCAAATACAACTTTATTTCTGGAAACTTTTAAAAAATCTGATTTGGTAAACTGAATGAAAAATGTGTTTCTCCAGAAAGGTGGAAGAATGAAATGTGTTCTTTATAACATAGCAAATATTTATGCTTCCAAACCCTCTACTGTGATAAAAAGTGACTAAAGCTGTGTCTTTCAGAGATTATTTTATTCCTCATGTAGATTTGAAAAAAAAAGGTTATTGGACTGATATAACAGTCCAGTAACTCAGGGAAGATACGGTTGATAAATAATTTTTTTAATTACTTGTAAGTAGATTTGTGTGCCATAATCATGAGATGGTAACGTTAGATTGTGTTGTGGTCTTCAGAAACAGTAATGTAAGCCTTTTGTGCTGTTTTATTCACTATCAATGAGAAAATGAGCAGAAACCTAGACACAAAGGGAGTAAAAATGTGTAGATTTTTTTCTCTTAGCTAGTCTTTTGATGTCTAATTGGCAGTGGGGTATTTTGGTTTATCACTGCTTAATAGTTAAGAATTGATTCTGATTATTATTTTAGTTAATTTAGCATACCCACCTTTCAACTCCAGAGGTGTGGTGGTTTGAACCCAGTCAGCAATTAAGTACCACACAGCAGCTCATTCATACCCCCCCAAGTGGGATGAGTAGATGAATCAGGAAAAAGGTAAAACTCATGACTTGAGCTAAGAACAATTCCATAATTGAAATAAAATATAATAATAATAATAATAACAACAACAATAACAACATTTGTAATGAAAACGGAAGAGAAGAAAAGAGGAATAAAAACCCAAGGGAAAAAAACCCCAAGTGATGCACAACACAAGTGCTCACCACTCCTGACCGATGCCCAGCCAGTCCCTGGGCAGTGATCTGCAGCTCCCAGCCAACTCCCCACAGCTGATACACTGAGCAGGAGCTCTGTGGTACAGAATATCCCTGTGGCTAGTTGAGGTCAGCTGTCCTGGCTCTGCTCCTGCCTGGCTTCTTGTGCCCCTGCTCACGGGCAGCGCATGGGAAACCGAAAGCTCCTTGATTTAGGGTAAGCACTACTTAGCAACAACTAAAAAACATCACTGTGTTATCCAACATTATTCTTACACCAAATCTAAAACATGGCACCGCACCAGCTACTAAGAAGAAAATTAACTCTTATCCCAGCCAAAACCAGGACAGTAGGCAGGTTTACTAAGTCTCGGTTGAAAAACGGAGATACTTGGAATAAATTCTAATGTATACTGTTACCGTTAGTGAGCTGGCGCACTAGATGTTTCTGAAAGTAATATGCACATCACCAGCAGTAAGATAAGTGTAGTAATTTACCTGTGCCTGCACTTGGCTGCCTACTGACTTAAATGTAGTAACGACCGAGCTACCACTATGCTTCCTTCAAGGATCTGATGCGTTCTGGGAAGTAATGGTAGTTCAGATCTTAGGATCAGACTTCTTAACACACAGGCATGTAGAAAATATCAGTCAGTGTAACAATTTTCCTGTAAATTTGCTAATAGAAAAACTAGTCACACCTCTTGGTATAGTTGAATGCTGTACACAGTATGAAAGATAGGTGAGTTTTAAGAATGCGTATGTTTGATCAGGAAGAAATTATTCGATAAAAAACCTTCTGTTTTCCTGCCAGAAAGATCATAGTTGTATCTATTACAGTTCTAATAGATGTTGCATGTCTTTTACTCTAATTCACAGATTTTTCTGGGTGCATTATTTGCCCATGAAAGCCCAAAAGCCATGTTACCAGCAGAGTGAAGATTCTGCTTTCTGTTGTGTGTTCTGCTCCTGTGCCATTATTTCCATCATTCAAGGATGGCAGAAAAGACACTTGGCTAGGGCGTTGCTGTGTCTGTGCAGTCTGCTGCTTTATCATTAAGAAACTGACTTAAACCCTAAATCAAGCAAGCAGTGGGTGTTGCAATGTGGCTTCACAGCACCTTTGCACAGGTATGCTTGCATTACTGCTGCTACACGGTTAGCTGCGCCTCTAGTATTTCACATTTTATTACAAAGTGATGGCAGCACGGTGGAGAAGTTTTACAGCTGAGGTTGAAAAATAATGTGTCTTTTAGGGGCTGCACGTTCCCCAAAGCTGCTTTATTTCTTGAAGTCCTGCTTCTGACCAATAGTGAGATGAGCTGATCCTTCTCACGTGGCAACTGTGGATGTTCATGTGTAAGGAATTTCTGACAGATTATGTCAATTCATTTCTTCTGAAAGGGAAGGAAGTGTGGAAGCTCATAATGGTTTTTCCTTTTTTATATACAGAAGTAGTCGCACTGTGTGGTTAAATCTTTGGTGCAGAGTACATTTTTTACATGTTGAAAGGTGAATCAGAGCTTGTTAGCAGTTTGCCTTATTGATTGAATCTTTTCCATGAGTATGACTCAGATTGGTGGCGACTGAGTTGGAAGTTGATATGGCAGCAAATCAGTTTCCACAAGAAGAAGTATTATCCCAATTAAGAAAAAAAAAAAAAAAAAAAAAAAGGAAAGATCAAAACAAAAAACCTGGCAGTAGAAGTCATGTTTCCATGGCATAGCCTACATGTAAAAGAGGTAGACACATCAGTGCCATTGTGAAGAAGGAGTCTGTAGTGTACTAATCTCACATAGAGGGAAAAATGGTTTTGACTTTCAGGTTGGAAAAGGCTGTGTGAATGCAAAACTTCTTCTTTTGAAGCAAAGAATTTTAGAAAAAACCTGGCGTATCTTTCTAGATATAGCACCACTTTGTGAGTGCTTTTTGAAAAGAAGTGATAGAGAAGGTAGTATTAAATTTTCAGAGTTGATGTAGCAGCTAAGGTACAAAAATACCTGGCTCTTTTAAAGTAAGAATTCTGCAGTGGCTACAGGTTTTTATCCTCTTGCATATCAGTATTATTTTGCAGTGCTTTCCCTAAATCCAGCTGTTTCATTAGTGTCTCTGCCTTCATCTCAGAAAATACAGTGACTTTCTGCTGCCGTCTGTGTTGCATGGCCAGTGCACTACAGTGATAAAGGTCAGGTATCAGAGAAGTCATCTAGGGTTGTCCATGTTTTCTGCACACAGAAGGATTTGGCTCATGAATGATCTCTGCTTCCTGTGAGGCTCAGTCTTTTCAGATTTGAATATTTACAGGAGGTGGCAAGTGGCCTCAGTTCCCACTCTGCAATTGGCCTTTGCAAGAATTGATAATATATGAAACACTGCAATACACTTGCCTATCAGCAAGTAAATGCAAGTTCCCTAATTTGTGACTGCATGAAAGTTGCCTTATGCTCTTGTTCCCAGGGAAATTAAAAAAAAAACCAACAAACAAACCAACCAAAAAACCCCCAAACAAACAAAAAAAAACCCACCAGAAAAGAAAAAATTGTGTTTTTTTAAATGTATATTAACAGAATAGAAAAAAAATTAAGGCTGGTTCTAAACAGACACTATTGTTTTACAAATAGTTGTAAAATGCTACTAAGTACGCAAGTCATACAAGCAAGAGGCTACAAATACAGTGCTACTTAATGTGTTAGTGGAATCCTGTATTAAGAGCATTTTAATGTTGTTCTGCAATACGGTTCCTTATGTTTGAAAGGGTGCCATGTGAAAAATTCAGGGCACAAGACCATAAAGTGAAGCTGAGTGGTTTTATTCCACCTGAATTGCTAACAAGACGATGCTACAGTGTAAAAGGAAGTGCCCTTGGGGATCTCTGGAAATTTATGTCAAAGCTGGTAATAAAGCATGAAATAAAATCACTTCATCGAAAATATCTTCCATCCCCCAAATAATATGACACAAAATAGTCTGACAAAGTGTTTTTAGCAGTGTCAAGGAAGTTACGGGATTCTTATAATGTAATTAAAACAGTCATCACGCTGATTTTACATTAGTAAGAAGGTGATTGAGTGAAAACATTGTTTTTCAGTCGCCTTTGTCTTCACCTGTCATTGGTAGATACAGAGAGCAGATGTAGTAACCTACTGAGCCATCATAATTAAGAATTTAGGGAGGATGCACTGCATTGTGTTACAGAAGGATGACATTTTTTTAACTTCATGGTTTACTGAATCATCAATGGCATGCTGCTGCCAGGTCTGTTGTAATGCAATATCACACCTCAGTTTCCCAGTGTGATGGCTCAACGTGCAACTCTGCATACAATTAGAAAGAGAGACCAAAACTATTAACTGGATGAACTAATTACAGGATACCCTGAGGACCTTCCAGACTGACTTTTCTACGATTGTATGTAGAATTCTCCAAGTTTTCTGAATCACAGAAGGCAGTACTGGATTCAGTACTTCCAAGTTACTAGATGGTGTCTTATGCAGGAGGCTGTATTTGATGAACAGTTTGGTGGGTTTTGTTTTTTTTTTGCTGGCTGCAAATTTTCCGTTATCACATTAAAACTGTGAAGATCTGTATAACCTAGCCATAATACTACTGCTTTTCTCATTTTTTTCCCCTGTATTTCTGCCCACCTCCCTGCTGAACCTTTTCCTGAACTGCATCACTCAAAGCACTTTTCTGACATTTAGCTGCTCTAGCCTGTACTCACAGAAGTAATAGTGGTGCCAGGTTATGATGGCAATAAGGATAAGAGATAATTTGCTACATGTAGTCCAATGATGGAGCCATCCAAGGAAGAGGTCAGCTTCCTCTGCCTGAAGGATGGGTAGATAAGGCATCAAGATTGCTCAAAATGCTCCTTAAGACAAACACAGCAGTAGTTAAAGGTATCGGTTTATTTTTTGATGTGATGGCTGTAATTTTGTATTCTTTTTCATGTGTCTGGTAGTGAAGTAATACTTGGAAGCCAAATACTTTTTAAAATTATTCAGTTCAAATCCAACTTCATCTTAAAAAATATGATGCCATTCCATTTTTTTTTTAGAGAGCCTACACTTACTTTCTTCTGTGGGAACAGGGTAAATTGGGTAACATCGTGAAGAGATCCCCAAAAGTAGCTTACTGTATCCTGTCACTAGCAGGAGTACTTCAATATGCATCGTTTCTTACAGGTGTTTGTCTATGTTCCTAAAGCCTGACCCTTGTGTGCAATCTTTTACAGTGACACTATCTATGACATCAGAAATGTTTTTCAGTGGTGTCTGCCTGGATCTTTCTTGCTGCACTTAAAAGTCTATGATTTCTTGTTGTGACCACTATGAGCAGACGGAACAGATGTAGCAGCCTTTTGTGCTTAAAAGTTACTGGTTTATGTTTGGAAATTGGCTAGTTTAATAGATCAACTCATGATAAACGGCTCTTTGTCATCTTCCAACATAGATTATTAGATTATTTATTTCACTATTTCCTCCACAGAAGTTAGAGATGCCCTTTCTGCTTGCTTTTCTCTGTCTTTCTCTAGTCTTCAGGTGTCTTACTGGAAAGGCCAGCAGGATGTGAGGAATCCCTCCTCAGTCTTCCATGCTAATCATAGTTCTGTGAACAGGGGAAGGAAGGGCTGGTAAGGAAACAGAAGGTATTGCAACCTTCCTTCATTTCTGTCTCCTGAAGAGACTAAATAACAATCTGTTAAATTGCCTACAAAGTCCTTCTGATTCAACTGACTTTACCAGAACGTGAGGTGACTAACAACTATCAGTCTTCAGCGAGAGCTTTGGGAGGGCACAACCACTTTGCATTTGCACAGTAGAAATATTCTTTTTGTTTCTTTGCATAGTAATAAAACCAGTGCTTTTTAATGGTCACATTAGCAAAGAAATTTTAAAACTTCATGTAGGGGACAATCAGAAGCACAGTACTTATTAAGACACCGAAATTCAAGCATGTGTGCTACCTTTATTACATACAAATGAGGAAGTGTAATGTTTATGTACATTTCTCTGGAATAAAAAGGTGATTTTGATCCTTCTAACATAGATTTGGTGGGGAGGGGGAACAGGACAAAAAAGATGTTCAGAGATACCCTAGTGGGAAATTAAATGTCATCAGGTTATTTTATCTTGATGCATGCAATTATTTAAGAATAATTTAAAGATAAAGATCTGATCTATCAAGCTGAAAATACCCTGAGCAGTTTCTTATTAATGGTAACTGTGGGAGCTTTAGCTTATTCTAGAGGGGAATAGTCAATTGTTTAGAGGATTGCTTCCCCTTAGAAGCTGCTGACTGCTATTTCTAACATCCCAGGATGAGATTTTTTTCTTTTGGTTACTTTATTTCTTAAGTAGTTTCTTTAGTTCTTTATTTCTTAAGTAGTGCAAATTTACAGTTTTATTTAATGATCAAAAATTCTCAAGTGTTAACTAAAACGTCCCATGATAAAATGGATGTCTGTAGAGTTAGAGCAAACGAGAACTACTTGTTCACTCAATATTGCAATCTACCAGGGATGTGACTACAACAGGAAGTCTTTAAGTACTGAAACTGAGCAAACTGTTCTTATCAAAATATCTGACAAACTCAGCATCTCAGTGCCATGAAATGTGTTAGCACAGATAGTTCCCATTAATTTATTTTGGCCTCATCTGAAATCCAATTGAATCAATGGAGACACTTTCAACCATTTTTAGGCAGTGCGACCCTTACTTGCCAGATATCAGAGGTTGAAGCTTGAAGCAGAAACACTGCAATAGTCCAAGATATGTATAATGTACATTACGTTCTTTTGATTCAAGACTGGGCATGTGTTCAGGTGTCTGTGCTGCAAATAGTTGTGTGCATAACTAATGCTGCAGATTTTTTCCATATCAAATCCCAAGTCTACTCTCCCCCCTTAAATGAGGTCAAAAAGCTGAAAGAAACTACATAATATGATTAACTAAATACGAGTAGCTGCATAGAAGTGTGTGGAACATTTAATAATTAAATTGATTAGCAGCATAGCATAGAGAAAAAGTATTTTTTTATTTTCTTTGAGTAATGAGGATATGCTCACTATCCATGGCAGTCCTAGCCCTTGTTTGCATTGATGCAACCACAAAATGACATTTTAATTAATAGTTAAACCACATTAACGGTGGAGTGTTTGCTCCTTGTGTTTTGGAATTGCATAGTGAACTTTAGCCCTTTTTGTGGAATACACTTTATTTTAGTATCAATGTGATCACTTAATTATGACATTGCTTCAAGCCTTGATAACCGGATTCTTTCTGACAGTCACCCCAACCCTAATTCTACACTTAGCACTTGTTAGTAAATGCTCATTTGAAAGGCAGAAGTCATTTCATGTGAGCAAGGATTTCTCCCCTTCAGTGGTTTAATCGTGGCTGGTGTGGAAGTTGGACCCCAGTTCTGGGACAAACCAAGATTAATAGTATAACACCATCTGAACTAACCTGGCACGTGTCTCTTCTCTCACAGCTTTTCTTTCTCATGCCAAAATGCTGTTGCATGCACTGGATGTGTATGTGTAGTCTAGAAAAAGGTCTCTTGCAGAAGGAAAATCCCAGTCTGGAAGCGTCTATGAAGTATCATCATGGGTAAAACCAGCATTAACATCCTCATAGTTGCTTTTTAATGCCTTATTTTTGTGTGCTCAGAATTAATATCCCTTGACTCTAGACTGATTTTTCAGAAACCGCAGACACAAAATTCTCTGGAAATAACAGTCCCAGTACAACCATAACAGCCTGTTATCTTGTTTCATGAAGCTGGACACTCAAAGTTGTTAAGATGAGGGACTTACAATGTGTCTGTATCAAAATGTCATGTTTGAGGTCTCCCTAAAATACTCAGATTAGCTGTCATTGAAATACTTGCTTCTTGCTATGAGGGCCTTCAACTTTTCACTGGGAGGGCTCAGGCAGCATAACACAATGCACTTGTTTCAGTGCAAAAAAGAAAGATACAGTAAGGAATGAGATACCCATAATTAATTCAGGTAGTTGTTATGTGATCTGAATACTCTGTGAATACATAAATGCTAAAACAAATTATGCTTAAAGCAGCAATTATTATTAGATCTCATTTGTTTGGATTATGTACATATTAGTAGATCTCTTCTCGTACTAGATTTTTCTCAAATTCCATTCATAAAAGTGGGTTATTTAAAAATAAATAACTGAAGTAGGTTAGCAACAGAAATATTATGAAGATGTTATAAGTGAAATAAAGCAGATGAAAATACAAAAGTTAACAGCAACACAATGTCTTCGGACACCATGCACAGGATAAAATACAAATACATTTTAAAATGTCATATTACTAAGATCAGTTTGTTGCAGAAAGTTTATCTAAACGAGTTAATCTTTCACTAGCTGCTGTTTGCTCTCTGCTTCCTGATTACATTCTGGAGATAGCAGATCAGTAGTCCCAGATATGAGCAAAAATTAGTTAGTTCATCCATGTATACTTGGAATCATAGAATATCTTGAGTTGAAAGGGACCCATAAGGATCATCAAGTCCAACTCCTTGCTGCTCACAGGACTACCTAAAACTAAACCATATAACTAAGAGCACCATCCAGGCACTCCTTGAAGTCTGGCAGGTTTGGTGCCATGACCACTTCCCTGGGGAGCCTGTTCCAGAGGCTGACCCCTCTCAGTGAGGAACCTTTTCTTAATGGGCAGTCTGAACTCCCTTGATGTAGCTTAATTCCATTTCCTCGTGTCCTGTTGCTGGTCAGCAGAGCGAGGAGATCAGCACCCCCCCCTCTGCTGCCCCCCCCCTGAGGAAGCTGTAGACTGCCGTGAGGTCACCCCTCAGCCTTCTCTTCTCCAAGCTGAACAAAGAAAGTGACCTCAGCCACTCCTTGTAACTCATGTCCTTGAGGCCATTCACCATCATGGCTGCCCCCCTCTGAACACGCTGTAATAGTCTGATGTCCTTCTTATACTGAGGTGTCCAAAACTGCACACAGTGCTCAAGGTGGGGCTGCGCCAGTGCAGTGTAGAATGGGACAATCACCTCCCTTGACTGGCTAGCTATGCTGAGCTTGATGCTCCGCAAGACATGGTTAGCCCTTCTGGCTGCCAGGGCACACTGTTGACTCATCAGACCTCTTTCCACTGGGCTGCTCTCCAGCCTGTCATCCCCCAGTTTGTATGTAATAACCAGGATTACCCAGTCCCAGGTACAGAATCCTGGATTTGCCATTGTTAAATTTCCTATCTTTGGTGACTGCCCAGCTCTCTAGTCTATCCAGATACCTCTGTAAGGCCTCTCTACCCTTGAGGGAGTCCACAGCTGTGGCTAGTTTAGTATCATCAGCAGACTTCCTTAATGTACATTTGACTCCTGCATCCAGGTCATTTATAAAAGTATGAAAACTTTACTTGACTTCCCATTTGCTATTTTAGTATGATGGAAACTGGAGTTCATGGTGGACAGCAAGGCTGAACATGAGGCAGCAGCGTGCTCTTTCAGTAAAGAGGACCAGCTGTATCCTGCACTGTGTTAGGACTGTAGTCAGCAGGGTTCAAGGGAAGTGATCCTTCCCCTCTCTTTGTGAGGCCGCATCTGAGTACTGTGTCCAGTTCAGGGCTCCCTGGAACAGGAAGCATGTGGACATGTTGGAGTGAGAGTGGTGGAGGCCATTAAACTGTTTTGCACATGACATACAAGAGAGAGCTGGGTTTGTTTAACTGTAGGAAGGGAAGGTGGAGGGAAAATCCTGTTTCTGGCTTTCTAGACGTCAGGGGACAGAGGAGATCAAGCCAGAGGTTTTTCAGAGATGCAAAGTATCAGGATGAGTAATGGAAACAAGTCATCATAAGGGTGTTTAAGCACTGAAACGCGTTGTCTGGAGAGGCTGTAGACTTGCTGTCCTTGGAGATGCTTAAAACTGAGCTGTATGGGAGTTGAGCAGCCTGATCTAACTGGAGCTGTGTGATGAACAGTGTTTCCCTGATCTGATGCAAAATGGAGCAAAGGCTGTTAATCTTCAAAGAAAATGTCCTTGGTTTTGCAGGCATCTCTTCTGGTTTAAGTGTGGGTAGAGATACATTTTTATAAACACTTTCTTAAGCAGTGCAGAACAGCATTGCAATTGCTAGGCTGTTATCACAAGAGCTTCTTGAAATCAGGAGTTGTCAGAAGAGTCTTCTGAAGTTGCTCTCAATGCTTGGTGGCAGTGGATATATCAAGGGTGAAAGCTGACAATTTTTTAATGCATTCTGTGGATGTGGAGCACAGTGGTTTCTAGGTACACATTGCAGTTATGTTCTGGAGTTGTTTTTGCTGTAGCAGCTTTGCAGTGGGATGTCTCACAAATTTGTTTGGATGGCTGTTTGCTATCATGATTGTAGAAACTGATTTATAGCAACAGGCAGCTTTCAGGAAGTTCAGCCAGCCATTGTGTCTTCAGCATGGTAGTAGTTGAACTAGCAATTTATATCAGCTAAATGCTGTCAAGCTGTTTGTTATCTGTGACCTACTTCATTTCAAATTGAATATTGTTTATGCACAGTTATGCACAGTGGGGCTATAAGTCATTGCTTTGGCAGGACTTGTTTTGGTAAGGCTTTATTAATAAGGCTGCGGTGGAGGAAGCATCCTGAAGGATCCTGAAGCAGGGTTTTGGCTTCAGTCTCTGGCTCTCTCCTTCCTAGAGAGAAGCTCAAGGATCCTGGCTGTCAGGTTGTGCTGCTGCAGCCATGCCTGCAAGGGTGATAGGAAAATGGTGTGCAGGATGAGGAGGGACAAAGTGTCTGGGGTCTCATGTTATGGGTCACCTTTGGATGGATGATGGTGCTATCAACAGCAGAGGCAGCGGTGGATGTGGGGCATAACCAGGTAGAAACCAGGCTTTCTGGGCAGATGGAGAGGCCACAAAACTACAGGAGAACAGGCCTGATGGAGGCCCCAGCCTCTGGGACATTAGCTCTGATCATATCAATTAGAAACGGCCGCAGCCGGCCCTAACCTACAGAGGGCTCACTGCTCCACACGGAGTTCGCAAAATTTCATGATTTGTATAGTGAACCATAGCTATGGACACAAGGCCACAGTCCCCAGAGAACTGCTCCCAGGGCAGCGTGTGAGGATTCGCAGACGGGAGTTACTGTGGTGGTGTTACAGAAGCTTGCAGGACTGTGACCTGCCTCTGTCAGAGCTGAACTGGAGTACAGGCATCCAAACCCCTAGGAGCTGGAAAAAAGAGGTTGCAGAGGAGGACTGCATAGAAAGATGGTTTCAGGCTTGTCAGGGCAAGCAGATCTCAATGCCTTGGACAAACCCTTGCACGAGCACGCAATAGCGATCCAAGAAGTTGGTTGTTGTTTTTTTTTTGAGGAGGAAGGAAGAATAGAGCGCTGAGAGGGGCTGTGGAGGACTTTCTAGTCTCATTTGAGTCGATGTGTCTGAGTGTTTGCTTCATAAAAGGACTTAAAGAAATCTAGTAAACTGAATGTTTCATTAATTCCCTGACATCTTCCCCTTTTTCTTTAAATAGGCATTTTAAACACCATTCTTTGTATGGGTTTATTGTACATGTACACTCAGTTGAAACATATTTTGGAAAAAATATTTTTTAAATCTGAATTGTATTTTACGAAGAATGTTCACTTATGATAAATATAAAGGAGAATATTTTTTATGAATAATTATTCTCCCTTGCAGAGTGTACTGGTATGACCCAGTTTTCAGGGTAAACTACTAAGCAGCCATTAGATTATGGCTTTTTGTTAAGAAGATGCACTGTAGTTGAAGCATTGATCAAGGTATTAATATGGAAAATTCAAGTGAAAATTTTTCTACTTTAGTGAAAATACAGATTCAGTATTTTCCCTGAACTCTCAATCTCACTGTTCCGTTTTCAAAGGAAAACATGTATGATAGCTTTATGAAAAGATTAAGAATTTTTCCTTTTGGAATCATCTATTGGTATTAGGGCTCATACTTATCAATTGCTGTTGGTTTGTAGGGTAGGCCTTTTTTTTTAATTTCTGATTATTACACATTCCATCACCTGAAGTAGTTTTCTCTTAAGCCAACTGCGTATTAATAAACCAGTGCTGGGGAGGCATCACGCAACTCTAGCTGAGCTGAACATAATCGCATATATGCTCATACATCTCTTCATAGTCATGGTGCTAGCTATGGCATTGCACCTTAGAATGATTGTGGGTACAGTTTGAAGGAGGCTGCATGATGTAAGAGATCACAAGTGTAGATATTAGTTTTGTCTTATAAGGGTAGGGAAAACATAATCTGTATCCACCAATGGTACACTTGCACAGCAGAGGGAACAAAAGTCTTCAGAAGTCTGTACTGAGATACTGAAACTCAGACCTTCTGACACAGGATGGTTCCAGATGCTCTGGAAGAATTATGTCCCCTTCTTCTTCCTTTCCTCTTCCTAGGAATTCTCCAGAGGCAGTTTTCCTTTTCTTCCTCTCTCCTTGAAAGATAAGCTAATGACACTACCTGGAAGAAAAGTACCAACTCACCGTCAGTTCTGAAGGATCTTGGAGGAGCCTTTCTGAAGTACTGTAGTAGCAACACCTGCATCTCTTTCCAAAGCTAGATCTAGTCAGATAATTCCACTTCCAAATCACCTGTTAAGGTTATGCTGCTATATCCAGTCAAATAATGTATGAGTTACCAGTTATTCACTGGGCGATGGGCATGGGTTATGCTTTGATCATAAGCTGTTACTTGCCTTTGGCATAGAACGAAGGGTTTTATGATGATTGAAAGTGTTTTAATTAGAACTAATTCAGTTAAATATAGAGTTCTACAATATACTAAACATCAGATCATATGATTTCTTTTCTGAATGACTTTGAATTATTTAAAAAAATTAGAAATTGATCTCATTTTTCTTTTTAAAACTTTTTTCAACAGGAGGTGGAAGCAAACTCACTGCAGTGAATTAGAAATATGGTTTCCTTCTTTATTTCCTTCTGTATTTGAATGAGACTAGAGAGGGGGAAATATTTTTCTCAGTAAATATATGGTCTGTTGTATGACAAAATGTAGCAGTTCTGGTGCAATCCCAGTAATACAAAAAATAATTCTTGGATTCTTAAGTTACTGTTTGGATTATTCAGTGTTTTTAAATAAGTGCTCTATCGGTAGTCGTTATTCCCATTGACAATTAGATGCCTAAGAAACATCATATTGACCACAATGTTTTACAAACCCACATTTGGATTTGTGTACAGGAAAAGCAGTAGGACCCAGAACAGCACCTCCTCAGTCTGTGATGATTTCATGTTGTATGAGCCAACAAATTCAAGATTTAATTGACTAAGTCTCCAAACAGAAAAAAAGGAAGAAGGAAGGCAGCCTTAATGATTCAATAGGTGATTCTGTTATCTGTAAGCAGGCTCGTTATGTAGTACGTTATGTAGTACGCAGCACCAATTCACACACTGAGTCGAGGTATTTATATTCCGTTATTCTAGTTTGCACAAAGTAGGGAGCTAGGTGGCAACCCACAATGCCTAGCTCCCCGACTGTTCAAAACCTTACACTGTTTATGCAGTTTAGCATACAAAGACATCAGCCTTCATTGATTGCAAGTTTCCCAATGCCTTCATTACTTAGTTTCCCATTGGTCAAATAATTATCTTGCTTCTCATGCTAATAAGTTTACATGCTCAGTGTCAACTTCTTTGGGGTTTGCGGGATTTGTTGTCAGTGGCCAATGAGTTGGTGGTCTCTCTCTGCCCCTGCTGGAATTACCTTTCTCCTAGTTTTTGCTGAGCTCATTCTTCATGGTGAGCTTCCAGTCAGTTCATCTATCTTGTGGGGGTGCTTACTTTTCAAGTTACTCATGGATGAAGGATTTTTTGGTGCTCAACAAAGTGCTTAGCAGGGTTTACAAAAATACTTACATCTTGAATTAACCATTAACAACTCATGTTTTTCAATTGTATTAAATTCAAACATCTAACAATACATTTAATGTTATTAATAATTTCCTTAATAATTTGGTATCAATTCTACAAGTTGTGAGACAGTGAGCTGAATCAATACTTCAGTATTGTGTTAGATGGACTGTACAACTTTTTCTCACAGAATGGAAAAAATGTGATTTGGCTCAGTCATGTAATCTCTAAGTACCCACAGCTATGTCTTGGGCACTTTACTGTTTTGCACATTACCTATATAATTTGGGGTGGTTATGTACTTACTCAGCCTTGAATGACCTGTATTTCAATGGTAAGAAAGTTTACTTAATTATCTGCATATTCCAGCCCAGACCTAATGCTTTTTTTGTGACAGAATACATAGTTTACACAGATAATTTGTTCTTTGTTCAGGGTTTTTTAATTTTTTTGAACTTTCACAGTGAGAGATGATAAATATAACTTACTGTCTCCAAACCCATGCAGAATGAAGATATAAATAAACTAGGAGGTATGAATCTCTAGGAAGAGTTTCTGATATTATTTCGACTTAGAATTTTTGTGTTAAATGTGAAAATTAAATTCATATTTATGGAACGATGATTAAATTAAAATTATCCTCAGAATGTAAGAGCAATAGTAGTAATATCTACCCATTATTAATCTTTGCAGCAATCGCACCATGATACATGTAACTGAGCTGAATAAAACAAGATGCCACGTTTTCCATACTCAGTATCTGTGCACAAACAAACAGATAAAAAGCAGTTTAAACAAAATGAGCTTAATCTAAACTCTAATTTTGTTCTAACCTTGCAACTGCTGCAAGAAATTACCTGTTAAAGGAGAAAGATTAAGAGAAAAACTTGACCCTCTTCAGAATGACTTTTTGTTAGGAAATGGTTTGCTACACCAAAAAATGTGTTAATAACCTGGTATAGAATACTTGCCTCTCGTTCTTACCTCCAGGTCCTGAGGGACTTATGGAGACCTATTGTATCAGAGAACATGCATTGTTTTAAGTTGCCACCTTGGCTGATTTTGGCTCAAGTGGTAGCATGTCATCTTTTTATATTTCATGTTCTTCTGGTTTTCCTGACTGGAACCATTTAATTGCAAAACAGAAATTAGGGGAAATTAGGCTCAGAATACTGCCTCTATCCTTTTGTAGACTTTGGGTTACCTCTACCTATGACACAAATGTTTTGCTATGATGCAAAATGGGATGTGAAGCTATAAAATGAATTATGTTGTAAAAAAATGAATGGTGATTTGAAAACCAAGTCTAAGGACAGTTTCAGGGCTAACATAAAGCTAGGTGATTTAAAAATCAATAAATAAATAATGCAGTGCATAACGAATGATTTATTGGTTACTTCTCTTTGTGCCTGTATATATAACACAAATTATAGTATTTAGTCAAAAATACATAACAATGTATTTCTTAAATAGCAGATAGTGATAACAACAGAATAAAACAAACCAAAACACCTGATAGTTCCAAAGTTTGACACATATTTCAATTCTTTTCATTAATTTATACACTTTAAAAGATTTTTATCCCAATCAAGACTACCCGATTATTTGCTATGAATGATAATATCTGCTTCAGGAACCTGAAGTATAAGGATTGCTTATTAAGGTAAAATAGCAAGCCTGCAAGAGAAAAAAGATTAGAAGGGTGATGCTGAGTTAAATATAATACATCGATAAACACCATTGCATGCATTGTTCATACAGTAAATCTACACTGCACATTCAAATTTACTGTATTCACATCGTAATCTATTGTACAGTTTTCCAGCTGGAGAATCAGAAATGTTTCCTAAGCTGCAAGATGGATTTTTACCAAGTAGATTGAGCTTTCATTTCTCGTTGTCAGAATGATTATTTTTGCTTCTTGTAGGCCGTGTGTATACATGTATACAATATTTTTGTTACTTATTCAGTTGTCTGACTTTTCATAATGTAATAACGTACCAACAGAAATCATGAAGATGTCCTTTTCTTTTCCTTGTAGTATTAGTCTTTATAAATTTCATTTGTTCTTGATATATTGCTGTGGACATGAGGAAGATGTCTTTATTCAGAATAGCATTGTTAGTCTTTAATGCATTTGCGTGGTATCTGCAAACGTGGCTGGACCTGGCGATATTCCAGATCAAAATAATGAATTATACAGAGATGATCAGAGAAGGTGCTTGTACAAGCTACACTAAGGCCACACTCAGAATTTTTCAGTCTCTGTATCTGGATTAAACACAATTTTACAAAGATGTAGTGTCTTATTTCATACAATTTATGTGTACTTATATGCAAATAAATTATGACAACTAAAAACTTTGAGCTGCTAGTGAAAAATGTCTCTCTGATGAGTCTGCTATGCTATTTTACAGGACATGCGGTATCATATATTCTTAGTGGACTTCCAACATTCTTATCTGTTTGGCGCCTTGAGGTACATACAGTATTGAATTCAACTCAGTTATGATTGTTTCTTGGTTGTCAAAAATAGCAAAGACAAGGCGGCTTCCATGATCCACTTATGATGTGAAACTCAATTTTTTGACTGATGCAATTTTTTTCAGTTCTCTTTTGAGTCAGTCTAGTCCAAATACAGTGCTACTGATCTCAACTGGCAAGGTTTGCGGGTCTTTGGTTATTCATGCACTTCATTTGTAAGACATGTGCTTCTGCGCCAATCAGTTGGCAGCCCCAGCTGCACTAATTGCACACTGTTCTGGAGACCGGCAATGATTCCAGTTCATTGGGTTGCATACAGCATATGAAGATACAGTTGACTTCTTATCGACTGTCCTGTCCCACTCGGTGAGAGGAGGGAGAGGTGGTTTTTGCTTCATTGTGCAGCAACTAGGAATAACTACTCAGAGACTTAGTGTAAAACAGTGTCTTTTACTAGTCGACTCACTGCAATAGGTACATGGTGAAGAAAAGTGATTTGTGAACTTGACTTTTTAAATGTGTGGTACAAGAAAATGGGGTAAACTTGAATTCTCAGATTTCAGCCACAGGCATCTGTAAACCTGAAATGTATGAGAAAACAGAAGGTGAGAGAAGGAAAGGAGGAGGAGAGAGAGAGCATCCGCCACCCTCGGATCCCATGTTACTTTGACCCGCCCGTAGGCCCCTGCGGACCCCAGGCCACCCCCAGCACCAGGCACGCGCTGCCTAAGGTGCATATTATCTCCTTGGCCTCACCGCCCCAGGACCAGTAGCCTCTGGGGTATCAACCCACGTGTGCATTAGGCCTTGTGGAAAGTTCTGAACACGAGCTGGGGGGTGTCATCGTGTCTCCTGACCCCTGTCAGAATTGCCTTCCATCGGCCGCGCCTGCAGCGTGCAGGTGCTTTGCCTCTTGGCCTACAGGACTCCAGGGCCAGGCTGTGGGCACAGGAAGCTGTCACCCTGCCCCTGCAGAGCATGCCTTGCCACGCCGTTCAGCTCACACTGTGTTTGGGAAGGGTGGGTGTTTAAGGCATCCTGAGGATGTTAGTAGACCCTCACATGGACCATCATGAGACATTCCTTGAAGAAACTCATTTTTGTTTGATTGGCATACATGAAACCCCGTAACGGGAAGTTTTATGAAATCCGTTGATAGCCGACTTCTGCCTTTGTTATAAGAATGCAAATCTCCACAAATCCACGAATTTCTATTGTATAGAATATTTGCTTTTGTGTGGAATGGTTTACTTTTATAGAGCATCTTTTCCATCTGGATGACTTGTCTTTTCAGGTTATATGCACTTTGTTGCACATTCACAGTTTGCATTTTTTCCCTGCAAGGCCTGTAAGTCAGGCATTCCTGGTTGTCTGCTGTGTAAAACGAGATCTATAAGACAGATTTTTGACCTTGGCATGACATCATAGTTTATTTGAGATAGAAATGTAGTTGTTTGTTCAGATCATTATTTTGTCTGTGAGATTTACCACTTTTGACTTTGATTTCCAAATACTAATATTCAACTACTAAACCAGCATTAGGGTTGCTTTGTGGACATATGTTGAATGTAATGAGCTGGATTTGAGTATAAAATGTTTGGCTGCTTCTCCTGTGCATGGAGCATATTTCTGTTTACATTGTCTGCTATTTTTTTGATTCTGATATTTTTCTAGCATGCTGCTTTTTATTGTTATAGTCCTTGGTAGACCTGAATAGAAAATAATTTCCTTATCCTGCCAGCAGCACTGAGGTTTCATAAGTTGTTTCGTACTCCAGAACAAACCTGAGATCGCTATCCCTTTGCTTGATGACTCCTGAGACGTATAGGAAACCTCAGTTCAAAAGGTTCTCTAGTGAAATTATATCATCTTTCTTTATCATGTGTTCCACTAACTACTGGTGAATTCCTGCAGATTATCCAGGTGAAGTCTTATTAAATTGCCTGTTATTTAATTAAATTATTTTTTCTTCATTATGATTAAAACATGATGAATTTTTATATAAAATATAAGATTCTTACATAATTCACTGAGCAGTTTAGATATCAGTTAGAAAAAAATGACTATAAAATATTAAATACTTTGAGTGACTTTTTCTTTTTTCCATTTGAGATGAACTTATATTTGAAGAACTGTTTCCCTTTTAGGGGTTCTTTACCAATTTCCTAAAACTAAACTAAATTCTCATTTATTAAAAGCAAATTAAGAACTAGTTAGTGATAGTAAGTCAGTTCTTTAGGGCCCAGTTCAATTTAGGCAGAGGAGAGAGATCAGGCTACAGGAGTTTGTGGGCATATTACACAAGCCTTGCACATGACATAGGCTGCTTATTTTTTCTATCAATCACCCAGATTCTGTGCCCACTCTCATCATGATCAGCATTTGTTTCCTATTCAAAAAGAGCAAAGGAATAAAACAATCAGCGTTGACATAATATGGGTTTAGTTGATTCTTTCAGATCAGACAATTTTTTTTTTCCAGTCTCTAATGGGAAATAACTTTTAAAGTTAGGGGCTATCTAACGTCTGGTTGGTTTTTTTTATTAAGAGGTCCCCTCATGTGTGCTCTACATCTAGCCCTACCTGCTCTTCTGTTTTGAAACTGGTGCCTGAGAATGTCTCCCAGATAGATGCCTGTGACACCTTCTTTTGTAGTAATGAGCCAGCACCTTGTCTCAGTCTTTAAGAAGGACAATGCATTTTGTTTACATGTCTCTACACCAGATCAGCAGGATGTCTTCTGCAAGAATTAAAGGGAAAATAACAGAAGTAGATCTTGGAAAATGGCAGGATTTTCTTCCAAAGCTCAGTGATTTATGTTTGAAAAAATTCATAATGTAACTTATTCACAGTTTCCAGCTTTCTTTTACACACCTGACTTTAAGCCAGATCATTTTAATTTGGCAAAAGCTAATGGTTGTTGAAAGGGGAGGACTTTTCCTGCTTCTTCATTGCCAGCTCCTTTTCCCCCACCAAGTCTCTTTAGTCAGTATCAGCATTCATGTGGCCACATCCTGAGCAGGGTAGCAACAGATTCATCTCAGCAAGATCTCCACTTTTATCAGCACAAGGGGAAGCAATGGGAGCAAGCTACCTGGGGCAAGAGAAAAGTGTGATTGTCCTTTTTGGATTTTTGCTAGATTAAAATAGCAAAGTAGCTACAGCTGTAATGGACGCCTTTTCATGGCAGACTATTCAGATTTCTTTTGAAAGCTTATTTTTTCAATACAGTGAGAGCTTGACAGTAGCTATCGGTGAATATCACATGCTTCCTCTTTACCAAGGAAGCAAATTCAGTCTGCATTATGGCTACTTTATGTATTGTCATTTCCTTTCAGTGGCAAACCAGCTCAGTATATTCTTGCTTTCACCTCCCTCCTCACCCCTACTCTAGGCAGTGCATTTTCAATTCAACTGCATTTCTTGAGCCTTTAAATTCTTCTGGCTGTGTGTGATGTGCCTTAGATTACCATCAGCAGCATGCCATAATTTCCAACCAAGTACGTTCTTTTCATGTCTTATTATCTAAATTAGTTCTGTTCCATTGGCTGTATACATAATTGTCTAACAAAATATTTAATGATCCATGCTTGAAGATTTCTGTATTCTAACAGTGTATGTTTTGATTTGGGGCTTTTGTACTCCTTAGCCTTCTTGAGCAACAGCAGTCAGAAATGGTGTTGATGGGGTCGGTGGACACATCAGTGTGGTTGCATTGATTTGTTCATCATCAGTGCAACAAAAAAACAGTCCCTGTTTTTTTTAAGTTTTGACCTGACTTTTAAATGCTTCTGATAACTAAAACCCTAATAGGCCACTGTCTCACATCAGTCTTACACAGCTAGCAAGTCAAAATCACTTGATGTTGGTATTTTACACAGTGCAGCTTCTTGACTAATACATCTAATCAATTTGATTTTAAACCAGCAAAGTTTTACATGAGTTTTATTTTGATCTTCCTTCCTTAATCTGCTGTTATTTATTCTAAGTACAAAGGTGGTTGCACACAATTACATACATACTGTGCAGTTTACCTATATGTAAGTTCAAAATGTAAACACGATTAATTCTCTATGTGTTTTATAACTAGTGAAAATGTTATTACAAAGAAGACTAAGACTGGATAAGCAATGAAAAACAGATGCTTTGTGCTCTCTTTAAATCATCTTAAATCGTGACCTGCAGGAGGATCAACAGCACTGCTGGTATAGACAAGTAAGCATATGGCAGATGTTACCATGATTTTGTTAGAGCAGTTAATACTAAGACATCACTGTCTTCAAAGATCCTGAACACAAATAATTGTGTCAAAGAGAAAGAAGTAGAAAGACAGGTGTATCTACAATAGCTTTTTTTCAATATGGTTTACAGTGAATTTTGTTTTCTTTCAGATAGGAGTTTTTTCCTTCTACATACATTATTCCCTTCTTTCTCTTCTATCCTCAGTAAATCTTATTTAAAAAACGAAAAGACCCTTCACTAAAATCTATGTGAATTTGCACAAGGAATTTACAGATAAATATCTCTTCACTGCATGCTGCTGCAATACATGACATTTTATCTTCCTGTGCCCTTTTTGAAGAAGTATGGCCTAAGGACCTGAGGCCCCTAAACAAACTTGAAGATAATCAGTGTGGTTTTTCATATTCTTACAGGAGTGGACTAATTACACTGTAACACAGTGTTAGAAAGTACAGACAAGAAGATAGACTCCTCCTCTGTGTCCAAGAGTAAGCTACCTAGTCAGAAGAAAGTATGAGCATGCAGGCATAGTTTTCTGTGTGATGCTAGAAAAACGAGAATTCTGTAAATCCTGAATTCTTGGTAAGAAAGATGCTGGCCACTGGCAAATGCTTCTTTTTTCCCTAGAAAGGAGCATTTGAAGTCTGACTTCCTCCATTTCTGTTGTTGAGAAGTGAGGGTAGATACCTCTGTCTGAAAGTACCAGAGGTCCTGGGGAAGAGAGGGAGTCACTAAGGGCAGTCTTGCAGTGCATACCCAGGAATGCCACAAAGCTGAATACATTAGGAATTCTGTAACTTTTGAAGGATAGGGTTTACAGGCAGGCATTCAGATGCAGTTCTGTGTGTTAGCTGTTTTTTTTCAAACACTGACATTGTAAAAATGCATGAAGATTACAACTTGGAAGGATGTTGTGATGGGCATGGTACAGACAATATATGTATGAGTCAAAATTATTGCAGTGAATGTATCAAGAAAGAAACAGAACGATCAGTGCAGGAATTGGGTGTTTGTATAAGCCTTACTGCAAGAAGTGTCACAGAGTAGCAGCACAGCTGGAACCCTGCGGCTTCCCCTTCTTGTTCATAGTTTGTGATTTCTGGCTGTCTGGTGGAGCTGTACTTGGTTACTATGAAACTTGGAACTGCCCGCAAAACTGATTCACATAGCAAGCGTTTGTCTCAGAAGGGCATTATACATTAATTTTAATATAATACAGGGGAAGCTTCTTTGTAAGTTCGTAATGTTGATTGCCTTGAAGTCAGTTTGTCCTGAGTTACCTACAAAGAGATTTCCTCTTCCACAGGATAATAATAATTTCAGGATCTCTGCCAAGTTACTTGACTTCTTTTCAGAATACTGATTTTTTTCTGCTGAACTAACTTCTGTTGTAACTATGGTGTATCTATAAACTGTAGAAAAAAAGACAAAAGTTCTCAGAACAGTGTGCTATTTGAACTTGAGTCTCTGCTCCTCCAGTGTTCTTGTGAAGTCTCTTTTCTTTGAATGTGGTCAAACTTACTTTAATGTTCATGTTTACAGGATTTTGACATCATATGTTAGGCAGTCTCGTGTGAATATTCTTTTTTGATAAGGAAGGGTAAGATCTTTTGTGTAGCCATCTTTCACAATTAGGTACTCCTAAGTGGGTGATCAAGTTAGGGAAGTGCTAGAGGGCAGAAAAAAGACTCATGCCTCAGGGAGGATATAATCAGGAAGTAAAAAATAGTCGTGTGTTTCGCCTACAGAAGATAGAACTAATGTGTGTCTTCTGAGGAGAAAAAAAGCTCTTGATTTGCGTGCAGAATACGTAAAGCAAGTTTTAAAATTCAGCTTATGTAAATGATATGTGTAGCCAAGTTATGGTATTATTTTATTATGATATTTTTTGTTGTTGTTGAATAGATAGTTAATGGCACAATTTCCAAAAATTATTCCTTTGAGATCAAATGTAGGCTAGAATAGTTTTCATAGCTCTCAAGTATAAGGAAAACTGTGCAAAATGTCCATAGTAATAGAACTGATATCTCATTCTAAAAGGTCATAAATCTCTTTCTGGAATGGCAAAAAGCCTGTAGCCAGTAGTCCTTAAGCAAAAATCATCTCTCACCTCCCTCCAAAATTTGAGACTACTTCTTTATATCTATTGAGTTGCTCAGATCTCATATATATAAAATTCAGAGATGAAATGGTTAGCCTTCATGTATGTGTCCTATGTAGAAGCAATATAAAGGAGCACTCAATAGTAATCTACCCATGTCAGATTCAAACATAGCAAGCAGTTACGCTTCAAACATAGCTTCAAACAAAGCAAGAAGCAAAGCCCTCAAAATATCAGCATTATCCACAAAATGCATTACCAGTGAGTTAAAAGCACTGGGAATCTCTGCATAGCCTGTAGAGATTCATCAGGGCTGGCTGAAAGCAAGGTTTGTTTTCCTCTGTTGAAATGCTGTTGGCTTCACCAGATACAGGAAACAAGGTAAAGCAAACTCAGCTCTTTCCTCCTTCTGAGGACTTTCTGTCCATTGTCATTGGCCTAGCAAAATAACAAAATATAGTGCTATAGTCTCAAAGTGCAAAGTCTAGGTTATCTAGACACCTTTCTACTACTACTATTTACGGCCATTCTACATAGTTTTTATATATGTGGGGATTTTATCATCACTGCAGATACCAGGAGCTCTGTTTGCATGTTTGGTGAAGCAGCATTGTTTTTAAAATGAGACTTCTTAGAACTGAACTTTGACTTAATCTAGCGAGATGTCATCTAAGAATACTTGTAAATTTATCATAAAGGAAGTCCTTTCTTTCTAGTTTCATGGGGCAAAATGAAGGTTTATCAGAACTACATTCAAGTTCTGAAAGTAATGAAATGGATAAAAAATACACTACTCTCATTAAAAAGTAGCATATTATGACATCTTTTGGACATCTACAGCTTACCTAAGATAACACATTAATTTTTTGACAACACTAGTGCTATGTCAAGAATTTGAGGCAAATTTTCAGAAAGATAAGGATAATTTTTATTCTGGGAGTGAGCCAGGAATTGTACTGTTCATATACTTACAGGTCCACAAAGTAATGATATTTTAATATAAGCTCTTTAATTATAATTTTGAACAGCACAGAGCTTCCAGCAATACTGAATTAGCATTTTTTAAGATAGTCATTCTGGTGATACTTTGGCTTGAAGCCAGAGCAAACCAGCTTCCTGAGAATAGAGGTTGTATTACCTACATTGCTGTATTTTTCTTCAGTGATTATGTTGGTTGGTTTTGTTCAGGGAAGAGATGCACATGGCTATCTTTGAGCTACTTTGTAAATGCAGCATTTGGTTTTAGAAATAAATTTAAATTTAAGTGTATGAACATGAAAACTGACTGCCAGAACACCTGTTTTTATGGAAATGAAGAAAAATTATTAAAAAAAAATAACAGCTCATAACTAGATTTCAGAATAAAAGAGGTTGTTTCTCATTTTCTACTGCAAGAGAACTGTAATTCTTAGGTAGGTCACAAGTTCTCAGATTTGTATTTTTTTTTCATTTATTTTTTACATTACCCTGTGCTGGAAAGGAGAAAAAGGAGAGTGATTGATAAGATACAAATAGCTGAACAAAAACTTTACATGGAATGTAGTTAACAGGAAGGTGTTTCTGGTCAAAGAAATTATTGTCTCACGATTATTCAGAGGTCTCCCTCAATTATTCTTGCTGGATCTGTTCCATGTAGCATAGATTAAGTCATTATTGAACCAGGACTTAAACCTCTTACTTGTAAAAGTGTGTACTGCTGTGTCAGTCTATAGATACGTCAGGAGCAGAGATGGTAGCAGAGAGGAAGACGGACAGTTTCCAGGAAAGCCATCTGTGATCCAGTAGTTATACAGTGGCAGTGGAAATTTTGCATAGACTGAAAATCCCCACTTCGGTATTGGTTATCTTCCCTAACCTATTAATTTTTTCCCGTATGAACCACTGTCATTGTAGTAGTGAAGAGGGTTGATTGCTGAGGAAAGAAGCTATTTAAATGGAAAATAAAGGAAAACTCTGCTTATTATATGCCATGAATTATTCCTTCTGTATGCACAAATCTTTCTGTTTCCATCTATCAAAAGAAACTATTTTTATTTAATTGACTTGTATCCTGTATTATATCCTGTCTGCTCATTAAGCTCAGGCAGAATTACAGTGGAATGTAATACAGCAGTATCTATTAATAATCCTCAGAATTTAGCACTTAGTATTATCCCAACTAGTGCCTACCAGACAGAATAATGATATTTTTACAATATTAAAAAAGTTGTAGAACATTATCTCCGTGTTATTCGTACTAAGAACTTCATTTTTGAAATTTCTGCTCCTGCTCTGCGCAAATCTGTGTTCACATCTTCTGCAACGACATGAAGAAAGATGGAATTTTGCAAACAGAATCAGACATGATGTGCTGTACTATGAGCAGATGTACTAAATCCCAGAGGTCGAGGGTTTTAGTGGAGCCAAATGCCAGACTACAGCTCTTAAGACCATAAATGATCAAACTTCTCATTGGAACTGTTTCACTTTGTACAAATATTAATTTTCTGTGGTATGTTAAGGTGACAGAAACAGTGTTTAAATCAGGATGCCAAAATACAGACCCTAACATCTCTTTCTGACTCAGATGGGTGGTGGTACCTCTGCTTTTCTGAAAATGTCTTGGATTAAAAAAAAAAAAAAAAAAAAAAAAAAGAAAGAAAAAAAAAAAAAGAACGAGGGTGTGAAATCTGAGGCCATCAAAAGACAGCATGCAAGTGATAAGGAAAACAAAAAAAATAATTTTAAAAGGAGGAGTTAAGGGAAACAGCAGGAAAGGCAAGGCATTGGAATCCAAGGAAGACCCGAGTAGCCTTTTTGACTCTATCATAAGTACAGGGAAGAAAAAGCAGACATACAAGCCAGTACTGTGAGGAGAATATATTGAGCATTAATGATCTTTCAACTGTAAAAGAAGTTCCCAGGAAAGCTAGGCTCAAAATTGCCTTTAAGGTCTGTTTTTCAAGCTTCCTTGGTCCTGTATTACAGAAATTCTTGCTTCCCCTCCTGCCCTCTTTCCTTCACTCAAAACCTAATAATGATTTAATTTCTCACAGAAGTGAATAAATTTAGTCCATTTAAATGCATGTAAATAAATGTAGTACATATAAATATGTATTTTAGAGAAACTTAGGGTACTTAAGAACTACAAGCACAAAATCGTGGTGATTTTGTTCTCAACTGAAACAAATAAAAAATGTCAAAGACACATAGAAGAGGAAATATATTTTAAATATTTGTTTCACAAGTGAAAATTAAATCCACAGCCAATCTATAAAAAGCAGATGAAATGAACAATGCACTGCATTCCGCAAGAGTGACCTTCATGTAAGTGTATGCATCTTTCATGATCTCTCATAGCATGCAAAGCATATAGCAGCCAGCAATAGTGGAACACATCCCTCAGTCAGCCCTCTGCATTTCTGCTGATCTCACCATATTGTCTTCTAGTTTGTTTGGTTTGATTTTTTTGGAAGACAAGGTGTGTTGTGTAAATATTTTACAGTGTTTCATTCTCTTTCCTTCATGGCATTCTGATTAACATGCACAAAGATTGTGTGCAACTTCTCTTTCCCCCTTCATTCATTTCCTCTCTCTCCAAAAATCTTCCTCTTCAAACAAAATCTTCTGTCTGATTTATCATCATGGACTCCTAGAGGAATATATCTTGTGTACAGAACCCCTCAGGGAGAAAGGCTCTTAAAATTGTTAGAACATCTGAAATATTCTTTGAAATACCTATTTCCATTTAAAGAAAATTACATGAAGTACTAATTGATTTACAGGCCAGACTTTGTCTTGAAGGCAGCAGGTTGTGGATGTGTGTGTGCATGAGATGCTTGATTCCTTAGTGCTACCTGGTGCCCTTGGAGGACTCTCCAGTAGTATTCTTCCCCTCACACTGAATGGACATGCACTGGAGTGACACCTTCATCTCAGCCACTGAAGGGTGGCTGCCTTCTGCAAGACCAGCTTTGCTTGGATGCTCAGAGGGGGAAAGAACATTTTTCACTTTTTGAGAAACTGGTATGTTATCCACTAGAATGCCATCAGTACAGGCTGAATACCCCTTGCACAGGATTTGAGGGGACTGAAAGGACTGTGTGTATCATCTTTTAGGCATCCGGAAGAACCAGGCTAAAAGTGGATTACAACATCTCTGCAGTGTAGAGTACCCAGAGGATCATTAGTGCTGCAGGTAGCTGCTCATCAACAACTCTTGCACACATTTCTAGGAATGGCTGTTTAGTGTGTAAATATCTTAAAGGGTTGCTCATAAATGTCCTACATTTTCCTTTCTTTCCTTTTCGTAAAATATGTGGCTCCACTGTTTGCAAAGCAGATCATGCTCAAAGTTTGAAGCAGGGAGTGAAAGTACACTAGAGATGTCCTGAACAGACCTGCACATAGAGCCTTAAGTTTCTGAGATCTTTTAACCTGATGATGTTAATCCTATGCATTTGGTAAAGTTAACGGATAGCTTCTCTTCTTGTGAGCAGAGCTTGTGTTTGTGAAATTTTTCCAAAATATTGAAATTTATTGTGGGTCTGAACAGAGAAAGAGTGGTGCAAGTTGTTACACATTAAGGTAACGTGAAGTGACATAAAGCAAAAACATGTTCCAAACAGCATCCTATGTCTGACAGTGACTAATGCTTCTTCCTTTATACAGATGCTTAAGAGTATCCTACAGAAGAGTTTCAGCTTTATCTTGAACAGTAAATACTTGGCATATCTGTAGAAGCATAAGCATGTGCATATGTAAAATCCCATCAAATGGAACCATGACTGGTAGCAATATTTTGAATTATATCTAATCCTTATGTAGTTGTTGTTTCCATATTATGTGGAAATAAATAATTTTGATTAATTATTTCCCAAGTTAGTTTACTTTTACTGAATTTAAATTTCACTGAATATCCCTGCTTTTCCAGTTTTCACTTACAATTCATGATCTTTGTAAGCGTTTATATTAATCTCCATCTCATAACAAATAGTTCTAGTGCTCAGTCCTTCATATACACGGTATGTCCTTTCCATGCTTAGTTCATCAGGTATACCGCAACTGAGTTTTTTGCAAACAGTGAGAACCCTAAATGAAGTTGAAACAGTGAGCCACCTGGGTTGAAACTGCATCCTTATACTCACCGCTCTTTATTCAGCCAACACAACTACTTTTCTTTAAAGAGTTACCTAACCTTCTCATGCATGTTTGTCTGAGTAACTAGGATTTCCTATAAAGCTAGTTGGGTTTTTTGGGGGCAGTGTGGGCTTTATTTTTCATTTATAGCTGTGCTGTACTTTGATTATGATGCAAGTTTGCTCCAGATACAGTTTGCTCCAGTAATTCTACCATCTAGCTGAAGGTAGGACTCGTCATCCCTTGCTGAGGTAAGTGGGTTGATTTTGAGTAAGTATTGTGCGTGAAAGTTATGTCTGTGACCACTGTTGCTTCTGCATAAGAGGTTTTAGAGTCAGATCCACAAAGCTCTTCCAACAGGGTTGCAAAAAGCGGTTGGAGCCACTTCCAAAATGTCATTGCTCCCTCCTGCATATATACTTCTGAGTGAAATGTGTTACTTATAAAGTATTTCTGTATATTTACCTGTAAAATGGGGACTTTTCCCTTCCCTAGTGTTGGCCATCATCAGAAGTAGTGGGCAGGTACTTTCTGGCTTGGAAGCGCAGGAGACACGTGCTTCCCTCCCTCCCTCTGCCTGCCAGGGCAACAGCATTTGTACGATTTCCCAGAGCTCCCTACCAGCAGCTTCTACTGCAGTCTCATCTTGCAGTCATCAGCCTTCTGCTCCTTGGGGAGCATAGCCCTGGCAGTGGGGGCTGCTCTGAGGAGATAGCCACGTGTCCCTGTCCTGTCCCCAGCTGGCCCTGGGGGCCTCACTGCTGGCTCCCAGGCTGCTGCCAGAGCACAAGGCAGGCAGTAGCTGTCAGCACAGCTGCTGTCTGTGCCCAGGAGACCCCCTTCTGCTGGGATTCCTGAGTGAATGTCTAGTCAAGACTGTTAATCAGGACCCATTTTTTTCATAATGCTCTCTCCCTGCTTTTAAAAGTAAATAATACTAATTTAAAAATCCAACTCTGTGTGTGGAACATGGCAGATGTAGCTGTTTGAGCTGGATGTTCAAATAACATCTGCTCCCCCCCCCCCCCCCCCCCCCCCCCCTTCATCAGTGTTTCTGTTTTGTTTGTCCTCTGTCAGGGTAGCCCGTGAGGATTTTAGCAGAGACAGTACTAGAGACACCACTCTTAAGCCTGTCACTTTCTGTGTCAGTGGAAGCTACATTGAAGGGACTTGTCAGAGGAGAGCTAGCCCTGTGAATTAGTTTGTAACAGTTGGCTGCTTCAGAGGAAGGGAATTTACTTCATTGCCAGACCCCACCTCATCAATACTGTATTGCGTTCACTCTCCCCAGGTAGCCAGAGTAAGCACAGTACATCTCTACCCATTTGCACAGTGCATCAGAGAGTTTTAATGTCATTATATTGCCTAGAATGGAAAAGGCATTAAAAAGGCTTTAGAAAGTGGTTCTCCTGTATCTTTTTAATGTTCTTGCACTGGAAGGAATGATTGCAATTAGTAATAGATAACAGTAAGTGGAAAGTAAGAACCAATTTGCTGCTTTCCCCTGAAATAAATTAAAGGGGGTTGTGTCTGAAAGAAGAACCATATGCAATTGATTGCAATAGCTTACAAAAATTTAAGTACTTCTCAATTATATTTTAATACCTTGAGGGTTGTTCAAGTATGCTCACTATATGAATAAAACAATATTGTTTTCTCTATAGTTTATATATATGCTTTGTTTCCTGTGTGTGGTAGTGTCTTTTTACTTGGAGATAAAGCATGTATTTAACATCTTGTTTCACATCTGTATACTACAGCTGTTTTTAGACCAGGAGAGAGAGCAGATCCTGTGTCTCCTTGGATTACTAGTTTCTATTACAGCAGAAATTGAGATAATGAATTTAGAGGATCTGGCTTTCTTTTATAATTTGCTGTTACAGTCTCTTCAAAAACTGCTGTGCTTCACTGCAAGGGGTAGGAGGCAATGACATCTGTGGAATTACCTAGAAAAAGAAAGAAAATCAAAGCTGATGATTCCCCTAAGAGATTATTCAGATTCTCTGTCCTTACTCACTAACCAGCAGTTCATGTAATCTATCTGAAATATTTCTATACTTTTTCAGCATCTGAATTATCTTAAATAGTACTCTGGGGATTGAAAAGATGATGTTGATCAGATATTATTCTTTAATCCTACCGCAGACTAAGGACACAGAGGAGAAAAAAAATCCCTTTGTCCACTCTTTTACAATTGTGTGGAGGGGTTTTTTTGAGCTACAGTGTATTTGCTTTATGTTTAAATTACAGGGGAGTGTTGCTGTCAAGGCAAACCTGGAAATTGTCGGATTCAGCCTGCATTTCCCTTGTGATTGCTTTGAAGCATGTTCTTCCTCCTTTGAACAGGCTACCGTATAGTGTTCTTGGCTGCTTCTTGCTTCTTTACAAAACTTAGTGCAGATACCAACACAAGGAATATAATGTTAAGTCTTTAGAAATAATGTGAAAGAAAGCAAAAAACCAGGTGAATACAGTTATGACTCTTTAAAAATGCAGTTAAGTACAATTGGGAAATACAGTTAACCATTCAAACCAAACTGATGTTTGTAACATGGAAACAATTATTTTTATGATTACAGGTTACGTTTATTCTAACATGTTTATTATCCTATGGCAGATAGCTTTCAAGTCTTTTTCCTTTAAATGGGGCAAATTACTGAACAGAAATAAGTGTTATCACCTCGAAGTCTGTTTGCTCAGAAGTCTCCATATTTTTCACTTGTATGTGCTTCTCTAGATAATTGTATTAGTCTTTCAAGATGATTTTTTTCCCCCCAGTGAGTATAAATTTGGATTCCCTAGTGTTAGTGTTGCTCCAAAACCATCTGAATGGCTGAGCCAGGCCCATGCAGCACTAACCATGCCGTCCCAACCTTACTGGTGTTGCAGTAGGCACGCTGGCTTGTGCCAAGTCTACAGAAGTCTGTGTTGTCCCTATTCACCTCCTGGAAGAGCCAGAGAGTAAATTTCTGCGTCCCTCAAGCAGCTTCTGTGTACTAGGCATGCATGGGTTTCAAACTGTCTGGTGATAAACACCCTGAACGTCAGATCTAGCACATCTCTTCCCTTCATCCTTTTTCAGTGCTGTTTGGAGAAAGTCCACCCATATTTGAATAGGTCCCTTCTTCCAGGGCCACAGGCTTTTTTCTTTTCATCTGTCTGGATGTATGTGTGGAGAAAGGTTATCTCTACCTAACATCTTGAACAGAATGACAAAGATATTCTTCACTGTTGTAGGCATCCAGAGGTCATCTGGTGTAGCCTCCTGATTTGCAAAATAAATTTCAGTTAGGTCAGATTGCTCAGCTGAGTTGTGGAAATCTTCAAAGATGGATATATCACAACCTGCCTGGGCAACTTGTCCCAATGTTGGCTACCCCAACAAGATTTTTTACTTATGTGCATTTGGAATTGTGCTTATTGCAACTTGTGACTACTGCCTCTTGTCCTTTCACTGTGCCTCTGAGCAACCTCTGACATTGTCTTTTCTATGAGACCCTTTATGCAGTGGAATTCAGCAATTATCTCTCACCCTTAATCTTCTCTAGGCTGAATAAACCAGTTCGCTTATCTGCTCCTCCTATGTCATACTGTGCTGTGGTGAGCTTTTTGCATTCTTCCTTACACTGAAATTACACTCAGTGTAATTACACTCAGTCCTTGCACTCGGTGGAGCAGATTAGTATGAACGTGGCATATCAGGATCACTTGTTACTAATGTTTTAGCTAGAAAAAGCAAAACTGTCATAATGAAATACCCTTTACATAACTACTAATAACTCAGACTCTAAAAAGAAAAAAAACCCACTCATTCTTTTGTTTTCTGTTTACCTCATGCAGTTTTCAGGTTGCATCCTCGTTACACCTATATGTAATTGCTGTCTCTGACCACCGAGCTTCATCAAGTCTATGGCCGTACCATTCAGTCTTGTTCTACGTATGATACTTGTGTCACCTAAAATCCCTCCAGAATCAAGGTGAATATCAGGCCCAAACAAAAGCCTAGTAGCTTCTGTGGACCAGCATCCCCTAAGGCTGCTTCTTTTGAGCCCAGGAGTTGGGGTATGGCAGAGCTTTCTGGGTCAGTTTATTGGTACAATTACCATTAGGTATAATTACCATTATGTATCCTTTACAGTTTTCATAATGATCCAGTGGCAAATCTGCCTAAAGCAATGACCTGGTTCACCTTTGCATTGCCTACAAATGCAGTCACTCAGGGAAATGTGTTATGTATAATTAATAAGGCACTCGCACTGTGTGGACCATACAGAAATCTACAGAAGAGCTTGCATCCAGCTTCATTCAATTGACTTTGAATTTGGACAAAGGAAATCAAGCCAAGAACAGCTAGCTGCTCCTTATAATGTACAAATATCCTGAGTTTTAAACTTTTTATCAGTTTGTAGAGCAAATGGAAGGAAAGGTGGTGTTTCTGTGGATTTTGTCATCTTCCCAGGTCATAAACGCTCTTACAAGGTAGCCACCAATGAGGCATTTTATTGCTAGACTGTAATTTTTAAAAGTGAAAGGAACAAAAAGAGAAATACCAGGAGTAGCAGCTTCTGTCTCAAGTTCAGTTTAAAGCATTACAGAACCTTCCCCAACAGTCAAGTTCTGGCCAGCTTCTTCCTATATAATTTCCTCTCTCATTGTACTTATAAGTCAGTTTTAAGCAGAATTAATAGTCTTTGAGTGTGGTGTGGGTGTATGTAAGTTATGTGCTATATAAAACATGATATTTCTGTATCCATATGTGTGTGTATATATATATATACACACATATACATAAAAAACATTGCAACAACCAGACTGCATTAGTGGCTGAGTATAGAATATAACAAAGTACTAACACAATTTTCTTTCTTTCCCTATCTTTTCCATTACCTACCATGACCCACAAAGCTGGAGAAGTCACTTAAGGACCAGATGTACCAAAAAAGGGCACCCTGGTTTGGCTGCTTGTCTAATTCGTCTTAAAGCAGCATTGAAGAAAATGCCCTCATCCCCAAACTATAGTCAGTCTCTCTCACACATGTTTGTGCGTACACCAATTTATTGATCACATTGGTCATAATCACAGTCCCAACAGGACCTGCTGAATTAATTATTCCGCCCATAAAATAAAAAAACCCAAACTTTCAGAGTTTGGAGGTTTCTCTTGCTAGACTCAGTTCTCCAGGACGACTTTGCTGCCTATACAAAATTTATGACAGCAGAAATCCAGTTCCATGTGTGTGCCTAACAGAGATGCTGTTCTTCCCTGTGTTAGCAAAAAGCATGAGAAAAAAAGGAGTTTTTTTTCACATTGGCTGCCCACATGATATTTGTCTAGTTTTTTAACTCTGAAAGACAGTGCTCTTATGGCAAGAAAATGGAGCATAAAGACTTGAAAACTGTGCCTAAATTGATGTTGTATAAGATTTTCAGTTGAATTGATCTAGCTCAATAGATGTAATGCAGTTGAAAATGAACTATTTCCCTATTCTAAGAAAGACCCTAAATATGAACTGAAAGTACCACAATAAAAACCTGAAAGTTGCTGTTCTCCTCGTAAACATTAACACGTGAATCTTACTTCATTCTATAATGCTGTTTAAAACCAGAGAGGGAAAAAAAAAATCTTTACTAGATGATAGCTATTTTCCAGTGATGAATCAGGAGAACATAATATTGTTTATTTGCTAAGCATCAACAATGTAGTCAATGTTGCATAAGGCATAAAAGCAGTCTGTGCTTTGAAGAACATTTTAATCTTAACAACACAGATGTTGAGTAGAGAAAACATGCTAAAGTCCCCAGCAGTAGGTATTTTTAGTCAAATTTGTAATTAATATAATTTATTCACAGTTTCCAGGCTCAATTGAAAAGGTCTTGGACTAAGTACTCACTGAGACACAAGTCCATTTACTAAGCTGTATGAAAATATACTTAATATGATAAGTGGTTAGTGTAATTTGATCTGGCATCAAGCGGATCAGTGAGTGACTGAACTACTTCTTTGAAATTATTTGCTTTACTCAGAGCACAAGTTGTTTTTTGTACATGAAAAGGGAATGGCATTCCCTACTGGAAACAGCAATTGGTATTGAATATGAGCTGTTGCTGTTACAAATTTCAACCTTCTTGTTACGACTTTCCCTTTCATACTTGTACTCCATGGGACTAACAATGTTGAGTATTTGAAGTCAAGGAACTACCTGTTGGCTTCCTGTGGATACAGATGTTTGGGATATGAATCCAGAACAGTCTCTGTACCTGCCTTGAAAATCTAGTCTCTGTCAGGCAGAGATGCAGAGCCCTCACAGCTGCAGTCAAGGGAAAGGAATGTTTTAAATAGCAGAGCTGTGTGATGGGAAGTGTTCTAAAAAAAAATTATACTGTTTGCTCATTTGGGTGCCTGAAATTAGAATGTATGTTGTCATGAATCTGTCTCTGGCAGACAGATAATACAACTGCTGATTTCACAAGTCTTGTGAAAATTGGTATCTGTGAAGCTCTCAGACATCAGCAAAGATAGATGCAAGAAATCATTAGCATAGCCTGTTTCTCCATTTATAGTCTTATGCAAGAGAGGGGAAAATGAGTATCTGCTGATTTTCATAAACGGTTCTTGTGCATACAACCCAAAAATAGTTGTGTGCTAAAAGGCTGAATTTTCCTGTAACTGGAATTTACTTATTTTTAAAATTGCATTACAATTTCTTAATGAAAAATTATTATTTGCATTTTCCTACTGATGTACTGAAAGGTATCCTCAACTGCAGGTGTAAAAATGTCTTCTGTCTTTCTCACTTGAAACTTCTGGAACTAAGAATTAGGAGTGAGAGAAGTAACTTCAAAAAGAGAATGAAAACTGGCAGGAAGTGGTGGCTGGCAGGACTGGGGCAGAGCCTCTCCCAAATGATAGTGAGGTGCTTCCAGTGCAGTGTCCCTGAGCTTGAGCTGAGGGAACAGGGTGGTGGAGGGAGGACCTGGAAAAAAATTGGAAATATTAACAATACCAGGAAGCTGAACTGGGTTATATCCACCCCACCAAGACTAAAAAAACATTTTTTCACATATATGAGAGGGGTCTGGGTTCTCATCTTGCTCTCCTAGCCAGGATTCATGCCACAGGGATACTGCTGTGGCAGTGGGAGAGCTTAAGTTTCATCCAGCATGAAAGAGGCAGCACTGTGGTAGTGCACACACATTAGTGGTTGGTATTGAGGGGGATGATAACCATGTACGTAAGTCTTGTCCTGAGTGCACGAAACTTGATGGATCTGATATCAGCTACGGGATTTTACAATGTAATGCAGTAGTTCGCCTGCAGGACACGTAAATGGAAATGCTCCATAGGCCATGCCAGAATCCTTGTGTTCTCAGTCTGGAAAAGGGTGTGTGTGTGTGTGTGTGTGTGTGTGCTTAATATGGTAACGATATGTACTTTATTTCTAATTTTATTCTTTTTGTCGTTTCTTATGATGAAGATGATTGCAATAAGAATTTTCTTCCTTTGAGAAAAATGTTGGGTTTAGTGGGTATTTATTTGCTATTTTTAAATTATTCATGCTTTTTGGGGTAAAAGAGAAAGGAAAAATAGAGAGAGAAATTGAATGCCATCTACAGAAAACAACAAACGGGTTTTTTCTTCCTGAAAATAAGAGATACTACAAATCACCCTTCAGAAATAACAAAACCATCTTCTAAAAGGGACTTTTAAAATAGGAAATTATCTTGCTTAAACATTGTGCAGTTTACTTGAACTAAGTTAAGAGTACTTAATTTTAAAGCTGTTCTTTATTACATTCTTGATAGGATTAAAATCAGCTGTAAGCAACAGTATTATTTAATTAATTAGATTTTATTTTAATAGCTGAGCTAACATGGTATTAGGTAGAAAGCCAGCACTTGTGAATCAAAATCTTTATAGATCCTCTGATCCTGCTTCTTTTCTAGTTCTGTTTCCGTGCCTGCTACTAGCATCAAATAAATAAGCACAAAAATAAAATCAATATAGCCCATTTAGAAGCTGGCAGTGAAAAATACGTAATACGTTAAATACAAGTGTAGTCATATGTAGATCCAGTATATTTATTTTAAAGCTCCTCCAGTAGCCATTGCAGTCATTTCTGAATCCAGCTTAGCAGTTCTGTTCATGTCACAACTCATTTTATTGCTTGCATTTTAACTGTCTGAGGAGCTTTCTGATGATCTGTTTTTCACTTTTTTCATTTCCTCAATTGGTAGGTGTGTAATATTTATTTAAAATGAAATTTCATGGTGCCAACCACAACCATTAAATTTTTGAAGTGCAACATATGGCAAGTTCTAGCTTCTGCTCATTCAGAAAGAAATAGGAGGTATATAGTGAATAACATTAGCAAATAGAAGAAGGCACATACACAGAGATTTTTATTTATGGTAGACATTTGTCAAACACAAACTTTGGTTTCAATCAGAAGGATGCAAGTAGTATTTGGCACTCAGATTCCCTTTATTTAAATAAAGTAGCATATTTATATGGAACAGATATGATGTCTTCAGAGCTGACACGCAAGTTTAGTGGAAAGCTGTGATGTGTCCAGTGCAGAAGCCGCATGTAAAGTTTGGAGCTGATGCTTCCAAAACCATCCTTGTGTCTGAGTAATCTGCTTGTCACTGCAACACAGGCATAAACCAACAAGTTTTGCAGCCGTTTTGGAGTAATCCTGATGGTTTCTATAACTGGGCCAAGGTGTCTTGTGCTGCAGATCTGTAAGAAAAGGGAAACAGGATGTGTGCTTTCAGATGCTTGATTTGACTGTGGGCAGTGGCTCTGGAAATTAGAACTGGAGGCAAATAATTAATCTCACGGATGAGGTCCAGACCCTGAGCATCACATTGCAAATCAGGCTGGTCAGCAGCCTCAGTCCCTCTGCAGGTGATCAGAACAGCCAAATTTTTCCAGCTAGTTTGGTTTTCCCTTTCTGTTCTCCAAGTGGGTTTGCTCCTTCCCTGTTCAAAAAGCAGTCAGGCGGAGGCAGTTTGCTTCTGTTTACAAACTACTTACCATGTTGTGAAGACTCTTCTTGTTTGTGCCTTGTTTGGCAATGTCTTTCATGTTTTCCACTTGTTGGGATCCTGTAGGAGCTAGGAAACACAGAAGGCAGCAGTAAATGTACCATCTGTGGCAGCACCCTGCAGACTTTACTGTAGTTTCCTCTGTTATAGATGATAAGGAATTGATCCTGTTTTTCTTTGGTTTGCTTTTTTTGTTATTGTTGCTTCCAGTGTTGAATTAGTGAGCAAATCTATTTGCAGATCTCATTGCCCAGGAGTTTGAATCTCACAGGCAGAATTCACTTGTGTGCTGAGTGGAAACATGCCATTAGAGGAAATCTCTGCTATTCAATGAGGAAGAAAACCAGTGCCTGGGCTGATTTTATGAAAAACAAGCTGGTCAAACTATTAGTGATAAACAGACCATCCAACAACTTGCAGATTTTGTGTACTTTGTATATTTTTATAGGTAAGAGTTATTTGCATGTATCAAGTGCAAGGAAGGTACTAAGACAATGTCAGCCAACAGACTGCTTAGTAATGTTGCATCAGAAATGCTCAATAAGCCATTAGTTTGGACACATAATAGGATTTCTGTTCTTTGAGAGAAGAGGAAGTGAATAAAGAGGAAATGGAGAAGTTCAAATTACTGAGTCTTTGATTCATAGAGTAAGACCAGTGTGGATAGGATATATCAATGTTTTCATTTCAGGTCCACCCTTGAGATATTTCTGTCAGAAAAACAGGGCTGGTAGTATTTTGAAGACATACTTAGACAGAATTTTCTCTTGAAATGAGAAATACAAGCTAACACACATTATGTGTTTGGTACTGGGTCAGTCACAAAAGGAATAGTCAGTTCCACTTGTTTAACTTTACTTCTGGCTTCCTGCCCATTTTTCATTATTCTGGTTGCAGTGTCTTTGGTCACTTAAAGGTTGCTAATGAACTGGGGTGTCTAACCATCATCCCCATCAAATGTTTGCTGGGAAAGTCTTGGTCATATTTTAGGTCATTGCTGCAGTTAATTACATATTGTTCAATTGTTTTTGCTGTAAGCAAGAAGTAGAAGACACCAAATGTCCAAGGACAACACTAAGTCTTTGGGAAGCAAGCTACTACCAGCACTAGAGTTTTGGCTTTATAGATGGTACATCTGTTAATGCTCCTAAATGACCTGTGAGGTTCTGACTTGAAGAACAACTATCAGGCAGTTGTGGCTTCATGTCCATTCTTTTTGCTTATTGATAACAAAACTTTTCTTGCATGCAGGAAGTGGGAAGTGGGAAGCTCTGTGATTCTAACAGACTAACACTGCTAAAGTGAATTTTCCCATAAATATCTGCAGTAGCCTCAAAAGCCTTTTCCATTTTACAATACCGAAGCTAAGGCTGAGAGAAAGCCAGGAGAGGAAGTTGTCTTATGCACATTTTCCAAATCCAGACCAGGCCCTATGACAGGTGGCTCCCAAGGCAGTTGCTGGCACATAGATCGCCATACACACATATGCACACAGAACAGGGCCTCTCACCCAGGGGAAGAGTTAGAAATGGAGTTTAATGAGCAGGCTTCGCTGACTGGGCACAGTACACATCAGATAAGTGCACTGACGAGCCCTATTTGCACACAAATGGCAACTTTCATCCCCCTTTTTTTTTTAATCCTCTTTTTTTGTCTGTGCTTTTTCCTCCTCCATGCTCTTTCCTTCTCAAACCACCTTGACCCCTCTTGGTTCTTCCCTGGAAAGTCCCATAATAAGTCTTACACAAGCCCAAAAGGCTTTTCCCAACATAGTGAGTCCCACATCTCTGTTGGCCATGGCTTCACTGTCTATGTAAGGATGTGGGTCAGTGGGCCCCAGAATCACTAGTGGTGCTGGCTGCTCTCTTGCTGTCACTTTGGGAGCCCAATCAGGGGCTCCTAGAGGAGTGACCAAGGATCTCCACCTGCTGTTCCCTTGCACTCTTTGTGTTTGTGGAGACCAGCCTCTAATAGCCTAGCCCAACAACAAGGAGAAAGGAAATCTGGATTCTTTAGAAAAAATCAATTCCGTGCAACACCCAGATAAAAAAAAGGACTACTAACATACAATGTGCTCTGAAAACTCTGAAGTAAGGCTTGAGGTAGCAGGAGGGAGAGAGGTGTGTAGTTCTTGATACTGCAAGGCAAAAGGAGGCTGGCTACTGCTTAGGGTCCACCTGCTGATGGCTAGCAATCCCTGGCTCTCTTGAAACAGAGTTCTCCTTCCTCATGTGACCTCACGTTACTACAGGAAGTCACTCTAAAAAAATTCTCAGATAAATCCTCCAATGTTTCATAAGTAGACCTTGATAAATCTCAAAACATTCTGATTGGCATTGTGACTGCTATGTTTGCAACACAACCCAATGAAGTGACTGGAATGAAGTAAGAAAATGTAATATGATATTTTGATTTTTAATTGTCTTTTTCATGAGATCTAAAAAATTTAGCACAATTCCTTTTTACTTTTAAAACTTTTTTTTTTTTTTACTTTACTGAAACATTTTACTTCTAAATGTAAATATTTACACTTCTTAAAACTGGGAATCTCCTCTGTCCAAAACTGTATGTTACTATATAATATAATATAACATTATATAATATGATATAACATAATATAATGTGATATAACATAATATAATAAAACATAATACAATGTACTACCATCGTATTACAAAAATTTTATTTATTTCCTTGATTATGTATGTGATGGTCATAGTATTTTCACATTCCTTCACAGCCCAAGATCCTCACTTTTATTAGTTCCTACTATCTCCTAGCAATAAAAAAAGAGTATTTTCATTTTAGAGGTGTTTTAAAGGTTGGAAAACTGAGGCGAAGTCCTGGAATAACTTAAGTAAGATTATTCAAGAATTTGCTGGAAGAGCAGCTTTTTCAGCCTCCAATCATCTCTCTGAAGGTGCAGCCATGCTGCATCTTAGATACAGTGATAGGAACCCAAAAAATTTCCTTTTGCCAGAAACACACTGTTAACATAACCAGGTTTAAGTCAAGAGTGACATCCAGTGGTTGCATTCATTTTATTTCAAAGACTGTTTTCATTCCTCTGGCTAAGCGCCCGTAATATAAGTATAAACTAGATTAGTCTAGCCCCTCTTCTTTTCTGAGAACTTCTGTGGAAAGACTGATTTTGAAAAATGTGCTACTCAAAAACTGTTCAAGGGATTATGTCCATGAATCTATTTTGGAATCAGAACTGCCTTGAAATTCCTTGGTTGTAATTATTGCTTTGTGTCTCTGCTGATCATAATTTATACATTGTATTTTTGGATTGATAATCAAAGCCTCACAATCCTAAGATCCTTTTACTGGATGTCTCAGGCCTGCTTGAAAGCTTGCAGAATGAGATGAGTAAGTGTGTGTCAGTGCATATCCTTATGTGCATATTCCAGTACTCCTACTGATCTTTGTCTCTGATGCTTCACTTTTTCCATTTTATTATACATTTTGGGAGGAAAAATTCACCAAGGGTAGACTGAAACATGTGACTGGAAGTGATCACATATGTCAATAAACCCACTCTGCTGTGGGCAAGCATCCTTACTAATCGCTTTCAAGAATGTCTCATAGAATGGACATCCACAAAGAAAGAACAGAAATATAGTTCTGTCAGATAGGCTTTTTACTTCTCTAAATACCATTAAATACTTCTTATGCTTTCTTTTACTCAGACCTAGTAATTGCCATGAATATCTCCTAAGATCTCAGTGGATTTTCCCTTATCAAAATGAGAAGATGGCCACAGATCACTTACATAGCATGTTCCTAAAATAATGCTAAAACTGTATGGCAGGTGGGGAGCAAGTGGACACAGGAGGGGATGGGAGTTATGATAAATGTGGTATTACACATTGTTAAGCATCTTGTATCTCTGGGGAGCAAACTGATGACTGAAAACGCATATGGTAAGAGAGGAAAATGTTACAGAATAAAGTGAAAAATATAAATTCTGCTATTTTTAAAGCAAGAGGAAGCCTGACGTTAACTCTCCCAACGAAATATCACCAACCTGTGTATTTGAAGATGTTTTATTTGCTTTTTTTCTTTTATTCTGGATATGAGACTTATGTGTCATGCTTTTTTCTTCTTTATCTCACAACTGCTAATGAGAGTGTAAATTGCTGACCCCACAAACTCAACTGATATGTATTCCTGTTACAAAAGGTATTTGGCAGGTTAATAATTCACTTAGTTTCTAATCAAATACCAGGTCGGTCAATGAACAAGGTCCGGTCCAAAAGATAACTGAGTCACATGATTTAAGTGGGCTGTTTTATTTTATCAATTAAGTATCTAGGCTGAAATGAAGTTACATTTCAGAGAGGTTAGATGAGTATGTTCATTTAGCCCATACTGTCTTTTGTTGAGCTGTACTGTAATTCTATCTCACAATGAATTGCAAGGAAGAATCTTTTTTCTTGGGAATAAAAAAATCGAAACAAAACATTACTACTGAATAATAAGCTATTTCATTTGTAGAAAAATTATTTTGATTTTTTTTTATTATTACTATTATTATAAGAAAAGAACTTTTCCAGTGGAATTGCCATGTGAATTTGTATAAAGATAGAGGTTTCTCTATTTAAGACATTACTTTGTTAAAAAAACTAATGTTTCAATTAGGTATGTAGGCATTCTGCTAGGTAAGACTAGCAGATAAATATCATAAATTTATTTTTTACAGTAGTAGTGAAGTCAAACTCTTCATAAAACTGTGGCCTAAGCTTGAATTTCCAAGTTACTGACATACCTAAATACATATTCAGAGGGTGCAGTTGAGGGATTTTTTTAGTTTATTTTTCCTATAGTTTGTGGAGGGGGTTGTCACACATTTAGGAATTTGTTTCAACCTGATTCGAAGTAATCTATTTTTGTTGATCTTCAGAGCAGCTGCAGGCATAATTTGCTTTTTCTGCTTTGGGTGAGTTGCCTTTTTAGAGAGGCGAGCACTAGCTAGAATAAATTAATTTTGTATTTTATATTTGTGTATCTATTGGTTTATTAATTTTTTTACTGGCTTCTGCTGGGTCATAGTGGTGATAACAGAAGTTACTGCCTTGTGTTTGGTTGCATTAAAACATTTGATCCATTTTTCTAAGCATGCTTTACTAGTTCTTTCCTTTTACATGTATGCCTAGAATAATCAGTGCCCTTGTTTTTTGGAGGGGATTAATGCCCTCAGGAAAGTACAAAAAACAATTTTAGTCTGATGGTTTTGTCATAAAGTTAAAAAACATCACATGGTAAGCACTGATTACTGTTTCTGGCTGCAAGCCCAATCTAGTCTTTAAGATTAAAATATTTTGCTTATTGAACTTTGTGGCAAAATAGTCAAGTTTCATGTAAGGTAGTAATATTGAAAGCCTAATAATTGCAATGACAGAAACGTAGTGTTGCATGCAATATTTTGTGTTGATAGAGAACCTTTTATCCTCCAGAATGTCAGTGCATTTCACAAACTGTGTATGTACTAAGGCTATTCGTCACTGAAAGGGGAAAATACACATCATCTGTCATTGCTAGCACATGTCAAAAGCCAACTCACCAAAACTAGGCAAAACACATAGGCCCTTATCACTGAGGCTGATGGCAGAAAGTTACCTTGTGCGGCATGTTGCAATGCAGTTGCAAAGAGAGGAAGTGGTGATATTTGACTTAGGACTGTTAAGTAAATTTTCCTTTGTAATAGAAATATAAGGACTTTCAATATTTGGGATGAGTAGACATAGGACTTCATGTGAAAATTTTTTGACTGGCAAGGCTGCAGAACTTTCTGTGATTAATGAAAATAAAGCAATTAATTATGTACAGTGTGAAGTCAGCATTCCACAGACTGAAGGTCATGCACTGAAAATCACTGGGATACATTCAAAGCCTTCCTTTCCAGAGCTGACATTATTGTTCACCATTGATCAGAGAGGCTTAAAAATTCAAGCTGAACATAGATGTTGCTCACCTCTTTGGTGAACAAGTTGTTCTTGTTTTCAGTGCCACAAACAGCAATCCAGACAAAGCTTAAATTTTGAGGTACCTTTCAGTAGACTTGACAGTCTAGTCAAAGACAGAAGGCAAATTGTAACTGTGTGGACATGCAGTGTTTCCCTTCCTGCTCCTGAAAGTCCTCGTGTAGGTTCAAAAGTCCAGTTTTTCCTCTAAAGCTCAACAGGATAAAACTTCCCCCTTCATATTAGCTTGTTCGCTCCCTCAGTAATTCCATCTTTCCCTGCCTGGAGTCCTAATGCAACTGTCTCCTCCAATACATTTCTAGTAAAGGTTAACTTTACAGTTAATTTTACTTCTCTAGTGAAATTTTAGTCTCCCTTTTGCTTCCATCACCATAATCCAGTGGCTTAATAGAGACAGCTGTGATATACTATTTCCTTTTCTTTATTATATGCCTGAAAGTGGTTTGGGTTGTGTTTGTGGGAGGATCTGCTTTCACTGGTGAGGAGGTGCTGGTTTCTTGAGGCTCAAATCAGTTAAGTGATGAGCTTGTCTAGAAGTGGAGGGGGGGGGAAAGGGATGACTGCATATTGGGTCAGCTTACATTGTACAGCTAGGTGCCTCCTGTACTGTATAGAAATTGTCAGGGTGGGATCCTTCAAGGAACTGTGAGGTAACTTGGACTTTGCACTATGCATTCGTATTTTCATGCATTGCATGTTACAATGGGGATTTAGTAAGAAGTAAAATAATCATTGGTTTATTAGGAGCATAATGAAATACTGTTATAATCCAGCTCTATTGGGTTTGCATGGCAAGGTTTTAGTAGCAGGGGGACTACAGGGGTGGCTTCTGTGAGAAGATGTCAGAAGCTTCCCCCATGTCTGACAGAGCAGGTGCCAGCCAGCTCCAAGAGGGACCTGCCATTGGCCAAAGCCGAGCACATCAGCAATAGTGGAAGCACCTCTGTGGTAGCATATTTAAGAAGGAGGGAACAAAGAAGAGAGAAGTGAGTATATGTGAGAGAGACAACTGCAGACACTGAGGTCAGTGCAGACGGAGGGGCAGGAGGGGCTCCAGGTGCCAGAGCAGATCCCCCTGCAGCCCGTGGTGCAGCCCACGGCGAGGCAGGCTGTGCCCCTGCAGCACGTGGAGGTCCATGGTGGAGCAGATCCCCACCTGCAGCCCATGCAGGTCCCCACGCCAGAGCAGGTGGGTGCCCAAAGGAGGCTGTGACCCTGGGGACGGCCCAGGCTGGAGCAGCTCCTGGCAGGGCCTGTGGCCCCATGTGGAGAGGAGCCCGCGCTGGAGCAGGTTTGCTGGCCGGGCTTGTGACCCCACGAGGGACCCACGCTGGAGCAGGCTGGGCCTGAAGGACGGCACCCATGGGAGCCCCATGCTGGGGTGGTTCATGAAGAACTGCAGCCTAAGCCCATGGGAAGGACTCACACTGGAGAAGTTCATGGAGAGCTGCCTCCCATGTGAGGGACCCCATGGTGGAGCAGGGGAGGAGCGTGAGGAGGAAGAAGGGGCAGAGGCAGCATGAGATGAACTGACCGCAGCCCCATTCCCTGTCCCCCTGCGCTGCTCTGGGGGGAGGAGGCAGAGAATTTGGGAGTGAGGTTGAGCCCAGGAAGAAGGGAGGGGTGGTGGTAAGGTGTTTTACAGTTCAGGGTTTTTTTTCTCGTTACGCTACTCTGATTTGACTGGCAATAAATTAATTTCCTAGAGTCAAGTCTGGTTTGCCCATGACAGTAATCAATGAGTGATCCCTCCCTGTCCTTATCTCAACCCATGACCCTTTTGTTATATTTTCTCTCCCCGGTTCAGCTGAGGAGGGCAGTGATGGAGTGGCTCTGTTGGGAACCTGTCATCCAGCCAGGGTCAACCCACCACAGAAGCAAAAAAGAAAAAAGGCTCACCTGTTCCTGACACTGTCCAGGTACAATGTCACTGAAGGCCTCGGACAGATGTCTCCTCTTTTCCCAAGGAGAAGTTATTTTTAAGTCTGAGCTTACATTACATAACTGGAGAAGAAAAAGCAAATCACTGCATTTTTTAGTTCCTCCGTTCAAATATAAAGAGTATTAAATATTATGAGTTTAATCAGTTGTTAAATAAACAAAGATAGTTCCATTCTTAAATACTTAATAAGAGTTAATATTAGCTTCCAGAAAATCAAAGGTATGATCTTGAGGCCTCTTAGTTGCCTTATCCCTCAACTACTCATATCTCAGTCACAAGAAACCTTAAATTTTATTATCATAATTTTATGTAGACTCATTAACAATGGAAGCAAAGAAGAGTCATAAGTAATTCTTGTGAACTAAAGAACTGATGAAGAGATAGTGCATAGCTTTTGTCCCACTATTTGATGTCATCAGTTACAACAAATTAAAGAAAACTCACTATGATACCATCTTCCATTTAATGAGTTGTTCAGTGTTACAAGTGCACAGCCATCTTTCAAAAAAATGATCAAGGAACTTTTTCAAGGGAAGTCTTATCGCAGTTACCAAAAGACTTCCAACAGTTCTGTTGTAAAACTATTTCTTTTAATACATAGTATTTCTGCTATAAATCTCTGAGTAACATCAAGAGGGTAAGCAGTGCTTAGTCAAATTGAAAATTAAGACATGATTTATAGTGAAAAGAAGATTAGTCTGGTGATATTGCAGATGTTTGAGGTGTTGCATTTCATATACAGATAAATAAATGAACTGTTTTGCTTCTGGCTTAATCATTTTAGTTCCATCTGAAATAACAGTATGATCCTTGCTTTTGTGATACTACACTGACCTCATTGCAACTCCTATTATTTACCAGTTTTATTTTAGCTCTGGTGGAAGTACTGGGCATTAGCAAAGATGGTTTGTCTGGACATAGGTACCTCATCAGTTAATATAAATCACGGTGACTCCCTTGTTGATCAACTCCCAAGCTGGTCTGATCCTGCTTTACACTTTCTGGAATCACACTAGTGATCTTAGAGTTTTGTCACAAGCAGTAGGCAGTCTCCTGGGTCCTGTAACCTGATGAACTCTCTGATATCGCAATATGCAAAGCAAGAATACACCATGCAATGATTACACCATTGCTGGCTACTGTTTTACCCTTCTGCCTACTGTGGTCAGGCTTAATCTCTTTTTCAGGCGAACACAAGGCCTCTTTGATTCTTTGATACCTCTTCCATATTTCTGACCCATCAGTTCACAAATGTGTAACTACTGAAGCTAGATGCAAATGGGTACTGAGATGTTTGTTAAAGCAGGAGCAAAAATGCAATACTAAAGCCAAAAGTAGAGAATGTGCAGTGAAGTTGAATAGGTAAGTTCAGTCACAGAGAAGCACATATTGTGTGTCAAAACCAGCTTTTTGCCTTTCTCATTTAAAATAATTATTAGGATATCTGTATAGCAATTCTGAGTAAAATAAGTTGGAAATTTTAATGTTTCAATTTTAAAACATTTTCAGTTGAGCTCAACAGATGAAGTGATCACATTTTAATGTGGGAACTATTTCATACTTTCTTTGTCCCAGTTTCTTTGACCTTAAATCAAAACATTCCTTAACAAAATTTCTTCTGTGGTCAGGGCATTCCCAAGCACAAATACAGGCTGGGCAGACAATGGATTGAGAGCAGCCTTGAGGAGAAAGACGTGGGGTGTTGGTGAACAGGAAGCTCCACATGACCCAGCAATGTGTGCTTGCAGCCCAGAAAGCCAGCCATGTCCTGGGCTGCATCAAAAGAAGCGGGACCAGCAGATGGAGGGAGGTGGTTCTCCCTCTCTGCTCCGCTCTCGTAAGGCCCCAGCTGGAGTACTGTGTTCAGCTTTGGGGCCCCCAACATGAGAAGGACAGGGACCTGCTGGAGCGAGTCCAGAGGACAGTCACAACGGTGGTCAGAGGGCTGCAGCACCTCCCTGATGAAGACAGGCTGTGAGAGTTGGGGTTGTTCAGCCTGGAGAGAGACCTTATTAGGAGCTTTCCAGTACCTACAGCGAGCCTACAAGAAAGCTGGAGAGGGACTTTTTGTAGGGGCACGTAATGGTAGGACAAGGGGTAATGGCCATAAACTGGAAGAGGAGAGATTTTGATTAGATACAGGGAAGAAACTTTTCGCTACGAAGGTGGTGAGGCACTGGAACAGGTTTCCCAGAGAAGCTGTGGACGCCCCATCCCTAGAAATGTTCAAGGCCAGGCTGGATGGGGCTTTGAGCAACCTGGTCTAGTGGAAGGTGTCCCTGCCCATGGTGGGGGCAAGGGGGTCAGAACTAGATGTCTTTAATGTCCCTTCCAACTCCAACCATTCTATGATTCTGTGAATATAAAAATAAGTGTGACAGATACATTCTAAATCAATGAAAGCAAGAAAAAGGTTCGACTTTTATCCATATATGAAGTACGGCACGTATGTGATACTTGTTTGCATTACATTCCTATGACTAGTACACACTGGTCCGTATTGTTTTCCACATAGCATACAATGTGTACCACTGTGTGCACAGAGATACACATACATATTTCTTTACACATTTAGGAAAAACTCAGAAGGTATTTATATGAATTTTCACCCCTCACGTCTCAACATTTTTAATTTCGGTAATCAACTAATTAACATCTATTTTAATTGCCTCCTCATGAAGATTAATCATTCCTAACACTTGAAACTGAATAATAATGTTTAAGTGAAAATTATGCTTTCTGATCTCACCATTTCATTCAGCTTGTCAGTTAGTTAAATGCTTTGTTTGTTGTTTGGCAAAATCTAACATTTTAGTAATGAATGAAGTTCTGTTGCTCAGTTTATGCAGGTATATTATTTTAGTGAGAATTATTCGAAAAAAAATTACTTTGATTTTTTGGTCTGGCTAGGTTTATATGCAGAAGCCATTTTTGTCCTAATACCTGAAGTATGGGCCAGCTCTTTTTGAGGTTTTTTCAACACTACAGGTGAGATATTGATGAGGTATTTGATTCTTACTATGATCCCATTAAAATAAGTCATATGATCAGCCCCAGCTGGAGGAGGGAAATTCTCCCTGTCCATGGGTGACCATCAGCACCAGCTGACAGTGACAGCAGTGAGGATCAACTCCCAGCCTGGCTGACTTTAAAACTGGGGGAAGAAATGAGCCAGTCCTGGCTTCATGACCCTGAAGGCTTGATTTGAGGATTCCATGACTGTCAGTCAAAGCTGTTAATTATTTGAATGAGGCACTGATTAGTACCAAATCCAAGCACTGATCCAGGGCTAGCATGCAGTACGATCACATCTCTAATCGTATACCTTCTGGTAGCACTGAAGCAGAATTCACAGCATGTCAGTGATGGTGTTGATGCTGTTTCCCCTCAAATTTAAAATGTTTTATTTGGCAGACTTTTCAGATTCTTCCCGTTACTGTATGTATAAATTCTGGTAGTGGGGTTGTTCACTTACTGCGTCAGAACTCACTGACAGCACCAAATTTCTGGTGTGTATTTTTTCGGTTGCTAAAATCTTCAAAGTTATTTCTTACAGAAGCAATGAATTTGTATTTTATGCTTTCAAGAGTATCAACTGTCCTTAAGCAGCTCACTGATGAGTTGAATGAAATGAGTGAGAAGTTTTGAACCATGACGAGTTTTGAACCAAGAACAAAGTTGCTGGCTGATGTAGAAAAGTACTGATACAGCTTCTCTTCCTGTGACATAGGATGCCTTACTTGAAAGCTATAGCGCATAAGTGAATGGCTTGTTACTCTGGAGAGAGAAAATAGTTTTTCATTACAGTGATTGTTAGAGTGCCTACATGGAAATCAACAGGAGACATCTCAGTTGCAAAGCCCTTTTCTCTATATATTTTTTTTCTTTTTTCAAGAATATTTCTGGAATACAGAAGGATTTTGAATGTGTGTGTGTTGATGGATCTTTAGAAGTCTGTGTTACCAGTTTCTTTAGTTTGTGAGGTGTGAAAGAGATTTAATCCTTTCTGGAAAAAAAATTTGTGGTTCAGTCTGGCGATATCTTCATCATAATAGTACAATCTGTTTAGCACATACCATGTTGGCAAATGAAGGTGTTCTGGAAAAGGTACAGTGCTAGACAGGAAGCTGTATTTTCAGAAACATATAAAAATGACAACACGAGGCTACTCACCCACCTCACCACCAATTCACTGGTTGTGGTTTGTCTTCTGTCATCTGCCCCTTACTGTTTTCTGAATGTCTCACTTTTTTATTCAAGAGGGGATCTGTTAGAAATCAGTAACTCTACTTCAGAAAAGCCATGTCTATTTTTTAGATATTCTTTTCTTATTCTTAGCTATTTTGGATACCAGAACTAAATATTACCAGGTGGAAAGGCTTTTAGGAGTAGTTCAAGACCAAGCCTCTCTTCGATAGGTACTCTGACCTAAGGACTTCACGCTTAAGGAACTGTCCCACGGTTTACGATGTGTTTTAGCAACTTCTACAAATGAAATAGACAAAAACATTCTAAGAAATACAATTATATGGAAAACTGAGTTAGAGCTAAAAACCTGTGTCTGCACATCACAGTCCATGAATCCCAGTAAGCTGAAGAAGAAAATGAGACCTTTGTGCAGAGCGTTTGTGGGCAGAGAGAACCAGCGTCAAGATCTCTTGATTTCTACTTCAGTGTGGTAATTTGCAGAGCTCTAAAACCTTTGAATGTCTGCACAAGGGGTGTTCTGTGTGAGAGTGATAAGCAGCAGTAGATGCAAAATGAAAATATATTAAAAGTAGAGCAAATATAAAATTATTTTCCTTTATATACCCCTCAGACTTATGTTAGACAGCGGTTTAAAGGGTGAGTCAGGAGCATCTTCCAGAGTAGTGTGTTTTAGATATTTTGGTTAGAGACATTGATGGTCTCTTTCATTAAATTATCATTTTATTAATCTTTTAACTCATTCATCTTTAATTAATTCCTTTAGCACACTGTATCAATGTGTTTCACAGCTTAAATAACTAGCTGAAAGAGGGTTTTTGGTTTTACACTTGCAGCAAAATTCTTAAATCCTAATTGCTTTTATGAGAAATAGGGAATTACCATTCCTGGGTCCTGCTCAGCAGTATTTATAACACTTCGCGATTTTTCTCTTATTTTCCCTCCCTCTCCCCCCTTTATTTGTCTCAGGTGGAAATGCCTTGTCTTTATGTAGTACTATAAAGTGTTTAATACCTGTCATCATCTTTGTTGCCATTCTCTATTATTTCATAATTATCTTAGATCTTTCTCAAAATCAACTAGCAAGACTTACATAATTTTTTATATTTTGTTCTCAAATCCTTTCCCAATAAATTGTAGAGTTCACTTTCACTTTCTGATGACACTTGGTGCTGAAATGATGTTTTCTAGAATTATCCATGACAGTTTCATCATCATTTCCAAAAGGGAATGGCTGAGTCAGAAGCCATGCTTGTGCTTTTCTCATTGGTGTTGCTGTGTACTTTCTGTATCACATTTAGAATTTTATTGCCAATTTATTCAGTGTTACAGAAAGTCTGTATGTCCTATTGCCTTTATGATTTGCGTGTTCTGAATAATTCTGTGCTGTACAGCATCCCCTTTTCGGGTCATTCGCCAGTATGCTAAACTGTTCACAGTGCCTGTAACCTTTCCCTCATTGTGATGTCTTCATACCTCAACACTGTTGAACATGGAGACTCCCTTCTATCGCATGACAGCTTTGTTTCTTTAGGAGGCTTTGCAACAGACTTGTTACAGCATCTCACAATATTCCTAGACACTATGAGCTCACCCACCTTCTCACTGAATGTCACAGAACTCTACCATGTTTTTGAGATATTTTTATCTACAAAGCTGTATTGATTTCTCTCCAATACAGTTTCATTATCCCTTTGCTTTCTGTATTTCATCATTACAGTTTCTACTGGTTTCCTTGGTACAAAGCGCAAACATACCAGTCTGACTTTCATATAATTTCCAGACATGATTTTGCAACCTTCTGTTGTTAAAACCTTGCTGACTGCACTGGGCCAGGATTTTGTTGGTCATTATGTCAGAGAGGCTGAATGTACCAATTAATAACATTTCAGAAATACATTCAGATATTACATGTGTGAGAAGTTTCTTTCAGTAGAGTAATGCTTGATGATTTATTTCCTTTGGCTGTCTTAGCTGTCAGTTGTGTTTCATGAATTTTTGTTACACCAGACGCCACAGTAGCCAACAACTTACACTGTGCACCTGCTTCTTGATCTGACACATGGCTGCTTGATATTGAAAAGCAAAAAGAAAAAAGAATATGTTTAAATTAGAATGTGGGTTTTTTTAGCAATCAGCAATATTTTGCATTGAAACATTTGGCTCATGAACAGACAGGAGATAACATAAAGATAAGAGCATTCCCAGCAGGTTAGAATGAAACTTGTTAACGAGGAAAGTAGCAGCATGCATGTTATGTGGGATTATCTTTAAATATTACCATAACAAAGTTCAAAGGCTTTGCAGAGATTCAGTTAATCTTCCTTAAATAACTTCGCAGTTCTATGTGTTTGATAGTAAGACCTACAGCATGCCAAATGCTTACTGTAAATGCACAACCAACTTTTCAGATGTAGAAACTGCAGATTTTATTTGCAGTTAGGAAAGTTCTCAAATACATTTCTTCAAAACTATGAATAATATTTTATTTTCATGGCATTTGTCTACATTTGTGTATTTGGCACTTCCTAGTAGCAAATACACAAAGTGAGTGGCTGCATTTGATTCAATTAATTTTAGCAGGAAGAACACCAGCTCCTCATATTGCAAGACATAATCCTGATTTTAGGTAAAACTTGAAAATGTTTTTCCTCATGGTTGTGGGGAGAAGACTCTGAAGAATGCTTGTCAAATATATAACCTCAGTATCAGGACCCAGGCTTTTCTCAGAGAAGGATTATTAACTTCACAACGTGCTGCAGTCAACACTTGCAAATTATACTGTGGCCCCCCTCAATTTGAGTAATTAACAGGGGAATTTGAGTTGTCTCCATGATGTCTGACAAATAATTCTAGAGAATGCCTTCCTTTAAATAATAGGAGGACTTATGGAGTGCAAAAGGCAGTGTACTTACCATAGGAGAGTTAAGTGGTTGTCCTGTTCTTCGGAAGTAGTATGACATCTTGCGTAATCAGCAGAGATTTCTACATAGAAAATAGTGTTTTACAAAAATCCAGAACAGCTATTTCTTATCGATACAGAAGCCAATTATTTATCTGTTAATTTTATTTCAACAGATGCTTGCTAAACTTTCTGATTTCAACCAGTGGCAACCATTTTTACATTTTTATAATGATCTTTAACAGACCTTGTTCTTCATCTGCGTCCATTTGAGATACAGTACTTCTTTGTTTCTTTGCAGTCTTCCTTTCAAGAATCACCTACTGTAGTATAGTTTACATGGACTCTGTTGCTACATGAATCCAAAATTCAAGATGTGTAGGACTGTCAGTTACAGCTTGTGGGGCCACTGTGCTATGATGATGCTTCTGTTTCTCTATTGGCTTCTAAATGCTTTTATGTCAGAGCTTAAATGTGGAAAGCTCTGACTGGTTTTGAGCCCTGGGTCCTAGAAAACAACCACTCTTTTAATACGATACCAATGCAGTTTCAGTCAGTATAGAGACGGAGCAATTTCCATTTCTCATTTGAAGGAAGAGAATAAAGGGTCAGTGCCTCAAAGGTCTCTGAGCTTACACATCTTCCAGGGGAACTGAAGTATAAAAACGGTCAAGGCACTTTGGCAAAAGTTGTCATTTCTCCCTTACTGGTACAAGAATTATTTGAAGTGGCTCGATTGCACTTGATGACTTGTTGGTAGCTGTTCTTGGCTCAGGCCTTTAACACCACATCTTGTAGGTTGTAAGCCTAGCTCAGCACTCTTTACAAGGTCAGTCAGGCCAAATCATCTATGGGAGGATGTAGCTGGAGAGTGGGGATTTTGTGCTCTGGCCTGATGGGTAGGTGTATGTCTGTCCCTTTGGACAGGCATGAATGAGGTGAAGAATCTAATCTGTGTTGGGTCATACAGAGCTAGGAAGTTGGGCGTATGTCTAGAATATTGCAGGCTCTTCTGGTGCAGGAGTCTAAACTATTAAAAAGAAAACATTAATAAAAGTTACTAAGTCAAGGACAGCTTGAATGTTTTACTTTTGGTTTTACAAAACTTGATTTTGCTTTTTTGAAGGGATAGCAGAACAATGTAGTTGAATTTTCAGGGTTTTTTAAATTATGACCTAGAGTCACATGTCTTTTCCTAAATAAAAAAAGCTATGATTTTCTGAGGCAATACTTTTGCAATACCTACTGGTTGACTCTTTAAAATGTAAGATGTATTTTAAAAACTAACTTTGGTTTTTCAAGTTATAAACTGTGGTCTTTCTTTACCTTCAAAGACTTTAGCATGCTTATACAGGATTAATGCATGAAAATAACAAGTTCACCCTTCTCAGAGTTGCAAAATATACAACCAGTAATAGGGGCAGTTCCTTGAATCTTGTATCCTGTTTCCCCTTCTTGACTTTTTTCCTTCCCTACCCCCACCTCTAGTACTATTGTAGAATCTTCATCCTGATACATTTTTCTCACTGCTGTATCTGTTCACTGTATGTATTCATTTCCCTCTCTTGCTCTTTCTTTTGTAAGCAAAGTAACCTGTCTCCTTGACCCCAACCCCACTTACATACATAGCTCGCTTCATTAGAGTCTTCCCTTGGAGATGTATGGCTCAACCCTTTCCAGCGGTGAAGAGTAGTTCCTGTTTGATCTTTCTCTTCTGACCAACCTGTACACTTGCAGCTCAGTAGAAAAGTCCTCAGATTTTCTAGTCTATTGAGATGCATGACTTTCCCCTGAAGTATGCAAATGACTAGTTAAATACAGGAAATTCATTTAGGCATTTCACCATGATTTATTAACATACATATTGCAAAAGTCATGCTTTCAATCCTACAGCTCTTGCAGTCTTTCCCAGCAAAATATATTTACTCAACTAGACTGAAGATATTTTTCTCAGTGGAAGTAGTGACAACCCCTTGCCTTTCAGCAAATACAGTTTTAATCAGAGCACAGTGTATAGTGACACAATGTGTTAGTGCATTCACATTTCATCTGAGAAGATTAGAGTTTCTAGTTCAGACCATTGAACAAAATGAATTTAGGGAGTGTTCCCATTATTTTAAATCAGTTGCAAGGTTTGAGTGTTTCAGGAGGTGACTCAAGGCAGATTCCCAGTGCAGCTTTAGCTATTTAAATAATTAGCTCATTTCTTAGAAGGACTGAGGATGCAATGGTGGAAGACTGGCCTTTCAACACCCATTTATGTCACAAAGCCCACAGAGAGCAGCAAATAAATCAGAAGTTTTACCAATGTTTGCCAAAGCAGAACATTAAAATTAGTACCAAAAACTGCAATTTATGTGACCTGGCAACTTCACTACATAAACTTATAGAGCACCTACTTGTACTGCTTTTGGTGTCAGAAATCATTGACTTTTCCCTCACTTATATCAACAATGAATTATCTTACAGAACACAAGTGAATTTCAAATTTCTTCCCAAATAAAGTCATATAATATGTACTGGAAGCTTTATGATAAATTTTGCAAAATATCAAACCAGTAACTCCATATGGTTAGAGACAGAGACTTCAGAGGTCAAATCAAATCATTCTAACATTATTTTCAGGGGTTCATGTCAAGGTTCGCGTCATGCCTGATGTTATGCATGTAGAGATAGTATTCTAACAGTTGTATGAATCCTTTAATATAATTATATGAAAAAGAATTGAAATAACCAGAGGTATAATCTGTGTTGTTACAGAACAAAACAAAAAAATAGACAACATTTGTAATGGCATACCTCATATACCTCTGTTTTTGAAAAAAATATATGGCTGTCCCAAATACTATCAGTTTTATCGGTGACATTAAATTTTGTTGGAAGCTATTGATCTGTGTACATTTTTACTTGGACTTGTCTAAATTATTTTTGAAATTATTATTTTGTTTACATTTTTTCCAGACCTAGGATGCTAGTTTTGAAATTCACATTTAATGCAGAATTGGTCATCAGCATATTTGTTTAGTTCTGTGTCTTTAGTGTCTGGTATGGAACATAGCTTATGTATATAGGTGTTAAGTTACATTTCTTTCTGTTGATAGAGGATAATTTTACTTAACCATCATATTTAATTTATTGTGGAAGTGCATGAGTGTTTATTGTTAGATCTACAGTTGTAACAGACAAGTTCATTGTCTGTTTAAATTCAATTCAGATCCAAAGCCAAAGTTTCATTGCAGCTGCAATACTACTGCTGAGCACATCTCTATATTTTTTATTATTATTATATATTATAATATATTATATATTATAGATATTATATTATTATATTATATATTAATCTCTTTTATTTTGGTGTCAGAAATATGTTTCTTATTTGTTTAAGAAAATGTTAGTAATAAAATGACCTTGCTTTTGAGCAGTCTGGTGATAATGAACAGAAGGACACATTTTACGGACAGAGACAGTGAGTCTGTTAACAAATGAACTGAACGTGGTAAAACCAAAGAAAATATGAAGTGATTTCCATAAGTCCCTGCTATGCCATAGAGCTTGACTGTTCCCATCACCATGCAGCCAAAGACTATCATGTTTTGAACTATAAATAGGTTAATTCTATCTTCAGCTTTGATACAGTATGTGGACTCACTGCCTAGGTCTAGAATACTTAAAAGTTTACAAACTGTACAGATACCAGCTTCAGAAAATCTCATCTGACTTCTCTTTGGTTTACTATTTTCCTTGAACTTGTCAGAATAGAATATGCTAAAACTTCTATTTGTGAAGTACATGTGCTGTGTGTAAGACCAGAAGATGTCAGGAGATACAACAGTGATGTGTTTCAAAAAACAGTGTATTTAAAAGCCATGGAGCATTTAAGAAAAAATAAGAATTACAACTAAAACCTGATGGATTCTTTGTAGACCTGTAAAACAGTAAGTGGTGTTTTCCTTTATTTGATCTTGGACACTTCGAAAGCACTTTTTAGATTACTTCATTGGTGGGGAAGAGTGGAGATCCAGAAGTAAGGGCCTGTGTAAAACCAGGGAGACATTGTTCCATTATTTCTCTGCGAGTTAACAGAGAGTTAAACCAGCCAAAGATTAATCTGGTAACAGTGTCCTTAGGGTCTGTGTCGCTTAAATATATTATCAAAGCAGATTTTTAAAAGGTACAAAAAGGTAGGCAAAAAGGTGGGATTTTTTTTCTTTTTTTTTTAACAAAATGCACACAGGTAAAGCTAGGAAGAATATCCTATAGACGATATAGTGAGAGTGTGCAGCATGAGGGATATACTTTCTGGGTAAGCTAGAGGATGTCTTACATTTTCTAAGGGTTTAATGGCTTATGTATCTATACCATCAAAACTTCGTGCTGTAGCCTTCACCTATACCAGAAGTTCCATTAAAATCTAATGACATGAACAAGTATTGTGATATCAATCCATCAAAAAATGCTGTTTTTTTTTTTTTAAAGGTAAATCTTATGATGAATGTTCTGATAAAGTGCAGGTAGGAAAAAAGTATCAGTAAATGTGTATGTCTAGATTATACCACTGTAGTGACTGAGGTTCTGCAAAAATATCACACCTAAATATGTAGTTGTTTATGTGAATGCATATTCACTGAACTGAAGGAGATTTATTTGTATAAATAACATTATTCATGTACACACATTTCTAAATAAAAAAATTTGAGTGTTGTCATGCTGAAAGTTTTAATGTAACACTTCTGACCACTTTCTAAGTAGAAAGATCTCTCCTTCAGTCACCTGGAAGACTTTCACACTCTATCACAGCAAATTTTCCACCCAGTAATGAAAATTACTGACTCCCAAAAAAGAACTTGTCTTCTTGAAATAGTTACACTCTAAAATTTCATTGAGCACAAGATAGATATTTCCTACTTTCTCAGCATCTCTGAATCCACTAAATATACTGAGGTTTCTCTGAATATTAAGTTTCACCTTCTCACTAGCTAGAACTGAAATAGCTGTGACATGAAGTCAGGCAGGTATTACCCTTACAATGAATTATTTAAGATTGTGAGTTCTGTTATAAGCTATACTGGAATTTGAAATTTTCTGGATGATACGAGTCATGTTCAGAGATTGTACAGAGTCATGTGAACATAGTATTTTTCATCCAAAATACTTTGGCTGTGGAAGAAAACCTCAAAAATTTCTTTTTAGACATGTCTTTCTCTCTGTTCTTTCTTCCAGTCTCAGTACTTTTGCTGACTTTTATTGCAGTAGGCTTTTGGTTTGTGTGGAGACCATTTACACAAGCATTGCCCTATGTTAACTGTGATTCACTTACAGTTTTTCCCTGTTGTTGAAATGAAGTTGACAATCAAAGACACCAGTAGTAGATCAAAGTTTTTAGAAATGCATTCTTGCTGGAATGTATACAATGTCTTGTAACTGCTGTTGCATAAAATGAGCTGGCTTATTCATGTTTCTCCTAAAGTCAGCCCTGGTAAACAACATACAAAACATTACTTTAGATTTTCATTTCCCATGGATTCACTTGGAACATTTTGAAAAAGTGACAGAGTTAATTAAAAAGAACTGATGTTGTCTCTTTCACATTAAATGGATGTACTGATTCCATGTTAACAGTCTGCTGTGCTAACATGAAATACTGACAGAAAGTCCAGCAAATGTCTTTCCAAATGGTCACCAGGATCTCTCCAGACAGTATGACAGATGTCAAGTTTCAATCAGAAAATAAATAGTTCTGTCCTGTAGAGACAATTACTGAGCTGATGAGATTCATCTTATTTTATATGCCATATACAGGCAGGCTCAGACAGCAAGTAGTTATTGTGCATATTTAAAATAGCCAGAAATTGTGGCTAACTGCTCTCCCTGTTTTAATCTCTAGTGTCTGCATGGCATGTTCATTTTTAAGGATGGTAGAGCTTCAAACTTTATGTCTAAATTTTAAATGCTAAGGGTTCTCTTGAAAGAGCACAGAAGCTCTTTAGTCCTGCTTTGAGCGTACTCATACCCTTTTAGTAGATGTCTGTGCAGATTTAGGTTTGCCCATTCTCTTATCTTGCAAGATTAATTTTGTGCCCACTTGGAGTCAACCCCAGCATCAGTCTCACTTACTACTTCTACTGTAAAACATGTTTGACAACTGAACTGACACCTCCAAATTTCACACATTGTAGGTAGAGCTTGCTAACCTTTTATGACCTGTAGTTTAGAAGACGGATTTTGGAGGTGCTCTATCTGCATGGAGTAGGACTGAGAAATTGGAAAGTCAGGTTTCTTTCAATATTTATAACTTTCATGCCTAGCAGCAGTGAGGAATAAAGGTCTTTAACAGATCAAATTTTTAGAAAGTTTGGTTATCTTACAAACTGAAGTCTTGTCTTTTAGAACTTACTCTTTTCTCCAGTAAGACAGCCTGCAAGATGTTCATATTGAAATAACAGAAGTTGCAATAAGCCTGTGTACTGCTTATATAGGGCCTATAGAATCATAGAATGGTTTGAGTTGGAAAGAACCTTGAAAGATCATCTAGTCCAGCCACCCTGCTATGGACAGGGACATCTTTCACTAGATCAGGTAAAAGATAACAAAGAATAACTCTTTTTTTCTACCCATGTTAAAACTAATGTCCTGTAAGCTCTGGTTATTCCAAATAAAAAATAATAAATACAAGACTATGATAAAGAGAGATTGCCTTACAAAATATTAACGATTATAAATATAATCAAAATTCATGGAAATTCTGTGATACCTGAAGAACTTGGATATGCAGAAACCTTTTCCAGCCACTACTGTAGCAAGCATTCCTCCATATAGGATCATACTCAGGGCAGTGTTTGCCCAAGCATGGAGCTAAATGTCTCCATTGACCATTGTTGCATCTGTTTCCCTGTGCAGCTATTAGGATATTCTCTGAAAATCTTCCTTTTTTTGTTGCTAAGCTTGATCTTATTATGAATAATCTGGAAAAAAAACCCTGTGCTTTGAGCTTGCTCCAGCATGTTGGCATATCTGCATGTCCTCTGACTCACTCCAAATTGTGATGCTGACAGATTATCACTTGCTTTATCTTTCCAGGTACCCGTCATGTCAATACACATTTTCATGATGAAAATCTGAACTGTTTGACTTTCATGATAAAAAAAGAGATATGTACTTTAATAATGACGAACCATTTTAAATTATACTTTTCATGTCGGTTTGCTATTCAGGATTGAGTATATTTTACTTTGACAGACTGGAAACAAGTCTAGGAACAAAATGGCTGCTATGTTGGGCACACAGAGAAAGAAATTTAACACTTTTTATGTTCAGAAAATAAATAGCATCAGACTTATCAAGCTCTGTGTGCAAAAATACTCTGAAAACAATATAGGAATGTGAGAAGAGCAAGGGGAAGGTAACCTACCAGCCCTATCTTCACATGAAAAGTAATCATGTCATTCACAAAAGAAATCAAAACAGTTAAGTAATTTTACTAATGCTCTTCTTAAATTTGTGTATGTGCCAAAAATGCTTTGAAGCTTTCAGTATAGAAGCTACATGCAGAGATTAGCTGAACCTTCAAGCTCACAGAAGGTCATTGTGCGTTGGATATTTTGATGGATGAGTCATTCAATGGTTAAGGAATAGGCTGGATAGCCTCACGCAAAAAGTTCTGGTCAGCACCTCAATGTCCAAGTGGAGACTGGTGATGAGTGGTGTTCCTCAGGGGTCGGTACTGGAAGTGGCACTGTTTGACATATTTATTAGTGACATGGACATGGAGATTGAGTGCACCCTCAGGAAATCTACTGACCACACAAAGCTGTGTGGTGCAGTTGACATGCTGGAGGGAAGGGATTCCTTAACAGTCTGGAGAAGTGGGCCTGTGAACCTGTTCAACAAGGCCAAGTGCAACGTCCTGCACATGGGTCAGGGCATTCCCAAGCACAAATACAGGCTGGGCAGACAATGGATTGAGAGCAGCCTTGAGGAGAAAGACGTGGGGTGTTGGTGAACAGGAAGCTCCACATGACCCAGCAATGTGTGCTTGCAGCCCAGAAAGCCAGCCATGTCCTGGGCTGCATCAAAAGAAGCGGGACCAGCAGATGGAGGGAGGTGGTTCTCCCTCTCTGCTCCGCTCTCGTAAGGCCCCAGCTGGAGTACTGTGTTCAGCTTTGGGGCCCCCAACATGAGAAGGACAGGGACCTGCTGGAGCGAGTCCAGAGGACAGTCACAACGGTGGTCAGAGGGCTGCAGCACCTCCCTGATGAAGACAGGCTGTGAGAGTTGGGGTTGTTCAGCCTGGAGAGAGACCTTATTAGGAGCTTTCCAGTACCTACAGCGAGCCTACAAGAAAGCTGGAGAGGGACTTTTTGTAGGGGCACGTAATGGTAGGACAAGGGGTAATGGCCATAAACTGGAAGAGGAGAGATTTTGATTAGATACAGGGAAGAAACTTTTCGCTACGAAGGTGGTGAGGCACTGGAACAGGTTTCCCAGAGAAGCTGTGGACGCCCCATCCCTAGAAATGTTCAAGGCCAGGCTGGATGGGGCTTTGAGCAACCTGGTCTAGTGGAAGGTGTCCCTGCCCATGGTGGGGGAGTTGGAAGCAGATGATCTTTAAAGCAACTTCTAACCCAAACCATTCTATGATTCTATGGCCAGTGTCATATTAATGAACACCTTTCTGAAACAGGGAAGAGATTTGGAGGTAAGCAAGTCAACCTCTGGAGTTGTTCAGATAACTTTCAGTGCTTACTTTTTTCTGCTCTGACTTGTCAGAAAAGTTGGAGATTGTTACTGTGGTACTGCAGGAGTTATTCTGGGAGATCAGATGGATGTTATTAATGAAGTAAAAAGGCTTTTCCAAAAAGAAGAACAAAGACAGATTGCTTAGGGGTCACTTGCTGATTTAAGGGAAATGCTCTTTTCTGTACGTTTGTCGTTGCTTCTTTCTGCTGAAAGCTGGGAGTAACATCTGGGAAGTGCTTCTGAAAACTTCATATAGATTTATCCTTACCTCTTTTTGGCATATTTCTCTGGGTGGGGCGGTGGTGGTGGTGGTGCAAAACAAAAAACAACAACAATGCCAAAAAACCCCAACACCAGGAAGTAAAAATGTTCTGAATTTCCTTTGTGACTCTGAATTATGCCTCTCCAGTAGTAGACCTGACTTGAACCTTTTGGAAAGAACTTTCTAATCATCCCCATTGACCATGGTTAGCCCCCATAACAATGCCTTTCAGATGAAACTAAATAGAAAAGTGCATGACAGGAGCATCCATGTTGTGCTTCATTTTCTAATGGGTATTCACTCCCTTGGAGCTGTCTAGGACAAGTACAAAGTTAAACCCTCCTATAAGCATACATTGTGGACCCTCAGCACCAACTGTTTCGCTCTACTGATCATCTCATATGGGCTAATACTTGCTATTGTAGACATTGCCTAAATTTATGAGCTGCACCAATTTGAAGACTCACACTAAAGCAAGTTACTTAGAAATTAGGGAATTAATATAAAGAATATAGAGAGATATAAAGAAATATAAAGATACATAAAGATAGATATACAATATAAATAAAGGAGTAATATCCTTAGTATGGTTTCTTAAACATAATACCACTACAAATCATAAACTTACAGTAAACCAAATTCTTCGCAGATGTTTTTAAAAGAAATTTTGGTTCCACTCTCTCCTTTAGTCTGATTTTTCTCATTCAGAGATCTGTGTAAATTCTTCCAGGGTGCGTATTTTTTCAGCGCTTGGTCCAGGTATGGAAGCAACACAGGCTTCTGGACACATTGAGATTAGCAGGAAGAATGGAACATTTTCAGCCTGCCACAACAGCACATGCAGCCCAGCTAACTATGATTGAAGACATATAATTGAAAGTCATTGAAGTCTGAAAGTCTTGACCTAGCAAGCATAAAACTAGTAACTTTGCCATATTCTAATGATTACAGAATTGATTTTCCTTCTTTTTTTGAGATGAAACCTAGTACAGTCTGCAGTCACCTTTCATGGGAAGTACAGATGCATACCATTTCTGAAAATGAGGTATTAATCAGGTAATTATCTTGCCATGTGGTGGCAAGAGTCCTGCCCTGTCATCTTATATTGCATCTGTTCTGGCAGAAGCCAAGACCTCGCTGACAAGAGGTTTGATAAATCACCCTCCAGTCCCCAGCAGGGTGATACGGATGCTTGTGCTTGCATTGTCTGTGTTACACTTCTGACAGCTGAGGTTAGGAGATCACTCTTGAAAGTTGTCATGCTCTTTTTTTTCCCATGAAGAGGAAACTTATTCAAGCTCTGCCTCCTTTTTTCCACTCTTTGCTCTAGTAGATGGTGTCAGTCTATTTTTAGTATTATCCACTTAACTCTGGCCCTTGAGACATCTGACTGAAAAGAGAATGACAATGTGAAGATAGCTACTGATGACAAAAAGTAAACCAATCATTTTGCCACTTCATCACTAATTTTCAGATCTCTAATACTTGGAAGCTTTTTGGGATCCCCTCTGGAACACTTCCTACCACAGTGCATTTCTTGAGGAAGAGGAATGGAGTACTTCTGTTATTACAGCTGTCAGTTTGATAGAGGGGAAACAGGCATTTTATATGTAAGGAAGGTACAAACTTTTGTTACAAAATTGTAGCATTTCAGAATATTCTACATTTTATAGAATTGTAAGCCTCTAAAGAGTGCTTTTAGATGTTTCCTTGTCAGATAACTTCGAATTGTTTTGAGAAAGGTGTATCTGCTTTTTGAAGTAACTCCATTTCACTGCTTTAATTTTTCATTCCCTTTGCACATTTGTTCCATTATTGGAACAGCATTATTTAAACAAGTGTTTCTGCATGCGTTAAAACCAGTTTTACAGATTTGCCTTTCTTTGGGGACTGGCTTTGGTGCTTAAAGTGAGGCAAAATTCAAGTCAGACTTTTCCTGTTTTGAGGGCATTTCTCTTTCTTTTTTTCCTTTTTCCACATGGACCCACTGTGCCAAGTAATGCATACACTGCTTTTGCATTTTTCCTACTGTTGACAACACCTATGGGGTCACTTCCTTCCTCTCTACAAGATATTTTAGAACCTCATTTCTCTGTGACTTCCTGTTAATCCTGGCCAGTTAGGATTAACTTGGGTTAGTCACTTGTGTCAAAAGTCTTGGATGTAGGGAACAGAAAACATGACAACATGAGTCTGAAAAGCCAGGTTAAAAATAGGAAGAACACTTGCCTGACTTGCTTTACTTTCCTATCTCTGACAGTCCTCAGTCTGAAACTAATGGAAATTTTATAATGGGATGATTCATGAGTTTTTAACAAAACCCACTGAGCAGTAAGTCACATAGCAGTTCCAGGTCTATTGAGATGCTTTCTGCCATGTTTCCACTGGAAACATCACATAATTTTGCATTTGAGGCCCTGGAGACATGAAAGATGCTGAGAAATACTTTGCCACAGGAATGCAGAATGTCTTACATCTTAGATGGTGACCAGGTTTAGGCAAAATTTATTTTGGCTCCTTATACATACTGGAGACCATTGTACAATTAATGGTTATTGACTTAACATATTCTGTACCTGAATTTTACCAAGGTTATGATATTGAGCCCTGTACCTTACGCTGAGCTTAAAAACCACTTTCAGAGTCAATAGGATCTGAGCATTTAGTAAGAAATAGGTAAAGAGAAGGGAAAGACACTACAATGACAGACCAAGACTGAGAGTTCCTGTGTGATAGTTAGACCAAAGGGGTAGCCACACAGTCAAATGAAATTGTTGCCTCAAACAAATATATATCTAACTAAATATGTGCATTGAGGACCAATAAAAATGAAGGTGTAACTGGAGCAGAGCCTGGAGTACCTGATCTCATAGTATCCTAGGACTGATAAATAAAAATCTTAGATTCAAATCTCCTTAGGCTGAGGAAGGAATTGAAGCTGCGTTGTTCATTTAGAGAGGTGAAGTGGCTTTATCACCCTAGTTCTTTGTGGGTATTTTTTCCATCTGACTGCATTTGACAAAATCTGGACAAATTCTCTAACACTTTTTTAATAGCTAGGGTTTTTTTGTTGTTTGTGTCATTTTTTGTTTTCATGGCTAAACCATTATGGATGTTAAAGATTGATGCATTTAAGTCCTCCCATTACCTAGGTTAATGGACTACACTCCTTGAAAGCACATATGTAGTTTTCATTGGGAAACATACTTGTGACTTGACAGATGTCTTAAGGATGTTTTTTACTTGAGGGTTGAGCTTCTTCCGCTTTCAGATATTCTGAACCGGTATCAGAGCATGAAAGAAAGCTTGTGATGAACTCCATAGTCAGATGCTGAGCATTTATGTAGATGCACTTGTAATAAAAGATCCACAGAATCTGGCTACTTTGTACTTCCATCTGCAACTGTCCTAGGTCCAGAAAGACAAATGGAAAGGAAGGGCTTGGAACAGGAAAGAAATGAGACAACTGAGAAAAGGAAATAGTAAAAGAAAAATCTAGATGAAAGAAACACTGTGATGAAGTGGAATTCTAAGGACAGGTGTTCATAAGTTACATAAACAAGAAAAGCTGCAGAAAGAAAGACTTCCCAATTATTTTTTACCAAAAAGTTTTATCAACATATAAGTGAAAAAAGAAACAATCAAGTGGCAAGCCAATAACAGTCAAAATTCACTCTCTCTCTCCAGTTCCCTACTTTTTAAAGTATATTTTTTAAAGTAGCTTAATCAAGTTGGTATGGCTCGAGCAAAAGGATTGTGTAGTCATGTACAAATGGTGATGAAAAGATGAGAAAGACAAAGAGTGAAAAAAAATTACGTACATTGTTTTCAGACAGCTTTTTGTTGTTTTGTTTATTTTTAACTTTTAAGATACCATGGTTCCAGATCAATTTTTTCTTTTTATAAAAGACCTTAAAAATTATCCTCTCTTCCCAGGATTCATCATCACCAGCTGAATCAACTGCTTACCTTTATATCTGCAATCTCCTCCTCTTATGATTTGAATTAAAGACTCAATGTAGACTTTCATAAAACAGAGCAAGGGACAAAACCAGTTTTCTTGCTAACTCCAGGGATGTTCCCAATTCACTGCCTTCAGAGCAGCAGCTGGATGTTCATTGTGCTGAATCAAGTATAATGAGAATAGAAACTGTATGTACTGCTCTGGTAATTGCACCGGAAACACCCTTGAGACATTCTGAGCCCAGTAATCTCTTGCAGAAGGAATGAAATTAAATGTCAGTTCTGCTTACACACTTATCAAAAGAGATTTTAATTGTTGCTTGATTAGATTAACATTTTACTTACAGTACTTACATGCACAGAATTTCAGATTATCTGTATTCTCACTCTAAAAGAAAAAGTCTTACTTGGGAGTGAAATGGTTTAATACCTACCTGACATTTATTTTCCCCTACTCCCTTCTTCGTCCTTTACTATTCATTTAGTTTACATTATCTGGCGAATTATTTTCAAGGAACAATACCTTGCAAAGACCTACGTTGTATTTCATTTGCAGGTTATACTATTAAGTGATGGTAATTTCTTGGAAAATTCTGTAATATTTGGTGAAGTAATGCTCCTGGTAAAATAGATGGTATAAAACAGTGTTGGTTAAATTGAAGCCAAGTCTGTGCTGCCTGTAGTGTAGCTGTAGTTACAGCATTTCGTACACCACAAATAACTCTGCCATTAGATAAATCTTTCTTTCAAATCAACTTTTGTGAACCCATTTTAATTTAATTTCTAGAGAAATTGTAACTGTACGTGGATGCTTAAGGAAACAGTAGAAGTCAGATTTTTTTATTTTTATTTTTTCTTCTAATGCCTGTAGTATGTTGCTATAGAGGCTTGCCTGTGGCAGAATTGATTTTAAGGGGCTTACAATTCTTTTACAAAAATCTGCTCAGGGTTGAAGATGGGCCAAACCAGTTCTACTGCTGAGGAAATTCTTTATGAAGCTGAACTAAGATAATTCATTATATGTCTTAAATACAGGATTGATATTACAAATTCAGTGAAATGGCAACAAATTTTCACTTCACCATACAAAACCCTTGAGTCCCATACTGGAAGTTTCAGAGATGTCTGCTACTTGGTTGAAAGAACATCTGAAGAGAGACACTTTCCCACGGTCTTGCTTTCAAAAGTTGATGTTCTATGCTTATCTTTTTAATTCTAGAAAATGAACAGCAAAGTACTAAAATAGACAGAGCAATGTCACTACAAGAAACTCATTCATTTAGCTCCAGGCAAAAAGCCTTTCAACAGAAGAAGGGGGTTTAAGCAAACATTCTATTTAATCCATACTTTTGGGTGTGCTCTTGAGTCTTGTTTTCCTTTCCCTGGCAACAATGTAAATTAGGAATGGCTTGACTGAAATTTGTTGAGTTTCACAGACACCAATAAAAGAACAATCTGGCTGGATAATGATTATTCATAGTAAGTAAGTTAATCCATGGGCTATTAAAGTCGATTAAAAGTGGAAGCCATAAAAGGGCATTTTTGAAAATAATTACTGGATTTGGGACTCAAAAAGAAGACATTAAGTAGTCTCACTGTTGGTTTATCTTTTTTTTCCTTCTTCTGAACCATCTTCTCATTGAAGAAGGAAAACTGAGGAAGGAGTAAGGGGTTGCAAAGGAGAGAATCAGAATTCAAAGAAATTCCTTTCTTTCTCCTGAAATCTGAGAAAGAAGTTTCCCTTACTGTTGCATTGTTTGTGTTTGGGTTTGTTTTTTTTCTTCAGTGAAAGGCCGTTGATGCTTCTGTTTAGTTCCAGTAAGGCTACTAGTCATGATGGATGAACTGTTTTCATTTCATCTGTGCTGGCCCATCATTCTGTTCTTCCTCACCAGGCAGTTTCTCAAGGTAACCACATCTGAGTTTGTAAGATGCAAGTGCCTATGGATGATATTGCTCACGTACTCTCTGTGAAATTTATATACCAATGCATATATTAGAAATTTAGAATTGAATGCTAGTAACTCATTTTTAGTATATATGTAACCTCTAAAAAAAACATTAGAGGCATTATTGTACATAAATATTATGATCTACTTAATAAAACCCAAAAGTGTCCCCAGATTTGCATTGTGAATTTACATGTGAGGAGAAGTATTTGTAAATTTCTGAGAACGGGAGTGAATAGATTTGAAAGAATTAGCCATCATATAATCTTGGTCTGAATGCTTCTTTTTGAAGGATGGGTTTAAAGTATTTTTGGAGGATGGGGAAATAGGAAGAAATATGTATTTTAAAACATAAGGAAAGATTCCACCTGATGTTTTAAGTATCCTGGGGATAAAATTATGAAACATCACAACTATTGTCCAGCTACAAATACAAAATAACCGCATGCTATTTAACTAAGTGGGTAAAACTTTTGTGAGATGGGAAAGCAACCTTATGATTGAGACCATGTGTAGGATAGTCTTAAAGAAGGAGAAACATAATACAACTTTTGGACAGTATCCCTGACTTTTTTGTTACCACCTTTTGCAACAGTGCTTGTGAGACAATACTCATGGAGATTTATTTGCTGTTGTACCCATGGCTCTTCAGTGAGTATAGAAGTGGAAACAAAAGCTTTACAAAATCAGATCACCAGCATATTGTACTAGCTTTCCATTTGCAAAAAGAACTACATGAATTGTTAGGCAATTGATGAATTGCCTCTTTGTTTTTTAAAGGATATGCTGGTGTTCTGGAAAAGCAAGAAGGGGAGGAGAAGAGGGAGCCTGTTTTAAGCAAAAACCCTTCCCTGAAGTCATATCCAGCATGTGCTACTTAAATGCAGAATCTAGAAAAAAGTAATTCACCTTTCTGACCTCTAGAGCATTTCTTTTCTTTTGATGATGTCTTTTGCAGTGGGCTAGAGGGAAGAGACAGTTCAAAGTAGTTTCACTAGTGGGATTCATTAGTAGGATGACTTTTCCAAGTTTGGCAGGTGGCAGAAACATTGTGATATTTGTGTCTTAACACTGGAAGAAAAGTCCTCTGTTCCTCTTCATGTGTGGGAAGCGAGTGTACTACTATCAGCCTATTTTTTTACAAACTAACAGGAAAAAAATCAGTTTCTTAGAGTGAAAGGAGCACAGTGAGATGTTCTGTGTCACATTTCTGTGCCATGTTTTTCTCGGCTCTGCAAAGGACTCCCCTGCCCTGCCTTGCCAGGATGACAAAAGGTTCTCTTTATTTAAGGATGCTGTGGGTAGGAATGACAGCAAGACCTCTTTACATGTTTACATCTTTAAAATACTCTTCAGGAATTACATTTTGGAAAAATAGAAATCCAGGAAGGGTGGAGGCAGTTTGAAAAGTTTTCTTTAACTGATGAACGGAAAGGAAATTGGGAGTTTAGTATTCATTCTGAAACTGACTTTCCTTGCTTTCTGTTTGAGATTTGATTTCAGTTTTGTAGAAGAGGTTTATCTACTGGATTAGATTGCAGAGCCAAAACTTTCCAGAGTTATATTACATATATTTGTACTTATCTTCTTGGGAAAATGGTGCAGAGAGAAAAAATACCTGAGATGAAAATCTGGTAGCTCATGAAGCACTGAAATTGCACAGCATCCAAGACATAATGTAGCCTCCAATTCACGCCAGTGGTATCACAGAATGGTTGAGGTTGGAAGGGACCTTTGCAGAGCTTCTGGTACAACCCCCTGCTCAATGAAGGCCACCTAGAGCCAGTTGCCCAGGACCATGTCTAGCTGGCTTTAGAATATCTTTAAAGAGGGTGACTCCACAACTTCTCTAGACAACCTGTGCTAGTGCTCAGCCACTCTCACAGTAAAAAGGCTTTTCCTGATGTCAGAGGGAATCTGTGATGTTTCAGTTTGTGCCCATTACCTATTGTCACAGGGCACCGTCCCTTCAGGTACTTTGTATATATTAATAAGTTCCCCCCTGAGCCTTCTGTGCTCAAGGGTGAACGTTGCCAGATTTCTCAGCCTCTCCTCATAGGAAAGATGCTCTAGTCCTTTCATCATCTTCATGGCTTTTCACTGAACTCTCTCCAGTATGTCCACATCTCTTTTGTACTATGGAGAACAAAACTGTACACAGTACTCCAGGTGTGGCCTTACCAGTACTGAGTAGAGGGGAAGGATCACCTCCCTTAACCTGCTGGCAACACTACTCCTAGTGTAGTCCAGGATACCATTAGCTGGCTTATGTTCAACTTGATGACCACCAGGACCTCTAGGACATTTTTTGCAAAGCTACTTTCCAACTGGTTGACCCCCAGCCTGTGCTGGTGCTTGGGGTTACTCTTCCTAGGTACAGGACTTGGCACTTACCCTTGTTGAATGGCATGAGGTTCCTGTCTGCTCCTTTCTCAAGACTGTCAAGATGACTCTGGGTAGCAGCACAACTGTCTGGTGTATCAACCTCTCCTCCCAATTTAGTATTGTCTATAAATTTGCTGAGAGTGCATTTGGTCCCATCATCTCGGTGGCACCTCACTAAACTCTCTCCAATATGTCCTTGTGTCCTTGTTTCTCTTGTACTGTACTGAAGAGACCAAGCTGTATGCAGTACTCTAGGTGTGTCCTCACCATTGCTGAGTAGAGAGGAAAGATCACTTCTCTCAACCTGCTGGCAACACTCTCCAAATGCAGCCCAAGATTTCATTAGTCTTCTTTGAAGCAGAGCACACTATAGGCCCATGGTCAGCTTAGCTTCCACCAGCACCCTCAGGGCCTTTTCTATAAACTCCTTCCAGCATAAACTGGTGCATGATATAGTGTGTATGACTTGGTACTTCTCTTTACTAAACTTCATAAGGTTCCTATCAGTCCATTTCTCCAGCCTGTCAAAGTCCACCTGGGTGGCATCATGACCCTCTGCTATATCAGTCACTCCCCACAGTTTTGTGTCATCACCAGACTTGCTGAGGGTATACTCCGCCCCATCATCCAGAAAAGGATGTTGAACAGGACTGGCCCTAGTATTGATCCTGCACTACATCACTAGTTACTGACCTACACTAGATCTCATGCTACTGATCATCACCTTCTAGGCCCAGCCGTTTAGCCAGTTTTAAATCCACCTCTCTGTCTGCTCCTCTAGCCTGTACTTCATCAGCTTCTCTATGAGGATCTTACAGGAGATAATGTCAAAAGCCTTAACTGAAATCTAGGCATAGAATATCCATTGCTCTCCCCTCATCTACCAGGCCAGTCATTTGATCAGAGAAGTTTATTAAGTTGATCAAACATGATATTCTCTTGGTGGACCACATTGACTACTCCTGATCATCTTCATGTCCTTCAAGGGCCTGGAAATGGTTTCCAGGATTAGCTGCTCCATCACTTCCCCAGGGACTGAGGTGACACTGACCAGCCTGTTGTTCCCTGGCCAGGTCTCCTTCTTGCCCTTCTTGAAAATAGGAGTGACACTTGCTTTTCTCAGTTCCTCAGGTACTTCTCCCAATGACTGTGATTGATCAAAGGCTATAGAGAGTGTCCTGAGAACGACATCAGCCAGCTCCCTCAGCATTCATTTAGTGCATCCCATCTGTGCCCATGGACTTACATGTGACTAGTTTGCTTAAGCCAGGGGTCCTCAAACTACAGCTTGTTCACCAGATATGGCCCCCCAGGGTCCTCAATCCGGCCCCCAGTATTTACAGACCCACCCGCCCCCCCCTCCCCCGCCAGGGGTTGGGGGGGAAACCAAGCAGCCGCAGATGGCTGCCTGCCACTGCATCCGCGCGCCGGCCCCCTGGTTAAGAAGTTTGAGGACCCTCGGTTTAAGCATTTATTCACTGACCTAATCCTCGTCCAGAAAGGCCAAATCATCCTTTCTCCAGACTTTCCCCATGGTCTCTGGAACTTGGGATTCCTGAAGGCCTGTCTGGTTAGTAAAGACTGAAATGAAGGAGGTACTCAGTACCTCAGCTTTTTCATGTCCTATGTCACCAGGGTCCCTGTCTCATTCAGCGGAAAGGGCCCACATTTCCGCTAGCCTTCCTAGCCACCCATCTATTTATAAGAGCCTTGCTTGTGGCCTTTGACATCCCATGCTGGAGTCAGTTACAGCTGGGCTTTGGCTTTCCTAACCTCATCTCTGGATGCTCAGATGGTATGTCTGTATTCCTCCCAGTATGTCTCCATACACTTTAAATAGCTGTTTCCCCATGCCTGTTCTTTATTTGTCCATATGGAGACTATCAAAGGTAACACACACCTGACTAAAACACAGTCTCTCTGTATCACGAATACTGACTCAGTAGTGAGTGGAACACTGGCTCCTTCATGCTGTAAATTTTCTTCCATAGACAATACATAGATAGCACTTCAAATGTATTTACAGTAGCCCTCAAAAGTAAATTATTAGGTGTACATATTAAAAAGGTTGTTAACTGGTTGCTCTTAATTTCCTTACTTTGGTACAATTTCATATAGATATGTAAGAGAGCAGAAAGTGTTTTAGTAAGGATTTGAGTTTGTATGAGCTTTCACATAGGTGAAAAGACTGTTGCAGTGTTGTACCATCATGACGATACACAAGATGACCTATTCTGCCACTCCTGTTTCTCTCAGAAATAACTGATGTTGCTTTCTTGCAAGATCATATGCTGCTCTGCAACAGTATTTTTGTATGTCTTGATCTACTTTAAGTGGCAGTCTGCTTACCAGTCATCTGGTGGCAGGTCAGATGTTTATTCTGAGATTACAGACAGTTCATTTATGTCTAGCTTTCTGATTGTTTCCATGCATTCTATTTAACTGGTTTTCTTCTCCATGTCACTGTCAGCAGTGTAGGCTGTTTTATTATTTGATACGGTAGCCCAAAACATGCAGAAGATGCTGGGACCATATTAGGAATTGATTTGGAAAGATATTCATTGTGATACAGGAATGTATGCTGTGTTTATGGTAGGATAATATATCAGAAGGCTTTATCCTGAAGAGGTAAAATGGTAGCTATAAAATGTTCTTTAAATTACAAATTATATTCTGATATATATTGTAGCATTTTTTATAAGAAAGGTTGTAACTCTCACAATGGTTGTGCTCAATTTGTTTAATAGACAGCTCTAACAGCTGAAGATTTTTATCTTTAATTCAAAAAATGTGTGCTTGGAGCATGTGCCTTAGTTGGTTCATGTATATGGTCATAATTACTTAGGAAATCTTACAGAAAGACAGAATTCTAGACTACTTAACAAGCAGGTTTCTTTGAAGCAACATGCATTTATGTAATGCACTCTGTCTTGTCACAGTTCTGGAGAGCCATTTACTGCCAATTGTAGACTGCTTTGCCTGGGTCCCTATTTGCAGTTGTAGTCATAGCAAGGGACGGGTGTTAAAGCAGGTCTGTGATTTACTTATCCTGCCAGGTGATCCCAGTTTATTCACAAGCTTAGAACAAATATTAGGCAGCCTCTTTACTGACTCCCTCCATGTGCTGCTCTTCATGACTCATCTATTAGGAAATACTTCCAGGCTATGACAGACATCGTTCTTCTATACTGACTCCTTATAGGGTGGCCTCTTCAAAGCAGAAGAGGAGGATTCTCTAGGGTGGAAAGCAAGTGTTAGAGCTATGTATCTTGATAGGCTTAGAAGTAGAGGGTTTTTTCTATCGGTTTGTAAGAGGATAACTGGGGCTTCTCTGATCTTGTAGGTATAAATAAGACATTAGGTTTAACTGCCTACTGGCTCATGTTTCACCTCTGAATCTATCGGCTCTTGTTCTGGTTCCTTTACTTGAGAGTATATGGTATTTATCATATCTTAATTCAGATTCCAGTAAAGTATCAAGTGTAAAGATAGTGGTGAAATAAGGCTGAAACTTGACCTTTGTGCGGCATCTAAATTCCGGTAGGACTCAACCTGCTGTTTGTGCTGCCTGCTCTTTTCCGCTGTCTTGCCCGAGATAAGCCAGCGTTGTTTTCACGGAGGTTGCAGTACTGTGAATATGCACGCTGTTGGCTCTGAACAAGAAATGGTGATGTTAAATATTGATTTGTGGCAGGCTGGTGTCTTAAAAAAGAAAAGCACACTCCCACAATTCAAAGAAAAATATCATCATGATCAAAGGAGCAGGCTAAGATTTCAGGCTCTGGCAGGGAAAAGTGTTCATATTCAAGGGCTGATGTGGACAGCTGTACCTGTTACTAAAGAGCTATGATGCCATGAAATGAGGTCTGTCTTTATGTACTTTTGGCTGTAGAACTGCCCAGAAAAAAGTTATTTATAAGGAATAGCTGATGACTGACTATTCTACAAAATCTAGTAAAGCAAGTATAGCTGACAGTAAACAAGTAATTCTGACTGTCAGACATCTGCTTGGGTATTTTCAGTGCTGGAGTGTGCTGCTGCCTGTTTCTTCCGTTGTCTTTTTTTCATACATGACTGTGGTGGAAGGACATTTTCACCTCTGGCTGCCTCTCCTCTTACTCTGTTGGAGAAAGTGAATCTGGCATCACTCTACTTCCAGTTTCTAGATTGAAAGGACTGAATTAACTTGCTGAAATCTCAGCTGTGGTAATCTGCTTCCTCAGAAAAACTGGACATGTAATTGTGTCTTCTTTCACAGTTTCACAAAGATCACTGCAGATATTCTCTGGACATTGTTGCAGTCTGGTTATCTCAGAGCTTTCCAAACTTTCCATCTGTCTAACTTCTTGATCTAAATTCTTGATCTAAACCAAAGGCTGTTTCTGAGGTCTGTTTTCTTTATTTCTTTATAAACTATTGAAACATGTAGCCTTTGTGTACATTGGGAAATTACTCTTTTTTTTCTGTACTGTTCTGTAGTATCTGCATATAGTATGTACTGTATATATATATCTGTATAATATGTTTAAGCATACCAGCTGTAGAGTTGTGCTTTTAGAGGAATTATGTGAAAAAAAGCTTCCCTTTCTGCAACACTTAGCTCATGTGTGGCCTGCTAGACTCATTGACTCTCACCTCTGTGCTGTTGGTGTCATTCACATATTGCATATTTTAAGTCCCAAGAAGCATTACCAGGGAAAGAAAACAATGTATGTGATGAACTTTAAACCTTATACACTGAATTCTCTGTGATGGATTATCTTGTTTTTTCCAGCCTTGAATGAGAGGGTAAGAACCAGCTCTAGAACTGAAACAGAAAGGACTGAAACTGAACCACCCACAATCCTTTTATATCATGTTTATTTTTTTGTTCTGTTTTGAGTTGCTAGTGGCCTTTAGTCTCCAGCTACCACTCATGTTTCACATTGCTTAAATGTGGAGGTGACTCTCCTACTGAGTGGCACGTCTTCCTGTTTTCTTTCTAAATCAGGAAAGAAATGATGGAACAGAGTGAATACCATATATTTTTGTTGCATTTGCTTTTCTGCTGATGAGTCCAGATAAATTAAGTGAGAGATCAGAATGTCCCACAGCACAAAAAAGCTAAGATTAGTATAAGCAATATTTTACTGAATTTTTTCAGGTAATTTTTTTTTTCCTTAAACATCTGAAGATTCTTATAATCAAGACACACTTCCTTTTTCTTTCTAAAGAGTATAATACTCAAAGGGATAGAGGGGCATGGTGGGAGGGACAAAAATCCAGAGTGTACTTACTGAGGATAAAGATGCATTTCTAGTTAATTGAGAGTGAATTTTTTTCTTTCTGATGATATTTGGGGCTACTTACTGACTCACCTCAAAACCATTTTTCTCCACTATGTTAGAAGAAGAGATACCAGGTGTAGCAGGTGGCATTGCCAAAATCAGCAGTCATTCAGGAAAAAGACACTTGATCTGTGAGGGTCTAGAGAATAATTTTAAAGTACAGGACAGAGGAGAGTGGCTTCTTCAGCTTAAAAACAAAATGTTTGGGAAAGTATCTGTAAACATAGTTCAATAAACAGGGGAAAGAATGAGCTAGTTATTTCAGCAAGTTACAGTTATTGACAGAGTAACAAACAGTGAAAAAGCAGACCAATAACAAATGTATACTAGGAAGGTGGAAAAAGTTCCCTGACTTTGTCAGCGGTAACATTCTGAAACAGCCTTCCAATGAAAATTTTAGATGTGGAAGACTGTGCACCTCTAAGGACTTATCCCATCATACAGCAAGGGGGTTATGCGATATGATTGTGATAGGTATGCAGGGCCTAGGAACAACTGGATGCTTCAGTCACGGAATCCCCTTCCCTGACAGTGTCAGCAAACAGGTGCGTCACTGTGTTACTGGTGATATTCACTGGTTTATCCTCAAATGGCTGGTAAAGGATCAGATGGGTTTTTGGATTCCCTTCTCAAAAATGCAGGAAATAATACTGGCAAGTTTGCTTAAATCTAGCTGCTGAAGTTTTTACAAGCATTAAACCTAGAGGAAAATCAGTGCTAACCAGATATGCAGATTTGAAGGGGCTCCACTAATTAGGCTGTGACTCCTTCAATCACCAGCTGGCCTGCAAAGCCAGCCAGCAGTTTTCTCAATCACTGTTTCCCAAGGTAGTCAGTAAAGTGTTAGTTCTTGGAGTAGACCTTGTCAGACCTTTTTGGCAAGAGGGAATTTTGTTTATTTGTTTTCAATGAGTTTGTGTAGAAATAGTAAGAATTCAGAAATCTTAAATAATTTTCTGAATGACTTTGGATGGGTGCTCTGCTATCCCTTGGGAACAGTTTTGTTTAATTGGATGGAAGATGACACCAAATGCCTGCAGCTCCTTCCATGCTGTAGTCAAGAGTCCTTATTATTCAATTGCATGCTTCTACATTCATTTTCTGTTAATTCTCCTTCTTCCATCCACCACACATCTGCCTCAACTAATTTCTGGTGTTTTTTTCAAGAGTTTCAGATTTTCAGCTTGGAAATCCTCTTGCAGATTTGTGGTCTTAAAATCCATTTCTTTTATAGTTGATTTTTCTTTGATTCAATTGTATGTCTTTGTGGTAGGTCACAATTTGAAGTATACAAACAAAGGCAGACCGTTTAATCAGATTTCAGCCTTAAAAACTGAGGCATCTACAGCCATGAAGATTGTGCTTATTGCATCGACAGATTTAGTGAATGTTTCCCTCTACAGGCTGTGTTGACGGTTCAAGTAGAAGCCTGCTAGTTACTAACTCTTTGTGGCTTGAGGGTTTGGGGCTTGGCTTAGTTCCAGCTATTAGCTGTAGTGTCTGTGTACTCAGTGATGTTTCATCACACTTTTGGGGTTTTTTCCTCCTTTAAGGTGTAAGTATTTGTCATTGCCCAGTGCATAAATTTGTACCAAAAACAGCATATGGACTGAAAACTAATCTGGCCTTCAGTTTTTCATACATATGTGTAAAAATCTTGTGATGTACTCATGTGTCAACTTTTTTTTTTTAATAATACTCTGGACCAAAAAAACCCCCCAAAAAACAACAAAAAAACCCCAAACACCAAAACATGATACGCAAAAAAAACCCCAAAAAATCCAAAAAACCTCACACCTGCATAAGTTTGAAAAAGGGTCTTTGCTTTTGAACATTAACTTTTTCATTGACTCTTTGTGCTCCAGTTTTTGCATTTATACCAAAATAAGAGAACCTTGAAGTCTGTCACTACATACCTGAGTGTTTTCTGGGGTTTTATTTTTTTTAAATCTTTTTCTTAAGGTTGTATTTTTTCTGAGGCTTTTCCTGCACCATTCTTCATTTAGCAAATGTCATCAGACGACACAGTTGGAAATCTGAATAATATGTGACTTTACTAAGGTACTGCACAATCCTCTTTAGCCTTGCTTCTGTTGTTACTTTCCATTTCTGTCCTCCTCTTCTTCTTGTACGTGTGCATGGGCTATGGAAACTGCATTCTTAGAGCGGGAAATCTTTTCTTCAAAACTATTAATAAGACTTCTTGTATTTCGCTGGTGCTGTGTAAACTTTACATAGTACCAATATCTAGCCATAATAAATATCTGCTGGAGTGAATAGGAGAAACAACTTTAGAAAGAACAATTTCAACTTTTATTTCCTTACAGTGGGTTCTGCTTTTGTTCCAGTTGACATATTTACCAAATAGAAAATTATTCTGAGGTCTATAATGCCACAAAATATCTATAATGGAATTCTCTAGGGCTTTGTATAGGCAAGTGTACATCTTTTAAAGATCTGTTTACAGAAGTTCATGACCATTAGCATACACTGAAGTTCATTATTTGGATAAATTCAGAGAAGTTGCCAGCTGTGTGGACTATAAAATTTAATTGAAAGTGATCAAAACTGTGTGGTAAAAAACAGTGTTTGTATCTCATGAGGTCTAACCAGGATGTTTAAAAGAATGTTTGCTGTCTCACATACATTAAAATTACAATTCTATTCATGGAAATTTCATTTTCTGCTTCTAGTTGTGATCTAGTTGTGATCTTATTCCTTACCACGTAATATTTTTTTTTCTTTCTTTTCTTAAGCAAAGCATCATTTTTTGAAGACCAGTTCAATACATGCCAGCTAAACTTTTCCTGACCTTACATCTATAAATTGCCTTATATTCACCTTCAGGTCCTCTCCGTTCCCTTAACTCCACAGTCCTGAAGCAAAAGACTTAAAGCAGTGAGAGAAAATTCTGTCAAACTTCCTCACACATCTTTCTCGTGATTTTATCTAAGTAATTAATCTATGAGTATCCAATAACCTGATCAGATACCTCTCCAAAATCTCCCCTTTGATTGACTGTATGTGATACACCCGTGTTCCTCCTAACTTCATTTTTATTTGAAATCTACCCATAATCATAAAAAGTTCACATCAGGCACTTTCTCATATTCCCTGAGAAGTGGCTTCAGGCGATCCTCTTTCTAAAGCTCACCTGCTTTTGTACTTTGCTTTCTGCAATCTCAGTTTAGGGGCTAATCACAGAAACATGGAATCCTTTGGATTGGAAATTACCTTTAAAGATCAGAAAGTCCAATGGTTAACCTAACAATGCCAAGTCTACCACTGAACAGTGGCCCTAAGTGCCACATCCACCTGTCTTTTAGATACCTCCAGGGATGGTGATTCAACCACTTCCCCTGGGCAACCTGTTCCAACGCTTGACCACCCTTTCAGTGAAGAAATTTTTCCTCACATCCAGTCTAAACCTCCCCTGGCACAACTTGAGGAAATGGTTTCCTCTTGCCCTGTCACTTGGTACTGATACCATACTTTTGAACAATATTCAAAAGATCCTTTTTTGCAGCCTCTTTACTTTAGCTGTAGGTCTCACTGGTTGTTCCTGTTTTACTGGTGAAAGTACATTAATGTGCCGTTAAAAGCAGCTGAATAATTTACATGCACTAATAATGTATAAGCTATGCAGCCATCTTAAGGAGAACAGGGGAGGGATGGCATACACAACAAAATATAGCTTTTCTGGGAAGGAACGGGGACACCAAAAACAAACAAAGAAACAAACCCACCACCACCACAACAACAAGAAAAAAAAAAAAATGAAAAAAAGCGCCAGATTTTCACACATCTTTAGAGAACGAGCTGCACATTCCCAGTGCAGTCTGTTACAGATTACATGGATGGCCTCAAACTGGCTGTTCTCTGCCTGCACCTAGAGCCATGGTCTTCCAAAAATAATATGTGAATATGCATATCTAATCAGAACACAGCACTGAAGAGTGTGGTATTATTAAAAAAAAAAAAAAATCCCTTTGATGACAGTTCACACCAATAAAAGAAAATTCAAGAAAGAAATAGGTCCATTGATGTCCTGTCAGATGATTAAGTGAATATTTTTGTTTAAACAGATGTTTCAATAACATCTGGTTACTTTCTGTTCCTATATAATGGAATGATCCATTTCTTCCTACCAATTCCTGTATCAGAAGTAGGAGAAGTTTGTATTTCAGATTATTTTGAAGGCTAGACATCCATTCTATTGAATCCAGTAGCCAAAACCTTAACTTTGTTTTAATGAATTATCACAAAGGGTATTACCTGGTGACAGTCTTTTTGCATTCTGCTTCTACACTTTATTTCTTTGGCAATATTTATAATTAATTAGATACAGTTGAAAACCTGACAGGGAAGAAATAAAGGGTTCTATGCAGTTACTTTTTCAATTATGCTACCTATTACTGAGCTAGCAAAATTTCAATTAACTGTAATTTGAAGAGTTCGTCACATTGTAAATTTTGACCAGTGCCTCTAGCATTTTAGTTGTGACAAATTGTTGCTTTGTTCAAATGATTCTGTTTTTAACTAAATATTCTTCTGTTAACATGTCAGGTCTGTTCTGTTAGCATAAGAAAAAGCAATGTATAGAGTTTAAAGGTGTAGAGAGAGAAGTTGATTTACTTTTTTAAAAACAATCTAATTATGGGAAAATCTAGTATCTCAGCTTGTTGACAAACATATCTCCCCCACCCTAGCCACTGCATATTATACAGGTTTGTGGCTAGATGCCAGGGTAAACTGTTGTGCTCACAGAGAGCTCACAACACCTGAATGACACTGTGGCCTTGCTGTAGCCAAAGTCCTAACTAGGCACCAACTGGCTGGAAGGTGAGATGTTACTGGAGATCTGAATGTGGAGTTTGCATGCCGTTTCGAGGTAGCAGCGAAGTCGGAGAGAAAAAAAGCTGGTTCTTGGCATCTCTGTGCATTCACAGGAAGCCTACAGGAAGAAACATGTGCACAGCCTGCATGAAAGCCATGTAATACGGACTGTCCTTGGTGAGCTTGGGAGGTCTTGTGTCTACAGGTAGCTGGCATGTAACCAAAGGAAATTAGCCGTGGCTAGTGTTACCTAAGCAAATCCTGAATAAGGAAGCAACTGCTGCAATGGCTTATGCTTTCTTCTGGCTGGTCACATTGTTAACAGAGGAAAGGAGGTGTTGCCAGAACATTTCTGGATTGTCTTAGAGCTGAATTCAGAGGCAAGAGGCTCTAGAGAGCAGCTGTACATCAGAGGGAGCAGAGTGGTCCCCTATCTCCTCTCCTGGCAGCTGCATTGAACATTCTTTGTAAAAATCAGGCCAGCACTGCTTACTTAAGATGAAAAATCATTATGTGCAAGACGAAGCATACATCTGTTAACTACTCCCAAAAGTATTTCTGTCAAGAAACATAAAATTTCCATATTTTACAAATGCTGTTTTTCTTATCAGCCTTAAGCAGCTAGCCTTTAAGTATAAAGAATAAAATGCTGGAGAATATTTTACAGATTTTTTGCACCATTTACTTAGACAATCCCGCTTCTGGCTTTTTTCAGGCTCACAGGAATTTTGATGTAAAATATACAGACTTCATGTATCACTTTGGTTTCTGTTCTTGAGTACTTGCTAAAATTTCTCTATTCCTCTTAAATATTATGTTGAAAATTGTTTTCTGAATTTCTCCTGCATTCTTGAGTCATTTAGAATTCCAGATAAATGTGGCAGCTCTATTACACATCAGAGTAATGAACCTTTTCTATGATGTTTTGATGAGATGTCAAATCTAACTGTTAGTTAGTTAGATTAGAAAATTAGTGGGCCCAACTAACATAAACAAGCAAAGTTTTGTGGATTTTCCTTAGTGTGCAATCTGGGAAGGGACATGAGATGGAAAATGAAGAAAGCAGGGAGGGTGAAAAACTTCAAAAGAATGTGAAAAAGTAGGAACCTCTATTTGGAATATAGGCTTCTATAACATGCATGAAATTAGTGGTGTAGTTCCAATTTAAAATAAGTATTCCAGATGTTTGTTTACATGAAAATGAATACATAAAGTCTGAAGGTGTTTCAAAGAGGGAAACAGAAGAAACTGGCAAAGCCAAACTTGAGAATTTGGTTGAGTAGAGTATTCCAGTTCTCCAGAGAGTCTGCCTTGCTTCTAGTATTTTGACATCACCGTTACTCTGAACAGGCAGGTCCTTCATGTGGCCCAATGACAGAGATGGACATATGCCTACCATATACAGACCACTCTGATTCCTTTCTTGCTATAGTTTGCAAGCTTTGGGTCCTTCTCATGTACCCCTTAACCTGCCCAGGTTAGTATATTATACAGCATATATCCTTTTGTCTTTCTAGTTATAATTTCTAGGAAATAGCACATCTACGCTTTACTTTTCATTAACTTCAGCAGTTGAAACTACTGACGAATCAGCAGACAAAACTGCAGTGTATTGTCTTAACAAATACTGATATCAAAAGTAAGGATGTTTTGATTTTTATTACTGAAAGGAACTATCCAAAATATGCTAAACTGTTAGATATGGATCTAAGTATGGACTTTAAAACAAATTTGCCAGGATAGTTACTGCCCAAGAACACTTTGGGAAACAATAATCTATGATATAGAAAATAGTTTCAATTATTGATTTTGAATACTGTATAAAGTATAAATTGTGAAAAGATTATCAGACCTCCAAAGAACTGACAAATAAAGTCCGTATTAACAAATACTTGGTATACATCAGTCATATAGAGTTTGGGGATTATTCACGAACATATTTAACAATGCTATTGAAAATATACCTAAGAAAAATCAATGCAGCAGAGATTAAAAAGAGCTGCTATCACAGGCATTTCTCAATATAGTACAGTTCTAAGTGGAATGCACTTAGAAACAAATGGAATCGACCATACCTCACAGAAGATAAGAAATTGTTAGTGCTTTAGTGCTTTTACTGCAAGGATCTAATCTTAATTCAAAAGACTTTTATTTAGAGCATCTGAGGCACGTGGTAATTAGGTGTATTTAATATTTAATTGTAAATAAAGTCTTTGTGTGTAGAAAAGAAAAATATTTTATCACATCCCCAAACAGTATGCAAAGTATGTAGTATGTATAATATCAGAAAATAACATTACAGATTTAGCTTTCCTGGTGGTGAACGTACTTTCAAGAAAAGCTGGGGGAAGTGGCATGATTTCAGATAAATAGACTGCCTTCTATAGAAGGAAAATAGGAAAGTTATGAACTAAATATTTTATGCAGAAAAATAAAAGCAAAGCACAAAGATCAGTGCAAAGGAAGCCTTTAAGAAAAGAGGTCATTTCCGTCCAAAATTACTGTTTTCTGCAAGATGTAAAGATACATTTACTTGTCTAAGGGTTCATCAATAATTTCACATTTAAACTTTTTCATGATAAACACTTTGTAGTGTAAGATCTTGTACTGAATAAGCATGTATTAAAAAGTCAATATTTAAAAACATACTGCGTTGTATTTGCTTTGCATATTGCATTCTATTACGTTGATGAGATTTAATTGATTCAAAGAATCATTAGTTTTATCCAAAATTATTCTTAAAAAATACTTACATTAAACATGACTTAATTTTTTAAAATTTTTCTGAGCAGAATGAAAAATAAAAACTGACTTTGTGTCAAGAAAATTGTTCCATTAGATTTGAGGTTATATATGTTATTGCTGGTAATAGAAGGCAAAGCAAAGTAAAGGCAGGGACCACCCTTCTTGCCTGTCTGCTGGTTAGATTATTTATTCAGGACATGGGAAACAGAAGTCAACATTAGTTTAGATTGTCTAAATAATTAAGTGCTTCTTGGAGTCAGAAGTGTAATTCTGGCATCCCATTACTACTATCCCCCTTGAAAACTGTCCACAGTTTCAGAAAGCCATTCTCATTAGTATTATGGTCTGTTTCAACAGGTCACATTTTATACTGGAGAGGTAGACATATTTCCTCTACAGCATATTTTATTTGAGGGATAGAGGTGAGGAATTTTTTTTTTTTTTTCCAAAATTTTAGTCGCACTTGACATCCATGACTAACAAAGTACTAAATACTAAGGGCAAGAAGAATAATACTGGACTGCTGATCAAAGTACTCTCTGGGCAGTAGCAGCACTGGATTTCGATTCTTTACAACAGCAAATGTTTGCATATGCAGAGAGGAGCTGTGTCAGCCAGACAGGATGGGAAAACTCTGCTCCTAAACACACTAGTGGTTAGCAGTCATTCTTTGGAAGCTGGGAAATATAATTCACCAAATTTGCCTGCAGCCTACATTTTCCTTTTTGAGTAAATATCATTATCGGGCTCAAAAGTTGCTGAAAAAGCACTATAGAATAGTATTCACAGTTCCTCAATATCTATTTTTCTCTGTATCTACCACCACCTCTTGCTTTTTTTGTTGGTTTTGGGAAGGCTTTCTTTTAAGCGTTGTATACCTCCATTCCATGAAGAACATGTCAATCACAGTAATTATTTTATGGTCTATTTTCATTTTACCAGGGGTTTTAAGTATATATTAATGTCTATTTTTCTTGACAAATACAAAATCACTACAGGGTCATACACAGTGAATTGAAAATTCTCCTAATTATAGAAGTAGTTTATAATATGCTAATTCAAAATTATTGTAGCCCCGTTAGCCAGGGAATTAGATAAATCATAATTTGTTGATTAACTGACACTGAAAATCACAGACAGCTAGTGGGGCAGTAAAGAATAATGCTATGTGAGGTTTCATTAGGTGTAATCCCCCTTGCACCAAAACACTAAACAGATTTGAGTGTCTTATACCAGAATATACTCTGTTTACTCAGAGTTCACTTCAGTGAAAATTTAAAGGAAAAGGAAAATTCAAAACTGAATTTACTATTCTTCAAGTATCGTATTTTAAATACAAATATTTTAAACTGTATGATACAGAAGTCTATGAACCTGTCTACTGCAGTTGGTATTGCACTCTTGCCTTAGACTCATTAGCAGCATGGCAGGGGTCTAGATTCCAAGGTTTGTATTTCTGCCATCCAGTCACAATAGTAACGATATAAGTTGCATCTGTCTGCAAACTGCAGGAGCAGTTTATGTGAGAACATTGACTTGCAAGTCCTTTTTCACAAAATGCTCTTATATAGGGTAATTCTGTCTTGTAAGGAGAATTCCTACTTTGTTTTGTTGAAGTCTTTACTGAGGAAGTTAAACTTGTTCTGAAATTATTTGGAAAATGTAGTTATTAAAGCACCTGCTTTGGATAATTTTACTTCTGTAAACTTACATGTCCAGGAAAGAAACATTTCCTTTCAACTTTTTCAAGGTTTCCACACATACCACACACTTTCTGATAAATCATTTTTATAACAGCCTATGCTTCTTTATCAGAAATACTGCTTTACTTATTTCTTCAGCACTATACCTTCACATGGAATGGGTTCCATAATACAGGTTTCACATGCATGTTGATTTCTCACTGATGATGATGAGAAATTTCATGTGCACTTTTCCGTTCGTGTGTAACTCAATCTGTGGGAGGTGCAGTGGAAGCTGTATAGATGAGGTGTGCAAAGGAGCAACTCCTTTCTCTGCTGTTATAATGGAAGCATCTTCTATTACCCCAACTTCTGGCAAAACTGCTGGATCACTTCCCTAATGTAGAAAAACTCAAGCTCCTTAAAATACAAATCCACACATCTGGAACTAATGTGACAGAGCATGTCTAATTCCTAACTGGTTGTTTGCATGGAGTGCTGTGGGGACCTATGTCTCAGTCAGTGTAAGTGCAGATCAGGTGATGCGTTCTGGAAAAGAAGGGGTTTTGTAATGTGTAAGAAATATTATTTCTTATTTCTGTACAAAGATCTCTCTCCTAATATCTTCATATTATAAATCCAGTAAATTCTGAGACACTTTTTTATTAAAAAAAATATATATATACCTATTTACATTAGTGTTACAAGTGCACTTGTGGTGGATTGACATTGGCTGGATGTCAGGTATCCACCAAGCCGCTCTATCCCTCCCCCTTTTCAGCTGGACAGGGGGAGAAAAAATATGGTGAAAGGCTCGTGGGTTGAGGTAAGGACGGGGAGGGCTCACTCAGCAGTTAGCGTCAGGGGCAAAACAGACTCTAATCAGGGAAATTGATTTAATTTATTACCAATCAAATCAGAGCAGGTTAATGAGAAATAAAACCAAATCTTAAAAGGCCTTCCCCCTACCCCTCCCTTTTTCCCAGACTTGACTTCACTCCCAAATTCTCTACCTCCCTCTCCCAGAGCAGCACAGGGGGACAGGGAATGGGGCTGCGGTCAGTTCATCTCATGCTGCCTCTGCCCCTTCTTCCTCCTCACGCTCCTCCCCTGCTCCACCATGGGGTCCCTCCCACAGGAGGTGGTCCTCCACAAACTTTTACAACATGAGACCTTCCCACAAGCTGCAGTTTTCTTCCTTTTCATACGCCCTTTCCACAGATGCTGTCCATCAGGCCCAGCCTGCTCCAGCGTGGGTCCCCCATGGGGTCACAAGCCCGGCCAGCAAACCTGCTCCAGGGCGGGCTCCTCTCCACATGGGGCCACAGGCCCTGCCAGGAGCTGCTCCAGCCTGGGCCGTCCCCAGGGTCACAGCCTCCTTTGGGCACCCACCTGCTCTGGCGTGGGGACCTGCATGGGCTGCAGGTGGGGATCTGCTCCACCATGGACCTCCACGTGCTGCAGGGGCACAGCCTGCCTCACCGTGGGCTGCACCACGGGCTGCAGGGGGATCTGCTCTGGCACCTGGAGCCCCTCCTGCCCCTCCGTCTGCACTGACCTCGGTGTCTGCACAGTTGTCTCTCTCACATAGTCTCACTCCTCTCATCCAGCTGCTGTTGTGTAGCATTTTTTTCTCTTCTTGAGTATTTTACCACAGAGGTGCTTTCACTGTTACTGATGAGCTCAGCTGTGGTCAGTGATGAGGCCCTCTTGGAGCTGACTGGTACCAGCTCTGTTGGACATGTGGGAAGCTTCTGGCATCGTCTCACAGAAGCCACCCCTGTAGTCCCCCCGCTACCAAAACCTTGCCATGCAAACCTGGTAGAGTACTGCTGGATTATTGTGTTTTTCCAAATGCATTTTTTAGTTTCTTAAGTATAATTTGAGTGTTGGTCTCTAGCATGGTCCTTAGTTTAGATTTGTACCTGATATAGTTTATTGTTTGTATGAAAGTAAAATTGAAAATTTGGAATTGATAATATTTATATTAAGTTCAGCTGCCCAAGGAGTTAGTTTCTTGGATGCAATGAGAACTTCTCTGTGTAGTCATCATAGGAAAGCTCAAAATCATGCCTTAACGTGTAAACGTGAAAACCTTTGTAAAATTTTCATGCAATAATATTTCTTTGCAAATTTTGGAAATTAGTTATAATGGTTCTGTGGAAGAATAATAAAGTGAACAAACACATTGTTTCAACAAAAAAACCAGGTCATAGCTGAGTGGTGCTTTGTATAGAAAGGTTTGAAGGAAAAGCAGGCAACTTTTTGCGTTGTTTAGATTGCAAGGTGAGATCGCTGAAAGAAAAGGAGAGCTGTTACCAGTTGTCAGGAGGTAGACGCAGAAATTTTTCTTTCCAGAAAAAAAATTGTGTCATCCTCTAACGCTCTTCAAGTGCAGAGTTTTCCTCAGGAACAGACCAGCCATGTAAGATGTTAAATCTGAGACAGCAAGGGACACAGACTGAAAGTGATGCATCATTACATAATCACCAATTTGTAGCTTAGAACTGTCTTAGAAACAAGCTTAGTATGTTTTAAGAAGTTCAGGATGCAAGAGTCTAGTCCAGCTACCATAAGCAGGGTCATGCAACACCCCTCAATGCTATAAAATTGTGGTTTGAGTTACCATCATACCCTCAGACCACAGCACTGTTTATGCTTCCTGAGAAAAATCCAGCGTGTTGTCTGCAGTGGAGCATCAAGAGAAAGAGTGCAAGAAAGTAATAGGCACTAGGCAAATTGTGTCTTGGTGTGTCCCTCATACATGGCTAGGTGGAATATTCTTCTTTTGGGAGCGGAGAATTGCAAAATGGCTGTTGTTTCTTCTCAAAATTTCTGGCAAGAGCAGACTATGATTAGGTAGCAAAATTAAGTCTTCCTGTTGCGAGTACGCAGAAATCGCTATCACTTATATATGATTCTTGACTTTGAATAAGCAGTCCAACTGTGTCATCATTTTACTGTAGCCCTGCGTAGCATGGCCAGACTACAGGTCCTTATTCAGAAGTAACTGTTGGTAAGAACCAAGCTAATTTCTACTTACCATGTATGTTGCTTTATTTCAGTGTTTAAGATCTTGGTTTTTTCTGACATACTAACTGCTTTAATTACCAGATAATAGCCATAAATGTATGATCATAAGTATATAAACAAGTCTTTGAATGCCTTTGACTGTGTTATGCAGTTCCCAGTGGCTTTCTATGTCTTGCTCTGCCATATTTTCTTTCTAAATTACGTATCTTATTATTTTGCAGAAAAATATTCCTGGCTTAAAAAATGAGCAAGGTAAATAAGTATTTTTGCAGGAAAAAATATAACCATGTGCTATACTTCAGTTGTACCACCTGGCCTACAGATATTTCAGTAGCAAGTATTAGAAGGTTAATACCTTGATCCGTGATCACTCACTCTTTGGTGAGGTATTTAGTTTTTGACCAGATTCATTTTTGTGCTGGAATCTGTGATGTAATTGAAATCAATACTGACAGTTTGATTTAACTGGAAGCAGTCTTTTGATTATTTAGGAAAATTTACTGGGAGCAAAGTAGATGTAGAAGAAATGCAGCATGAAAAAGAAAACAAAACAGAAAAAAAGAACATTACGTCATTTTTCAGGTACCTCACAAAATAGACACCACCAAGCTTAATGTAACTCAAAGACTTTATTTTGTGGGAAAAAGGTTACACAGCTATTTAAAATTCACCAACTTGTAAACCAGCATTTTTTACCCTTTTATACTCTTCTATTTTTAGCATCTGAATGCAGTGTTTGATGGCACTTTTTGTAATAGCTGTGTTTTGTTAAGGTTGAGGCAATTTCCTTGTAAGTCAAATAGGGCCTAAAACTGGAATATGTTTATCAGATGTGCAATAGCACATGAAAAAGTTAAAGTTTCTGGGCTTGGTACTGAATTTTAGCTCCATGTATGTCACTGAGGTACAAACTAAATGTATTAAGTGCCTCACAGGACTGAACCCTTTCATTGTTTGCTATGTAATGGGGGTAGTGATTCAGTTAGTAAAAAGCTAACAATGTTTTCTCAGGCCATGTATAACAAAAATACCTGAGCTGTGATAATGACATAAGTGAATAAAAGCTGTTACTTCCAGGATAACAGGTAAAACAGCACTAAAAGTTTAAAAAAAAAATAGGAAAACCAATTGTTCTATGAGAGTGGATAGGAAGGGAATATAGTAGATCATGTGAATTGCATATTTCAGAATGACAGCTCATTAGGAAAATCACAGCATGAAGTGGTCTCAGCTTTCCTTTTAGCCAGTACTGAGTTAATAAAAATTGTATTGATTAGCTGCGTGTTGGAAAACTGACAAAACAGGATGACCATACTGAAAGGAAGCAAGATACAATTTTAAAGTAATCCAGGTAAGATAGCTCTGTATGAAAGAGAAGAGAATTCTTTTATCTGGCTTTACCTTCTGCTGTGCTGTCTCAGGGAGTCAAAACTGTTCAAGCTGAAGCTTAAGAAAGATGAACTACTATGTGTATTTGCTGTGCTCTGAGTAAAAGCTCACCTAAGCAAAGGAATTTTTTTCACAAATATTTTACAAAGCTCAGACTCATTCTTCTCCTCGTGCTTTATGTGAAGTCTATTGAAATACTAAAAAGAATCACATTGGCTTGAATTGCTTTAATTCCTGCCTTTACTGTTCAGATAGTCTGGTATATACAGAAAATCAACAGCACTTATCCTGGGTTCTGAGTAGTCTACATGGAAAGTTAACCATAGAAATCCTGCTGTGATGATACAGAAGTTTTAGGAACAAAGCTGGCTTTAAAATAACAGAGGATGTTAGACCATGAAATGCGGTCAAGAACAACTTTAGAGTGTGAGGAAGTATCTTAACATGGTGATGGTGCTGAATATCTCATATGGTTCAACCATAGCCTCATAACTGCTTGATAAAATCTGTAAAACTGTTTAAAAATTAAATTAATGCAGTAGAAAAAAATCACCTGTCCTGCTTTCTGCATAAGCAGAAGCATCTCTGCTCTAACGTGATTATTACACATCTATGAAAAGCATCTGTTATGTTTCAGTCACGTTAAAACACTAAGGCTTCGATTATCAGTCTGCAATAATAGGCTTCGGTGTAGGGCATATTGTATGCTACTGTTATTAGGATTTTCAATGGATTCTGACATACATAGACATAATATATTTCCTTTGATCATCTACAGCATTTGGGAAGCTGCCCTAGTGTGACACTCTTTTTTCTGCCCCTCCCTTACACCCACCCTCCTTTCCCCTAGTAATCTTTCTTTCCTTATTTCCTCATTATTTAAGGAGGGAAATTTCCCTCCTTAAAGTTATTACTGGAGTTGGAGAAAAATTTGGAATTTGCATTCCATAAAAAGCTTCAATATTTTAACATTTTAAAGAGCCTGTGGTCTCCAAGGAAGCAGGAAAACCATTAAAGTCTTTGGAGGAAAAAGGAGTGAAAACTTTGGTTTAGAATTCATGTGAAATACAAAGAAACTGAAGCAGTTGTGGGGTTTTTTTAATTGTCACGCTCTTAGTTTCTTGGAGCCAACTCAAATAAGGATTTTATGTCTTCCAGGTGTCAATTTTGATGCCCTTAAAGTATGTATTGCAGTTTAAGCATCCAGTGTAATCCCACATAGCTGAAGAACTGAATTGGGAGTGAGAACAAGCTACTCTAAATCACAGAGTAAATCACCTTTTCTTTATAATAGGAAATGTTCTTGGGTAGGTGGAATTCACAGCTATGATGCTTTTGAAGTTGTTTGTTGAGTTGGTTTTGAAGACTGGGTTCTTAATCAGCTGAACTAGTTTTCTTTAAACTGCTGTACTTACCTCAAGAAGCAGTTTATTTTTTAAAAAATGAAAATGTATTCATGATTTGCTGGGAGAGCCTGCCCCATGCAATCAAAAGGAATTGCTTGAAATATCCTGTCCTCACTGTCGAAAGGTGTAGCGTGTTCTTGCCCCTGCTAAGGGTGATTTTCTTTCCATTGTAATTCCTGATGTTTTCAGCAGGAAAAAATGCTTCTTGGAATTTTCTTGTTGCTTAGTAAGACTATGTTATTTTTTTAAAAAAGTGTGTCTTATTTGTAAGACGCTGATAGAATCTATGCAGTTTGTGTATGCTTTTTAGTCTTGAAAGGTGTATATGCCAAAAAAGATTTTATTCTTTCTCCAGTGCTTTTTTAGTGTTTGACAGCTCACAGTGTTCTAGTAAATGCCTAGTGATACTTAACACTGCTGTTTTCACAACGTTTCTCAAAAATAGCATAGTCAGATTGCATTTGCAAAATATTTAGTAATTTGTTTTTGACTGTAAACCTGCTGACTTCAGAATTTAAGAACTATCTGCATTCATAGAGGGAATTCTGCCTGACAACCTTGAGCCATTGTTGCTCAAACAATTACAATGTGTGAAATCCTTTTGTGAAGCCACATGCATAAACAGGGGGGCAATCCTGCTCTGGAAGTCCAAGTGACTTGCACATATTTTTTTTATAAATAGTCCAATACTAGCACTGTAGTGCCATCTGCTGAAAAGTAGTGAGGGCCCACTGGTATGTGAGCAGAGTTTTCCAGATGCCCCTTTCTATTTTGGATGGCAAGTTCTTATATCCCTTATAGTTCTCTGCCTGTCTAAAATTAAAACTATCATTTTGTCTTTAACTTTTTTTTTTCCCCTTCTTCTACATAATCTCACTAGGGTTCTCGATCATAAAACCATTTCTGTTGCAATGTTGTCACCCTCAGTGGTGTTTACGTAGCAAACCCAGGAAAGCTAAGACACAAACCAAAACTATTTTGTATTAATCAGTAAGAAAAGTTTTTCTGTAGCTTCATCATGCTTTAAGATCCCAAGCGTACATTTGGAGAGAAATGGACAATGTAAATCAAGAGATGGTTTCTGTTTTCAGGATCCCTGGTTTTGTTGTCTAATACCACCAGTGTTGGTTTCTTGCATGGTTGGGTTCATTGTGGACTTGTCAATGCTACATGACAGTGCTGTCTACCTCAAATAAAAGATCTGCATACAGTTTTTTCATAGCCTTTGCACGCAGGTCTTGCTACTCTGTTCTTTGCAACTGGCCTCAGCTACCTGTCCTCCAAACAATATAGCTGCAGCCTGGAAGAAGAGCACACAGTGCAAGGTCAGGAGTGCCAGAGCAAGCCTGGGTGTGGGCACTGCCCTTCTCACAGAGCATGGGCTGCTGCCCTCCTTTGAATAGCCTCTTTGTCAGGAAGGTGACAGCAACTGTTACAAGTGGGTGGGGGGTGGCATAGCTCTGAAGGTGTCTCTAAGGCACGCTTTTTAGTGGATTCCCCAAACCTAAAGGCAATGATAGCTTCAGTCCTGTGAGAGCAGCTCCAGGTCTCATTTACTCAAGTTTGTAAGTTGTTTTAGCAAAAGGATTCCTAGACACTGTTCTCACCTGTTGTAACCCTGTTATGATACTCTTTTCAAAAAGGTAACTTTTTCATAATCAGTAGCTAGAAAAGCGCTGAAAGTGGAATTCAGGTTGATGAATAGTGTTGTTGATGCCTCCAAAGAATCATGGAGAGAAGTATGTGCTTATAACAAAATCCTGGGTGATCTATTTAAACATTAATGAGGGAAAGAGGTGTTAAAAGATATGAAAAGGCAGTGCTTTTGCTACTCATGATCTGACACTCTCAATCTCCACTTAGTCATAATGATTTTTTTCTCTCTATCAGTTCAAATGAATACATATGTAGAGAAAACAGCACTGCAAGTAACTGTCAAAGAGGAACATAAGGCTAGAAGTTTCACTTTGCTGGGAAAAATATCTTTATGCCTCTTTGATAACAAATTAAAGCAATAGGTTTTGAAGATTTTTACGTCTATAAACTTTTTTGTAATAGTGTCAAAGCAGAGAAGAAAGCAAGAACATTAGTATCGAAAACAATATAATATAAAAAGTATCCAAAAATACAGTAGAGGTTACATATATTCTAGGAGCAGAAAACAATGTTCCATCTATTTTGCTTTAATAATAATTATAACTGGAAGTTGGAATTTCTCTTTCAAAGGGCAAAGAGTGAGATCGTTGATAAAATATACTATGTCTTCTAAGGATCTGAATGATGACTGGAGGCACAGAAAGTGCCTGCGTGCAGGAAGTGTTTCCTGGTGCAGAAAGTCACAAACAACAGAAAGCTTTTATAAATGTGGATCAATACCCTTAGTGGAGATGGGTCCCTTGGGGTACTCTTTATACTTACTCATGCCTTATGGAAGGACGTATTCCATGTGAAATAGACTTAGCCTCTTTGTCAAAGGTGCCTTTATGGCTCAGCTTGACTGGAGAACTGTTCTCTGATTTCTTAGTAGTTGGCAAGTTTCAGATCTTGGTTTTAATTTGTTCTGGACTGGGAGAAAAATACTTTTTCCATAAGCATGGTAAGCACATGCTCGCATCAGCCCTAGTCAGGAAGGTCCTGGTTCCTGTGGTGAGCAATGCATGCTCATGTCCTTTCCCTATCTGATCTGAGAGACAGGCAGACATGAAGGCAAAAGAAGCTGTGGGCCTTCCTCTCACCCATCCCTTGGTAAAGTTATGTCAGGCTGCCAAATTCCAGGTCACTTTTTTTGTAGTGTTACCTGCAGAACTGGAGATTTTTTCTCACACTTTGCCAACAAAAGTTACCAAAATACAACCATGGACTATTATAGCGTTGTCTCAAAATATTTTGCCAGAATGAGATGGTTAATTGTAATGGCTATGTCAGCAGATGGTCACTGTCATTTATTTTGTTTTCAGAGCCTAGTATTTTTGTGGTGCTGCTTAAAATGTCTTGACTGCTGTTTAACTGTTTACATTGCAATAATACTTCATTTTGCTGCTCAGGGATCCATAAAAATGGATTATTGGAAAGAATTTGTGTCACATCAATAGGCCTGTTATCTCAATTCCCAAAGTTTTTCTAACTCAGCCTTGTCAGGCAAAGTAGTAAGCCCAGCTTAATAACTTCATCACCAGCAAATTAATAAACAACTAAGAAAAAGAAGAGTCTAAAAATCCAAACTTTATATGCCACATGTCCCATTCAGCTGGAATCAATTAAACAATCAATTGAATCTAATTAAACTATCATCCAATTAATAAAGGCAAAAATGGTTCCATCAGAGAAGAGACTGTGCATTTTAACTAACTTCAGACACTAATATTAGGGTGGCCAACTAAGTTTACAAAATGCCTTTCCACTACTCAAAAGCCATAGTTTTAACAGCAGTTGGGAAGGGCTTAGGTGAGAGTGGTAGTACTTGATGAGTCAAAATGCATATTTGTATAAAGATGTCACTTGATCAGTTGTGGTAAAATTAAATTTAGAACCTTTTCTAGCTAACTACTAATCTTTGATCCTTGCTTACTTTATATGCAGATACATACACTTTACTCAGTAAATCTGAGTCCATTTTCTGAGCATTCAGCTACTGAAGAATTTTTTATGGTATTTTCTTAATGAGAAAAGTGCTACTTCATAACTGATAAATTATGTGACTGCTTTCCAGAAGCAAGACATTTACAGACTTGTTCCTTCTGTATTTTTTCTGTTGCCATCCTTATGTGGCTTTAATTTTCAGCCACATTGTGTTTCTGACTTTAAAATCCATACTCTGCCACATGGTCAGTAAGGGACCTCTGCATCCTGACGCAAATGTCAGTAACTTCAAAATAAAGGGAAGCAAGGGTTGTTCATTTCAGTTTCATGTGTGTTTTCCAATTTTGGAGTTTAGTTTCTTTTACAGTTTTAGTTTCCTATGACCTATCATCTTATCAGTTCCATTTTTTTTCTTCTCCTTTCAGTCAGTCTTTTCTGATGTCCGTAAGAATGGGTATTTTGCTCAGGATAGCACAGTGCTGCTGAGTAACTGCAGCACAATGTTTAACATAAAAATTACTATTGGCACTGTTAGCTGTGGAAATACAACAGTTGAGATTTAAAATATTTTTCATAATTAATGATTTTGCTTACAAGATGGCTCAAATATTTTCATCTGACCATTATAATTCAGGAGCAAAATACTTGATTATGCTCTGAAGTACATTTCACGTTGGAGATGTTTGTGTTTATTAATGTGTTTAAAGAATTGTTTGGATTGACTTTCTTCTAAAAACATGTGATTACTTCTGGACACACAGAGCTGTAAGTCTCTAGGAACGTTGTGTACTTGCACTCCAGAAAATTCAGTCCTCAGTAGCAGTATTGGTAACTTGAAGTGTCAGTTGTGAAGGGGAGGTGTTTGATCCAGGGAAGCAATCTTGCTGGAACTAAAAATAGCATCCACATTCTGTGCATCTCAAATTTGAAATGTGGTAACAAGTGAGATCTACCTATCCAAACTGAATAAAAATAGCTATGCTGGAGAATAAATACATTACTAATTATGGAGTTTTATTAATTACTGAATGTTGCTGTATCATCAGCTTTTCAATCAATAGTTTAAATTAAAAGAGTAATAAAACTAAGATATACTTAAACTTTTTGAGATGGTAAAGAAATCAAGTTAGATAACAAATATGTGTACATACTCTTCTACACATTTTGATTAAAATACTGTTCACAGAATCAAGTTTGAGACACTGCATAGGAAAAGGCAAAAGTTTTGTATTTATTTTTGTATTTGGCTTGTTTGTCTGTCTGCTTGAATAGGCAATTTAAAACAGCTAAAGAAAATGTTGCATCATCATGTGTTCACAAAGAAGAGAGAGCTTCCTGAGTTATATTTCTGCTAGAGCTATGTATATTTTAGGAAGAAATGTGATGTACTATTGCAGTTGGTGCTGAGATACTGCATTAATGTGACATGCACTTTGGACATTTTACTTCAACCAGACTTTAGACCAGTCCTCTGCATGCAATATGTTCGTTGTGAATGGGTTGAAACTGCACAAACAAAAATTCATCTATTGATTGTGAACCCTAAGCGGTCCAAGAAGCACCACATTGCTCTTTCTTCTGCCTCCCGCATATGGTGGTGTGTTACCGTAACCATGGTAACATGTAATTTATTTTTATTCCTGCTTAATTTCTCCCATTATCCTTGTTTTTCCCCGCTTGTTTCTAAATGACACCGCAGTACCTGTGTTCTGAATCTCTTCCTGGCTCTGAGGAGGCCAAAGAAGAATGGTAACAAAAAAGGGGAATAAGGCAGGCAATATCTTAGCATGCAGGTACCACTTTGACCCTGGGATCCTGAATACTCAGCAGTGTGTTTAAAGCTTTCAGACATAAAGCAGTACAGCTGAAACCTTTTGCCAAGAGCCAGTGCCTTGAATTTGCTACTCTTGATGAACTTTCAGGAGGGGCCTGTGTCTGTCTTCAGGAAAGTTTCTATCACCCTGGTGGGGAAACCTTACCACTATTGGACTGTACAGGCAAAGTCAGGGTGGCCTGCAGGTAAGAAAATGGCTATTGTTATGCAGGGCTTGGGAGAGCACTAAGGAAGAATTAGAGACAGCTCTACTGCCTGTGCTGGAGGAGCTCATGATGCCTGTGTTGTGCATCATGCTGGCCTTAAAAGAGGATACTGACACCTCCTCTCTGTGTAGTGACAGGATCACCTGGAGAATGTGGGTCTCCACTTATGCTGTGGCAATACTACATGATCCCACTGTGCTTTTGGTTTGTGAGTGAATACTCAAACCATGGCGTAGCCCTGGTGCTGAAGTGCCACCAGAATACTCCCAGGCCCTTCTACCAACTGTCCCCATTCTAAAAATGTGTATACAATACTTATTCTCTAACTGTGATTACTGGCACAGGAGGTTGTTGGCATCAGCTGTGGCCAGAAATACCACAGAGGTGTTCCTGGCTGACACATCACAGAGGGATGATGCAGGGTCAAGGAGTGCAAACCCCATGTGACGAGATCTCCTCCAGGCTCTTCCATATAATGAACCTGAGTCTGCAGTCGGGGAACCCAGGCAGGTAGCAGGATCTGTGGTGCTTTATACCAAAAGGTCAGTTCAAGATAGCCACAACAGGGGCACATCTCCAGAGTGTAGCTGTTGTCCCAGATCATTTGTTCAGTGATTTTCATTTTCTTGAATTTTATTCATCATTTATCCTCCTGTTGCCTGGTATTACCAGCAGTTTACCTGATCATTTATCCTGGTTTTGCATGGGTTTGCCACCAGATTACCTGCTATCAGAGAAGCCTTGGGCCTTCTGTTGACACTTATGAACTTTGCTGTTTCCTTGGGGACACAGATTTCATCAAGCTGCATCTTTTAGGAGACCAAATGGACTGATACTGCCATCAGGAGAATATTAGGAAAAGGAAGATGAATATAAACAATAGCATGGCAGTAGAAGAGTTGTGGGGATGGCAAGAGAAGTTAGAGTAGACATCTAAAGCAGGAGAATTGCCATGTATGTTCACGAGGTCTGGGCCTTACAAAGGGCTTGAGTAATCATAATCATATGAAATATGAAATATCCAGTGCAGTCTGGCTTGTTATACATACATGAATCACTGCCACCTGTGTCTTGTGGAAGTGAGAAGTTTACAGACTGTCTGATGGCATGCACACTATTTACTATGTCTTGGAGGACTTTGTGCTGGTACAGCCCACTCATCAGCCCTGTGTCTCTAATGTCACAGTGTTGTCTCAAAATAAGGAAACTTTTGCTGTCTTTTGTGCTTGATTAGTGACTTTTTGAGAAGAAGAGAATATTTGATCAGTGTTTTGTTTGTAAAGTTAGCCTTGAATAATGAAAATTTGTAGAAAAATCAACAATGTGTTTTTAAATTTAATAATCAGATGGTATTTTATAGCCACTCTCCAAACTAAAGGAGGCTGAGGACTTGTTTTTTTGGTAAAAGCTAAAATTAACTCTGGCTTTGGTAGGATTTCAAATGAGTTGATGAGGATAGTGTTCCATGGGCATCATGAGGCCCCAAAGGCTGTCTCTGTTAAAATTGCTAACAGCATGGAAAGAAAGTTATTTTTCCAGCTGTCATACTCTAATTTTCTTGCTTATGAACTCAAAGATCCAATATTGTTATTCATCCACTGGTAATGTACTGAAATCATGTTATTTAATGTTTGTATTTTGCTTTTCATCTCCAGAAAGAGGCTACGTTTTGTAGTCTCAACAAGGAAGTAGAAGAGAGCTATTGTGAAGGAGAAATTGCATTTTCCCTCTTGTCTGCCTTGGGAGATACTGCTTTTTCAATACTCAGACAAAGAAAGAACAGGGATGCTATGACTCGGAGCTGACCCATACCTAAATTCATCAGAGTAAACTTACGTGAAAATGTGCAGTGCTTAGCGTAGTGTATCTCCACCACCCAATCACAGTTAATTTTTATAATAATAGTAATGCAGTTGTTTAGGGGTGTAGAAGGTGCTTGGTAAAATGAACAGAAATTCAGAATTAATTATGCTTTAGCAGAGTTTGTCCCTCTTTGCCTAAAATATATAATTATTAATGACTTACATTTCTTCAAAACTGAGTAGTACAGTTTCCTAGTACATCTTTTTGGCAGTGAAATAAAACCTTTTAACTATTAGCAACACAAAGTCTATAGCTAAATTCCATTATGCTTTCTGCAGAATGTTTGATGGGGTTTTTAAATCTATAGCTAAATTCCGTTATGCTTTCTGCAGAATGTTTGATGGGGTTTTTATTTTTGCCTGATGTAGTGTCTAAATTGTTTTTATATCTTGGAAAAGTGGATACAAACAGTTCCATCCATGGCTCACTTGTTAAAGTTCAGAACTTATTTTAAGTAACTGAGGGTAATATGAGATTCTGTAATTCAAGAGGAAAAAAGACTATCACTGAGCAAAACAGTGATCAGAACCCATCTCTCATTTAGGCTCTGGGATACCCTTCTCCACCCTCTTCCCTCCCCCCTTTTTTTTTAAATGTGCTGATTTGTCACATACGTATAATGGCTGTAATTCCCACAACCAAACTTGTCAGTTATTCTCTACCATAATAATGTGCTGAGATTTTAAAAAGTCTGGTGATGAGTAAGATCTCATTTAAGCAACAAATAAAACTCTTTCAAGTGCAGAGCTCTGCTACATTGCAGACTATATCCAAGTCCTCCACATTGTCCAGGTTCAGTGACCTTGAAACAAGAACTCCAATACTAACAGAGAGATTTGAACTGTCAGGAGTTTCAATATAAAGAATGCAAGGAAGTAATGGCATAAAGCTTTTCACATGTAGCTTGACACTAACATTTTGCTTCCTTTAAAAGAGGATCTCCAGCAAAAACCTTTTTTTTTTTAATTCTATCTAGAGAACAGTCTAGTAAGGAGCAGTTTTATAAGAGCAAACTGAAAGTACGTATTAAAGTACAGTAAATGGGCAGGTTTTAGGTTTCTTATGTAATGATACATGTTTCTCTGCTTCAAAGCCCCAGGCTTTATGCTTTAAGCTGGCTTTTATTCCTGGTAAGCGTTGGAATAGAAAGTTTATGAAAATTGCTGACCTGTAGTTCAGATGTCTTGACTCTACATACTTGCATGCTGTAATAAAAAGGCTGATTCAACTCATGCTGATGCATCCAGGCTAGCTTCCTGCTAACTAATATGAGTGCTGAAGTTAAACCAGCTCAAAGATTAGCAAGGTGTAGTGCTTGAGTATTTGGTCAGGCTCATGTTTGCAGCTCACATTTTACTTTGGTTTCAGTGATTACATGACTACTAATACCTGAGTTTGCAAATTTGAATCTTGCTTTGTACTTCTGCCTGACAGACATTTGGCTGTGGTAACAACATACCCCTAAACTGATTCATGGTGGAGTAAGTAACCTTAGACTCCTGACAGTCACTGCTTGTAACTCAGTCAAAGCATTAGCCCTGTATTGCTCCATCCACCACAGTCCACCAGCAAACATTTCTTCCTTGCGAAGTTACACCATGGATAAATTTCCGAGGCTGTTAACGAGTGCCACAGCCTTATGGGCTGCTCTTTATTCCAAGGCATTTGGTCTTGCACAGCTTTCTCCAATATGTCAATGTGATTTCATGCTTTATCCAGAGAGGTGATGACATAAAACTTGGAAAAGAATAGAGTGAGATGTATTGTGCATGTTCAGCACATCCCCAAAAATATTTGTAGGCTCAAAGAAAAGAAAGAAAAAGGAAATGAAAGAAAATTCAGTGCATGGTCTGAAGTCTTTGTTATAACTGTTTGTACCATGCTACAAACATCAACAGCTGAGAAGTTCTGTTTACTAGAGAAACCATTCCCCATGATGACATAGAAGAGCTCTTACCACCCTGCAGACTATCACACCCTTATCACATCATCGGTTATATCTGTGCAGATCTGTGACAGTCACTCCAAAGCCTGAATGTTACACACACACTGTGCAACTGAACCGGGCTGATATAATGGAGACATTTTGCAGTGTAAGCACTGATGAACAGAAGTTAATTTGATTTTTATGGGATCACAGAATAGAAATGATTGGAAGGGACCTCTGGAGATCATCTAGTCCAGCCTTCCTGCTCAAGCAGGGTGAGCTACAGTGGGTTGCTTATGCCCACGTCTAGTCAGGATTTGAGTATCTTCAAGGATGGACACTCCACAATCTCTCTGAACAACCTGTTCCACTGTTCAAACACAGTAATGTTTTTCCCTATGTTTAGATGGCATATACTGTATTTCAGTGGGTGCCCATGCCTCTGGTCCCATCAGTGAGCACCACTGAAAAAAGCCTTGCTCCATCTTTGCAGTCTGTTTTGGGGTATTTATATACATTGACAAGATCACCCTGAGCCTTCTCTTACCCAGGCTAAACATTCCCAGCTCTCTCAGCCTTTCCTTATAGGAGAAATGCTCCCTTTACCGAACTCTCTCCAGCGTGTCCATGTCTCTTTTGTACTGAGGAGACCAGAACTGGACCCAGCACTCTGGCTGTGGCCTTACCACTGCTGAGTAGAGGGGAAGGATCACCTCCCTCTGCCTGCTGGCAACACCCTCCAAATGCAGTCCAGGATACCATTAGCCTTTGTTGCTGAATCAGCACATTGCTGGCTCATGTTCCACTTGCTGTCCACCAGAACCCCTAGGGCATTTTCAGCAAAGCTGCTTACCAGCTGGTTGAGCCCCAGCCTGTGTTGGTACCTGGCGTTATTCTTCCCCAGATGCATGACTTGGCACTCCACTTTCCTGAACTGCAGTGTGCATTTGCTTCTGTCATCCAGACCATCAATGAAGTTCTGAAACACTATTGGTTACAGTTTACCCCCCTGGACTTTAAACCACTCCCTTCCTCCTTCCTTGGTACCTTCAACTTCCTACTTCAACGTGGCGAGCTTCACAAAGATTTTCAGATGTGTAATTGGCAACATTTTTTTCTATGGACAGTGTTTGTTGAAAGATTTAAGTCAACCTTCAGAAAAGCCATCACGTTTGGTTCTGAAGCTACTGGGGTTTTTTTTTTGAAGCTGCTGAATTATTTTTTTATTTGTTATATTTTATAGCATTATCTATAGTGGCCTTATCTCCCTAAAATTATTAAAGATCATATATAAAATTATAACTATGACCATTAAGCATTTCCTTTACACTTTTTCTGGATGAAGGTTTTGACCCCTCCCTCCTTTTTTCCTATTTATTGTGCTTCTGTTGTATTTCAAAGTTTGTATGTAGATTGATGCTACATAAGAAGAGATTCTCACCAGATGAGGAGCCATGAATTTTACTTTGCATTACACAAGTGAGACACAATTCAGATCACTTAAACAACGAACCTTTATGGCCTATATATCAAATAGGAAAAAGGACATGTCTGAGGGGAATAAAAAACACACACATGTTTTTGCCAAAAATAAATGCCCTGGAATGTGTAGTACCTGATGGTACTGTGCTATGTATATGATGTTTGGAAACACATTCTGACTAAACTGGGGGTGTTGATTCAGTATTACATGGAAATGGTACATGAATGGAGATGAATTTTAGACCATTGAGGGAAAATGTCCCATACACTCCGTGTCTGTTCTGGAAAGAAGGAAGACTGAAGGATGCATTGAATTCAAGTATCCAGCTAGACGAACTTTTGCAGGCTGTACACTTCAGTGGCAATCTGCTGCAGCATAAATTTTTTAGAGCAGCAGAGTTCTACTTATCAGGAGGCACTAGCTAACCGGTGAGAAAACAAGTTGCTTTTAGCTAGAAGCATAAAACCCCCTAGATGCTTAAAGAACCAGTGAGACATGTACAGTGCCTATTTCTTGGACCCATGCCAGGCCCTGCTTGTTGCTACCATGGCATATGGGATCCATTTAATGCTTGCTATAGCAAAGCTCTCCTCTGTCACAGGAACTGCCCTGGGCTAACGTATATGAGGTATATGACATGTAGTGGTGATCTGGATTGCATGTTATTTTCAGGATAATACAATCAGTAAATTCAGAACTTGGGTAGGCAAAACATACCCTAAGTTCATTTAGCCACTTTCACCTGGAGCAATTTCAAAGATTACATACTTTAATCTCTTTATTCTAGTGCAACCAATGGTGTGTCTAGTTTTTGATGAGTTTTAATGCCTTTTTTGGAGTATAATCATGTCTCTTTCTCATGACTTATCCATTCCTAGCACAGCATGTGAGCAGATTTCTATCTGACCAAGTTGCTTAGTATTGAAGAAAAAAATTTACAAATATCAGATTGCAGAAAAGCCATAATTACTAGTGCATATTTCTGGTATTTCATGTGGGCACATTTCGTGATGTGTTTCCCATGATGTGGAACTCTGCGGTGCCTGACATATCTGTGTGAAACATTTCCTGCTGCCAGTGGGATTCCCATTGTAGATTGAGCCTTTGCTATGCAGAGCTCTGTTAAAATGAAAAAGAATTATTCGTAATGTTTATGCATGCCCAGGGCATAAACATTAAAGATGTACAAGGATCATAGTAGAAGTCCCTGAGAACTGGCTGTAACCCCAGGCCTTTGTCTAACTTAAAATCTTTTATAGCATAAGAAGGCTGAGCTAGTAGGAATCCAAGGCCCAACCATGGGATAAATGAGGGCCAGTTAGAAATAAACTGGGTGGATGGATGTGACTGTGTTTTTGTTAAGGGGGTGAATGTCTGGAACAACAAGCAATTGTCAGACGGGACTGGCAAGAAGAAAGCAAGGTGCAATCAGAAGAAATTGCGAGAGCTGAAATATATAGTGAAGCCTTGGAAAACAGATTTGTGGCTCAAAACAGGCTATGGCTGTTAGCAAAGAAATCAGAATACAAATTAACATTTCTGTAATAGAACATCAGTGGAAAAACACGGAAACCATGTTCTAACATTCATTTTCGTGCTGCCAGAGTAACCTTTCCACTCTTCACGTTTGCTTGTGTTTCCACATACTCACTGTATAGACTAGTCTGAGCTCTGAATCCATGCATTTCTATGTGAAGTGCCTGCAACAGCTAGATTCTGATTTCAGTGGTCCTATGAGTTAGTGCAATATAAATTATTAATAATTCAATTAACATTGATAACTAAGTTCATATACTTTAGACAGTATGCTTCCTGTCTATAAGGCTTTTAAGTAATAGTACTTACCGAGAAACAACTGGAAGCAGGGAGACAAGCAGATTTGCTCAGTGTAGCATAAGAAATTGGTCAGTGCAACTGGTTCCCAGCCCTATTATGTGAGTGGCAAACGGCACAGATACACTTTTCAGAAAGTACTGCTTCTTCTGTGTTCCTTCCTTGACAAGAGTGCTTTAGTTTTGATACAGTCTAAAAAGAGCTAGAAAAGTTTCTTCCATTCGTCTCTTCTACTTTGTTGGTTCTTAAATTATTCATTACTTTTGTTGTCCCCAAATCTGGGTTCTTCACCCCCTGTGCAACAGCTGATCCACACACAGAGCTGAGATACTTGTTTATTGCCTGTGTAGAGATGGGTGCTAGGTGGTAAATCCGCAAAGCTAGCAGCCTCTTAACGCATGGTAAAGCGTTTTCTACACTTTGAACAATTGTTTACAATTATGTTTAGTCGCACTTAATTTGCATTAATTTGCTTTGTCTCCATTTAAAGGTACAGCGTTCTTTCTTTTCACCAGGCATGTTCTGTGGGGAGGGGGCTTTGTTAGTAAGGGGCTTTCTTTGCTGAGAGTGGATCTTTTAGTGTGCTAATTAGGACAGTTCACACATACTTCCTTATTTTCCCTTTGGTCTCATGAACAATTTGGTTCTCCTTGAGCTTATCGTCTTACTTAGTTCGACTTTATAATGTCTATTCCTCTTCCCAAGGCCATGTCTTGTTAACAATTTGTAAGGATTAACTAATATCCTCTGTTTTTAAAATTCTTTCTTGTTTTTCACTATAGGTATTTACATATATTTTTTGAAGTGATTTCAGGTGGGAAACAGTATCTGTAGGACCAAATATGATTGAACTATTGTCATAGACCATCTTGTGCTTTCACTACTGTATTACAGATGATGATGATTGTTATGTGTTTTAAAGTATTATTTGAAAACAAAAAAGGTTGAAGCTTTTTAAAAATCATCTGAGAAAACTGAGCGTATGAGATACAGAATTACAGGAAAATAAAACAGCTCTTATGAGTGTTATTCCAAAATCTCTCATATTTTGGGTGTCAGTTTCAGAACTAAAGGAAAATTATTGTAGATGATGCAAGGTCTTATTATTAAACACCTTATTTTTGTCACCCCAAATGCCAAATGTTATTTGCAAACTGTTATGTCTGCTTGGTTCTTTTCATTTTAGAGACTGAGTAAGGAAGGCACTTAATAGTTTCAAGCCACTAGGGTTTACTAGATACTTTCTTAAACTGTTATTTATGATGCATGTATGTTTTGCTGTCGTCTATTGACATGGCTAGAAATGGAATATGCAAACAGAAAATGTAAAAGAAGAAAGGTGAAACATTCTCAGCTCACTAAGCACACTGGTAGGGAAGAGAAGGAATAAGGGCCAAGTATATATGAAACTGTCTTACACAGTTTTCAGTGTTGGTGTTTTCTAATTAATTAATGAAAGTGTTATATTGGTTAGGCAACAAAGTCAGAAATATTTTATATGCAGTGGGAAGGACAGGATCTTAATTTTTGCAGTGCTGTGACCATGGTCTTCATAATGCTGCTAATTACTGAGGCAGGAATTGTTAATAATGTTCAACTACAAAAGCAGGAAATTATGGATTTACTCAATACAAGAGTGCCAGTGTTTCAATACAACTAATGATAGGCTTTATTCAATAAAGCAAATTCAAGAAATGAAAGATATTTCAAATGAACAACTTTCTGATTTTTCCGTAAGAAAGGATTTATAGAGCCAACAAGTGAAGTGGACATACAGCAGAAGATAAGCAATGTGTTTGTGCTACACAACCTGACTTCAGGTAGTAAAATTCTCATAAAAACAACTACAGCTTAAAACTTCATGATATTTTCCCCATCTGCAGTTTAAATAATAGCTCTTACCATTTTGGTGGGTTTGTTGTTTGTTTGTTTTCAGAAAATGATTAGTCTTGACAGAGATTCCAGTCTTTTTACTGAAAGAGTATGAAAACTTAAAGATGGGGGGGCAGATACATTCTCTTGGTTCCTGGTTTCTCCTACTTTTATACACTTATGGCTGATAAGAAGTCATTCAGTTTTTCACTTTCTTCAACATGGTATGACAGGTGGGCACTTTGCTGGTGATGAAGTAAGGGAGGTTATTTGTAGGGGTGAAAGTGCTTGCTGACCTGGCTATATTTGTCAAGTGTCAAATCAGGAATAATTTGCAAAATTGTCAGTGATACACTACGACAGGAAGATTAAACTTCCTGTAAATAAAAAGGTCTAGAAGCAGATAGTGAAATTATCACTGAAAAGGCAAGAAAATTCAACCAGAAACTGGATTTTTTTATGTTGTCTGTCAGTGGTGGCTTTTTTAATATATCCTATAAAGAAATCTTGAGTGGTTTTTTGATAGCATCATTTCCAATTCCTCTTTCCCTTCACCAGAAGAAATCAAGAAACAAAGCTTTCGTTTGAAGGTAGTCCACTAAATGACTATCATCAGTTTTATGTCAAATTTTTCCTCCAGATATATTTTGATACCTTCTAGGAATTAGTTGAGATTGGAGAAAGTTTACAGTGTTTGATACTTACTATTTGTAAAAAGTGACATTTATATTGTAGTTCTTGTATGTCTATTCGTCTCAGGATAAAAAGTAGGTCATGGTAAGAGAAGAAATCCAAACTACTGTTAACCACGGAGATTTATGTGGGGTGGGACTTCTAAAAATGATGGAAACAACTCCATTCAGTATTTGTCTTTGTTGTTGCAGGCATTAAATCCTATGTTTCAAGCTAACAGTGAGTTAGGAATTACAGTTTGTTGCAGTGAGCTCCTGAACTTCCAGAAGGCTTAAACCTGTAGCCCTTGTAGTAGCCCAAACTGCTGGAAAAGCAAAGATTTTTGCCTTTTCTAAGTGTTTGAAGTGGTTCCTAGTAGCTAAGAAATTAATTCTACAGTTAAAGGAGTATGCAGAGTCTTTTATGTTCTTTGGATCAGGAACTCACTACAAAGCATAAACTGGTAATGAAGACACATCTTCTAGTCAGTGTAGTGAGTGGGCCAAACCCTTTCCTGGTGAGACTCTTGACTGCAGTGAAAATCCTCCTGAAACTTCTGGATGCAGTTCTGGCAGACCAGCATTGACCAAGTCTGGAGCAGAGAACAAGATAGCTCCTGCCAGGGGAAGCAGGTAAGCAGCCGTAGAGACCAGTTACTTTGAGGTGCAACTCTAAGTAAGAAGGGGAGCTGGTGCTGAGCTTAGAGGAAGGGGAGCAGTTTAGCTTCCCAGGTAAGAGACGGCAGAGCTGTCTAGGTGTTGTTTTCATCATCTGATTTTGCCAGATGGAACGGAGTTGCCTCAAGCACAGCAGCATAGCAACCTAATTGTATCCATACTATAAACAGACTGGATCTGAGGAGGGTATTCTACATTTTGAGTGATGGATGTAGTCTAATAATCAGAGTATGCTAATAATTAGATGGTGATGCCACTATTTGTGTTTACTAAATGTCTTCAAACTACTTTGTTACCCTATCTGATTGCAGTCTTATTTTTTCAAGTAATGAGTTCTACAAGATACTCTCAAAATTAAGATGCCCTTACAAGTCTATCTCCTTTTTATGCAGTATATGGGCGTTACTAGTGTGTTTGCTGAGTTGCATCAAACACAATAGCTGTTTTTGTGCATATCTCTTAAGAGATCAAGGACTACTTGTCCATGGAAATTCTGCTTAACAAACAAGTGACAGTTATCTTTGAAGAGGTTTTTTGTAAACTATAATCTTTGTTAACACAGTACTCCTCTCCTGCAGTGTAATAGAAACCCTCATGCATATAGCACTGCCCTGTGTCTAAATGAGCGTCTGTCTCCCCAGTCATGTTAGGTAGACATGAAGATTCTGAATGAATCTGCACCATCATAGAAAAGTAAGAGAAAAAATCATCAGGAATGGATTGCCAGCTATCCTCTATACACCAGAAAGCATCAGTAGTTGTTCTTGTATCAAAACATGAATTGTATATTGTGAGAAGTGTTTTCTACTGTGTCCGCTTAGTAGCAGAGTATATTGCAATCCACAAAGTAGAGCAGCAAAGCTATGATAATCCATGTTGATTAGTATTCATATAAAACTTATTTAATTTACATTTAACCCCTCCCCTTTGCTCATCTTCATGTTTGTCAGTGAACCTAACTATAATGAGGCTTAAAATCCCAGTTTTGTTTGAAGGTTGTTTATCTTACACTCTGTCAGTTGATTGGGTTGAACAGCAAATGGTCAGCTTCTATCCTCAAATATATGTCTACCTCCCACAAGTACACCTGTGGGTACTTTGAGCAGGTGATATGTATGCTTTTCAGACTGAATTTAGTTGACTTGCATAATGCAGGATCAGTGTAAGATTTATATGACTACTGAGCTTTATTCTTTTTGTTTCCTTTTGATCCTGTTATTGTTCATTGTTAAATACTGTAATTATGTTGACCAAAACAAAAGATTTTTTCTCAAGAGGATTAATCTAGCTGAAACCCTCTGACTCTACGTGAAACACCATCCCTGGTGAAAACCAGTGGAACAGCTGGATCACAGCAATTTTCCCATGGAAATACACTGTTCAGTTTCTATCTGCACAATGGAACAGTCAAATCCTGCAGCTGGAAAGGGTTACTTTGCCAGCAAATGCAGAGCAAACCTACAGTTTGTCAGACTGTAAGCCTGGCAGCAATTAAGACAAACTGGGATGGATAAGTAGTATTACACAATTGCATCAGATAAATCTGACTACCAAAATAGTTTTTAGCTATTCCCCTTCCCAAATAAACAGAGAGCCTGAAACTGTATCTCAGGGAAAATAATCACAGCATCCAGCTTTATTAAGATGCAGACAAATTACAGGGAACAGCAGAGGATGAATGTAAATATCCAGTGCAAATATCTAATTTGCAATTCTGAACATTTGGGTTATACACTGTAATGGGACATTATGTCTAATTTATTTTAAATTTTATAAAACAAAGGAGAGAGACAGGACAAATGCTATGTAAAACTAATGGAAAAAATCAGCTGAAGAGAGCTAAACATAAATTTTCTTTAAGGGTGCTTTTAAAGGTGTCCTTTCTCTGTTTAAAGGTAAGATAGAAAATAGTTTTCAAAACAGCTGAAATTTTAGTCATAAAGAGTACAGACATACTCTTCAGAAAATGATTTATCCGATTTAGAAATGCCTTTACCTAAAGAGTCTATCCTTTCATGCAGGAGAACTCAATTGACCTAATAAGAGTCTTTAAAGATTGTTCATGAATCTTGGCTTCTGACTGAAACACTGAGCACAAGCTCTGATGGACCAAGCTACTCCAGGCATGGATTTCAAAATTGACATACAACTCCCTCACCAACAGAATGTAAAAAAGGAACAACCAGAGCACAAGCTGCATTCTAGTCCTTCAGCTTTTTGCCAAGAAAAACAGACCCTTGGCTTGCTATTTATTTGCATGTCTGCCAAGTTAAAACCTGCAATGTGGCCAAGGGAGGCCAAGAAAGGCAGTTGAAAGACTTAGTTAAAGAAGACCTGATAATTCAGCATACTTATTGACTTTATTTTACACGCTATAGGAGAAACGCTGCACTTCTTCATATGCATCAAATAGTTGATTCTGCTTGCTGCCTAATCACAGTTGCCTGGTTCATGTTTAACTACATGTTCACACAGTCACTGGTGAGAGTCTTGCCTGTGTCCGGACTGAAGGTTATATTTACCAAGTCCACTATTTATCACCTTAGGAAATACCTATTGTTAAAAACTAGTACTTATTAACAACATGCTATAACCGGGCTGCTTTAAGGAAGGTATGTTCTCCTCTGCAAAAAATAAGGAGGGAGGTATGTCTATAGTTAGGTACACTGCTTTCCAGAGTAAATCTCCATTACTGTCACACGTGAACGTTGCTCTTTTTGCTGGTTTGGCTGTCTTGTCATTACATATCAGCAGCGTTGATCTGAAGTTATTATGGACTTCCAACCTAGGCCTGAGTAGCTGCTCTTGTGTTTATGCTTGTTTTCTATGGCATTTGTTGGAAGCTTTTCATAGTGGAGGCAGCATCTCTGGCAGATGATACTCATTCTTTATAGACCTTCACACATAGGATCACAACATATTTAAATAACTCTGGCCTAATGATTTCAATATGGAAGAGCAAAGAGGTTGATACGACAGTTGAGAATCATGAAAGGAAGCTTGGAGACAGAAAAATCCTTGTGCATAAGGGAGGATGTAGCTGGCTTGCTGCTGAAGTCATAATCCTACTTAGCACTCACAGTGTACCGCCATCCTCCGTGCCAGTCATTAGATAAAGCTTTGTTTTCTGACCTGTTAGGTATTCAGTAAAGCCTACTAACCCACCAGCAGCTGATGCAAAGCATGACCAGGAGCCACTGACTAGAGGCAGCACTCACCCAGATGCCCGTGTTGCCAACTTAGAGGTTGACAGAGCACGTTAAAAAAGAGCAGAACAGAGGCAGTGTGAAAAGAGGAAGTAGGTAGTGCAACCTAATAAAAACAAGTAAAGAGAAAGCAAGAGACACACTGAAAATTATCCAGGTAAAGATGAGGCATGATCTGTTATTATAGGGAGGGGTATGAACCCCTCCCTATAATAGGGTATGGGACAACGTCCATAAGAAATGCATTAAAGAGAAGGCTAGCAGGAGAATGTTATTTTATTACAGAGTATATAACTTGGTATCCTACTCCAGTTTCTCTAAACTGCAGAAATATTTTCAAGCTGGTTGTTAGGCAAGTTGGTGTTGGGTCAGATTTAGATTTCGTAGCAATGCTTTGCCAGATCTGGTCTGGAAAAGCTAAAGATAGCTCCAAGTAAGGATGCTTATTTGCTTCCCTATGTATCTTACATTTTTACTTTTTACTACAGTTTAATTATTCAGCATAAATAATAGTTTTCCTATGACATTAAAATTTTCTGCTGTCTAGGTAAAGTACTTGTTTCCCTCCTTTAAAATCATGTATTTGTCTTCTGTTAAAACTAATTAGTGCATTTGAAAACCTAAAAGAATTTCTAAAATCAAAGACTGGATTTATAGTATTGCTTAATGACTCTGGCAGACTGAGGCCTTAATTCAGAAAAAATTCTGTATTTGGAAAAATATTTAGGTAAAATTCATTATATTGTTGAGGCTTAGATTTAAGAAGACATGACTATCTATGTATACAAACTCTCTGCTGAATCAAGGCCTAAGAAACAGGCTTAGAGAATTCTCTTTGACTCAACAGAAATTTTTTTTCTTCTTAAAGGAAAACTACAAGCACATCTGTTCTGCCGAAGATGAGATGAGAAAGTTATCTGTGTGTCTGTCATGTGGAATAGCAGCCCCCCAGCACATCCTCTGGATTTTCACTGGAGATGAAACCTTGTCTCAACAGGGAGACTCCAACCCAGTGTTTGTGTGATGGCTTAGTTGTGTCACACTGGGAGAAGTCAGAGCAGAGATCCCAGTGCCATAGGGCTCAGAGTGGCTGCAACGCCCATGTATTTCAATGGGAACTGAGATCATTTAGCATGTTTCACACCATGAACCCTAGGATAACAAAAGCAGTGACCCTCCAACTAATCTCCAGTATTATTTACACCAATATTACATCCCACACAGAGTTGACTTTTACATTTTATGGGTATCATAATTACTGCTGTTGGACTAGAGCAAAGTTCAGTTAATATTCTCACTTTTGGCCAGACACAGCTTTCTGAGGTCTGTGCCAGAGATAGTTAAAGAATGGTTCAAATGGCGATCTCTAAGGCTTTGAAAATATCTGTGGGAAATAAGCTGTTCAGTTGTTCTTTACTGCCATAATGTATTAGAAGTGACATTGCTAAAGATGGGCTCATCTTTCTGGTCCAGTAGACCAATTGAGGCATTCATATTTTGCAACCCATGGTTGCACAGTTGTTGGCATCACTTCTCCCCTTACAGTGGCTTTGCGGAAAGCCCTATAATATTTTGTGAAGCCTTTTAATACCTGTGTTTCCAAGGAAAGAGCCTGTGAAGATTAAATGAGAACTAAGGGATGTTTTTTGACCATATATGTGAGACATAAAAAAAGAAGTAATTTTCGCATACTGCGTTATTGTACAGAGTTAAAGGGAGAACTGCAGTTGGTGAAGAATAGGTCAGCAATAAAAATAAAATCACTGATTTCTAATGGTCTTGATTTCAGTTTGGCTTAATGATTGTTACATAGGTGTCTAAAGCCTTCTGGAATGACTTAATTTACATTTTGCTGGTTAAGATCTTTTCCATTTATTAACCATATTTTGGAGGCATTCATTTAGCAAACAGATCCCTGATTCACTGAGATACTTAAGCATTTAAAATAGCCCCATGTTCAGAAATTTTGCATGTACCTTTTAGCTGTCGTGGTTTGGGTTAAAAAAAAAGCTGCTGTCATTCCATATCTGCATGCACAGTAGCACATCTATCCTTGCAAGGCTAACCAATTCAGTACTTTGAGGCTAGTTATACATCTGTTTGATTGATATCCATCTTTCATAATCCAGTTAGGTTTTCTAGAAGTGCACTCCACAGTCTCCATTAATTCCTACATTTTGCAGCCTTTAAAAAGATAATCTGATATCTTCATTTGACTTTGTCAGTTGCTCGCTGATTTTTTTTTTCATTTCCTCTTAATTTTTCTTCAACTCTAACATAATTTCAATGTCACAATAATTTGCTTCAATTAAGGCAGACTTTATTTTAAATAATCTTGTGGTATAGGGAGGGGAAGATGAGTGTGAAAGATAAAAGTGCTTACAACACGATCTCCACTATTTACCTAAATTACCTAGTGCTTGTTTCTGATGTAGCTCAAGACAGAGGTTTCTGTTCACATGTTGGGCAATAGTATTAGTCAGTTTGTCAGTGGTAAACTGTAACTCAGCAATCCACTGAAGCTAGAAAAGCAACAAAGAAGAGGTTTTTCACTCATGACAATTAATTTCACAAGTATGAAGTTGAGACTATATACGTTAGATAAAGCATCCTGCTGCCAGTGAATTTTAAGTAAAATTGCTAATTCTATTTCTCAGCTTAAATTCTAACTTGCTTCTTTTTGTCAAAAGGCTGATGCTTCCACCTATAATAAATTTTCAAGTTTTGTGGTATAAATTTCAACTATCAGCAGAGAGATCTGAAAAGAGTCTCATAACACTTTTCCGTGTGTAAGTGAGATTGTTAAGATAAATAGCAGGACTGTGTTATACAACCTGCAGTGAGGCCATAAGGCATTGGTGATGAAATGGAGCTGAGTTAATTGCAATACATCACTGAAATTGTTCTATACATAACTCTGTAAAAGCATTGCTAAAACAGATTTTTCCTGTAAGAGATGCATTTGTTATGATTTCAGATGAGATCTTAAAGTATCAGATCATGCCCCTGTAATTGTGTTAGTGTCCGTGTTTTCAGAAAATGGTTTGCAGTACAGTTCTTTTGTAGTAAAAGAAATTGATGTGGCCTTTGGCCTGTTTGGTAAAATATCATAGGGTGGAGGAGACTGGTGGAGGTAAATAGAGGAAAGCGGAAAGGCCTTGGTATCTATTAAACTCTCATGTGCTATTGAATTAATGCACAGCATAAGACAACTGAACCCATTTATCTACATTTGCATAGCCGAGCAGAAATCCAGATACGGGCAAAGCATAATGATTTCACCAGGTTTGCTAAACAAGGATAGACTGTATGAGATCAGATTATATTACTCGGTTTTCAGAAAGATACCATACATCTTCCTTTTCCAACACGAGGTAGCCTTTCTCACCTTGGCTCCTGTGACCAGCAGGTTTCTGCTGAGTGCTCCCTCTCTCTCACCTGGTGTCCTGGGGCAAGACAGAGCTCCAGTCCCTCCTGTGCATGCATGGTGGTGCTGGGCATGGCACAGCAGGATACAAGAGCACGAGGGTCTGCCACACAGCTACATGTTGCGTGGAACTGAGAAGTAAGAAACAGGAGGGAAAGCACCCAAACCCTAGCAGTGTGCCAAATAAGTTAGATCAGATGCAGAACCTCTACTACAGCATACTGATTATCCCCAAATGTTCTGTGTGAAGTCTGTGGCTTTCTAAAGGCCTACCACAGAAGGAAAGTTTTTGGGTTTTTTTTTTTTGGTTGGCTGCTTTTAAAATGTTAAACGAAAGAAAGCTAAATGTAAGAATACTGATGCAATTACCAAAAAACTCATCAGTAGTGGATTTGGGATGTGTTGATTGTAGCAGAAACATATATATATATATATATATATATATATAAAATAAGCTTAACTAAAACTTCAGAGCTAAAGCATCCCAAATGTTTTGCTTCTTGAAATATGGAAGCAGGTTCACTAGAGGATTCACATTTATTTTTCATCATCCTAAACCAACAAAGGTGATTTCTGTTCCAGAAATGGTTACAGACACATGGTGTTCAAGTTGCCCTCTTGCAGGGCAATTTTTCACTATTACCTTTGGATCTTTGTGGCAATGTGTTGAAAGTGTGCTAATGTGTTTACTGCACATCCGCAAGTGGCATCCCAGCAATTATGGAACACAGGGCCAGCTTTGACACAAGTAGAGTCTCAGGAGGAAAAGACATTTACCGCATCATTAAATAAGCAATAAAGGTTTAAAAATAACCTTCCATTTTCTACCTTGACACAAATACAAAGAGATCATTAATTTCTGACTGCAGTTAGAATAAATGCATACAGACTTTGTTGTGGGTTTTTTTGTTTGTTTGGGTTTGGTTTTTTTTTTCCCCAAGCAGATTACCTGGAAGACCCTGCACAAAGGCTGCATAAATCATTCTTGTAGCTAGGGCCTGAAAGATTTAATACAACAGGAAGAACATTCTAAATTTGGTTACAAAGAAAATTAATTTTGCAAGATATTAAGCCTGTCTGGGCAAACAGTTGTCTCTTGTGTATTTTGGATCAAGCTCACCTTTAATGTAAGCACACACATCTCACTTCAGTCAACAAAGTTTGAAACTGAACTTGACTCAATATGTTTAGATGCAGGTGTTAGTCATTTATATATTTAGTCACAAAAGGAAACCTGTGATTGAAGACTGAGGATCACTTTTTGGTCTTTTTATTGATGCTAATTGCAAAGCTGTATTGGTCTTGGAAACTGGAGGTAGAAGTAACAGACACCTCCATGTTTTCTGATTACCAGCGAGTTGATATCTAAGGTTTTTTAAACTTTTCATATTGCACTTAGATTCAAATAATTATATGGAAAAAAATTTAAATGCAGAAAAATGGATAACTAGTACAACAGAATAAATCTTAGCTGTTTAACACAGTTGAAGCTATAGCCTGAAGCTGTCATGACTAATTACTCAATATGAATTTCGTATTTCATTTCAAGCTTAAAGAAAGAAGTACATCTGAAATCAAGAAATGGTAGCATCTTGCCTTCCTTGTGCATTGAAATCTATGACAATTAGTGTTTGGGGAATACAAAGTTGGATCTCCTATGCTTAAATATGTGTGCAATAAATATGCAAAACCCCCAAAATTTCATTACATTCACAAGCATGCTGTGTGCTGCCATATAGCTAATGCTCTGGCAGTGATTTCCTACTTGGAAAACCCTTCTCAGGCTTTTAACAAAACATTTGTTGGTGGGAATGAGCTCAGTGATAGATTTTTCTGTGTTTGGAGATGCTACGTGCCTTGAAGACTTCATACTAAATATACTCATCTCATCACCTTCCATGCCACCTGTACCTGTACTGTTGTGTTTTACAGTCCTTCAGAATCTCAGGACCACAGATATTTATTTATTTACAATAGCTTCTCAAGCTGTAGGTTACAGTCTTGAAAAAGTTGTGGAGACTTCAGTGAAGGTCATGTTGGTCTAAGTCTTAAGAGAAGTCCTTTCAGATATAAAATTTAACTTTTATGTTGACTTTGCTAACAGCAGTTGAGCTCCTCCAAGGACAATAATAAAAAGCTACATTATTGGCTGCAAATACTTGAGATAGCTAGGGAATGGATAGCTACCTTTAATTTCTGACAGCAACTCAACTCTGTAATGTAGAGTTGTGTGTGTATCAACAACTGTGGATAGTTATCACAGCCTTGCTCCTTGATCTGCCTCCTCTCTGTTACCGTAAACACCCCGTATAAAACCTAACCACAGATTCTCAGCCTGTGGAAGTTGGTAACAAGATACTCTCCCTGGTGACACAATCAACTAATTATATTAAACAGCAACAGCCCTTACAGAGGTATGCAAAATGCCTTCTGAGTATTAACAAAATATTTCAGGACAAAACTATGTATTAACAAGTCTGACTAGTCAAAATTTTTAAATATACATAATTTTCAAGAATATTCGCTTTTTAAAGAGTTTGAGGTTTTATCTTTTCTTTTCTTTCTTTTTTTTTTTTTTTTAATAATGTGTGGGTTTTTTTCTAAGGGAATAAATCTCCCTAACACTGTTGGTTTGGGGCTGCTGATCTTAGATGCTAATTGTAATGCAAAAGTCAGTGCCTTTGGAGCTGCAACCTTCCCAAACTCTGAATGAGTCCTTGTGTTTTCTCCATGCATAATTAAGAAGTACCAAGAGCACTTTAAATCCTCAGAGATGGAGTGTTCCTATATCTTTTTCTTTTTTCCTTTTGAAAAGGTGTAAAATTACTGAGGAAACATAGGAGAGAAAAGGAAGAGAGGAGCATTGCCAGTTGTCTTATGATGCAGTCCTCTGAGTTGCTGAGAAATCAGACTTCTCTCCACAGCAGCAGCCACTCTGGCTCAACCTGACACTGTCATCTGCAGAGTTTTCAAGCAGATGTGGCTGATTTGAGCCTCATTCATGCTGTGAATCTGTGATTTTCAGCAGGCTGGGTAAGATGAACCACTACAATTATTTTCAGTTGTAATATGTCCTGTTGCAAACCCTGTCCTGGATATGAAGTAGCAGGCATATTATCACTGTTAACTCCACCTTATTACGTATGAGTGTGGCCTGGAGAGACTCAAGGAAGCTCCATTAGAGAGCACTGAATTCAGTTGTTGAAGACTGCTATATGTTAGCATTTCCGGCACTGAAATAAAATCAGACAAGTTCAGGGCTGAATTGACTCTGCATTTCATTGATGTTATACCACTGATTTCAGTGGCTTTGCCTGTCAGAAACTAAAAGGAAAGTTTGCCCAGATGCAGTCCTCACCTGTTATGTCAAAAGATGAAACTAAAATCTCTGTGCTGCAGTTTCCCACTGAAATTCACTGAAGTCATCTCTGCTACAATGTTTATTTCCTACTCTACTGTCAGGCTGAAAATAGTGCAGAATGTCATTAATTCCTAGGAAAAATAATAATAATTGGTGGTGGTGGTGGTGTTAATAATAATAATAATAATTGCACTTGGTGTGAAGTCTCCTTTATGGAATGTAAACTAAACTGTTCTTAGAGTAAATAGTGAAGTTCTATGCTGGTAAATGTACCTTGCCATAACAAGGTTATTTAATTTGAATTATTTTGCATATGGGAAACAGCATAGTTTAACAGCAGTAGTAATAAATCAAGTGTACTTACTCATTTTTTTCTCTCAGTTGGTAATGAACAGCTTTCACCCTAACCAGAATCCTACTGTGCTGCAGCCAGTGTGGTTATACAGACTATTGCATGCAGCCACCACAGCAACTTTATTCCACTCTAACCAGTTTGCAAAGCTAGCTAGAGCTCTGTGTTAAAAGAGCAATCAGTAGTATCCCTGTATGACTCTGAACTGAGCCTTTCCTCACTGTCCCTTTTAGTTTAGCCAGAATTCCTCTTCTGGGGAAAAACAGGAGCCATTTTGTTATCACAGCTCTCTCATAGAAGCAGAGGTATTTTTCCAAGTGTTTTAGATACAGTTGCTTCCGTTCGGTTATTTTCTTTCTTTTAATCCTCTTTTCCAGGTCTTACTAAGAATTAGGGTTTTTATTTAAACAAAGAATTTCCAGTGTATATCAGTCACAGACTAAAATAAACATTATATTAGAATTCACATGACCTATTATTTTTAATTTAATTTTAAATTATCATTCCCTAATAAGTCAACAGTGAAAAATAATGGGGCAGACGTCTTCATTTAATATCTAAGATTTTCTAAATAATCTTTTAATATATTAGTCTTCAATGAGTCACTGACTGCAGTGGGTACAGGATTATTCAAGTTTTTGTAACCTTTCTTAATATTGCTGTTCAACCGAGAATAAAGTTGTCAGATAGAAAACTATTTACAGAAGCAGTTCGGAAAATAATTAAATTCAAAATAAGAATTAAAGATGTTCTAGCACATGTTTTTTTCTGGTTTTTTCTTTTCTGATCAGAGACCAGTGTCAGATTTTAGACATACATTTTGTAAGACATTCTTGATGGTGGCCTTAATTTATTCTTTTTAAAAATTAAACCAGTCCAAGAGAGTGCTGTTGGGGTCACCATAGTTTCTACGTTTGCTGAACTATGGACACCTCTGTAAGTCAGAAAACTGCCAGTTTAAAACACGTAAGCTAAAAGTCCTATAGTAATGTCACCCTCAGTAGTCCAGTGGAAAATTCATTCAGTGGGGTTTTTTTTGTGTGAGAGAGAACAAATTAAAATAACTAATCCACTTCACTGAACAATATTTAGCAGAGCTCAGAGGCTTCAATTAACCATAGTTTAATAAAGGTACTAATCTGTATTAAATGAAATTCTTCAAGGGCTCACATTGAAACAATGCATAAGTAGTAATCAGCAAGTCCTGACAGAGGGGCCTGCTGGGGCAGATAGCTGGAATGTGCTGCGTAATCAAATTCCAGGAGTTTAAACCCAACAAAAACAGAAAAATTGCTCAAGCCTTTTTTAAGTAAAAGGTGTTTGGGTTTATTTTCCCCCATCACTAGATTTTAATATCCAGCATATTAAAAACTGCATATTCTAAAAACATTACATTAAAATCCTTATTTCAATGTCAAGTCAAAACAAGAAAGTAAAGCTGCTTACGTGTCTTCCCTGTATTGACTGCCGTCATACAACTTTGCAAATAGTAAGACTAAGCTTCTCAACTGGGTTTTTTCCATCTCTGTACTATGAGTGTTCACTAAACTCAGAAGCTCTAATTAGCCGCAATTTCTGTGTTTAATTCCTTCCAGTATCCTTTGGAACATTGCAAGCTGCACTCAACATACAGGGCTGGAGAGCAGCAGCGTTTTTTATCCTCAGTCATATGTACATTTGTGTGTGTGTGTAGAATTGAATAACCTTGTGGAGTTCAAGATGATTAATAATATCACTGTATTGTTTTTTAACAGATAATATTGGATTGGTATTAATTTAATGAAAGGCCCATACCACCTAGCTTTCCAAAGTAGTTTCAGCACAAGGAATAAGGGTCTTCAGACATGGTTGTGTTCTGATGTCTGTCACTGCAGATCTTAGTGCAAGTCTCATAGCAGGTAAAACTGAAAAAAAACCCCAAACCAACCAAACAAACCAAAACAAACCAGTTTAATTGCTTATTAGAAATATTCACATCAATCACTTCGTGTCTAGGGACTCAAATTCCAGCTTGGTGATCAGTGGAAGAACAGACTGCCAGTCGGCAGTCCTGTCTGACCCCTCCCTCAGCAACACTGAATTCCACCTTGGTCTTTGTGGGGTGACAAGGTGGAAATTGTACTCCCATACCAGTGGTGTTAGTGTTTTATACTGCTTGGTCTAAGCTGTCTTACATCACAACTCCGCTTTCTCTTGTAGACCTTTCCAGGTAAAAAGAGTGAGCTGTGACTACCCTGACTGACCAACTGATAGGACAAGTCATGGCAATGCTTATTTCCTTGAGCCTATAGCTTGCAACTGAGGTCCAGTGGTTTAAGGAAGTCATTTAGCCTTTATGGGGGAGCCTATAGAAAGTATTTCAGTACTTCATAGAAGGTCGTTTCACAAAATGTGTCTATTCACATAAAAATATTTCATTAGCTGCTGAAGGAAAAAACAGAGGGCAAGATCTACCAAAACATAGAGACACTCTCTTCTTCCCGTCTTTGTGTGCAAATGCCTTCACAGTGTCTTGGCAGGCTTTTTCCTGCAGTTGCACAAAAGTTGTAAGCTTAATCCGCTGTAGGTGGTTATCATCCATCAACAGCCTTTATCAAAATATACATTTCAAATTTTGGAGGAGAAAGAGATACGGAGCTCAATCCCAGAGAGTGGTGTTACTGAGTGATGAATATCTACAACGTTTTGCCCATGAGTCAGTCTCTTTCCAAGGCTTCATCTAGTGTATTCATGTTTGCTGTTTATTTCCAGATTAGTGTAATGGAGATCCCCCACTCCAGGTATGTATTATGCCCATACATGTATGTATACAGTTGCAAGAATTGTTGCATGTAGGGAACCATGCAACAGCAGTGCAATTTTCCTGTTGAGACCATTTCTGGCAGCTGGTACCTGAAACTAGTACCCAGGATCAGCTGACTGTTGTGGCTAAAAGCACAAGGAGGTATGGTAGCAATGTGAAAGCATGGGGCTTTGTTTTCCTCATTGCTAGGCTCAAGTCCTTCAAATTTTCCAAAGTCATGACAGTGGGGGTTGCCCACATAGAAGAATTTAAAAGGATTTGAGATTTAATGAGGCCCACCCAGGTTCACTATAAAATTGTAATCCTACTGTTAATTCAAGGATTAAAAATGAAACTGTAGGGCTGGCTTAATAGTCCTGTTAAGTCAAAGCCAGAACGGGCTGAAAGAAGGTCTTTCAGTAAAACTTTCAAATATGAAGCAAAGCTAAATCCATAAATTAAAATAGGATGGAAAATCCAGTGAAATATGCTTTTCTAGATTATGTAGGTCATCAGTATGTGTGGATACACATCGTGGTTGATATGATTAAATTCTTATACAGATCACCTTTAAAGTTATTTATTTTACAAGAATTTAAAATTAAAATCCTGCTTGAGTTTTTGTGTCATGTATTTTGCTTGAGGAATTCAGCAGATTGAACCAAGTTTCAAACTTCCTGAGACTAAGATACTAGCTGATCTTTTTCAACTGCCCTTCTAAAGTAAGACCCTCTGTTCAGATCTAACAAAAAACACTAGAAACACCTACTTGATTTATATTTCCTGTGATTGTCTTCTTTTCTTAATTTGTGATTTAATAACCAATTCTATCTCAAAGCTATTCTTTTCCTTGTACTTTGACTCTCAAGAAAAGTCATGAAACTTTATAACATCATATTTGATGTTTGTTTGTTTAAAGAATACTAGGTGTTTATTCCCATTTAAGCCACATGGTTAGCACCAAACATCAGGGAGAAAACATGAATAACGGATTCATGTGTGCAGAAAGAAAAAAAGTGCTCAGACTTTTATTATATACATCTTGGAAAACTGTGTGTGCTTGTACTGTCATAGTTGAATCACAGAACAGTTGGAACAACAATTGCATTGAATAAAACGCATTATATTCAACTTTCTTTGCCAGTTAAGAGCGCATGCTGAGTAACAGCCTGTGAAATTTCACAGTCCACAGGGAAAAAGAGAAATAATTACTGCACACATGGAAATATATGACAAAAAATATATTGCATCATGCACTTATCTTCAATTAGGCTCAAAATGTAAGTGGTAGAATTATGCACTTTTTAGTGTTATCTGTGTGAAGTTTTAGTTTTCCCTTTTCTGGAATATTGTAGGGCTCCTAGATTAGTCTGACCATTTTCATTGGAAAGCCCGGGGGGGGTGGGGGTGGGGGGTGGAACTGATAGCACTAGTCACAGTGGTATTTTTTTAATTGAACTTGAATCAGTATAGAATGTTGACAGAAAGAAGGAGAAAGCAATGTTTCATTGCCAAGGGGAGTAAAGGAGCAGCGATCAACACTGGAGCTTACAACCTGGATAAAAAATATTGTAGTGTGACAAAGGTCTTCAAGTTCTCAAGTCTAGTCATGATTTTGAGTCCAAAATACTAAAAAGTTAGTGAAAATTCCTTGGCATAAAAAAATCAATGCCTTGTCTCTTGACCCTGACAGATACATGAATGACATGGAATTCTTGTGGGCTAAATACAATCAGAAATCTATAAAATACATTGCTAGGTTTTGCATGACTGATTTTTGTGTTGATGTAGCAATATAGGTCACAAAATAATATTTGATGTGAACCTTTTTTTAAAAAAATATTGAATTACATAATGCTATAAACATTTGGTGAAGAAATACAGCTAAAAACCAGACATGTGAAATGTTCATCATTCTATGAAGGACTGTCTTACTGTTGCAGATTTGCTGAACTATGACATTTTGAATATGCTGCTTGCATCATTACACAATTACACATGCTTCCCCCATGGGGGGAAAGCATAAGCAAAGTGCATAAAAATTTTCTTGTGTTGTTCACAATATCTGAATCAGTGTTTATCTGAGTGTTTCAAATTGATCATTCACTCCCATGGCTTCATAAATGCTCATATTCTCTAGATTTTTTCAGCTTCTTCACTCATAGTTATGCAGATATGCTGTAGGTATTACAGTAAAACCATATTTTTATAAGGAAAAAGTATCTGTAAGGTATTACTATACACCTGATTAATTCAGGAATTTAATCATTAGGTTATACTATAGTTGTGTGGGTTTTTTTCCTGTTCTGAAACATAGGATTAGGTGGACAATTGAAACGTGGGCATTATTTTTCAGGAAAATCAAATGTGAACAATTTCTGGGTACTTAACAGGGAAAAAAATGGTAACTATACAGCTAAGCCTAGATTATAATAATGATGAAATACTATAATGCCAGAATCTCTAGGAAATAAAATACTATAATGACAAACTTCATAGAAGTGTTTCTAAAAGAAATGTGTTACTGCAGGGAGCAACTTCCCATTCTCAGAAACAGGTTTATAAGAGCCACGCTTTGGATTTACTATCAGTTTGCTGAAGCAACTAGCCACAAGATGTTTTTAACAACTAAAAGGTTTTTCTGCCTTCCACCCTCCTCAACAACAAAAAACAGTAAGGGCTTGCATGGGAGAAGATCTGCCTGGTAGCACACAGGACTTTTCTCTGTGATTTTCCATTGCATTGTGTCAGACAAGGGAGGAAGAAAGGTCTGCACTGGGAGGGGAGATATGCAGTGGTGTGGAAGGACCCAAGCCTGTGCAAAGTGTGATCTGGGGGGAGAGCGCTGCCATGCTCCTGGCCGCAGGAGTCACTGCAGAGGCCAGAGGGCTGCTCTCTCTTCCCCTACCCACCTCTGGTGCTTCAGGCTTCTTCTAAGAACTGCATCTTACCTCTTTATTCTGGCCAGACATGGGCAGGTACAAGCAACAAAAGTAAAAAGAAAGCATTTGCCTTTTTCAGTATATTATATGTTGAATATTTCCCATTCTCACTTGGTGCAAATGTCAGAGTAACAGCTGTGACTTGGATTAAGCTCTCAAGCGGAAAAGCTTGTCTTTATTTGCACTTTCAGGTTTGGCGAAAGGCAACTGTGAGTCAAAGTATACATTTTGACCTAATCTGCTGGGAAATGTTTTCCTTAGCTCTATTTGACATAAGTATCAAGGCTTGCTAGCATTTTTACTCAATTTGGTTTCAAATGGTATGTCACTGGCATAATTTATTAAATTCTTCCTTCTATTTAAGAGTTAGTTAAAGTAGTACATTTGGTTTCAGTTCAACATATCACTGAAATCAAAGGTCACAACAGATCACATAATAAAAAATGTCGTCTCAAACAAAAAAAATACCGGAGCTGTTCTTCAATGGTATTTGGATGGCAAATTAGATAAAGCAATATTGTTGTAACTTCATGGAGAATATGTCCACCATCTCTTCAGAACAACTTACATAAACAAGCTAATGTTGAAAGCACTGTTGTCAGTGCCACAAGTTGCCTATCAGAACCGAAATATATGGGGTGCAACATAAAACTAAAACAGAAATTAGTAAAATCAAGTGTGCAGAATACTGGGGGGGAAAAAGTAAGAAATGCAGGTTATAGGACATAAAATGAAATACCTACATACATATAGGACCTGTGCACCTTAGGACCTATGTTGTGGACAATAAATTGGTGAGAGTGGTCCAGGACGATACCCCTCCTGCCTTCCAGCACAGCCTGCACACACAGATGAATCTGACATAAAGACGGTTACAAGAATAGCTTAGAGATCCTGGCTGAAGTTTTACCAAAATCTGGGGGATGAGTCTTCCACCTGGCATGATGCGTTTACAGCCTGGAACCCATGTTTTACTCCCATGTTTTGGTGTGGTTAGATGGCTTCCAATACCAGTGCTGATTGTGGATTTCCATGCCTGGAGCGTGGAGGAATCATCTGTTCTCTGTCTGTTCAGGATTCTGCATGATATCCAGGAAAATCTTTTAAAAAGTGAATAACCTCTGTTGGTAATACTTCATCACGGTGAAGGACATGCCTTGCAGCTGTCTCTAAAGATCTATTCCATAGGTTCTGCCATATTGTTCTCCAGACTAGAGCAGGGTTAAGTTAGTGACAGAGTTTAGTGAATTAAGAGTAAACCACGGTGTGTTGGTGATTGCTGTGCCATGATAATGGTTTCTCAGAAAGGCCATGCTGAGTGTTGTAGTCATTTCAGCCCTCTGGGAACGTCTGCTGTGCATTAGAGCTTTGGAGCCTTAACATGATTCAAGCAGCGTGCTTTCAGTCTCTTTCTCACACCTGGTTTTGGTGTCCATTCATATACTTAAAGTCTTAACTTTTTTTTTTTTTTTTTTTCAACCAGGGCTTCACATAAAAGGTGAAGAAACCGCAAAATTGCTTTCACGTTGACAGGTTCATCATGCCACATTTCCCATAAAAATAAGTCACGCTAATAAGTTTTGTGGCTCTTCAAAATTTTGGCCCTTTTTTGATTCATAGTGAAAGTGATTGATGCAAGTCTTCTGTGCTATCTTTAGAATATTACTATGCCCAGTCTTGTGAACCAGTCGCTTATAATTACTGGTCCCATATTCTCCGTCCCAATATTGACCACTTGACTTAGGAGCAGTTTGCAATCTTATATAATAAATTAAGACAATGTTCATAAATCATCTCTTTATAAAGCTGTTAACAGATATTTGGATAGAAAAGGCATGGAACTTGGATTACTAGTGAAAAAAGGGGGAGAAAAGGTGTGCCTGTTTGGGGAAATCATCTACTATGAACATGTTTCTTTCAATTTATGCTTTGGAATTTTAATGTAATTTTGTATCTTACCAGTTTCTAATTATTTTTTAATGTGTTAAATATTTAACTGTCTGATCTGCCCTTCCATTTTCTGAAACGCATCTTTTGTAGTTTCTTTCCATGTAGAAATTTCTGTCCTGCTACTTCTGCAATGAAGGTCCACAACTTTACACTGTTGTACTTTAAGACAAAGCTGAGAAACTTGGACAGGCAGTCCCAGTTTACGTCTAACAACCTTGAATATCTCAAAAAATGTCATATTCATCCAGCATATCTCATAGGAAACTTGCAGGTCTGGCTTTGTTTTCTCTTCAAAATACAGACCATATAAATAATTTCCTTTGGAGAATGAAAAACTTAAGTATCAACCTGAAATATTTCCATAAAATTTTATCCCTGCTTCATATGAGCTGTTGGTGTATCAGATTGGGCTATATACAAATAGGTAAGTTTACAATATTCTCTGTGCCTGTAAAAAGATAAAGCTATGAATACTTGACAGAAAGAGTACCTGCTTCCAGATCTCTCTTAGTTGCAGCTGAAGTCCACTTAAAATTATTAGTCCAAAGAGACAATAGGATTTAGACTATGTTGTGAAGTCTTTCTATGTGACTTGAAACATGTTCCATTTTTTCTAAGCTAATAATGCAGAATCCACATGACCCTGTCAGCTTAATGATGTGACGTAATCAGAAATCATAACATGTTTCATTCCAATATATGCAACTCGGACAGTATGATTATCAGCAGAAGAAAGCACAGTGCTGTTAGTTTATTCTGTATCAGACAGCTGACATTATCAGGTCTGAATAACAAGGGCTGATGTAATTCAAAACCACCTAGTTCCAAAATGCCAAAAAAACCCCCAGAATCAAGAATTTCCCTTTATGACACAGAAAACCTAAGAAGCATCACAGTTACACCAGACTGTGCTGCCAGGGTGAGAGATGCTTCTCCTTGGACTTGTCCTGTCTGTTTGGTGGCAGTGTTTGTGCATGGAGCTGGGGTGGCTCATTCTCCCTGCCGGGAGCCCAACTGTTACTCCCTCGTGCTGTGCCAAGCAAAACAGAAGGGAGGAGTTGTCAACAGGACAATGCAGAGGAGGCAGCAGCATGCTTGCCCCTGGTTTGATGAGTGAAAGTGGTCTCAAACAGGATGGCCTATAGGAGACACCTAGATGCAAGGAGCTCCAGGAGAAAAGGGAAGAGATGGTGAAGAAGCACAGAGGGGTATAGACAGGGGAAAAGGTGTTGCCCTACCCACGAGAAACATCTTCCAGTGTTTTGTCTTCTGGGTGTTTTAGTGGGCAGACTGAGTTTTTCCCCTTCTCAACTAAGGGAAGCTTCTCTTCTTTTGCACCTGAGAAAATTATGAGTTTGGCTCGGCAGAAGAGGAGGAAGACGAAAGGGCTGATCAGCCCTGTTGTGTCATCTCTTATAATGGGCCCTTCTCTTGTTCCATTTCCAGAATGGTGTCTGGAGGAAGGCTAGAAGGTCGGAAAACCAGGACTTCAACCAAGGCATTCTAGCAAAGGATGCCTGTGGGGCTACATTATGCAGGGGACTCAAAAGGGACTTGTGAATAATTGCACAGCTGAAAGATGAGATGCAATGTGAACAGTGGCATAAAACTGGTCCATTCGAATGTTTAAACTTGGGCCAGTATCTGGAATCCCGGTTCCTTCAGGCCCTTCATACAATTAGGTACAATTTAACTTTAATTGCTTCATCAGCTCAGCACCCACACAGTGGCTAGCAAAACCACCTCACTCTAATGAAAGAGCAGACAATGTGATAGCTGTCATACATTTGTGGGGTAGAATGAGCAATTTAGAAATCAAGTAGTTCAGACCAAAATTAGATTCAGTGCAAAACTCCTACATGTGCATTTTAACCTCACGATTTTTTATTAGACAGCATTGAGATCTGTCTTAATGTGAAGGTTATTTTCTTTCCTTTCCTTAATTTGAGGAGTTACAAATAATGTTACACTTTTTTAGAAGCCTAAACCAGGTTTACTGGTTTAAAAGACAGTCTGCCAGCCCTGAATGGCAGAAAAATAATTCCTGTCTATTGTACTTCCCAGTTACATAGTGCACCTATAAATTTCTGTGGTATCATATTTCATTACGATTTGTTAAGCTACATCTGACATAAATTAGAACTTCTTATAGGTATATTGCTGTTCTGTCAAATTTTTATTAAAACAACTTGATTTTTATAGCAGTTCTTTACAATTATTATTATAAATTCTTTACTAAACTGGAGTGAAATACTGGGTTTATGCTACATACTTCTGTGAAAGTGCTACCACAGTGCTCAGCAGTGTGGTGAAGACAACCAAATAATCTTTTGCAGGAATTCTTAGGAAAGGAACAGATATCAAAACAGTGAATGTCTGCTTGCCACAATACCAACCTGTAGTTCACATTTGGTGCACAGTTCTGGTTCCTCCCAGAAGGAAGGCTCAAATTAAGGGGCAAAGGTTTGAAGAAGGGCAGCAAGGGTGTTAAAAGGTAGCAAGTGGTTTCTACATGAGAAATTACTTGGTAAAGTGTTAATCTGGAGGAAAAAAGTTAAGAATCTTGAAAACCATGACTGGGATGAAGAAGAGGGATGGTAGTTGACGTAGTTGACTCTTCACTGCCTTTCTCAGTAATAAACGTCATGGGAAAATACGAGGGGTCACCTTCAAAACAAACAGAAGGAACTGATTCCCCCTGCAGCAGGGAGAAGGGTGTTAAGGGTGCTGACAGTTTGCATGAAATCAGCAGGCAGGTTTGTGGAGGAAAGGCCATGGAGTGTTACAGAACACATAGATATCACAATAATGGAGGAATTCCATGAATAGAAAATAGTTGCTGGCTGAGAAACTATTAGGAAAAAGCATTACATACATTTGACATGTTTTTCCTTTTCTCTAGCACCTATTTATAGCACTTGTAGAGACAAGGTAGTGGGCTAGATGAACCCATCACCTGATCAAATAGGGCTTTCTTGCTAGAAAAAGTTTCTTTACTTACTTAAACTTTAACCTCACAGCAGATTTGGTGAAATCATCAATACTTCTCTAAAGAATCATCATGAATGAAGTCAATAGGCTGAATTCTTCCCCTCGTAGGCCAGTACCCATGAGAAGGAAACAGGGGAATATTTTGAAAGTATCTTTCATTTTAATAAGCTTTTCTTTAAAATTTTTCCCTTGCACTTCTGCTGATCTTGGAGAGGTCTGTAGGGGCATGGTTGTCTACACTAGTTCTGGCATCTAATCATTCTCCCTGGTTCTTTTTGAAATGTCAGTCTTTCCAGTTAGTTTATCAATAGCATGGGTAATAATGACTGGTCACATATGCTTGGCCTATATAATGTTTTGAAAATACATAAAGCATAAACACAGATTTGCATAGCAGCATTAACAGAGACATATAATTTTCATTTTTGTTACCCTGCAGTAAGAAAAATTTCAGATATAATGCTTAAATCATGACCTATTGAGCAAAAAGTTCCCAATTATTTTAAAATTACTTTATTTCTTCTAAGCACAGTGTAGAGTTAGATCTGGTAAACAATGCTAACAGATAAATTCTGTAATATACTGTGGTAATAAATGAAAATGACTGCATTCTGTGCCCTCCTCCTACTCTATACTGAATACAGCTTGATTTTCAAGGCATTTCAAGATTGTTCTCAGAACAACTGTGATGATAAAGTGTTTGGGGAATCAGTTAGAAGAAGAACAAAACATACAGAAGTACAGCTTTACTGGGTAAAGGCCTGATGGCCAGCCCCTAAGATGCTAGTAGTAATAAACGTCCGTTAGAAAATGAAACATTTTGTAACACTCTAATGATTCCTATCTTAATGTCCAGAGAGGTCAATTCCTAATGCTTCAAGCAAGACATAAAAGTGCTTATAAAGCTTATAATTGGGCAATGCTGAAAGGAGGGGTAGAAATTTGGCTTGAGCACACATAGTAATAAGGTTATATTGCAGCATTGTCATCCTTTGTACTAATCTAGCTATAGAAGTTTACTGATAGAGAGTCTTTACTAAGAGACAGTGGGATTTGCAAAAGTGCCCATTTGATTAAGGAACATTAATCGCATCAGCTTGCAATAGCACTGATGCAGTTCAGTCACCAGATGCTCCTGCAAATCCTTGTCTGTAATTTGCTTCGGTAATACTCCATTGCCTGTCCAGCTGCTCTGCCCTGCAGCAAGGTAAAGAAAGGCTTTTAACAACACCTTTCTTGCCTAAATGAAACCTGTCTTATAACCTGGTTACTTGCTGGAGATAAACAAAGAAAGTTGGGAAGCAGGGAGTTAGAACTGCCTCCAGTTCTGCTCTGCTGAAATTGCAGGTTTCTAAAATTGTCACAGTCTTGGTGCTTTTTTAAAAATAATGTTAGTTCAGAGGTTAGCAGATAAGCATCCCAGATACATGACATGTTAAAATCTGCCAGATTTCGTCTTTCTGAAAATTTTCTGTTCTTGAATAATTTATAATATTTACTGTCCTCTTTCGTGAGGTATCAGTACTGAGCTCATTGCTACTTGCTGTTTGAGAGTTCATTAACAGTGAGCTGGGTTGAAAATTTAAATAATATATATGTTTGTAACAGTAAGTGTGCAACATCCACCTCTCTGAAAGCACTATTTTGCACTTGCACCATATTGGAAAAAACCAACCGTCTCTGCTTATTGGCTCTTTATTACTCCTCAAAATATAGGAATGTCTATGGCACTGGTAGTTTCATTGCCAGACAGTCATAACATTACCACATCTTTAAATGAACTATGGCAAAGATAGTTGTAATTTCCTGTAGCATCAGTGGCATATGCCAACTTTACTCAAGCCCATTTCTATAAAATACCCTTCACAGTGCCACCAGGTGACATATCCGAACAAGTACAACCATTGTTGCTTGCGTTGATGTGCCTTCTGCCGCAGGTTACATTGCAAGCTGAAACCTGAAACCAGGAACAATCTCCAGAATCTGGTCAAGTCCAAGTACTGAAGTTTCACTTCGAAGTCAGATGTCGATTTTTACTCAGTTACCTCAATCATACGAAATCTTTTCTTTGCTCCCTTCACTCTTTCTGCCCTCTCAACCAAACCAAATTCCCTTGTGTTAAAATGCAGTCTTTTCCTGCGTACTCCCTAGTTGTATTCTTTACATCACTGAGCTGTCTACTAGCTGCTCTCTTGATGCTGCAACTTTCTCTACCTTTGCTGTTTTCCACAAACCATCTTTGGTGTGATCCTGTGCTAAAGAAATCTCACAAGATGTGCACAGGTTTCTGTTGCTGTGAACTGTGTGCTAGAAAAATCTCACAGGTTGTACCTCCGCTGGAACAAGGTGTATATATGTATGCATACAGAGTGCGTATATGTACATACTTCATATGTACATTACATACAAAAATACATGTACATAAAACTCAGGGAAACGAGAAAAAAAAGTATCTCATGACTTAGCCAGCCTAGCAAAAGTTTCTCAACATATGTGATGGTATAAGAATTTTAAAAGTTGATGGATATGCTCAGCCTTGAACATACTGGGCCCATCAGAGCTAATGTACGTACAGAGTAGTTAAGTGCTTGTGTATTCAGGAGTAGAGAGGGATTCCTCCAAACTTTGGGGGGTGAGGAGGGAAGAGTAAAAATATTTTATATTTGGAAGACTCTTGGAGTAAGTAGTTGAACACATATAATTGCTATGTCCTAAAAAAATCTAAGTGTGTTCATATGAAAAGGTTGTTCTTCAGTGCTGATGTCAAGAGGGTACAGTAAAGTACTTGTCCGCAAATTTCTGAACATTGAAGTTGCGGTTTAAGTTACTAACTTTTAATAAAGCTGAAAACAATGTAGTTGCTTGTCTCTGGAAGACAAAGGTTTATGTTTATGACTTTCTGAAAAGTTACATTCACTACAGTACAGAAACTGTGGTGAGAAACAGTGACAAACCCCAGCTTCTTTGGAAAAATGCCGTTGTTGATTACTTGCAATATATTTCAGCTGTGTATAGCTTTCTCACAGTTACCCAATAAACACACTGGTTTCATTCTTCGGAGATTAGCAATCTCTTATGTGCTCAGGTTCTTTCCAGCTTAGCACACTGTTTCTTTTGAAGGATTTGTTTTCCTGGGTTGAACTTAAGAACTCAGAGCACCTTATCACACTTTCACAAGCTTGCTCTCTAAGGGGGAAAGAAGAGGAGGAAAAAAAGGCCTGTCAAGTCTTGCGCCAGTTAAATCCATGCTCACAGGGGATTTGTTTTTCTTCTGGCGTCATATTAGGCGTTCAAACCAAGCGGTGTTATGAGGCTGCGGGTGAGTGTCCACCAAACCCTTAATGAGGCTAATCCTACAGCAGCACATTCCAAGCAGCTAATGGGTGCAAGGGCTTCGCTCCCTCTCACATCTCTGCGTTGTGGACGGACTGAGCAACTTGTTCGGGGGGGCGGTCGCAGATGTATTATTAGTGATCACCGGCAGCAGGGAAACGTGGACAGCAGAGTTTGCTCCAGGACAGACTTAAACCACCAAGTTTGATGCTCAGGTAAAGAAGAGGGAGAAAAAAGATTCTTGGTGGGATTTTGCAGCTAAGTTAATAAAGAGACTAAACCTAGAAATCTAAGCTGTGAGTAAACTAAAGCAAAGTGTAAGTATGGCATGTACTTTAGGAATTCACTGTGGACTTTAAACTGTCTTCTAAATTAACACTGAAGGAGTGTTCATGAACTAAGAGAAAGAGAAGGTAAGGTTCTTGCTATACTATTCTTCAAAATACTTTGTAAAATAAAAGTATTTTACATACTTTATTAAGTCACATTGTAAATAAGAGTTCAGTGCAAACTGTTTTGTTATTGATGTGTTGATTTCCTCAAGTTATTCCAGTTTTGTTATGAAGACTTTACAGCAGGTAACATAATTTATTATATCACTGAACCTTGTATTTCATTGCAAACCATCTCTGTCACAGCAGGATAACTGGCATGGGACAGTGAAACCAGATGCTTTCTTTTTAGTTTGGAAGGACAAGGAATTATGAAATTACTAAGTCGTGTATTTTGGCATTATGACTCTGTCAGGTAGGGTAATCTATTGTTTGAGATCTAAAAGCTGGAAAGTCTTTTTTTCCTGATGTGAATAAAAGACTTTTTAAATCAGACTATTATTTTTGCAATATTACAATCAAAGAAGTATAACGAAAATTCAAATGCAAATTATTACTATATTTAACATAGCTGGGTTTCTTTTCTACTTAAAAGACAGTATGAAAAAGAGTAGGAAAACATTTTAAGTGTTCATTTAATGTTTTTTTAAAGCCTGCTTGTATACCTAAGGAAAAAGGTTTTCAGTGAAGTACCTGTTATGGCACCTTTCTGTAATTAGTGGTCATCTTTAGAAAAGATACATTAGGTCTACATAGTAAGTAAATTCACCAGGGTAAATTGTTTGCAGGAAAATATGCATAATTTATGACATTTAATAAAGGTATTTTTAGGGACTCTTGTCGACTTGAATTATAGTCATATGCTGTGTAAGTTCTGCACTAGAAGCTGATTTTGAATGCCAGGAAGAAAATTAGGCTTACAAAAACTTTTCACGTTTTCTAAAGGATATTGCAGGCATGTATTTAGTGTTAAAACAAACAAGCATAAAGATAAAACTGACATTATTCTATAAGTGTTCTTTTTTTGTCAAAAGGTTACAGAATATGCATATGTACACAACAAATGGGGTTCATTAATCTGCAGCTTCTTATCAGTGTATATCTTCTTAAGGCAATATAGAAAGCTTGTGTACTCTTGGCACTCAAAGAGGAGAAATTTCAATAATGTGTGGCACATATAGTAAACTATGTCATTCAAATGTTAGCATTGCAATACCTGAACAATAATGGCAACTTCATTTCTTTCTGTACAGCACTCAACAAAAAGAAAACCATAATTTTTCTGTGTAGTTTAGCTTCAAAAGTTCTGCAGTAAGAGGGTCAAATGAAGTTCATAAAATTCACTCTGGATGTCTTGACAGTTCTAGAAAGTTTATAAGAAGATTTTCTTTGCATGCAAAGACTACTAAACTGAGAAATTAATGATGCGCTACACTTCTAAGATGATTTGACTGTATAATATACAGTGTTGTGGTGATGATGATGATGATGATTATTGCCTGCATCATAAGCTTGTAAGCATTATAAGTAAATTACAATAAATTAGAACTTCAAGGTACTCTCTCCCATGTAAAGTAAAACTTTTTCAGATTTTTCAGAATTTCTATTTAATTGTCTTTTGCTTAAACATGAAACAAACCTTGCCCCACATCTATAACATATTAACATTCTGTTTGCTACAGTAAAGAAGAACAATCAAATACAGTTCTATTTAATGCTGTTAACAGATTTTTCTTTTTCCTGACTGTAAAAGTCAGATTAGGATGTATGCCATTCCTACAAAATATGAAGTATAGCAGATTTTTCAAATAAAAATTAAGGCAGAACAAAGATAAAATATTGTTATGTAACATGAGTGACCACTAGATCCAGTAAGGGATTATATTCTGTGAAAAAGGCAAAAGAATAACTTTCTCTGTACTGAGAGTAATAAGTAACAAATGTACCTATAAATTCTTACTATGGTACTTTATAGTTTATACTGGTGACATTCATTTACTCCAAAAAATGTCCACAGTTCACAATAATTTTCAAAAGTTCACTAAATAAAAAGTTTATTTATTTATTTAAATAAATAAATTTATTTAAACCATAAATTTCTGGGTTTAAACATGAAAACCCGTTTTAGAGGTTACACCAGCTGGTTGTCTGACTCATAGTGTATCAAAGTCTTTTGTGTCTTGTTTCATTATTTCAGAAACTTATCTTCCTGATTTTTTTTTAAAAAAATATTTATTAAGCTGTCCACGTATGAAACTGTGTTTTCTGGTTCCATGCTAAACAGTGCTCTCGGTACTTGTATAAAGAACTGCTCTGGAATCACAGTGTTGTAAGTTCTATTGTAAGACATTTATTTTCTACTTTGTGAGATTATTTTAGTTTTTTTTTAATTAGAGCTGACTTAATTGTATCACTTAAATGGAAATAGATTTTTTCAAGTACTTTTAATGAATAGGTGTGTTTTTCTTCTGTCGTGCAGAAAGCTTTACAATTTGGATTAATTCTTCAGTGGTTGCTGCTATGAGAATATAGATGACAGCATCAAAGTCATATGCCTACTGAATATGAAAACAATCTTAAGAGCTTGTATTGGGTGCTTAGCTCTAGAAGGGAACCATAGTTCTAATGGAAAATGTTTGCTTTGCGCAAAATGTGCACTGCATTCCTGCAAAGTCAGTGAAGTTTTCTTTTATGTTTGAAGTTCCTATTCAGTTGTACTTTAAGTCGTGTTTAATAAGCAAACAGAGCTCACGGCATTTCCTTTCTCTTTTTTAGGCACAGAAATCATGGATAGAAAGAGCGTTTTACAAGAGAGAATGTGTTCATATCATACCCAGCACCAAAGACCCCCATAGGTAATTACATGCTACTTGTATGAAAAAATGAAAGCAAATTACAAGAAAATATATGTGTGTGCATACATATGTGTATAGATATAAATAGTTTGTAAAGATTTATTTGATCATAAGGTTGTTGAATTACATCTGGAGTGATGGATTCCTATGGGCACTATTTGTTTACATTTCAAAACTTTCATCATCCAAAAAAAAGATAAATCAAAAGTGGCTCAGCATCTCTGTTTAATTTCCTTATCTTCTTAGTTCAATATTCAATACCTTGAATATTTACCTAGATTGGATGCATGACATATAATACAAAGAGAAAATTGTGGTGAACTACCAATTTAAAATATGTACTAGTTCATGCAAAAGCTGATTATTTGCCCTGATGTCATCTGAAGACAGTAGAAAATATTCTTTAACTTCATTTTGGACGTATTTAGAACAAAGCATGATTGTATTGAAATACAGGAGAGTCCAAAGTAAACAAGAACATTAAAAGAAAAGGTAATGTCTGTACCTGTACCATGTTGCTTCCACGAGTAGAGGCTTCAGATAGCAGGGAAGTGGTCAGCAGATTTGAAATTTATTTTTTTTTTTGAGATCTATTGGCTATTTAAGAGAGTTGGTTTCCCTTTCGGTCTATATGCACGTGACTCAAGTTTTCTGTTTGTTTAATGTCATAGGTGTTGCTGTGGGCGTCTAATAGGTCAACATGTTGGACTGACTCCAAGCATCTCCATTATTCAGAATGAGAAAAATGAAAGCAGGCTTACTCGCAATGACATCCAGTCGGAGAAGTGGTCCATCAGCAAGCACACACAGCTCAGCCCGACGGACGCTTTTGGAACCATTGAGTTCCAAGGAGGAGGCCACTCCAATAAAGCCATGGTAACCACATTTTTCTTTTAGATAAATAATGCTGCTAGCTCAAAAAAGGCATTCACAAAGAATAAACAATATTCTTTCTTAACTTCATTTTAAAGTATTATTTAGTGTAAGACCATAACATATGTTTTTATGTATCACATGCCAAAGAATTGGTGAACAGAATTAACTGTAAAAGCTGGAGTGCAGCATAAGAGGGGCTACCTTTAGGAAGATTGAAGACCTGCTAATGTGCTGCTGACTTGATTTTCTTCCAATGGCCAGCCATCCTGCTTTTCTGAATAATTTGAGGTTTCAACTATGATTGCCCATTGCTGATTGTGTCTGCAAGGCTGACACATTTTAAATATACCAAATTTCTTCTGATATTCCTCCAGACATATATTGGAGGATAGATCAGTTAGACTTACTGTTTCATCTTTCAATGAAATAAGAGATCCAGTGTCTAAGCTAGGAACTTGGAAATTGCTATTCTGCCACAGATACCTTCCACAAATTTCTTTTAATATTCCTCCAGACTAGTACTGGAGGATAGACCAATTAGACCTACTGGTTCGTCTTTCAACAAAATAAGAGGTCCAGTAAGTGTCTAAGCTATGAACTGGGAGATCCTATTCTACCACAGATTTCCTTGAGCAAATCATTTAATCATAATACAATGCTATGGAGTGATACCAAAGTATATTAATCTGAAGGCATTGCTCCACTAAGTTGGAGAGATGTTTACAGCACCCGTACTAACACAAGCATGTATTTCTTCCATGTGGCATTACATGAAAAGAAGAATCTCTTTGGCTCTACCTAAGCTGCAGAACCTGGACTTTCAAAATGAAAGATGAGTGTGTACCTAGGACATTGTGGTCAAGACACTGCTTTGGGCAGAAGCAGAACCACTGAGTACTCTGCAGAGTAACCTGCCCAGCAACCCAGTACCATCTTCTGTGGCTAAATTCTTCCCAACATATCTCTCAGATCTGTTGTGATACTGGATGGATTAGAGACAATGAAGAGCTCAGGTACTATGCTAGCAAGAACCAGACATTTTCCTCAGGTGGATACGTAGGTGCTCGAGATGGAATGATTACTTTAGTGGATGGTTCTGTTCACTCAGATGGATGGCTTGATAGAAAGCAGAAAATACTGTTGCACCAGGAAACAGATAGAAAGTTAAGTCATTTCTCTGAGGGTATCACGGGTGCTTTATGTTCAGTTGATAACCAATCACCTAAGAATCTGCAAGGCCTTAGCTAGACAGAGACTTTAATTCCGTAAATAACATTTTTTGAGTGTGAGTAAAATGACACTTCCCAGTGATATGAACCAAACCAGGCTTTTGGTATCCTCACAAGGAGCGGGAACAAAACAGAATGCTTTCCACCAAAACTGAGAAGGTTTCAGAGATACAGTAATCATCATGCTGTTAACCACATATGGATACTTTGCATTAAATCTGTCTTTTTGAGAAAGAGTAATCACTAGAGCTTTTTGAGTTATGTCCTTGAAGATTGCTATAAAGCAATAAACTCGTCTGCTCAGAGAAAAGTAGTCTTGGGCAGCCAAGAAATGATGAAGGGTTTAGAGAAGCTGTTGATAGCAATTTCTCTAGAGGATTTCTGGTCTTTGTTGGGATTTTGGTGCCCTGGCACAGTACCATAAAAGGAGATGCTCCAGGGTATATGCTATGTGTTCAAAGGAATATATTTGAAGTGAAACTGTAGAGATTAAATTGGAAGTTAACATGAAGGAAAGAAAAATCTTACCACAGAGTGCAGTCAGGAATGAAACCATGAAGAATTTATAAAAGAAGAAGACAAAAGGTGGTTAAAAATATGAGAAACCCAAGTAACAAGTTAAAACTTAGGGATGAATACAGACAAAACATTTATTGCTGGAAGAACTCTGAATTTATTTTGACAGTACTAGAATCAGGAAGATAGCTGCATCTGCCATCTAGGCATAGTCATTAAACCCCACTCAAAACATGGGAACAACCAAATTCTTCATGAATTAAGCAAATCTGTAAAAGCTCCAGAAATCAAGTCATTCCGCTAATAGCAAAAATGCTGTTTATCTCTTTAGTAGATGTTCTGCTTAGTTACCACCAATGAGAAAAACATCTTTCTTATACCCAAAACACAAATAAGGAGGTTTGCATAACCAGTAATTCTGCATTTTTTTTCATGGAAACAAAATAACAAGCTTTGTTATGCTACGGTGTGTTTGTCACTGAACACAGTATGAAGGTGTTCTATGGTCATATTTCCAGCCCAAAACCTTATTTTAGGGTAGATTATAGTCAAAGAGCTGCCTAAATATTTGTTGTGGGTTTATTAATAGAAAGAATTAAACTCCTGTCTCTGAATTTACTGGGTACAAATTCTTTCCCATAATAAATAAAACTTACCAAATCAAAAGCTTTCTGTGAAAGCCAAGAGGTTGCTCAGTCAAAGCAACCAACCAGTTTTGCCAGCAGAGGAGGGGGAAAAAGAGCATTTAAATTATCTTGAAAAATAAGAAAAGGAACAGGTGTATAATAATCCTTAGAAACGTTCTTGTTCAGACTGTATACATTCAAACCCAACAAGCAGAGAAGCTGGAACATCAACAGCAGCAGGAGGAGAGAGAGAAAAAGGAGAAAACATGATCAAATATGCTAGTTAGTTATTTTCTAGCTACTGGATATGAAATATCACTATAGCATATAAGCTGATTTTTGCTGACAATTGTGGTAAGTTAATATTGTGCCTATTGGATAATAGAATAACCCTGTAAAACTGCAAGATTTAACAAGCTGACCAGCATTAAGGGAAGACCCAGGAGGAGAATTTGGCATAAAATTCAACACCTCTTCCTTACTTTATTTCATGAAATGGATGCCAACACATGAAAATTATTAAGAAGGGAAACACAGAAGTGTTATCTTGGTCTATGCTAACAGTAAAATTGGTACATTTTTCTGAATCAGGCTACAAGGAATTAGGTGTATGGTAGAAACCATAACCTCAGATTTGTAACTGGGAAACTGGTAGTTAACTAATGGAACAGATTAGTGCGTATAAGACTGACATATAATTATTTCCTCTATTGAAAGGAACAGAATTGGATTGTCATAATATACAAGCGGTTTTGATAGTAAATCTATCTATACCTTACATCTATATTTGCAAGCTACAAATGCAATGACATAATAATGTATCAGTTGCCACCAGACAATTAACAGTGGCATCATCAGCTGTGAAAGTGAAAATTATGCTGAAATTGTAGCAGAACACATGGGTGTGGAACAAAACAGAAAAGGCAGTGCAGTTTGACATGTCGCAAATAAAACTGGCTATGCCATTAGTTTCATTGCCACAGCCACATAGGAAATTTTCAAACAGCATGAATTTTGCTAATACCTTTTAGTTGTTAAAAGTGTCTTCAGTGGGACTGCACTAAGCTACTTAAATCCATAATGTGTCTAGCTGAGGGTGCAGCGAATTATATAGAAGCGTATAGCTGAAAATAGGTAACATTGGTTAACAAGATCAATTACTAAAGACACCTTTCTTTCAGCGTTCATGTAACCACAGATGATCCTGCAACAACCCTAGTTTTTAGATCTCTGTCAATCACGTATTTTCTTTACAAGTGGCTCCACCCATTAATGTTGAAATGCTGTTCACATTTACATGTTTTTATGGCAGATTTTCAATTCTGACAACTGTAGAAAGATCTGAGAGGGATATGGACATATGTAAACTTTATTAAGAGCTTTTGCAGTAAATCAGTGGATTAAAAAAAGACAAAATGTGATCTGCTTATATCAGTTGGCTCTTTAGGAGTTTAAGAAATAACAGGAATGATTTCATCTAGCTGTATAGTGGCAATTTATTACCCTAACTTCGAGAGCAATTATCAAACTAATGTGAGTGATTCCTTTCCAATTATGAGCAATATTCTGGAAAATTTCAGAATAGAATCTGGTCATTAGTGGACCAGTTAAGACAATCTTGCTGTGATGCATGTTGCTAACCCAATTTGTAAAATTTACTATGTGCCTTTCCACACACAAAAAAACCCTGTAACGTTCTTATTAATTGGTGTGCCTGGATTCTGTATCAGACTTTTTTAAAGGACTGCTATTTACAGAACTGAAATTTCTTTGATCATGGTTTTTCAAGGTTAGGTGGAAGATGGCTGTTCAAAAAGCTTTAGTGAGTTAAATATATTCCTCCTAACTGAATGCATTCCTATGATACATTTAATATACACAATGAAAAGTTAACAGATATTTGCAGCTGTAGGGAAAATGAAGTTTACTTCAGTGTTGAAAGCTTAACCTTTCTTATGGTGCACAGATACATGAAAGAATGTCAGTAGAAATCTAATGTACGTAAACAGTTTCTTAGAAAGACTTTATAATATTTAGAACCTCAAAAAATTATACTTTATTAAGGATGTTTGGAAATCAGCCATATAAAAAGATATATTTCTGCTTTTAAGATATATTGAGTTCTATCAAAACTGTGTAAAAAGACTCTGAAAAGCCATCAGTGCTTTTGAGAAAAAAAAAAAAAGTTACCCTGTAACTTGCATAAAACATGAAAAAGACAGAAAACATTGTTTTTATTATAGTAAATTAATACTTAAAGAGTATTTACAGACTTTAAAAGATGGCGTCCTACATGGAGAAAAAGAGGAAGTAACAACAAAGCAGCAATCCAAAGCTCATTTAAATGAGTGAAGGTTCTTCCACTATTTAGTGGAACTTGCATGATGCCTTAAAATGTTAAGAACATTAATTTAAAAAGAACCAGTCCATTTTCAGTCTAAGTGAGAGTTTTTCTGTTGGATTCAGTGAGAATTATATCAGGCCTATTTTTTATATAAAGATCACACTTTGAGGGAATCAGTCTTTACCTCGAAGAAGTGTCTGCAGTGGCAGAATCTTGTTTAACATGGGTGAAATAGCCATCCAGTACCGGCATGCATCAAAGAGAGACAAAGGAGCAACATTAGACTGCAGATCACAAAATGTTTTCTGAAGAGATTCTCTTTAAAGAAATACAAAACAATTATGGATCTTTCTATTTTTTTCACTGAGACTCTCTGCAATCATTCACCATGTACTTTAATGAGACAGCTGGGCTTGAGCAGCACCGTAGTCATTTTACCACTCGGGAACTTTGACTTTTGCCCTAAGGCATTGGAGTCTAACTTGCAAGCGTCTAGCTGTTTGACTGATGATGATGCAGTTACCTTTTAGGAAACCACTTGATAAAAAAAGTGAAACAAGTGTTGTCATCAAATGGCACCCTTGCTGACTACTTCTGTGCTAGCTTAGGAATCAAATAGGCATGACAACTTGAACTTAATTTAACATTTCATGGCATTGTGCTGATGTCAGTCAGGTCAGTCTATAGGTTTTGTGGTTCGAAACTACTTTTGCTTCCTGTCTTGCCCTGCTCTTCTGATACATAACAACAGAAGTCCTGCATTCTATCCATACACCACTCCCATAAAGAAGGGATTAAATCATTTGCCATTAGAACTGATCATTTATACAGCTGACAGATACACCAGACATGGAATTTTAGAGTAACAAAGCAGTGGTTTAGCTTAGATTTACACTTAGATTTTAAATTTGCCTCTGGAAGCTATAGAAAAAGAATTCAGCAACAGCAGAAATGCTCATTAAGATTCTAAACAAAAACTGAAAAGGCCGAATATTCTGCTACAAGATTGAAAGAAATGAATCTTTAATATGGACAAAAGTGGCCTTAAAAGTGTTTATTCATAATTTAATGCGTACTTTGAAAGTGATGACAAAAGAATTCTCTTGTACTTACTAGTTAACATGTTAAGTAATGGCAGAAGAGTAATCCCAAGCACACCAAACTGAAAATGGCCTCTGTAACAGCAAACATGAGTCAGTCATAAAACCTGAGATCTGTGCATGGAAGAAAAATCATGATGCTTGACACCATTGCCCTTCTCATAAACTTTAAAACAGTAAAGCTTATCCATGATGATTTAAATTGTAATTTACATGAAAAAAACTCTGAGATTTATTTTTGCTTATATTTTCTTCTTATGAAGTAAAATGAACTCTTATCATAAGCATAGAAGGGGTTTGCAGTATAAAGAACAAGCAGTTGTTTTCAGCAAAAGATGTGTACATTTCAAATGAATGCAAGAAAATATTTCTCCTAACATTGTGATTCACTATGTTTATTTATATTTATTGAAATTCAGAGGTCTTAGTGGATAAAAAAAATGAAAGAGGTTTTTGCCAATTAATACATAGGCTTAAGATAGTGAAGTCACAAATTCTAGGGTATAAAACAATCCTAAAGAATCAAAAAAAACATTCACTGGCTGGATTGATTAGTTAATACACATCTGATGCCATTTTTGCCTTCATCCCAATACCATCCCAGATGATGCCATGGCCTCTGTTTTCAGCAAATTTTATGGGCATTACTAACAGAAATTCACTTTAATTATCTCCTTAAAACTCCAAATCTGTCTTCACCAAAAAACAGAGGTAAGGTACAGTGATACCAAAACATAACCTCCATAGTCTGACCAGCAGAAGTTCCGCGTAGGCCCAGCTGAAGGATGTCATCTGTCTGTTAATGCAGTATTAACAAGGCATTGTCCTTTGCAACCTCGGCTGTCCCTAAGGGCGGAGCAAAGGGAGTAAGGATCAGTATCCTTACAACCCCTCTGTTGTGTTAAAACTTTGACAGCCCTTGAATCCCAAACAAAATTATTAGTTTCACCATCTGGTCGGCAGGTTCAGGTGCCATGCAAGATTTTAACTCCCACACAGGAAATGGGATGCTGTGTGGGTGCAGTTCATGTATATATAAGCTCAAGGGTACATTAAGCTCTTGCCAGATATGAATATTGTATGTTTTGTCCATTAGCTGTTACGAATTTGCCTGGCTCCTGCAGAGAACATTACTGATGCACTGGGTTGAATGTGTGTTCCCAAGTTCTTGCGCAGCTTTCAGTTTGGCTGTGCCCCCCTTGCTTCCCTGTGACTATTTGCCCAAACAGGCTTCAGCATCTAGAAATATAAAGAATGGCTGTTCACTGTGCAACAACCCACTCTTGAAAAAGTTAAGTCCTTATTTATTATTAAACTAGAAAGGAGTCCACTTTACTGTCATATGATTTACAAAAAAAGAACAACCTTTTGGAAAGAAATACTGATTAGACATGTTAAAAAAGAACAAAATTATTATATAATATATGTGGATATTATACTACCTGGCATGTTGCAATACGTTAGAACTAGGCATTCCTCCAGCTGAAAGCGAAGGTGCCTGTGTTATAGACCTGATAGCTGTACTGGCAGCCCGTCAAGGGAATGATTGCTGAAGTAACTCAGTATGCATCAGTTCAGTAAGATAGATGAATGGCTTTGTATAATCCATTTTATTCAATTAAGCGGGTCCTTCCAGATCTTACCAGCTACAGAACAAATTTTCTCCTGATACATCCCATTTCTGCTGTGCAACTGGAATTCAGAAAAGTATCATCTGCCCTACCATGGGCTTTGTGAAACCTTTCATATATCAACAACAGGAGTAGGAAAAAGAGCCCAGACAGAAAGGCTTGTCAGGAAGAGATAGTTATGTGTATAACATGGTAGTGCTGTATAAATTTTGAAGACAGTTATCCTTGAGCACACACAGATGGGTATGATCTCCCTTGCCGCGAAATGCTGCAGGTGTAACAGAGAAGAGCCAAGAACTGAAAGTTTGTAAATGTGCTTTAAAGCACTTTTAGGGTCCTGTGTCCTGTTAGGTAAATTCATGATCGATACAAAGTAGTCTGTAACCCATCAATTAGCATTCATTCACCTGAAAGGTACCTGCTTATTAGTCTTGTTCAGTTTAAACTTGTGTGCTTGAACAACTGAGCTTGTTCCTTTTACTTCCTACCATTTGAGAGTTTGATATTGTTAATTTGAAAATAAGGTACAAATGAATGCATAGTTGTGACTGACTACCTAGGTCAATTTTGCAGGCCATTTAAATTTCTGCTCCAGTTTTTATATCCATAAATTGAAGACATTTATCTTTCAAGCATTACTAAGCATATTGAAATAATTAATGACTCAATTTCTTAAATTGCAAATGTTTCATTATTTCTAGTTTCCCAGTTACTTAAGTTTTGGAAAATCATCGTTATCAATTAGTGCTTTTGTCATAAAGGTTGCCTTTTTTCAGTGTTCTGTTTGGCATAGATCGTATGTGTTAGGAACCAGTGAGTATAACCAATCTTTTTTGCTTTACTCCTGCCCTTATTTCTGCAGTATGTACGTGTGTCTTTTGACACAAAGCCTGACCTTCTTCTGCATCTGATGACCAAAGAGTGGCAGCTTGAGCTCCCCAAACTTCTCATCTCTGTGCACGGGGGCCTTCAGAATTTCGAACTTCAGCCAAAACTCAAGCAAGTCTTTGGAAAAGGCCTCATTAAGGCTGCTATGACAACTGGAGCATGGATATTCACTGGAGGAGTAAACACAGGTAACAGCAACATTGAAATGAAAGCACAGTGACATCTAGGAGATTTCATGACAGAAAAAAATTAGGACTGGTGAGATTAAGAAGCCATTCCATGTTTTAATTTGTGTTGGCTGTACGATATGCAAACAAGCAAATGCCAAGTTCGTACCAGCCTGGCAGATACCAGGGAATAAAAGGTTTGCTAAGGCATGAAAAGCACACTGGAGAGCTGAAAGTAAAGCCTCCTGCTTAGCAGTTATATTAGTATATTGCAGTGAAGTCTTTAGAATAACAGTAAGCTACAGGGAGAGACTACTAACCAGAAACTGAAGAAGTCAAACTCTCTTTACATAAAATGGAAAAAATTTTCATCCAAAGACCTCTATTTTATCTTATAAGGTGATCTGTAGTATGAAAGGGGAAAAGGTCTGTTTTGTGGATGTGATGGAAAACTTTATTGTAAATAAGTACCACTTTTTCCTTTCTTATAGACAGCTTGACCTAATTTTTTTCTATTACCCCTGCAGCAAGAGTGATAACATTGCCATTTCTATTCTAAGTTAAGAACATCATTAACATACCATACGGGTGTCCTAATGACCCAAGGTAACAGCTTACCCAGCTCCACTGAGTGACCACACGTAGGTTTTGAGAATAAGCTGCAAAACATAGTTCTCCAGATAAAAAAGGTTGGGCAATGTCTTCCCAGTTACCCTCCTTGAAGGAGGCAGAAAGGAGAAGAGTTGCAGAGGAAAGCTGAAGAGTTCTGCTAGAAATACATGCAAGAAGTTTTGAGCTAGGACACGTACTTGTAAGTTCTTACGTAGTTTTCATTTTCTGCAGTAACAAAGCTAGCATTTATTACTTTAGTGATCCCACAGAGTGTATCCTCTTACTGTCTATGGAAAACACTGTAATCACTCTATCATGCATTAATTTTAGTGCATTGTGGATCAGCTCCTACATATTTGAATATGAATGCTTAATAGGAGTCTTGGGCCTTTTCGTTTCCAGAGCACATCAAATTTAAATCAATATTTAGTTTTATCACAGCAGTAATACAAATAGCAAAGAAGAGGCGTAGCTTCCAGAGTGTTATACAGATAAACAGACTCACATGTATGTAATATCCCCTACATCTCTGCAGAACAAGGAAGAAAATCAGGTTAAATATCGACCTGTACACTGTGGTGAGAATGTTAGTTGCCAGATACTCCTGTAGTGATGATGATGAAGACAGATACAAATTGAAAGTTAATATCACATTAGAAAACTTAGATATTGTACACACATTGCAGTGGATTACAACAGAAACTGTAGAAATCAAACTACAGAAACTTTGTAAACAAGGACTGACTATTAACATCGCCATTTGGCAAATGCACAGCTGCTTTATACTATCATCATAGCTGCAAATGCCAAAACAATACAAATAAACAAAGAAAGTCAACTTCTTATTGTTGAAATTATATTATTTTTGCTGTAATAAAAAAATTACCTAGACAAAACAGTGAAGTTCAAGTTGTTGTGTGTTATTTTAAAAACTTATAATTCCAGAAGCAGTTCTTCATTATCAGTTACATCTCGTTGCTGGTTTTGATTTCTGGAGCAAAGCAGTTGATTATGCCAGGGCTAGGTTTTCAGACTGTGTAGATGAAAATTAAGTGTTTTATCTCTATGTGAAATTGTACAAATTGGGAATTTCTGAGTACAGTGTGTTCTGTTGATGAATTTTTAAATCAGATTTATCATAAGGAAAAGTATAATTGAAAAAACCTGAAATACTGCTGTTGGACTAAGAGTCAGTGAGGTGACAGGGATGATGCATACTTGGCTATAACCATGACTCTTAAATGACTTAGACAAGTTGTTCTGAATATTCACGTTATACCAAAAGTTGATTATTCTAAATAGCAGAAATTTTTGCAGCCTGGACAGTTTTTCTGCTTTGAATCCTTTGGGTTACTGGATCGTAGCTTCATTCATAGTTGATTGCAGTGTCATGGTTTAACCCAAGCTGGCAACCAAGTACCACACAGCTGCTTGTTCACTCCACCCCCCCTGCAGTGGGATGGGCAGGAGAATCAGCAAAAAGGTAAAACTCGTGGGTTGAGATAAGAACAATTTAATAATTGAAATAAAATAAAACAAAACTGTTTATCATTATCATCATTATCATTGTTGTTATTATTACTATTATTACAATTATAATAGCAAGGAGAGAGAGGGAGAGAGGAATAAAACACAAAGGAAAACCCCCAAGTGATTCACAATACAGTTGCTCACCACGCCTGACCGATGCCCAGCCAGTCCCTGGGCAGTGATCTGCAGCTCCCAGCCAACTCCCCACAGCTGATACACTGAGCAGGAGCTCTGTGGTACGGAATATCCCTGTGGTTAGTTGAGGTCAGCTGTCCTGGCTCTGCTCCTGCCTGGCTTCTTGTGCCCCTGCTCATGGGCAGCGCATGGGAGACTTGAAGGAAGAGTCCTTGATTTAGAATGAGCACTACTTAGCAACAACTAAAACATCAGTGTGTTAGCAGCACTATAACCATACTGAGTCCAAAACACAGCATCGTCCTAGCTACTAAGAAGAAAATTAACTCTATCTCAGCTGAAACCAGGACATGCAGGTACAGGGTTTTTATCCTTTTCCACCACAGGAAGGAAATTAGATTCCAGGATGTAGAGGACTTGCTAGGTTGGGGTTTTTTTTCTTACATGGTTTATTTACAGTGTAGAAAAACTACAGCTAAAATCTCATCCATTATGTGACCTGTAATTCCAAACCAGTCATCTTGAAATTGTGGAACCTGAGCAAGAAGCAAACACAGAAACTGAGTAACAGATAATGTCTGCAGCAAATCCACAGGTCTGCTATAGTGCAGCCGCATCATAAAAATAGTTATTGGTGCACAGGTAAAAAAATCATTGTATGAAAAGGAAGGAGGATAAGGCACTTGCCCTCCGCACAAACATTCCCCTGAAACACTAACAAAGCTGGCTTAAAGCTTGCCAGGAGCGTTATCAGCAACCGGCTGGAAACAAGCTGGGGAGCAGTCACTGTCTCTGTACTACTTTCTGTTTTCTCACTGATCCCCAGGGCAGGTTCTAGTACCTACTGGAAGCTATCTCAGGTGACTCAGTTTGTTTGGAAGGAATGGTAGAATAGCTCACCACAGAGTGGTATAATGACATTTTCCATTTCCATCCTTTATTCAGACAGATTGAAACTTTTGTGTACAAGTTACACTTTTTAGGGGTTTGGGGGAGGTGTTTAATTCCTGTGCTGCTTTCTGTCCTTGGGAAGGATACAAATGCTTGCACGCACACATTTGTGAACACAAGTGCAGTTAAACAAGTTGCAGTCAGCTGACAATATTTCCTTTCTTATTTATAGAGCTGTGTAATTTTTTTCTTGCAACTTCATTTAACATGTTTTAGATTAGATAAAATGGACTTACAGTATTACTGTAATAAGAATCAACAGGAATATATTCGTAGCTTTACTGAATTGTAAGTATATGCATAGATGTTCCCTCAAAAAGAATTCTGTACTAAATCCATTCAATAATGAACAAAAAGGACATAGTTTGAATTTCTATTTTATGCGTATTCTTTCCCAGGAGTCATTCGGCATGTTGGAGATGCGCTGAAAGATCATGCTTCAAAATCTCGGGGGAAGATCTGCACCATTGGTATAGCCCCCTGGGGGATTGTGGAAAATCAAGAGGACCTGATTGGCAAAGATGTAAGCCCTATATGGATACAGATCACCTCCAATATATATAAATCTTCCAGTTAATTTTCCTTTTCTCTCCATCTTTCACTTAACAATTCCTCATAGAATTAATGTCTGCAGCAAAAAAATCAATCTATGCACAGATTTTCCATTATGGTTGATAGCAGTTTTGACAAAGCAATAATAAAAATTCCTGCACTGTATATTCTTTAAAAATAAATCATAAAGATATTTCATTAGATGCTATTCTTGAAAATATATTCTTTTCATCCTTAGAACACTATGAACCCTGAAAAGTGCCTAAGAAAACAAGGATTGCAAAGCTTCAATCTTATTTATTTTGAAACAATCCTATGATGCACTGGTTAAATTCAGAATTTCAGACCGTCCCCCTTATAGTATATTCCATCCTACACATTTTTATTGCTGCGCTTGTGCAGAGTCTTACAGGTGTATTGGACATGAGATCAGACCTCAAAGAATCATTACTTCAGTCACCTTCTGAAGAGCAAAGTCAGTGTTTCTTGTATTCTTTCACATCATTCTTGTCTTTTAAACCTATACTGTTACTCAGAAAGATTAATTCCCTGATTTTAAATATGTGAATAATTTACTTACACTGCTCATATGTTACCTGAAACTTCTCTGAGACCTTTGTTTTTCTTAACTCACCTCTGATTCATTCCCAAGCAATCTGCCTGAGAAACAGTGGCTAACTTTGAGTTGAGAAAAGATAGTCTCCATTCTGAATAATAAACGTTTTTCTTGACTACATTACTCTAAACCATTCATCTCTGTATGTTCACCCCTTAGCAAGTTGGGGAGGGGAAGAAAATTCAAGTATCAGTTAGGTCAGAAGGAATTACAATCAGTATGAAGAAACTGATCTAGCTGGAATTCATTGCAATTCATTATTAAAGTATAGCCATTAGGAGGAATTGTGTTAGCAGGGGAGTTTGTACTCTTAATACCACTAGCGCTTGTATAATAGGGTTACTAATATATACAAACAAGCAGGACGGGACTCTTAATCAGTATTGTGACTCACTAATGAACTCTTCTGAGATGCAGTGCAAAAGGTGACAAGCAGAAATAGCTAATCACAAAGGCAAGATGCAACGTGTTAAAGTGTAATGTAAACATCAATTTCAAATGATCAGTCATTACAGACTATTAATGGAGTTATGGAAGCATTGAAAGATGAAAGAAGGCAAGAAAGGACATCAAATTAGTTGTGAATTTGAGGACATTGGTATTCCTCCATTAGTTATTTCCACCTGTTGGAAAGCTAACTACCTTTGTTCTCAGCTAGTCACCATAGAAAGACATGAAGAAACAAGTTGTTTTCCCAGCTCTTCCAGCCAACTGGAACAGCCACCTCTGATTTCTGATTTCTGATTTCTTTAAGAGGCGTTTTCCTCTAAATAGCCTTCCAATTTAGCAGGGAACCAAGAAGTTGTATACTAATTTTTTTCAAAAAAAAAAAGCTTTCTGGTAATCCAAAAAAAGGTTAATAGTCTGATCATCAGACAGAAAGCGACAGAAGTTTAAAAACCAGTAAAGAAAACAAATTTGGGTAAAGTCTTCCATTAATGGACCCACAAATATACCAATAGCATTACAATTGCAGGGTCATCACTAAAGGACAAAAATAGTTCCAAAATGTACTTTGTGATAGGCAGAATTGAAATTGCCCCTCCAAACTTCCTGGCCACTAATATTTTCATAAAATGATTTATCAATGGCATGATACAATGCTGAAGCACTTCTGGTTTTGTCCATCTCTAATGCACATGTAATGATATTACTTTATACTTACCAATATTTAATTTCATCTTCCATTTTATTGCCTAGTCAGGCTGCTTTAGGAAGACTTCCTTTAACTCTTCATAGTCCACTGAAATATCTGTCAGATTTTCACAGTCTTCTTAACCCCAAATCCCTTACAACTGGGTTGAACAGAACATGACCCAGCTTAAGGCAGGCTACTTGTGTCACTAAGTCTTCTTAGTAACACTCAGTCTTTGCAAAAATTAACTTTTCCTTCTTACTGTCTTCCCTACCCTTAGCTTTCCTCAGTTACTAGTGCCTCAAAGGACTTTCCCTGTTATCCAATGTGTGCAGTTTCTTTAGAAGCATTTGGTGAGGAAGCTTTTTGAAAGCTTTTTGAAAATCAAAGGGTACTGGCTCATTAGATGTGAATGGTGTGAAATGAACCAAAAACAGGAACTGTAAATAGCACCGTAAGCATGTAAATCAACATTAAACAAGAAACAAAGGCTACAAAAGATTATGCAGGAGGTGGAAAAAGTCAACCAATAGTAAAAGGCCTGTTGAACTTCAGCATCAATGTGGCTTTATACCTATATACACGACGTCTAGTTAAATTATGATCAGAACTGAAGAGCTGTCAAAACATACCCTTCCAGCATCACATAGATAGAAAATTTTCTTAGTCATGGGATTTGGGGAGTGGTGGGCAGGGGGGAGAGTTAATGCCACTGCACGTGCCCCAGTGCATGTTGCCTCCTGCCTCCTGTGCCTTGTGGCAAGTCCAGCATGCTCTGCAGACCTGCGCCTGTGTTAGTGATCCAGCCCTTGCCTGGCTTCTATGGATCTTAAAGTCACAGCTAAGGAGTTTTATTACATTTACCAATCGATCCAGATCAGTCAGCTCTTGGCAATCCCGAAGGATTTCCTCAGAGCCATAAAGAGGACTGGCCAAGTTAAGCAAAATATTACTGTCGTTTGCTATTCATTATATTGTGATGATTAAAGCTCCCTAAAGAGACTTGTCTTATTCCAGTACTGTAAAAGCAATATAGCAGAAAATAGTGCCCATCTTAACACACCTAGATTCTAATTTAAAATCAAAGCACACAAGGGAAAGTTAGTTAGTTGCCTTACTTCCAATTTTCTTACAGAACTGAGGATGTAGGGTGGCTTGCTCAGTCTTGTAGAAAACTTCAACTATAAAGTACTTCCTACATAGAGAGCCATTCTTCCTTTTAAAGGAGTGCACTTTGTGAGTCTTCATAGCGTGCATGTCTTTCCTTTCAGAGACTGTTCAGTCCTCATTTGGGTTTAATTCTTAGTCACCTCAGTAGTAACAGTGCCTAGATTACGAAGTGGACATGATTTTAGTATTTTCCTTTTGCTCAATGAAATCATTCAAATAAATTTCATTTGTAGCCCAAAGAACCCAGTATTTGAGACTTAAATCAAAATACACTTTTATTGTGCAACTTAGTGAGAAGGACATTTCCAGCATACTGTGATATGTCATTGGTCAGTCAAGATGCTGTAGTACATAACCTAGTAACTTAATAGAATACATTTGTTAGTAATTAAAGTTTCGAGGGGGGAAAATCCAACCTTTTACTTACTGAACAAGTTGAAACTAAAATTCAGCTCTGTGCTGCTATGCTGAATCACTGCAAAACCCATGACATGCTGTAAAAATCCTTACATACATGAATGCAGCAAGTTGCCGTAAGAAGTTCCTAAATTCCCTTCAAATTTCTTCCATTTTATTTGTCTCCCTTAGACTACTCTTATAGCCTTGGATTATAGTGTGTTTCCCTCCCTGTATTGCTTCATTGACCTGTTGGTTACACTCAACAACTGGAATATGGCAAAACTGAAGCTCAGCAGAAATTTTGGCAAAAGTGAAATACTTGTTATTTTTAACAAAGGCTTTAGCCAATGAAAAAGAAGAAATAAGGGTCAGCTTTTATCATTTAGAATGATTTCTTTTATCATTTAGAATGTTCAGCAGAATGCACAACCCAAAATATAAGCCTACTTTGTAGATTTGTGCATAAACAGATAAAAGTGCTACATAAAAGCAAAGTGTGAGAAAAAAACTACTTTCTCACAGCAAATTTATTTATTATTATTTATTTTATATATATATTATATAATATATAATATATATTTATTATACAGTATTTTATATATAACATATTGTATATACTTTAATGTATAATATAATATCTATTATATTATATTAGATATATATGTTATATTTTTTTTATATACACACACACACACTTATCAACCCCTTTCATGCTCTCTGTTCCAGAATAAGTTATATTTTTTACTTCCTGGAACATAAATGCTGGAAGCACAGTCATTGCCAATGTTCTTTACAGATTTCACTAACAGCAGAAGCCTGTTCTTTTGTACTACTCAGAATATTCAGGAAAAATAAATATAGTAAAACCCAAGCAATGAGTATGTTTACTGCTACTTGAAATCTACTCTCCTATACAGATAAAATCATATAAATAAGGAGCAAATATTTTCCATTTTTATATAAAATCTGTATTTATATTGGACTAAATATAAATTAAATCCAAACATCTTTAGATATTTATTTTGTTGAAAAATAAACCCTGGATTTCTCAGTCTGTTTCTAGATGATAATGCTTCTGATCTATTAGAGACTGCAGTTTCAGAGTAACCATTTTTTATATTAGTGCATTTGCTGAATTTTATAACTGTAACTTGAGGTGAGAACATGTCATTAGCAAAGTTTTTTCTGGGATGCTCAAATGGTACTCGCAGCAGAACTCTGCAGTATTGCCCTACTTGCTCAGTTACATCCTCAGCTTTTTTCAGTATCAGTTTGGATGTTGGAATAGGGAGGAAACAAAAGCTTGAAGGTTGTGTGCACTTTGGAGGGCAGGATCACAACAGAGAAGTTGGAATCAGCCTGTCATGGAGCAAGTGCTAGCATGAACTTCTCAAAATCCCTGGGCAATAATGGACTAAACTTCTCCTGGAAAAGTGAAGTCCTTCCATGTTGTAGTGGGTCACCAGGTGGTTATTAATAGTTAACAACTCAATTACATCACATCTCTATGCTGTTTCAGAAAAATTAGTATTATGCTGGAATCTAGTAACAGGACTGATTTATGGCATTGGCCACAGGTAAGGCCAATGTCTATTTATAAGTCAAGTAAATAAGAGCAAACAGGAGGTACAGAAAACATAATCAATGAGGAAAGCTTAAAGCTTAAAGAACTGGAATTGTTTATATTACAGCTGAACTAACTGAGCAAGGCTTATTTTCATCAACACACCAGGTCCTGCCACTCCCATCTCCCTGATCCCATCACTATATGCTTCATTATAAAGGACTCCACTCTTCTAGTACCAAGTCCCATTCATTTTCAGAATACTGCCTACCTCCCTGAGATTACCAAAGGTTATCCAAACCAGAAAAAGTGTGCATTCAAGAATTGGCATTTATATATATATAAAAAAATCATATAGCTGTCAAGCTTGGTAGGTATGTAGCCAGAACTCACAACTGTAAACTGCTATCTTTTAACCTCGTTCCGGTGAGTCTTGACAGAAACACCAGCATTTGTATTACCTGTTCTGTGTATGTGTACCAGGCAACACATACATCAGACTGTGAAGATGGGCTACACGTTTCCTTTTTGTTCTTTCATAGTAATCTGAATAACAACATCAGCTTATAGGATGAGACTGCTTCCTTCTGTCTCTCATACTTCTTTGTTTTCACAGTTTCAGTCAGATAATGCTTTGCTTTAATTATTGTCTGCAGGTTTCAGAATAACAATAGAAGTTACAAATCTGCGGCAACTAATTAATAAGTGTAGATTACTTTATTGGTTTTGGATTTGTTACCAATTTTGACATGGTTTTGGTAGATATTTTGCAATTATCCTTCCAGAAAGATGTTATTCTTTGAGAATAAATCGACTTGTTGGGGAAATAAACATGAATAACCACAAATAGGTCACAAGTTTGTTTAACTTTTATCCAGTGTCAAAGTATCAGAGACCCCTTGCAGGCTTGATCAGGAAATAATTGCTTGAAGGAAAGGTGTAAGGAAAAAAGAATCAGCGCTCTCATTGCAAACTACAAGGTGGGAAGCATGCCTGGGGAGAAGCTGGGGACTGACATTTTTGTGGCATATCCAGAGGATTTGGACCATGATGCTTGCAGGATCCTCTAAATTAAACCAGGATCTACTCTATTCCCTGGTGTACCCCAGGACAGTGAGGCTGAAGAGAAGGCTTAATTTGAACAACAGCTACTACTTTTTTGAGAAGCAAAGCACGCATCTCTTTCTTTCTCTGCCACTACTGTGAACGCATTAAGTTTATTGTAAATTCTTTGCCTTCACCTAGACTGCTTAGATTCATGCATTGGATCCCATGACACATGCATGCTCATTGTCCATGGTGAGTTACCCTGAGAGATTTTTCAAGTGCTGTCCCTATGTTGAGTGTCACATGCCCATGGGGAATGTAAACAGAGTGTAGCAGTGCTTTTAATTCAAGCTTGCTCCCATCTCAGGGTGCAAATGCAACTGCTGAGGTTAGTCCAGCTCCTCAGCTACTGACAGAGTGCCCTCAGCCCATACGGCGCAAGTACTGCTTCACAGTGTGGCTGCTGTCACGTTCATTAACCTATATTTAGAGGGGTTGTCTTAAGCATAAATGCTTCCTTTCAGCTCTGCAGAGGAAGATGCCAGGGGACATTATTCTGTCTTCTCAATGCAGAAGGAGGATGAAAAGACATTAAAGTCAAAGTTTTCCCGACCTTTTAACTTCCTTGTAAAATGTAAGGGATTGAAAAGAACAAAGGAATGGGAACTGCAAGAGTGAGAAAATGAAAATCTGCTGAGTGTTATGGAAAAGCAATTCGCCTCAAGAAAACAGCCTCAAAGCCTAGGATTTTCTTGCCTTCCTCAAGATTTTCTTTGTACTTTAATCAGGAAAAGACTCTGACAGTGTGGGTTTATTATTTGTTATTTAAAAAAAGTATTTCAGCTGTTGAACTGTGTATGCTGTGAACAGTTCAATTGAACATAATTGTATTCTCATTTTTACATCCACAAAATTGATTAATAATAAGATTCACCTTGTAGCTAAACAGCAGACACAGAACCAAAGTGCAGTCTTCTAATCTGCCCTGCAGCAGCATTGCTGTCAATGTGCTGAGCCTTTGGTGTGGCAGCTCATTAGAACTGCAGATCAAGCTGTCACCATGAGAAAGTTTTAAGCTGTGGCTCACAGGGACAAACCACAAGCTGCTAGAAGAAATGCATGCGCAGCAATTTGTAATCATACAATGAACAGGCAACTCAAGTCATTCCTCTTCTACTGGATCTGGCTGGCAGGTGCACTCTATATATTGAGAGGTGGGCAGGCAGTTTAAAACATCTGTAACTGTTTTAGTCTGATTTTTTTTGATTCTTAGGCGTGTGAGAAAGAAACTTCTTTTTCTTTCTGACTAGCGTGGGACTCATTGTTTCTGCGTCTGTAGAAGCTAGTCAACAAACACATCCCAGCAGTCTATTGATACTTTTTAAGCTATATGAGCCTGTAGAATAAATGGTTTATGAATGGGGCACCAAAGGAAACAGTATAAAAGAAACTTGAGCCAAAGCTATCACCTGTTCTCACAGTGGAGTGCACTGCCTTGCTGTTGGCAAGCTGCCATCTTGGTTGTCTCAGACCTATTAACTCCCTTTTGCAGGATGAACAAAAGGCTTACAGAGTACCCTCTGTGTGGCAGTTTATAACAGCAAAATGAGTCCGTGGGTTTCCCGTTGCCATCCAAGAGTTAACCAAAGTGCTGCAAGCATTCGCAAGTGGAAATAATAGGGAAAGATATCTCTGGCCTAATAATTACTGATGCATATGATTTATAAAGAATTATGCCTCAATTAGAGAGCTCTTTAGAATAACAAAAATGGAAAGAAGGTTAGGAAGAAATTATTAAGTTAATATATTTCTGTCTGCAAGCATTTTTGTCAAAACTTGCTTCTATACTTCTGTGCATTAAAAAGCACCAGATTTTGTTAGATTTGTAAAATTACCACCAGAGATGTGAAAAAAATTCCTTGCAGCTGAAGCACAGCTCAGCTGAATTTTGTAGCAAGTCACTTCAGTATTTCTTCAGCTAGGATGTCATTTTACAAATTTTCAGGAGTTTTGTGTTTCCAAAATGACAAGACATATTTGAATAATGCAGGGAAAAATACTTCTAGCACATCTCTTTGAATGATCAGCCAGAATCCCTTGACACATCACCAGTTCTTTTGCCACATCAGTACAGTCTTACTTATGTGGCTGAAGACGGACCAAAGTAGCTGATAGCCAAATGTGGCCAGTGCTATTATTTGGTCTGTCTAGAGGCTCTGGGTGAGATAGTTCTGCAACAACTTTCTCTGTCTGCAGAAGGGTTTCTTCTCATGAAAACAAATCAAAGGAAGTGTAGCAAACTGTTCATTGAATGGAAACTTTCTAAAGCTGTTGTGAACACAAATATCTGCTTTTATACTATGCTAAGAGTGGGGCAATAGTTTTTTTCCATTAAACTGGAGCTGGTACACACCTCTTCAAGAGTGGAACTCACCTGTATTGGCATATCTGCAGAGGAACTCCTGTGCACGTGGCTCTGAATGAGCTAGGACAGGGGACATGGTGCTCTATGGGGTTTGTGAAGGAAAGATCAAAGATTTTGATCAGATGAGATATTAATAGCAATGCTATTGAAAGATAGCAGCGGACAGGGTCTGTGGCGTGTGTGTAGTCACACAGATCTTTGGAGGACTGACCATTAGCTGAACTTAACACTGAGACAGTGGTCATTGATGCTATTGAAACACATTACATGCAAAACCCTTTAAGCAGTGTCAGTGTCTAAAAGGTCAGTGTTTACAAGAAGTGGCCACACTGGTTTAAGTGCTCAGGTTATTTTCTACTTTATTTATAGAGGACAACAGTGTTTGAGTGCAATACTTCAATTCATTTTGATTTTGTATTTTTCTTTTGTATCATCTTGTCAGCTGTTATCTTATAATTGATTTAGTTCAGAGGTCTTCTGTCTTTAAGACTTTGTTTTTCCTCTGTCTCAAAAATTCAGGTGGTCCGACCATACCAGACGATGTCCAATCCCATGAGTAAGTTGACAGTGCTCAACAGTATGCATTCTCATTTTATTTTGGCTGACAATGGCACTACTGGTAAATATGGAGCAGAGGTGAAACTTCGTAGACAGCTGGAAAAGCACATTTCACTTCAGAAGATAAATACAAGTGAGTAACCTTTTGCTTGTATTGTTTTATAATTGCAATTATATCAAAGACACTGTAAATTGAAATAGGCAATAAGGTCCGTATATTCTGGGGAGTAGTTCTGCTGTCTAAAATGGTGAGCATGAACTAATAAAAGACAATAATGGTCAGCAAAGATAACAAAATTTGATTTTAGAGTACTGTGTGTAAAGGTACAGCACAGAGGGTACAACTGAATTTTTTTCTGATCAATTTCAAACAATATTTGTCAAGGCTCTTCAGGTTCAACTTGGTCTTTGGTACCCCCATCTCCTTAAAACTGTAACAGTTCTGTTCCCCTTTGTTTTGTAAAGAATACAGTGGAATTAGTAAAGGTAGAGAACAGGATGACAGAAATAAGGGAGAGCTTTTTATCATAAGGACTTTGCAGGCTGGAAGAGAGATGACAGAGGTATATAGAGGTATACAAAATCCTGTATGCACTCAAGCAGTCCCAGAGCCATTGATATTTAGAGGTAGAGAGAATAGAAGTCTTACTACGTGTTTGCGCTGTGTTTACTAGTTTTTCCTGGTCAGCTGTCATTAGGCACAGCCGGAGGCAGAATATGAGGCTAGATGGTCCTTTCACCTCGTCTTTTACAATCATGATGATACATTCTACATCGTGATCACACTGACGCCCCAGTTTTTCTCTCAAAGTTATAAATTTTCTTTTCTGTTATAATCGTGTACCTCTTTCCTACATAACATGAAAAGTAAATAGTCACTGAAGTAAGCACTTCTGTTTGGATAGAATAAAAGGTGATATCACAATATTAGTATTGTTATTTCTGTAGTGTACAAATGTTTTATTTAGATGGGGAGTTAATTTTTTTCTAGGTATTTTGGATATTTTTGGGGTTTTGTTGTTTGCTTCTGTTTACAGTCATTGAGATTTTCGAAACTTAGTGCTATCAAAAGAAAAAAAGATCGGCTCTAGACATTTAACCTAGGCTGGACATATGGAAGAAATCTTCCTTTGGACATTATCCAAGCAGGAATTTTTTTAGTCTCACAAACAAGCCTCGGTTTTGTAACTGCATAAGCTACCTTTAGGAATGAGAACAGAACTAGATTTTCAAAAGTTGTATGCACAGCTTTCTGTTGATAGCTTTCTCTAAACTTTTTTGAGGTTTTTTTGAGCCAGTTCAAAAAACTGGCAATTTTGAGGCAGGAGTGATGACAGTGATACAGGTACTTGAAACTGGAATAAGACTAGGAAACACATCTAGGCTCTCAGACATGAGATGATAATGAATTACAGGCCAACTCAATGGTGTGAACATAAACTAGAATGTTGGTCATGCCTGATAAAGCTTCCTATATGATGAGTATAGTCTGTGCTTAAAATGATGTACTACTTACACCTTTCAACACCACTGTAAACTATGCACACTAGAGGGTTATTGTTTTTACGATATCAGAGTATATATTTCTTTTTTCTCAGAGAGCAATGTGTAGCTATCCACAAATGTGTATGCATCCTAAACAGTGTGTGCATGCCTGTGTGTTTCCTTAGCAGATGGAGTTGGTATGTTCTAATCCTAGCTTGACTAGCAACAAAAATTCACATTTGAAAATGGCATATATAATGTAATCAAACTGTAGAAAACTGTTCTATGAATAATAATTATTTTGAGGACACCTGTAAGAAAAATTTGAGCTTTTGCAGTTTAAAGCACAACATTGTGCTGGAGAAAACTTTATCTTAAAGAATAAATCTCTGTAGAGAAATTTAACTTAAATCAGGTTTGGACAAAAGGTTTCTCTGTTGAAAAGCGAGTAATGGATGAACCTCCAAACTTTGGTAGTTCAAGTCAAATGCTTGCCTGACCTCTTCAAACACCTATAAAAAAAGAAGGATTTCTCTTCTCTGGTTTCTTTCTGCAACACCACTCCCTGTCCCCAGGAGTATGTATCTTCCTTTTCTCTTCCCTTTACTCTGGGTCAGTGTCTCTCTGTCATTTAACCTCTGCCTCCCAAATCACTCCCTCTTATAAGCACAAAAACACTTGGGGCTAGCAACACTTCTTCAAAATAAAAATATGAGAGAACTGTTAAGGAGGGAGGTTGCGGGTAAGATTTGTACGTCTTGGTCCAATGACATACAGAATTTTTCTGCCACGTTTTGTTTTCCTCTGTTTTAAAAGAAGGTGACTGCGTCCTGCCCAGCCTGTAGTTGATAGAAAGGTGACCATATGGATGAAAGAAGGACCACCTGCCCTGTTAGGTCAGCCAAACAGATGGTCACTTTCTGATGCCTTTCCTTACCCTCATTTCTAACAGAGCAATGGAGAGAGCAGTGGCATTGCTGCAAAGGGATCATCATCCAAAGGGGAGTGTGTGCAGCCATGCACAGGTGTCCTTACTTACCATTTTCCAGTAGTAAGTGTGTGGAGTGGGGAAGAACACTGACAGCACCAGACTTCTGTTTGCTGGAGAGTGAGGAAAAGGTTTAATTTTTAGTTAATCACTGAACAGAAGAGCAGAGGGCTAGAAAACAGAACAGATTTCAGAACTAATAAACAGTTGGTAACTTCTTATTTCACAGCCTGTCCCTGGACAATAGTGCTGAAAGCAGATTTTATTCTTATTTTTAAGTCTGCCTGCCTTTCATATGCTAGGCTTGTCATATCTTCTTATTTACTTTCCTTTGCTTCAAATGTATCTTTCTCCAGTGCAGTGATAGCTAGCTCTCTTTGCTCTTTGGCATCACCCTGTTCACAAAGGGAAACTTCATGCTTGTGCTCACCTGTTAAAGACAGAAAGCAGTACTGACTTCAAATAGGACAGTGGCAGTCTCTTTTATAAAATCTAAGATTAAATCAGGTCGTTAAGTATGCCAGATAATTCTGAAAGACTCAGCTGGTTTTGTTCCTAGTATGGCATCACTCTCAGTCTTTCAGCAGTATCTAATTTCCTGAATGAGTGTACTATTAAATTGTAATAATAAAAAGCTTGCTTTATGCCCTTTATGACACTAGAGAAAAAATCTAATTGAATATTGTGTTTCCACTCTACCTTTTTAGCTTTTACCACTTTCATAACTCTTACTTCGACCACAGCAAATATTCAGGAATTAAAAAAAGGCTTTCCAGGGAAGCAGAGGGTACAGTTGCATTTGTGGGTCAGTCTGAGCCTGTAGGTTCAGGACAGAGTCACACCGTTGTGCATTTAGCTAGAGGTCAATTTGATGCTTCAATGCTCAGGGCAGGTCTTTCTTATTTTTACAAGTGAAGACTATTTTAACACAGCCCAGCAACCATCTCTTGCAGTGAGCCACAAGCTGACTCAGACTCATGAAGTTTCACAGTGCATCATTTTGTAGTAAAAAAAGTTGAAAGTAAGATGAACTTTTCTAAAACTGTTTCGAGATCAAAAGGAAATATTGAAGGTGATCTGATCAGAAATTTTTCTGCTTTACAGTTCACACAAACATTTGAGTCCTGGACTTTTTGCAGGAATTTAAAGGCAGGAATTAAAGACAAATAATTTAAAATTATTTATTTTTAAATAAAAATTATTTGTACAGAATTGCATGGATAATTTGGAAGCTTATGTAAAATCTTTTACATTGAAATATGGATTTAAAACCATTTTAGATCATCCTAGTTCTGAAAACATTGCATTAATGAGCAGAAAGTTTTCATGACAAATGTACAGAGATTTTAAAGGCAATAAAACGTCCCATCTCAAAAGCGGTGATTTCTCAGAGACGGAGTTAGTGGACTACAGCTGTGCTTCCAGCTATGATCCTACACTTACACTATTTCTTGGCATGGAGGCCAGTATGCTGATTTCTGATGCACTGCTTCTGGAAGTGCTCGTAATACTAAACTCCATTTCACCACCCTCAATGCAAGAGGGCTCACAGCTGTTTGGAGAATGTCACGTTTCATATGGGTTGGAACCAACCTCTCAAAGTGGATTATTGTCAATGCTAAAATAAGCTTGTTTAGCTTTGTTTAGCCAAGTCTGAAAACCTCCAATAATGGATAGTTAACCATCTATATGGGGCCCAGCAAAACGTTTGGAAGCTTCCCCCACCCCACCATCAGTGTCTGCTATTTGTGGCCATATTCCCTTCATAGGGTCTGGCATGTGGCCCTAACACCTTTCTAACATCCCTGCAGATAGTTGTATGCAGGTATTAGATTACTCCTTAGATTTCTTCTCAAAAGGTTAAACTAGCCCTGCTGTCTCAAACTCTTGTCTTCAAATATAGGCTGCAGGTCACTACGTATTTTAGCACATTTTTTGCAGATGTTCACTAGTTTCTCCTCATCTCTCTGGAAGTGGACCACCCAGACCTGAATCCAGTACTTCAGATGCAGCCCCGCTAGTAATGAACAGAGTAGGGGTGGGATAAAAACTCATACCTGACACACTTCTTAGTGTAGCACAAGTGCATGGTTTGTGTTATGTACACTGAGAGAGTGCCGTCAAATCATATTCAGATTGGCATCCACTGGAAGCCCGTCTATGACATCAGGATCTAGTTATCTTATTAGAACAAAAGCTACGAGTTTTACTGTGAACAGCTGAGTAATTTACTTTCTTGGAAACCTTTTCCAAGAATGAAGACATAAAAATAGCAATTTATGCACAATTTTTCAAGTTTAGACTTCATTTTCCCAACAATCACACAAGTCCTTAATGTCTTTGAGCCCCAAAATAACTTTCAGTTTAAAAAAAAGTGGTCTAACTGACTATCTTCATAAAGATAACTAAAAGTCATTAGGCATTCATCCTCAAGAGACATCCTGCCATGATATTGTAGACCTAGGATTTAATTACTCTTTTTCTAAAATTCTTGTGCATCCTTCAAGGTCTTCTCATCTGCAGTATTCTTTGATTAGATTAATTCTGAACTTTTATGTTTCAACACTCCAATTTTATTGAGAAGGAATGGGAATCAACATATCCCCTAAAATGTTGAGAATATATTTTCTTTTCTAGAATCCTATATGCAATACATTTCCTCCTCCCCAGGTGCCTGGGAAGTCTTCTGCACATGGTAGATTTTTCACCCTGTTCACAGCTGCTTTTTCCCAAATATTCTGTACTTACTTGTTCTTTCCAATGATGATGAAAAGAAATTGTTCAAAATAAAAGAGGCAGAACAATTTTCACCAGAAAACTGGTATTGTCATTGGATTAAAAATCAATTAATATCTTACGATCCCCCAAGATGTGAAAGTGCAGCTAGTCTGGTTTTTTTCCCACCCTGGGAAAATTCTAGTGGCCAGTACAGAAGCATAACTTAATGTATCACCAAACAGATGATGTAATCTATAAACAGAGAAAGGAAAGTAATGAAGCATGTAATTACTAGAGGTGACCTATTGCAAATTCTCCAATTATGACATTCCTATACACAACAAAGCATTCCTGTGAAGTGTGCTAGAATGGCCCAGTCGTTTGCTAAGATGTACATCGTTACCACTTCTGTAAGTAACACAATAGGTAAATCAGTCTTGCCTCCAACTATAAACACAAAATAAATCTATCTACAAAATGTGCATTGGAAGTTACAAGTCATAAAATATTAATTCTTGCCGCTCCACAGATTAGTTAGTTAGTTAGTTAGTTTAGAATAACTGCCAGTGTAGCAACTCAGCAAATAGGTCTGATCTGAGAGGACTGTTAATCGTTTTCCGGCAGATTCCAATAGATTGACATGCCATGGGGTTCACCCATTTTGTAATTAGCCAGAACAATGCTTTCTCTTTAACAAGTGTGGTCTAGAATTACTTCATCTTACATAAAAAGAGCCTTTACCGGTACTTAAAAAATCCTCAAAAACCTTACCTACAGTTTTCCCCTTTTGGCTCTGCACTCATTTTTGGGTTTTTATAATATGCAGTTCATTCCTCCTATTTGCATTAAGGCCTTCAGTTCATGTGGTATAGTTATTGCTATTAACTGAATTGATACTACTAACTGAAATATTTTCAAATCCTTAAAGAGCTTACAGCATGATTGCCAAGCACTTCCATCACAAATGCCTACTTTCCTTCATGTGAGTGATCCTGCTGGAGCAGTGGAGAAGGACAAGGACACATTATTTGTATACATAAGATGATTGCACATAGCCCATATAAAAGACCTAATTTGATTTAAAGAGGTTGTGAATTAGTTAGGAATGTTGTAAGTTTTTCTATAGGAGGATGAATGTCAGCAGAATCAGAAGCTGGATGCCACATGTAGCATAGCATAGCATAGCAAAGCATGCACTTATAGCATGTTCTTGTGTATGCCTATTTCAGGAAATATACAATCATTTTCTTCATCTTGCATGTATCAGCACATACATATCAGTAATCAAATTTGTGTTTAGCATGTGTTAGAAAGCAGTAATGTGCTTTCAGTATTGGTTAGAAGGGCAGAATAAGCTTTTGTGTGATATTTGCAAATCTGACACTTGGCCTTGAAAACATATTCATCATGTGCTAATGATATTTTTCTTTTAAATCCAGACATCTTTCTTACATTGACAACTTCATCTACCAAAAGCCTTAAATCTTGGTCAGAATACTGCCAGAATTTTCTGTTCTTTGTAACTATTTGAAAGAAATCTCACATCCTTAAAATTTGCTTTGGAAATAGGTGAAGGCCAACCAGTAAGGCAGTGGTATTCAAACTTAGGTTCACGTCTACCGCCATGGACTAAAATGTAAGATCTAATGTTTGCTCTAATGATTTAAAAGAGGCTGGTTTACTTGTCAGTTTGAACTCCTTAGGTGTCTGCCATTTTATAGTATGAGACACAACCTCAGAGAAATAGAGAGGGGTGATGAGGCAAAAGGACCTCGCCATCATCATGAGGAATGAAGTTAACAAGCGTACATAATGTCACCTAGACAGCAGGAATCCAGACTGTTTTGATAAGAGGAGAAGATATTTTCCACTATGAAAACTCTTTATACTTCATAAGACTAGCTACCACCTTCTTCTTCAGGAACAGTTATGCAGAAAAGACAAAGCCCTTTTTGAGATTTTTGACAATTCTTTTTCCAGAAGACCCAAAAATAAGGTACAAATGAGGGCATGTAACTAAAGATATATTTGAACCCAGAATAAGGCAGAGGACATAAAGGCAACGCGCATTTAGTTGGAAGTACTTTTCGGTCAAAAAATCAAAATGCTTTGAGTAGTTTGGTTTATTTTGTATCTTTTATAAACTCCTTTAACAAACACACTCTTTTGGCCTTTTTGAGGCTTACAGATCCAGAAAATGGACAAATTTATTTCTTCTTCAAAGCCAAATGTGGGCTATAGATCGGAAGGGATCCACTTGCATGCAGCTGGCCACCCTTCTGGAATAGGTGGACTGTGTCACAAGGCTTTGAAGAACAAGGTGTACATTTATGTTAAAGCTAAATATCCATTTGTATTAATGTTGCCACAACAGATTTATATAGTGAGCCTCAAAACTACTTTTGTCTCTCACTCCTGCTGCAGCAGTAACACTTGAAGTGTTACCTACATTGTGCTTTATCTTCTCTGCACTGTGTGAAAACAATAGAAAAAAATAGATATTCAGTACGGCAGTTTTATTAAGGGCTAGTTCCTTGTCCTCTTTCCTAGAAACTCTAGACATCTCAGAGGTTTGGGTTTTGTTTCCATCAACCTCTGTGTATTTTGCCTAAGAATCACTCTGTGCTGCTCAGTCAGTTCCATACAGTGAAGCATGTTTGTATTTCTTAGGAAGATCACCACACCAAATCATTCGGTTGTGTAGGTCCACCTAGTGATATTCTTCCTCTTCTTTCGATTAGTACATTTCTGGAACAATTGTCTCCCAGGCCACGTAGGGCTTCATGTGGAATATTACTATTCATTATCAGTCTGTAATTGTTCCTAATTTAAACATGCTGTTTGGTGTTGTGGATTTACTCTACCTTTATGGTATGCTGTTTCAAAACTGACATTGCAGGCATTGGTACCTGTGTCCTTGTATTTAATCTTTCTTCTTCATAGAGTTAGTAAATGTAGTTGAGTTTTGGTAGGCCTATGAGAAAGTTACCTCTGAGTAAGGAATTGATGGGTGATTTGATTGGAATAAGAAGGTAATTTGGACAGGGTAATATGTCAACAATATCTATTCATGTGACCCGTGGACTTCCCTTTGTCATCCTATGCCTGAGAATATATGAAGGGGGCTGGGAAGGCAAAGGGACGTTCAACTGTCATCATTGGCATCTCCTCTGACCATTGCACCATCATCAAATGCATTGGAATTCTCATTTGTTTCAGATTTTTCCTTCATATCCTGTGCAGCCCTAGATGTATTTTCATAACTACATAGCTGGGAAGATGTAGGTACAGACTTCTCTGTAGGAGAGGAACCCTGCTTCATGTTTGGCTCCTGTGAAATCTGAGTAAAACTCAGAACTGTTTGAAGCTTGGCTCATTTCAGATTTTGTTAGAGATTGGAAACTTGGGCTTTTTTCATCAAAAGCATCATGATGTTGGTGGATGAGACAAACATATAATCTCAGAAAGGACTGAGAGAGTACATGCAGGATAAAAATTGTTCTTGAAGCACAGATAAATGCATAATTGATTGAGTGCAGGTGGATACATAAATTCCTCTCATGAACTTGAGTTGTAGCAGATGAGTTTTTTGAAAATGTGTGTTTTCATATGACTGATCTACAATCTAAAGAACACAGGTCAATTCAGCTCTATAATGTTTGGACATTTTAGATTTATTGAACAAAGCCATATAACTAAGAAACAGAGATTATTTTAGGGTGAAGGTGCTGTTCTATATCTCACCTGTTGTAGTTTTCTAGAACAGGTGAGAAAGGATGGATAATTTTCTGAGATTATATAGTGTCAAATATGTTGACAGATATGCAAAATATGACAAGGAAAATCTCCTCAATATGTAATTCAAGGCAGTGTAAAAATTTTTTATGTTACTGTGATAACTTTCTAAAGTGCTGGCTACAATACGTGGTAGCACTCACATCCAAAAGGAACCAGGGAAAGTACCAAGGAAGACTAGACAGAATGTGAAGATTAGTGAAACTGCGGTTGCTCCTGAGTCTCTTAGGCCATTACCTACAGCTGATGAGCTCCAAGAAGAGCGAAACCAGTTAGGTCCTGTAGTACTGGCCTAATAAACAGTTGACTGCTAGGACAGATAGGGTAAGTTTTGACTGAAATCCATGAGGGTTCTTGTGTCCATGTCTTTGAACTTGAAGTGCCAGCTTTGAACAGTACATTGCCATCCTGTAGAATGTAACCAAGTGGGTTGTCATTGGCCTGTGAGGCTCACAAATCCCAGACTTTAGTCTTACATAGGCTCTTCCCATATCTTGCCTGTTCTGAGGACTCTAAACTTTGTTCCTTTGCAAAGATGGGTGTGAGAATCAAAAGAAGGTATCACAAATTTTTCATCAGTTTTTCCTGTTACCATTCTTAATGTCCTTCAGAGAAGTTTTTAGGACCAGTACAATATTAAATGAAAATATGGTCCAGGTGTCAGGCCCACATATTTGTCTGTCAGTGCCACATCTGGTAGGATGGAAGATACATGACGAGGTAGATTTAGACAGATGAGGAAGGAGCAATGTACAAATAAAAATGAGAGTGAAAGTACCAAGATGAGGCAGAAGAGGAAGGAGAACAGGCTGGGGCAAGTGAAATGTGATCATACCCATAGTAAAGAGGAGAATTTAAAAGAGAGGCGATAAAAGAGGATTATGGATTAGACACAAGGAGACAGAGAGCAAGGCAAAGTGATATTGGGATACCAAAAAGGAAATTGGAAATGTGAGAATGAAAAATGGAAGTGACCATAACAAGGGAAACAAGAACAATGAATGCAAACTACAAAGGAAACCATAAAGCTGAACAAAATAAAATTTGTAATAGTAATTTTAAAATGTGGTTGGCAAGCATGAAAAAGAAAAAGGAATTTATAGCAAGTCAGATTCAATGAACCTATGGCAGAAGAAAAATCAAAACATAAATCGAAAAGCAAAAATAAGTCCAATGATTGTGAGCTTTCATTTATTAGTAGTGGTTCTGCGTCATTCTATGACACATAATCCTTTAGTTCTGTGAATTCAGGAAAGACAGCAAATATTCTTAGAATTTGTTGTGCTGGCTTACCAGGTTCCTTTGCTTTCTTTAGATGCAGGGCATGTGATGAGCCTCCAAACAAGTGGAAGTGCCACTTAATTTATGAAAATAAAAAACTATTAAATTTGTTCAGAAAAGGGTAGAATGAGTTTGGGCTCCTTTTTTTTTCTTTTTCTAAGTCTGTAAATTTCTCTCCTCTTATTACTGAACAGTCCTTTCAAGGATTAAAAGATATACCTGTCTCATCTTTGCCATATCTGGAATAAGTAGTAACTGGTTCTGATCTGGGGAAGATACTGGAGATAAGGGGTGAGGAAAAGGGAGAACTGACTGTAAGAAGTGCAGCTACGTGAAATTAAGTTTGAGCTGGTTGTGGCATCTGGGGCATGTTCTTGTCTCTCTGGGTAATTAGACCCAGCATCCTTCTCTGTAATCCTGTGAAGGCAAGATACATCCCCTTTTTTCCAGTCATGTTCATTTAGTAGTTAATAATGTAATTGTTCTGGTGGTAAGCATGCTGTGGCTGCAAACTGCAGAGCTAGAGGAAGCAAATCTATTGTATATTCAGGTGATCTTATCTGTTTGCTATTGATATTGACATTTAGGCCAAAATTGCTTCATAGTATTGGGAGGTGTTTCCAAATGGGCCTGAAGGCTGAAGAAAACACCCTGAAAAAAAAACAAGCTGTGGTGTTATTTCAGCATAACCTAATAGGGAGGATCTGGATTATTTCAGGATATTCTTTGTTATCACTTAGCCTTAGCCTTTCTGAGGCAGTTGGGACCATAGGCAGTATCACACAGATGTCCACAGATGAAGCAGATACATTTATGTAGGTGACGTTTTTGAAGACTGTTGTAAATCGAATACCATTTTAAATCTACTTAAGCAGCATGTACCCTGTGGTTACACTCTATTAACAGCAAAAGAGCAGTATCTATTAACTATGTATTACTGTAAGGCAAATATTAGTTCAGAAATTAAAATTTGCTTTCCTCAAACTTTTGAGCTCACACTGGCTGGAATTCTGCTTATTAAAATTCCAGAGCATATTTGTTTATCCATTCTGTGTAAGTACCTCTCACTAGGATTTCTAAGTGTTACGCAAACACTTGGAGAAAAATGCTTCTGAAAATCACAGGTTTTATGCAGTGTGTTTCTTTCAGCTTTTGCTGATGCAACACACCGCTGCATACTCTGCAGGCTCCACGAAATACAGCGATGGCCTGGAGGTTGGGCTTCTAAGACAAGCTTCTTGAGCTAACGACTTTCTTTGCTTTTCTTTAAGTTCCCAGAACCCCCATGTTCTGGCATGACCCTCAAATTCCATGGAAAAACTTGGAAAGAAATGCTGTTTTGCCTAGTTTCAAATATGAATGACTAATGCTTATTAGTTGATTTCCACTTAAAAATCATAGTTCATCTCACATATTTAGGTTAAAACTAAGATCAGAATTGATCAAAATGTAGGTCAAAACTGTTAAAGAGCTTTGTAAGTACATGAACATTTTTGTTGAGCTTCACAACACTTCATTAGTCTTCCACAGACAGTTAAGTTGGATGTTCTACTAAATGCTACTTATAAGCAATTGTTGCATTGAAAAGTCCTGAACTGTAACCTCATCTGTTCAATAAATAGCCTGTACCTGGGAAAAAATGTCATCTGTTTGAAACAGTTGAGGATTTGTTACACTGGCACTTGCTTTAGGACTAAAGGCCCACATGTGCAAAGTAGTTTTGGTTTTTCAGTTCCTAGTTAGTAGAATCACATTTATAAATTTGCAGTTTCGTGAACTTTTTATTGATTTTTCGGTTTGATTTAGTAAATATTCATCCACATGGCATTCAAATGCAGTGTAGTTTTGTTTCAGTTGTTACACATCCAAAACATTTGTAACAAATCAAGAAAAACAAACCAAGATGTACCGGTTAAAACTTACTAAATTGAAGTATCAAGATACCTATTTGGAATAGAGTTGTAATAAGTGTGTTCAGAGTGCATTTGTGTTAAGATTAGAAACCTCTGAACTCAAGTTTTACTTTAAGGTCAAGTTGCTAAAGACTTTTATGAAGTTTCTTGCCATTTAAAAAACTTGCATTTATTAGTTTTCTTGGTTAGATCATATCATACAGTTCTGTGTGAATATATATGAGGCGTATCATGTCTGTAATGGGAGGGATAATTACCTTCAGTACGCTAAAAGAAAATATGTTCCTATCTGTTTTACTATGCTGGCCATTTGCCTTTACTTTTATCATTATAGTTGACTAATGCTTAAGCCAGCCACCCAGTGTAGGCTGGCCCTTAAATGATAGATTAGGCTGCAGCCAAGGGTGGGACTGGGCCATACCTCAGAGCAACACAAGTACTGGGTGGCTAGCAAGAGCAGCAATCTGCCAGGGAAGAGAGAGGCACCAAGCACAGGGCTTGTAAAACAACACTGGAGCTCATGGAGTTTTTAGCTCCTGAGGTATGGATAGCACAAAGTTCCTGAAGCTGTAAGTGCAAAGGAAGCTGTGGTTCAGATTAACAGGTACTTAGTTAAAAAATGTCAGAGAGGATTTTCTTTTTACATCTTTGGGAAAACCTGTTGAGTCATTCCCTATAATAAAGCAACATTTTCCGTTAGCTGGAACAAAATTAAAAAAAAAAAAATCTAAAATTTTCTCCATAAAGCAGACTAGGAAGGCAGGACTATCTGGAAGAAACAGAGGTCCTCATTATGTAAAATTGTATCTGACAGGAAAAGTTTAGAACTACCGGGCTTTGCATGCAAATTAGTTTTACTTCTGCACATGAGAGAATATAAAGGCTTCACTTTCAGGAAACCTATGGAGCATTTGTGCTAAACACCCTGCATGCAATGGTCCCTATACATGCCTTTGAGTGCACTGTGCACCTGCAAACACTTACAGGCACAGTAACAGTATATATCTGTTGATTTATATTTTTGGACTTCCCTTTCATGACTGTATTAGTCATCCACTAAGACCACATATAGTGTACCCTTTACAAAAGTCATTGTCCTAAAAGGATTTTGCAGGCAGAAAGGTAGCTGTTGCCCAAATCTTTTGCAGGACATAGACAAGTTAGAAGCCTGAAACAAATCTAAAGCCTGTCATAGAGACTTTGTACTGCTAAGAGTCCATTATCTCGTTATCTCAGATAAGCACATGACAACTTGTGACATGATAACCTGTAAAGAAACCTGCTGATTTATGTACCCCAGCACCCAACATACCTCTAGTTCCAGGGAAGTGTGGACCTGGAGGGTAGTGCTGTGCAAAACTGTAGGGGCTTCTTGATCATGCAAATGTACTTGCTTTCATGAAGAACTGATGAGCCATTGCTGCTCAGTGTTGCCTTATACATCCCTGTACATGCCTGTAGTAGGTTCAAAACTTCTAGGAAGGGCTAGTATTCTGTTTCCACACTGCAGCGATGAGCAGTGTGTGCCTCATTAAGAAAAGACTTTGAGATGTCAGGCTGACTGCACATGCGCAGTGTGTAGGTTCGTGGAGGCATACTTTACCCACTTTGGGGACAGTTTGAACTCACTGGGTATGTCCATGGTGACTCTGTCTTATGTGCACCACAAGCCTTAAGTTCTTCTGTTGCATCCAACTTCTGGAGAATTTGCTCCACAGCTGCACATGGTGTGGGAGATGTGACATAGATTTCCAGCTGTACGCCACTTCTGTGCCTACTGCTGCCCCAGTAACTCCTGGGACAAAACTCCAGTAACAAAACTGGGACAGCCACAGGCACCAACATCCCCAAATAAACCAAATTAATTGCCAAATTATCCAGCCAAAATTTCCAGGTAGAAAAAGAAAATGAATGTGTGGGAACACACACCAAGATGTCAGACCTGATGAAGGAGCAAGGGTGGCCAGCAGGCTCTTAGCTCAGCTGCACCTACTGCCACCCCATGTTAAGACAAAGAACTTAAGAGACATTTCTGTCGGGGATAGTGAACTAGAGCCCCCCAGTTCTATTTGCACTGTTCTCAGGGGTGAGCTTAGAAACAGCATGCAATGTACTGATATGTCCCAGTTGCTCTTAGAAGCACACTTAGAAACATGAGTAGTAAATGCATTTTGTAGTAAATGAGGCATTTTATTCACTTGTTGGTCTATAAAAAAGTAGGTAACTCATGTTTAGCTCTTCATAAAAAGTATTAGTAAAAATTTATAAGACAGTTATTGATTATTTATAAGTATACTCACAGTATAAAATATTCATGCTTTTCCAAGAACTGGGAAAACAAAGTAGGGCTTCTGCAAAGCATGGTAGATTTTTTAAAACCCCTTTTCACACAGCACAGACATGCCGTTTTGCCTTGCTTCCCTTTCCAAATTACTTCAGTTCCTCTAGTTTGTTGTTTTAGCTTACGTATTCATGCAGTACCACTGTGTCAAGGGCAAAATGGGATTATTTTTCTGCATAATAACATGAAGGCCTGCAAGTTGCCACTGGTGCACATCAGGACAAATGTTCTGGTATGTACTTACCTTCCTGGAATCACAATTGATGGAAAGTCTCTAGCTAGCACTGTTGCTGGCCACAAAGGCAATAACACAGTAATGAACCTTTAGGCTGACTGAATAAACCTTTCATACAATATTGCAGTCTTATTTACAATAATGGACAAGGAATAGCAATGATAGCTGACACTGTGAAACAGCGATCTAGTCTATCCTGAAAAATCTATGCTTATTGAAATGTTCCAAATACAAGTTATTGCTTTAGAATTTAAGATAGTGATGAGCCTCAGAAAACTGATTTTATCTCCCAGGTCTTTGGTAGTATTTCTGCTTCTTTTTGGATGAATCATTATATAAAATAAAAATAATATTTTTTTGTCTGTATTCTATTAAATAAGTTATGAGAGACTACCTGTCTTTTTGCATTCATAGTGGAAATGCTAAGACTTCAGTATGTGAGATGAAGACCTTATTAAATAAGAAATAGTAACGTGTAAGTTTGTGTGAGATGCTTCACATATACTTGGTCTTGAACACAAGCTGAATATTTCCTTTGAAAATCTGAGAGAAAAAAACCTCCTCTTTGGCTTATGAACTATTTTCAATAACACAGGATAAAAATTCTGAGACCATTCTTAAGTAGCAAGACCTTTGATTTTGGGATCAGGCCTTTACCCTCTTGAAACATGAGTGTAGTTAACCAAGCAATAAACCTCACCGTGGTAACACAATCATCAGCATTCCCAGCTATTCGCAAGTTTGCAGATACAGTGCTAGACAATAAGGTTTTTCCATCTTCCAAAAGGAAAAGGAAAAAGATATGCTAAAACCAAAGCTCATCTTAGAAATTCTGAAAAAAACAATAAACAATAAATTTTAAAATACATCCTCCATGTAACTATCAGATGGTTGGAGAACACATAATTCTTCAGATATTTAAAAATAATTCACTGTTACTTAGAAGAGGATGAGTCTTTCTCTACAAAGGGTATGAAAGAAGCTGAGTACCATGTCATTTACTGCCTTCTAAGAAACACAAAAAATATCTGGAACTGTGAAAATGGATTGGTCTTTTTCTATGTTTGGAAAACAGCACAGCGATCAAGAGTCTTTCCTGATAATAGTAGTAATACATTGTCCTATACTGAGAAGGGTTATCTGCAATTTCAAAATAGACATTTTAGTGGATTATATTACTGCTACTCTTTCCAGTTAGTAAAATGTGAAACACACGATTTCTAAGGTTGTATACTTTTAGAGTACTTAGTAGGAACAGCAATTTTGTTGGGGATAACCTAGCAAGATGAGTGCTATCCTTAGTTTTGGCCCAGGCTAGGGCAATTTTGTTGTAAATTCCACAAAAAGCATGAAAGGAAAACTTCTTGCTTGTTGATTTATTGAACTGTCCATTTCAATGCTTGGCACAAGGTTCCCACCTTCTGGACGTGTGCTAGGAGTCAGCAACCCTGATACCGCTGTCCAGGTTTTCAACAGTATGGTTTTATCTTGGCATTTCCTCCTTTCGGACAGTCTCAACTCAAGCAAGAAACTTTTTTATAATGATGATATCCTTGGCTTTGTAAGGAATGTATTACCTTCAGATTCAGCATCTTGCCTCCTAGCCTGAAGTTATTCTTCTGAGTCAAGTGGCTGAAACAAGAGGCTCCCTGTGGGTATATCAGGCGCTTCAGACCTTCTTTGCAGACTGTTTTATAATGTGAATGTACAAGCCGAAATAGTGCTCTTGCAGAGAATTCCTGACTCCTGAATTTCTACAGAGGTAGAGGGAACTAGAAGGAAAAATATTTTGATTACCAGTTAAAGAGAAGTCCATCGACTACCTTTTTTCCAAAGTCAGAGGTTCTGTCTTATTGGCATCACATTTTTCAAGCGTCCAGTGTTACAGTAAGACAAGGCATAGTCAGTTCTCAATTTCACAGAAGCAAAATTGTTGGGAAATGCATTGTTAATAACTAACCAGGAAGAATTAGTCAATGTCTTCCTTCCCACTGAAATTTTTCTATGGACCCTCTGCATTCATTTCTGAATTCCTAATGTTTAGCAGCAAAGATGTATGCAGGATTTTTGATATCAATCCATGTAAAAGTTTAATTCACACCTGCTCTGTGTTTTGCCTGAGAGTCATTGATATGCAGACTTCTTTGGTATAAGTAGCTAAGCTTTTATTCTGAAACAAATATAATGTCACAAATAATTAAATGTGATTGATAAATCATAGAAATGAGAATGTGGTAATTGCCGCTTACCCTCTTTTTCAAATATTAAGATACTCAAACAGATACAGGTTTTTTCCCCATGTCTATGGACTTCCTTTCACACACTGTGGATACCATCTCTGCTCAGAAATTAATCATCATATATCTGGAAAAGCTTCTAACATAGAGTTTAGACAACTGTAGTATGGAGAACTTTCCTGAAAGCCAGAAGCGGTTATACACTGAAGAAGTATTATTAACTTATTGTAAAATATTATATATAAATCCAGAAATGTACTTTCTAATTTTCCCTCCAAACTAAAGAAACTATATATTTTTCCAAACAAAAATTATTTATGGAGAATAATGTAAATAGCAAAGAAAAAAATTCTAGTTGCTGAAACTCAGGATTTCCAAAAGGAAAATGAGATGTAGAAATCAATTTTGTGTCTTAAATATTTTCTGTTTCACAAAGAAATCTATCAGAATGATGAACAGAGTTGCATTTCAATCTGGAAGTTAATCATATATGATAAATTAAGATTCACATGAGCTTTCTTTTTCTTTAAACTCAAAGCTACAAAGTTTCATTGAGAAGTGGATTTGAGCATTCTCTTGTTTTACTAGGCTCAAATTAGAGGATTATTTTCATGCTGGATGTATTTCTACGAGATCAGGGAAGAGAAAAAAAGGCTGTCTGCTTAACCACAGTGAAAAACAACTGTAAAACTTGCAGAGAACTGTTAAATGCCATGCAACTGTTGTGACTAGCGGTTTAAATATTTTTTTAAAAAAAAGGAAAATAAAAGAATGCAAGACGGATTTTAGAAATGCTTTCAAATAGCCAATTCATTGGCTCAAAAAGGAAAAAACAGTTTAGCTGTATAGACTAACCATCATTATTTATATTATTTGAATTATGTAGCTGATCAATATCCAGCAGAATACACACTGAACAAACTTACAGTAGACTGAAGGAACCTGCTGTAGGAACATTTTGAGATACATAAGGTGGCTGCATCTGTAATGATTCCTGAGCATCACTCCAGACTCAGAAAGTTTCTCCCATTTACTTTTACAAGGTGGTTGTGAAGATTTCACTCACCTGATAGCCAGAAATACTCTGAACTCCATCTAAACTATTAACGGCCAATGTGCTGTGTGTCATGGGGTTAGTCAGACATGTCTTTCACCCTTCGATTTTCTAAGGAAGATGAGCCAAACTCATCTGATCTCGTCTCATAACATGGTGTCTTGATTCCTCACATACTCTTGACTTTTTCCTTTTTTGTGCCAGCTTGTTCTTTTTGAACATGGGTAAGCATAGCTACAGGCAGTATTTTCCATGGAATTTCATGAGTGGCTTGCACAGTGGCACTGATGTGCCCATATTTCCTACTGAAAATGATTTTTCTGTCTGTATTCCAGAGTCATACCTGCCTTCTTATTGGCCTTGCTACACCAAAGACTCAGTTCTTCTGTGATCGCAAGATCACCTTCCTCTTTTCTAGTATTTCCTCCGAATTAGTTCCCAATTTATAGCAGAATTTATTAATCACCAAGTAAATGACTTTTCATCTTGCACTGTGAACTTTCTCTACTTCTATTACTCAATCCTTAATGTTATCCAGACCCAATTTGACTCATTACTGAAAATATTTCTTAGTAGTATCTTATTGCCACATGTCAGTACCAGTTCTACTTCTTGTTTTGCAGTCAATAACAATAATGATAGGATCAGGATAAGTTCTTCAAGAAAGTTCACTAGTACTACAGTTCCACATACAACTGTATCTATTAGTTATTCTTTTATTTTCAAATCTGTGCACTTATATTCAGCTTTGCTAACAATTTCACATACGGCATATGGTTTAATAAAGACCACCTTTGGTAAATGTTATGATCAAGCTTTTAAATGCATCACTGAGGGTTTTTTTTTGTCCATAATGAAATAAAATGGGCCCTCCCAGTCAGTTTCCAGAAGAAAATACTACACTGCCAAAGAGGGATGCTGATGTAAGATTTCAGGGATTTATGGGCTTCCTAGACAGAGTTCTTGTTAGATCTGCTCTGTGATCAGCCTTTTGAGCAAGGACTGAAACAAGAACAGTGAAGGGAAATCCTTATTCAGCTACCAAGAACACATATCTTTTAAAAAAAAAAAAACCAACCTGCCAGCAGAACTAAAAATGCTAGAAGTATTGGCTGTATGGTGTGGTATAAGGAAAAGCTACACAAGAAGGAAGTACTTATAGAAAGTTCAAAAAACTCGGTAACGTTACCTTAGCTAGACCTCTAGAAATGAAATTATAAAACATCTCCTTCCAATTTCATATTAAAATTTTAACTGAAGAGACTCTCTCAACAGCCACCATGTGACTGTGTTGGGAAGTATCACAAATAAAAATATTCTGCACCAAGAATTTCATTTTTATTCATCTTCTGATAGCATTTGTCATACAAAAATAAAATACGCTTGTACTAGACGTAACTATAAACAACATTCCTTTTGTCACCTAGTAAGAAAGCAAAACCTGGGTATACTGGTGGCATGAGGTTCACTGTTGCATGCTCAACTGCAACCACATGTATCATTTTAAATGTATTGATATGGGTATAAAATCATATTATTTATAAGAGTCAGGAAGAAGTGGGGATTTATTGCTAATAACTAGAATGCATTTTTAAAGGATGCAGTTCTAAGCATGATTAAAATGAATGTAGGTAAACAACACAAATTTGCAAAACAAAATTCATCCTTAGCTTAAATCCCTTAAAACTGATGGAAGTACATGGGGGACAGATTAACCTATCAGGCTTATAATTCACTATTCTTAAAGGAAGTTCTCATTTAAATCCATTTCCCAAAACTGCTTTTCCACTAAGATCTTTGAAAAGAACTTAAGCACCCAAAGAACTTAATGACTAGGTTGAGCAGCAATTCAAGGAAGTCCTTAATAATAATAAAAGAATTAACCAGTGAGCTCTGTGCAAAGCAGTCTGTTAATCACCTTGTTACATTCTACCCTTCTTACTGGTTTTTATTAGCCTGGATTTTATAGCTCTGCTTATAGTTTTCTTAAAATAAATAAACCCCACGCACTTTAGTTAAGTTGTATAATAAGAGTCACAAGCTGACAGTAGATAACCATAACAAAGCAGGCTGAGAGTCTCTCCAGGAAACCCAGTGATTGCTTGTGAAGTGGTTCAGGAAGTACTTGGATATTTTGCTGTTTTATATGAAAACTGCGGGTGGTTTTATGGGGTTTTTTTTAAAGAACAGTTCGTTTCTTTTTTTGACAGTAATTCAAATCCTTAAAAAAATTTGTGGCTATCAAAAATAATTTGATGTTTGAATGTTTCTAGAGGGTCTAACCAGATTTAATGTTCCAGTCTCACAGGCTTACCTTTGCTTCTGTGGACTGAACTCCCTGTAAATGGAAACCTGGGGCAGTCACATTAAAACTTGTTGCCTGGCCTCATGCAACTTTTCCCAATCCAACTATTAATACCTGGGGGCACGCTTTTTATTTTTCAGTGACATGTCAAAGTTTTGTGAAGAATGCACACACTTTTTCTTAGAAAAAGCTAGTTTAAAAGGAGAAAGTCTTTCTGTTGAAGAAAAAATGCTAATAGAAAGTGCTTAAATAGTTCTACTGCCAGAGTCCTTTTGAATGTCCCCGATCTCAACTGTTCAAGAAGTGACAACTATAAAAGCTTTTTCAGTCATATTAACAGCCGTCTGATGTCACGTTGCCTTTCTCTATATCCATAAGACTTCCCTGGCAGTCCGTGCTGCAACTTTTGCAGAGGGCTCCTGTCTAATGATACCACAAGTACTGAAAATGAAGATGTCTCTCCTCTGGTTCAGCACTAGTTCAGTTCTCTCTGGAGCAATGTCCCTAGTGTGGGGATCCACAGATCGAGGAATATGCTGCAAAATTTTGAGAGGATTCAGAGAAAAACTGTGATACCAATTAGAATTGAGAAACAAGTGCTGCATTGACTTGTAACACAATATGTTTAATTTATCAAAGAGAAGGTTAAAGACCTACCCAGCTGCAACCTTAAAATGCATCTAATATGGCAACAAAAATATTGCAGAAGGAATTTTAAAACAGCAAGCAAAGCTACTGGAAGACTCAAGGATTGGAATCTAGATTACAAATCTAGATTGCAAGCAAGCTACAAAGTCATGACTATGAACATGTTAAAAAGTATTGTGGTAGCTTCTCTGCTTTCAAACCAAGTTTTGATCTTTTAACAAATTTGTGCTCTATTTCAACCGTAACTATTGTATTTAAAACAGAAGATAGCTATAGAAAATGCTGGTTTATGCACTGGAACCAATGAGATGACTACAGTGGTCCCTTCTGTTCTTAAAAGCTATGATTTTCCAAATGCCGTTTTCTCTAACACTGTACAATCACAATGCAGTAATTTGTCTGATTTATTTTTTCTGTCTTCTGTTATGTTTTGTTTGCTTTGTTGGCTTCGCATTTTTTTGTTCCTTTTCTTTTTTGTTTTGTTTTTTTTTGTTTCTTTCTTTCTTTTACTCCAGGAATTGGCCAAGGGGTTCCAGTGGTGGCCCTTATTGTGGAAGGAGGTCCCAATGTTATCTCCATTGTTCTGGAGTACCTGCGAGACACTCCTCCTGTACCAGTTGTGATATGCGATGGCAGTGGCCGGGCATCTGACATCCTTGCTTTTGGTCACAAATACTCTGAAGAAGGAGGGTAAGTTATTTCCTAGTATGGGTTCTTTCTCCATCCACAAGTTAAATTTTGTGATAAAACAGAGCCCAGGAAATCATTATCAATATAGTGCAAAAGCAATACCTTCCTTACATGGCTGTTTCCATCATCAATATGATTGAAATACTGAAAATATCCAGAGCCAAAAAAAAAATGGTGAGAGGGAGTTAAAGCAGCACTAAGGAAAGTCTGCAGAATATAACAGAGGTGTAGAAACTGTATCATGGAGTTACTTGCCATGACATATAACACATTGTTAAGTACAATGCATAGTATCTTGCAGTTGCAGTTCAAGGGATTCAGTCAAAGGGCACAGGGACTTATTTTCACTGGCTTAGATATGCTATGTCATTATGATACAGGTTTTATTTAGCACTACATGTTCATATCAGCTAGTTTATATTTGACTTGCTTATTGGGCATGATTCTGCACACTCACCTATATTCACACATCACTGCCTGTACAACATTCTATTTGCACTGTGCCACCTTTCTTTGCAAACTCAAGGTGAGGCAAGGATTGTGTTTAGCTTTTATTAGACAGGATTCAAGTGTTTTTCTGTTGAATCAGGCTGTAAGCATGCTTTGCATGTTCCAAAATGCATATTATTACTGGATGCCTGAATCTTTAATATTCTTTCTGCTTCTCCTCTACCCCCAAAAATAGCTAAACAACCATAGAATCACAGAACAGTTGAGTTTGGAAGGGACCTCTGGAGGTCACCTGGTCCAACCTGCTCAAGCAGGGCCACATAGAGCCAGCTGCCCAGGTCCATGCCCAAATGGGTTTTGAATACCTCAAAGGATGGAGGCTCCACAACCTCTCTGGGCAACCTGTCCAAGTGCTCAGCTACCCACACAGTAAAAAAAAAAAAAAGTTGTTTCCTGATGTTCAGAGGGAACCTTCTGTGTTTGACTTGTGCCTGTTGTCTCTGGCCCTGTCACTGGGCACCACTGAAGAGTATGGCTCCCTCTTCTTTGCTTCCTCCCTTCAGGCATTTATATACATTGATGAGATCCTTTCCAAGCCTTGTCTGCTTTGGGCTGAACAGTCCCAGATCCCTCAGCCTTTCCTCGTGGGTGAGGTGATCCAGTGGCCCATTGCTGCTCCAGTATGTGCATGTCTCTCTTGCACTGGGAAACCCAGTACTGGGCACAAGACTCCAGATGTGTCCTCACCAGCACTGAGGAGAGCGGAAAGATCGCCTGTCTCACCCTGCTGGCAGCACTCCTTCTAATGCAGCCCCGGATACCATTATCCTTTGCTGTTGCAATAGCACATCACCGGATCATGTTCAACTTGGTGTCCACTAGGACCTCCAGGTCCTTTTCTGCAAATCGTCTGTCCTGCTGGAAGGCCCTCAGCATGTACTGGTAAATGAGGTTGTTCCTCCCCAGGTGTAGGACTTTGTAGTTCCCCTTGTTGAACTTCATGAGGTTCCCATCAGCCCATTTCTCCAGCCTGTCAAGCTCCATCTGCCAGAGGGCAGCATGAGTTTTGGATCATCAGCACACTTGCAGAAGGTACACTCAGCCCCATCTTCTACAGCATTAATAAGGATGTTAAGCAGTACTGGGCCCAGGGTTAGTCCTTGAAATACACCACTAGTTCCTGGCCTCCAAGTAGACTTCATACCACTGATCACAACCCTCTGGGCCCAGCCATTCAGCCAGTTTTTAATTCACCTCACTGTCTGCTCCTCCAGCCCATACTTCAACAGCTTGCCTATGGGCATCTTAAGGGAGACAGCATCAAAGGCCTTACTGAAGTCTACTTAGGCAATATCCACTGCTTGCCCCTCATCTACCAAACCTGTCATTTCATCACAGAAGGTGGTCAGGTTGTCAGGCATGACCTCCCTTTGGTGAATCCATGATGATTACTCCTGATCGTCTTCATGTCCTTCATGTTCCTGGATTAGCTGCTCCATCACCTCCCCAGGCATCAAGGTGAGGCTGACCAGCATGTAGTTCCCTCGGTCCTCCTTCTTGCTCTTCTGGAAGACGGGATGGATTGCTTTTCTCTAGTCCTCAGGCAATTCCTCCAGTTGTCACAATTGTTCAAAAATTATGGGGTGGCCTTGCAATGATATCAGCCAGCTCCATCAGCAACTGTGCATGCATCCCATCAGGGCCCATGGACTTATGTCTATTTAGTTTAAGTATTCCCTGATCTGATCCTTTTCCAGCAAGGGTGCGACTGCCTTCCTCTGGACTTTCCCCCTTGGTCTCTGGGGACTGGAATTGAAGGGACATTCAGTACTTCAGCCTTTTCCATGTCCTGTGTCACCAGGTCCCCTTCCTCATTCATTGAGCTTGGAGGAGGTGATACTTGAATATTAACCAGCTTTTCTGGGCCCCTCTTCCCTCTTGGTCTTATCACATAGGACTTTTCCAAGCAGTTCCCCAAAAATACCAAATTCTTCTCTTCTCAAGTCCAGAGCAGTGATCTTGCTTTTTGCCCTCTCTTGTCTCAGAATCCTGAACTCCACTATCTCATCGTCACTGCAGCCAACACTGCCTTTGACCTTCACATCCCCATTGAGTCCATTTGTTGGTGAGTATGAGGCCCAGAAGAGCACCTCTCCTCATTGGCTGCTCTGTCACTTGGGTCAGAAAGTTCCTATCAATGTGCTCCAGGAACCTCCAGGATTGCTTATGCCCTGCTATGTTGTCCCTCCAGTAGATATCACAGTGGTTAAAATTCTCCATAAAGATGAGCACCTCTAAACATCGGGCTGCTCCCAGCTGTCTGTAGAGGGCCTCATCCATTTGTTCTTCCTGGTCATGCAGCCTATAGCAGACACCCACTATAATGCCACCCTTGCCTGTCTTCTTTTTAATCCTAACCCATAAATTCTCAGTTGGTTTATCATCCATTCCCCGCCAGAGCACCATACACTCCAGCTGTTCTCACATAGAGGGTAACTCCAAGTCCTCATCCTCCCAGTCTGGCTTTCCTAAGAACTTGTATCTCTCCATTGCAACACCTCCAGTCATGGGCACCATCCCACCATGCCTTTGTGGTCCCAACAAGATGGTAGCTTTGCAACGGCACACAGATCTAACTCATTATGTTTCTTCCCCATGCTATGCACATTAGTGTACAGGCACTTTAGAAAGGCACCCCAGCATACTGATTTCCCAGGAGGAGCTTTGGGGATTTGTCTATAATGGTGGCCTGTAGGCACTTCCTTGCTTGCATAAAAAGGATGGAGGTGAGCCCACTTAAGCCCCATTTTGTTGATTTTGTGATCCCTTCCCATCACATTACTCCAGGCTCTTTGCTTATCAAACCCTGCACTCCTACAGGGCTGCTGGTTACTCTCTCCCTCCCACAGCATTCCTACTTTAAAGACCTTATTACCATGTCGGCCATTGCAGCAAATGTAACTTTGCCCTGCTTAGTGAAGTGGATCCCATCTCTCACAAGGGGACACTGACCTGCAAACAGGGTCCCATGATCATAGAACCCAGAACTCTGTCACCAACACCAGCCCTGCAGCCAGCTATTGACCTATGTTATCATCAGTGCCTTCCTTTCCCCATCCTTTCCTCTGACCAGCAAGACTGAGGAGACCTGGGCCTCCATGCCCTTGACTCTGCTCCCAGAGCTCTGTAGTCACATTTGATACTCTCCAGATTTCCCATTGCAGTATCATTAGTGACCATATGGAAGAGCAGCAGTAGGGTAGTAGTCAGATGGTCAGACAAGCTTTGGCAGTCTCTCCACAATATGCCAGTTCTGGGCCCCAGCAGACAGCAAACTCTTGATAGGTCAGGTCAACAGATGAGTGCCTCTGTACCCTGGAGCAAGGAGTTGTCCATTATAATCACTCACTGTTTCTTCCTGGTGGTCTTGCGTGGGTTAGGGTCAGGTGGCACAGATCCTTTGCTTGAAGACACATGTGGCTTCTCTTCAACTTTGATGAAAGTGAACCTGTTTTGTAGTTGTAAGCCATTAGGTGGGGCAGGAGCCTTACTCTTCATGCCAGCCGTCACCAGCTTTCATCCTTTGCCTTCTCCAGCAGTTGCACTTACCTAAATACTAGATACAGATACTGCCTGCAACTCTGTTGCAGTTGGGGTCCTGGGTTCTTCAAGCTGTGGCATCTCAGCAGAGATCCTGTCTATCTCCTTTTCATCTTCTCTGATGCTGCGTAGCTTGTTCACTTTCCTCCTTAACTACTGTGTTTGGTGGCACAGCTGCTCCAAGACAGCAGACCTGCAGGAAAGAAGACCATCTCTCCTGACAGCATAGACCCTGCAGCCTGGGACTTGGAAAGCTGCATCTGTTTTATATTCAGGTTTATGCGTCTGGGATAGACTTGAATGTGTCAGGTTTCATGTGAGTCTTTGAGAAGTTGTTTCAGTGGTTTCAGTGACTTCAGTGTTAACACATCTAACATTATCCTACTCAAACATTTTTTATTCCTTTGTTTGCTATGAACCTTTTCCATTTTCCATCTACCTTCTCTGTATTCTGATGTCATCATGAAAAAGCATATAGCAAGAAGAGCATGAATGCAATTTATTTCCATATATAAAGGAGGCTTAAAAGAAAATGGAGAAAGATGTTTTACAAGAGCTGGTAATGACAGGACAAGGGGGAATGGAATGGCTTTATATTGAAAAAGGATAGCTTCAGACTGGGAATAAGGAAGAAATTCAGTATGATGAGGGTGGTCTAGTGGAAAGTGTCCCTGCCCATGGCAGGGGGCTGAACTAGGTGACCTTTAAAGGTCCCTTCTAACCCAAACCACTCTGTAATTCTATGGTTCTATTTCATCATCACAAACTCCTGCCTGTAAAAAAGGCAAGCGATAGAATCACTAGAGGCAGAACAAGCAAGTCATTTCTTCCTTGAGACACTCAAGTCTGGCTCTGTGAAAGCTATTATCCTCCCTTCCAATGGATCTTCTTTCTGTGGTGATGCCATTCCAGGTAGTACTTGAAATATTATCAAATAGCATAATTTCCCGCCCCCTCCCCCCACTCCTCCACCTGTTCACCTTGCACTAAATAGAATGCACAAACCATGAAGTTTATAAAGCTAACTTAGTGGGAATTTCTGTGTTTCCCCCTGCTTCAGAAAACATCAGCCTGAAATTCAATGATATTTTTAAAAACATGAATGAAACACCAATATTATTTATATTCATAAAAATATTTTACCCAAATACATTAGATTTCAGATACAAATTGGGTAATTTTCCCCCTCTAACCTACTTTTGAATAGTGCTTAGGAATATGAGGACAATACTGAATCATTGGCATGTTGACTGAATTCAGGTACTAGCTTTTTCTTCTGGATGGAAATCTAAGTAGATTATACAAAACAGTGTCTATTAGACTCAAAATTAATGTAGCACATCCAAATCATGTGCTAATTTAATTCTGCAGTCCATTGTGCAATCAGACTATAAAGTCAAAAACCTATTTTAATTCTGGCTGCTGGCTGTAAATCAGAGTCTTCTCCAAGATACAGCCTATCTTTCAACTGCTGGGCACCAGGTAGTTGATCTAAATTATTAAAAATCCGCATAATTCATGGCAGCAACAGACACAGCACTTGCATGTTGGTACTATCATGCTGGTTTTTCAGTGTCTTAAATTCTCACTCACTGCAGACCAGTATGGATTCATTTTCTGCATATATGAATGCATGTATATGTGCACTAAGCACTGCTGTGGGTTTTTACATTTATTTGAAAGTTTGTTTCCAGTGGGAAAAGAACTATGTCTGGAGGTGGAGGACAAAATATGGCTCTCTGCTTGAGTTTTGATCAGTGTCGCTCCAATCCATCCACTCAAAGAGATCCTTAAAGAGTGTTAGACAGTTGCATGTCTGCCCAACAGGTCCTTTTGTATTGGGTTTCACAGAATTGTGATGTGCCTGCATTCCCTCTTCATTATTTATACTTCCCAACTGATTTCACATAACAGAAAAAGGAATTATTTTTTTCTATTAATTACAAAGGTGCAGTGCCCCTTTGCAGTGTCCATGTATGTGTACCCTTGAAAAGACAAGAGACAAGAAGCTTGAATCTGCATTATTTTAAGGACTGATTATGGGCTTTCCCCTTGAAAAGGCAGACATTTCACTCACCTAGGGCAGTCTTTGGGTGCATACTGCAACTCTAAGCAACACTTCACTGAGCTGCAGTGGAATGAGACTGCCAACACAATGCAAGAGAGCTGTGCTTGCCCTGCCTTGCAGGAGGTGCTGCCTGCAACTGTGGGATGTACCAAGAATAGGTCAAAAGGAATTGTGAAGCGTAAGAAGTAAGGATGTTTTTGGAGTTACATCAGTTTTGACGCCTCAGTACCTCATCTCTCTCCTTGAAATTCCAGGGGGAAGGCAAGGCAGATATGCAGTTTTCCCCTGAGCTGAGATTTCAGCATTATGAATATCAGATACACAGAATTAATGCAGGTGGGGGTTTTAAGTTTTCTGTAACTTTAATATCAGGCAGTACGTACTGTCTTGGTCTGAAAAGTCTTGAACAGAGTATTAAGAACGTGCAAGGTGGCTACCTTACACTACAAGCAAATAAAATTCTCAGTTGTACGCTAAGTTCCCAGTACCTTTTACATCTTAATGACAAACAAGCTGTGTACACAGGATAACTTAAATGAGAAGACAGCTTAACTGCAAGCTTTCCCATGTGATGAATTGGAAGAATTATTTGGCTGCTCATCACTGTTGGCCCTAATTTAAAGGTCAGGTTCTCCAGGCTCTGAAGCACTTGATTTCTCATTTACTTAAAAGCTGAAAATGTGTTAAACAGCATTGAGGGGTAAGAACATAAGATCAGTCACAAACACCCAAATTTAGCCTGTATGAATCCCTAAAGTGAATATCCTAGTTGTTAATAACTTTCTTCCATATAAAGCCAAAGTATTTTTGACTGTATAATCAAGGATGCCTACTCATTTCATTGTCTTGTATCAAAGCACAAGCTGGAAGTAAAACAACTGTAAACTGCAACTATTTTTAGGATCATTCAGTAGCTTTTAATCCTCAGAGAGCTAGTTTTTTTAATTAGATGCTGAATTTAAAATGAGAAAAAATAAACACTGGGTTAAAAGTGTGTCATTTCTTAGACAAACATTTCCTTACAGAACAGGAAGTGGTTTGCAATATTTGAGTGAAGTCTCCAAGCTGACTTTATAGTATATTAACTACTCCATCAGTTCTACTTCTGCAAGCATGGGACCCTTATGGAGTTTAGTTCAATGCCATAAAAATTTACTTTTTGCCTAATGTTCACAAGGAGACACAAAACATTATCTATGCTTTAAATAAGCATCCTCATATGAGAATCATTGAAGATTGCCTTTGGATTGATCTGTCTCTGCAACCACTGTGGCATAGTTTTTAGGTTTCATAAATGAAATATATTACTTAAATCTCTTTTTTTTCTAATAGGGAAAATAAAGAGATGCTCCACTTTGAGCAAAAGGAGTCATAATTTAGCCCATATGAACCCCTAAGTGAATATCCTAATTGTTAATAACTCTCATCCATATAAAGCTGAAGTATTGCTAACTGTATAATCGAGGATACCTTCTCATTTCATTGTCTTTTATCAAAGCACAAGCTGGAAGTAAAAGAACCGTAAACTGCAACTATTATATATCGTAGGTACGATATGAGTTTTCTGTATCCCCCATGGTGTCTACAATGTAGTGGGGGATCATGGGTCCTATCACATCTGAATTATTTTGTAAGATCATTCTTACATTACATATTTTGATATAATTACTTTTCTCTTGTAACAAGGTACTTTGCAAATCAAAAGCTGGATAGAAGGCCATTTCTTTGTTGAAATACAATCATCCCTCTTTTGGTGTAGGGACAGCCATTTAATAAACATAGTCATGGAAAAATGGTGTAGAAGAATGACCACCAGTGAAGACCTGCAAATAAAGCTGATTCCTCATAAAAGCACCCAAAAATCATCTTTATTTGAATAAAACAAAGGAATAATTACATTTATTTTCTATATTTTCTCATAACAATGCTATTCAAAATGTGTGAATTTTAAAAAGTATGACAACTTTCAGTCTGTCCCACAGAGTTGCACAACTGTGTCTTATTTGTAATTCCACTGGAAAAAAATATCAGCAGAGCCTCTGGACATGTTTCTTATATATGATATGATTGTCTAAAGTGCAAATCATAATTACAGAGAAAATCCCCTAAGCTTCCCATAAAGGAGGGCAGGGAATAATTTTCACATCACACTGATACTTTAAGGATATATTTTCTGTATCCTGAATAAAAAGAATAATTTAAAAAAAAAGAATTCACAAATGAAAAGTTAGAAACACATTATGTGCAGTTCTTTGAATGGAGAGTTTCATTTAAAGAACTTCAAAGCATTTTGATAACAAGAGGTTTAAAAAATACTATAATGAACATGCATTTTGAAATTGGGTAAGAGCAAAATCTTTATAAATGTCTAGCACATTGTACAACTCCAATATTAAACATCTCTGGAGAAAAAAGACTAAATAATTTAGGGAACTGGCTATATGCCAGATATTTCAAATCCTCTCCAATGTTCACTACAAAATCATATCCCATGAGTTTGAAAGACTGCAGTGTTATTGAGTCGAATGTCTATTATCTCCTCAAATATTAGGCATGACTTAAAATAAAATTTCTTTCTGAGGAGGGACAATGCCAAATTGCTGTCATCTGTCTCTTCTGCATTGGCCAAAGCAATGAAGGGAGTTCTGTCTTGCTGTTTATCTTCTATCATTTCTTGGACAGAAATACAATGTCACTTTATTTACTTCATCAATTCAGTGTCAATCCATCTCTTGCTGGATCCAAGAGATCTTTCTCCCTCTTTTCCTGTGGTAAGTCCATACAGGTCAGTTCTGATAATCTGATGCATTGAAACTAATGCTAACATCTTCTGTAAAAAAAAAAAAAAAAAAAAACGCGCTCTTAGCAACAATTATGAGTAGATTTTTTTTTTCTGAAATTAAAAGTAGATGTCTATAGGTCTACTCTAGATGCTAGCTTTTTGACAGTAGGTATCTAAATTCCACCAGCAATCCAACTCCTCTGGGAAAAAAAATGTTGATTACCTGGACTAGTAGGAAAATGGGCTTACCTTAGGTATTTAGTGAATGAAAGAACAGATTTGAGCTATGTGGGGAATGAAAGAAAAGAACAGGTTAAATTGTTCTTCTGTAAGACGTTTTGTTTAGGCAGGAGCAAGTTATCTGCAGTACTGCTTCTATGGCAGTGGAATTCAGGGAATCATGCCATCAAAGTGCCCCAGACAGGACTTTATTGGTATCTTGCAAAATACTTTTTGAACTGAAGCCTAGCAGAAAGCTGATAAAAATACTATGTTCATCTGACACTATCCAGTTTTCTTAGGATGGGAGTGCGCTGACTTTGAAGGACATCTTAATCATAGAGTTTCAGTCTGGTAAAGTGGGCAGTTTTATGCCTATGGAGCTTTGTGCATATAAGGTTCATAATCCATGACAGTAGCTGCTGAATATACTGTTCCCAGGTTAAAGGCCAAGAATCTCTTGTGTTCTAGGTTAGACCTCTAAGTACAAGACTCAAGAGCCACCTCTTTTCCCCTGAATCTAAAATTAGGAATCTGTGATTTTAAAAAGTGTGTGCTCAAGTTGTATGTGTACTAAATGTGGTTGTCTTTGCATAGTGGATAAATCATCCCTCCATATGCAAGTCCCAGTAGTTTTGCTCACAGTGATCTGTTGCTAGTTTTATGTGCATTGGATTTGGTGTATGCGTCATAAGTTTAGCCTTTAATAGCTTGGCACATTTTGTGTTTTTCCCAGTTGGGTAACACACACACGATATGAAACCTAACGCTTACAGATTCCTAAGGAGTAAATGTGATATAGCCTTGGTATGACTGATTTCAGTTTACACAAAGTTTACTATTATAGTTTCTCTTTCTGATTACAATCACTTCAAGTTCTTTGTCTCACGAAGACATTGAGCAGGCTTGCTGTAGAATTGCAGACCAATGAAATGTTAAAAAAAAAGAAGTAGTAAGGCTAGAAAACTGCATAAATGAAATTATGACAAGAAGTTTCTGAGGGGTGGTACTCAATAAATGTGTACCCCACTAGTTAGGGAGCCACTTCTTGATGCTTCTTTTCTAAAAATCTCAGTCTCTTTCACATGGAGTTTGTTTTATGTGCTGTTTAAACTTATGATATGAGACAGTTTCTGATAGCTGTAATGCAGGAAAGGAAAGTGATGGCTGTTCAGGAAGCCTCAGGACTGAATTCTGCTTTCATTCAATGCTTATGAAAGCAAATTTTTCTGGCTTTCTGTGTGTGTTAACCTGAAAGAGAGCCAATTTCTGAAATTGAATTTCAGGTTTGGATTCTGCACTTTTTTTAAGGAAAACTAAATTATTATGAGAAAACAGGGTGGGTTTCATCCCAGAATCTTTGGAAATATTTTCTGCAGTTCTCTAACCTTAGATTCTTCCAATCCCATGAAATTTTTCATATACTTCATGCACTTTTCAAACTTTTTCATGTACTTCCTTTTCATATATCATTTCCAAAGGAAATAAGAGCTTTATTTAAATCTCATTTTAGATTCTCCAGTTCTCTTCAGGAAACTTGTTCTTAGTGATTAACCCCTTTTTTCTTTGTTAGATTGAAGGATCAAAAATTGCATAGTTCTGAACCGCTTATATTTACAGTGATAGCATCGTTTTGTTAAGAACAGCCTTCCTGATTAAAGCAAATATCCAACTGTTGTTTTTTTTTAAATAGCCTAAATAGGGGGCTTCAGAATTTATATCATATATGACCTACTAATCTGAAACTCAAAGTATTTTAGGGCTTATCAGGGTGTTAGCCTTTCCAAGTTGATTGTCTTTAACATGAGGCAAATCTACTGTTCAACCTTTCTACAGTTCAGTGTTCTGCCATCGTTTCATGTATCCACATGCTTGCAACATCCTTGCTTCTGTACAGGTGTTCAGGTTATTTTTTCTTATAATCCTCACACAGAAAGTCCTCTGCTGTCAGCTGTCATAGTGGCCCACCAAGAGGGCTGGAGGTTTTAATTAATTGTATGTTGTCTTTTTGGGGGGCAAACAGGTCATGCTGCAGAGAAGGAGTGCTTACATAGTGAGTGAGCATTAGCTGCAGTGTTGTTGCCTCTCCAGCATCCCAAGAAAAAAAAACCTCTGGCTGTGCTGCTCCTCGATGAGAAAAGGAACTGCAGAGGTAGACTCCATTCGAGAAGAGTCTGTAATAAAGTAGAACGCAACAGGAGGAGCCAGGCATAGAAAGAACAGTGATCCACAACATGGTCTAAAACCCCATGTAAACTTATTTTAATCCAAACACATTGACTTCTGCCTTACAGGCTTCTTTGTGAAATGGAAGTCTTACTCAACAGGGATATTTACAGTCAAAGTCAAATTTGGGTAGAGAACATATGCATTCCATGTGTCAGGCCTTCTATATTCTCCTATGCACCTCTGTACCTCTTTCCCATTCCCATTCGTTGTCTCTTCTAATGGCATATTTTTTGCAGGTATAAAGACTAGATAGTTAAATCCTATTTGAAATTCAATTGTGTAATGAGTATCCTGCAGTCTCATTTGGGCTTCCTTGCTGCAGAGAAGTACGTGCAACTTTTACCAGTACTACGAAATAAACAGTGGTACGGTCATTGTTCTCCCAGAGCAGCTGCCATAAGCTAACAGTGACTTTTAGATACTGTGCTGCTTCTGATAATTCTTGGCGGTTGCTGCAGGGCTAAATCTTTGTTTATTTTCTGTCATAATATATGAGTCATGAAACCTCTCTGATTTTCATGCCCCCAGATGATCAACAATGACTTAGCCTCCAAAACAGTCAGTTACAATTTTTAAGGGAGAAAACTGCTGTAGTGTAGAAGCTTTAATACATCAAAGGATACATATTCTAAATTAGAGCCCACTATTTTGTAAGACATTAAGAACAACATTTTACGCAGAACAATTCTGAGGAATAGGCTTTTCAGTATCAAGGGATAGGGTTCAAGTACTAATATTCCATGTAATATTACTATCTGTTTGTGCTGTTGGGCCATTTTTTGCAAGTACTATCATTAGCACTGAGGAGGAATATAAAAATGGTTACTCTTTAAAATCCCATAAGATGAGCATGAACAAAAGCAAAATGGTTTCTTCAAGTGGACTCAGGAACAGAGAAATATTTTTTTACATTTTCTTACCTGGTCGTGTGCAGCATTAATAATATGAGTTGAAATATTCAAGCTAAAATCAAAAATACTGACAACACAAGTGCTCCCAGTTTCATAAAATGAGCCATGAGTTGAATTCTGCTAACTCACTGATAGAAAGGGCTCTTCAGTTCAGCTAAAAGTGTTTGTCTCCCTCAAATCCAGGCTGTCAATGTGGTTCTTGTTTTTGTTAGGATATCCCATAGAGCTGATAGTTTGAATGACCTTCTATCATATAATATGTGGGGACTGAAATAAAAAACTTTGGAGAGAAGGGACCCCAACATGATCAATGTGTTTTTCTATTAACAGTGTTTTCCAATTTGCCTCTGATGGTTTCAGCAACTCCTGTCCTTCAGACCTGTCCAAAACAGCCTGCAGTGGTTTGTTGTCTAACTCTTTGGTCCTCGGCTGAAGTTGCAATGTTCCCTTGTATCTGCTTTTCTACTATGTTTTTTCTTTTTGAATTTCAGACTTATCAACGAGTCTTTGAGGGACCAGTTGCTAGTTACCATACAGAAGACTTTCACATACACCCGAACCCAAGCACAGCACCTCTTCATTATCCTCATGGAGTGCATGAAGAAGAAGGAACTGGTATGTTCACACTTTCCTTAGAGGCAAAGAGAGAGCTCAGTGCATTATTTTGCTCAAGTCTGTTGAAAGATTTCACAAATCTGATCACTGTGATCCAGACTCTAAAGAGATATTATATCATGCTGACTTCTGTTTCCTTTAATCTGTATTTTCTCATTTAAAGTTATTAATCTAACAGATCTGTTTTCTATGTAAATTCCTCTAAATTTCCTTTGACAGGAAAAAATCCAGATTTACTGGATTACTTTATTACTTTCCAGTCATCCTCAGGCATATCGTGATTAAAATTCTATCTCATGTAACAGAAAGCCTCAGAAGGAAGCGTAATTGTTTATCTGTCACTGGGATCATATTTTAAAGATGCTGTAGAGTTGCACAAGTATCACTAGGGCTATTACTTTATTATGGAGATGTGTGACAGGAAAAGAAAACAGCTTGTCTCCAAGGCTCCTATTCTGCAGTGGCAAGACTATACCTTTAACACATACTTACACTTTCTTGAAGAACACAAAATCTTTCAACAGTTTCTGGGAGCTCCATGAGGCTGCTTTAGCAGAAGTATTTTTGAAGAAAAATCACATTGTAAAAAACTTGGGATTCAGTTCCGGGGGCGGTATTTCTGATATTATTTTCTGATATTATTTATAGATATAGATATAGATATAGATATCGATATCGATATCGATATAGATATAGATATAGATATAAAATCAGTGATTTCATACTGACTGAAGAGACATACTTAATTTTGTAACTTAAACTTTCTTCTGAGCTTTGTTTCTGGTCCATAATGGAGCTTCCTGGAATTCCAGGCTGACAGTCTGCCACACTTTGTGTAGGGTAACGCTCAAGAGGAAAGATTGGGTTTCATTTTCTGAAACTGAGTTTTTTGTGACTTCAAGCTCTACAGTGCCTTTTCATTTTAGTTGAAAATACAGCATAGAGTACTTAATACCACTGGAGGAGGACAGTGGGGAAATGGTTAGGAAGCGTTAAAAAGGCTGCTTTTCTAGATAGAGCTTTGCAAAACCAAAAGTACTTCTTTACATGATTTAACTTGCCAAAAGCACAGTATTCTGTTCAATAACCAGCAGTTCGTGCATCCATCAAAAAGTGGTCAGCCTTCCTCATGCATAACTAATCATTTATATGTACCACAATCCTCCGGCTTGTACCTTGGACAATGGCAGAGAGGAGAGGATCCCAAGGGTAACTTTTCAGGGAAGACATGACAGCAGCACACAGTTCCACTATGCTGTTGCAATGTAGATGGTTGACAGAACTGGACATACGACAGTCCCTGCTGCCACCTTCTTCCACAATCATAATTCAAACTGTACAGCAACTTGAACACCCTTTAGCTATTCACAATTAGTCAGTGCAAACCATAAGGTATAGACTAGTCATCCCTTCCCTAGCTGAACTACATTAAGATGGAGAGTTCTTTTTTCTTTTTGTCCCCTCTAAATTCTCCTTTGCATTGAAGATTCTCAGAAAAATATGATTGTGCTACAGAAATACTTTTCCTATCCATTAATGTTTGCAAGATGTACCATGACCTCCATGGCACTTGAGATTGCTTTACATGTGTAGTACATATGTGCCTCAGTCTACATTAATGTTGAATTTATTGTCATGTTTCTTATCAATGATTAGCAGGGAGAGCCCATTTCTGTTAATGTAGTAGCAATAATAATAATAGTAATAATTAATAATAGTAATAATTGTGATGATGACAACAACAATATGTATGTATAGGATCTATGTGTGAACCAGAGCTCTGCATGCAACCATAAAAAACCTGCCTAATGATAGAAGACAGAAGAAGGGAATGAGGAAGGGAGCGGGGGAGAGAGAGAGAGCAAAAGAGAGGGAACAAGGGAGGAAGGAAGGGAGGCAGAAGGAAAAGCCTGAAGGCAGGAAAGTAGGAAGAAATGAAGAACAGAAAGTAGAGACAGACACTGAATTATCAAGACTGGAAAAATCTGGAATCCAGAAGGAGCTGTCAGGCTTTGAACAAACTCTGCTAATGCAAAGTTAACTGTAATATTCACATCTTTATTCCAAACACAGTTGTGCATTCCTTACAAGTTTCTTTGCAGACATGTAACCTCTATCACCACTGACATTCTTTACCTACATGCCTTGTGAAAAGCTGTTCTCCATGAGATGGTTTGCCCTAAATTAGGTGTTTTGAATTTGAGTTTGTGCCACTAACCCAACCATATGTAAAGAGGATATATTAAAACAAACGTTTTTCTCTGGTACCTCAGTTGTACTCAGGGTGTTAATTTTAGCAGTGGTATGCTAGAAAGATTTTATGTCTGAGGTGTGGTTGCTAGGCCACTGGTGTCCTTTAAGACTCATAACCTTTTATATGAATTCAAAAGAAAGATGATGGATTTAGATTAGATACTAGGAGGAAATTCTTTACTCTGAGGGTTGTGAGGCACTGGAACAGGTTGCCCAGAGAAGCTGTGGATGCCCCATCCCTGGCAGTGTTGCAGGCCAGGCTGGATAGGGCTTTGAGCAATCAGGTCTAGTGGAATGTGTCCCTGCCCATGGCAGGGGGGTTGTAAATAGATGGTCTTTAAAGGTCCCTTCCAACCCAAACTATTCTGTAATTCTGTGATTCTGTAATGGTAAAGATGGTATTACCTGAGGAGATGGATGACCCTGGAGATATAAGGTGTTCCCAAGAGTGAGTGGTGACCACTGGTTCTACAAAGCCAGATGTTTCATGCTTCCACATGTGTTCCAGCTCTTGTCCTTTCTCAGGTTTGACTTTCTGATTTGGCTGTGCACAAGACAAAACACTGCTTGATGAAGGGGCTACATAATTAGTCTTATCTCCTCTCTCCCTAAAGAAACAAACAGAAGGAAGATGCAAAAGTTTGTCTCAGAGAGCTCAGCAGCAGCCAAATTGATCATGGCTATCTTCCCTAAGTTCACTAAGTGCCTCACTGTCTGACTTTGTGGCTACTGAATTCATAGGGAACAAAGTAGACAGTGCTGGAGAGGCTTGTCGTATTACAGGGTGCTACTACAAAATTAAGTGAAAACAGGGTACAGGCAGGAAGTACTTATAGTAAAGTATGTCAATACGGATGTGGAGAGAGAAAATAAAATGCAAGTTAATCTCTGGGAGGGAGAAAAAAGCTATCTTTGAAATATTTTTTCCTACTCTACCTACTTAGAATTTGTAAAGAGACTGGAATCTCCTTTATAAATTTGACGTGTGATGGCCAGGAAGAAATCATAATAAAAATTACCCTGTTCACAGAACATCGGATATGTCAAGTTCTGACATTTTGGACTTCACCCTTTAAGAATGGTCTCTGAATTGCATGCCCAGGGAGCATCATTATTATGATGTGCAACATTCCATTTATTTGATAAAGTGTAAATTAGTTTGTTGAATAAAATCTGAGTACACAAGCTGGATGATAAAATGCGGCCATAGCAGAGGAGATATCTAAGTCTGTTAGGTTTGCAAGACAGAGCAAATTCCACTTCTCAATTTCATGACTAGTTTTTATTAAATTGTAAACTTAGGTGTGTTGATACAGCAAGCATCAGAGTTTATATTCAGAACTGTATTTGGACCAGTGTGCTTAATGAGGTTTATGGTATAAAAATCTATTTTAAATGAAGTAGACTATACAGGTCATTTTATGTAACTGTAGATTACAAGAGTAGGAGAGTGTTTTGTGCATGATTTATGGAGATTCTCTACTGTTACATTTGCATAGATGTCTTAAAAAATGTTTATGCCATGAAGTTCCTAAAATAGGAGCCTGAAGCTGACCAAAGCTAAGTGGGCAGAAAGCAGCATTGTAAAGTCCAGTCCACACTTTTTTCAAAAAGCACCACAAACATTTTTGTACATGTTCTCATCTCCTGCATGCAGCTCATGAGAAGTTAAAACAGCCCATTTGGTGATACCTTGCCTGCCACTAAAAAACTAAAAAAAAATAATAATAGCGGAAGGTAGGGGGAATTTAAGAAAATAAAGAATTTATTGCTTTGGACATTTGGATTCCATATCAATTAGTCCAAAGTTACAATAAGATGGAATTCCATAATTTAAAAAAAAAAAAAAAAGGAGAATGAGACAGTCTGTGAGGGTGTTTTGGGATCTTCTTTTCTATTGTGATTACCTTGCTGATCTCAGAATACAAAGAGCAGGTGAGGGCACCGCCTGAGGACTCAGTCCAGCAGGGACATTTCCCACTGGAGCCTCAGCTTGAGCCCAGAGTCAAGTGGCAATGAGGAAGGGAATCCCTCAGATCGCAGTCCAGAGGGTTCATTTCCGATAGTCTCTGAAAACACATTGTGTTGTGTTGTAGTTCAGAAGTCTGTTTCCAGCTGTGCAAAGGAGCATTTATTTCTGCCTCAGTAAATAAATTTGCCTTACTACTTTCCCTTAAAGACAGTAATTCTGGTACTTGAGATTCCTGACAAATACAGGCTGCTCCATTCTTTTAGGAGTATTTAATTATTTTGTGGCTTAGACAGCCACGTTGCTGGAGTGCTTTGTTCACAAATCACAACGTAAATTTCTCAGGAGCCAGAATGTGCTTTCCAACAAGCTGTGTGGGTCCATCTGTGGAGTTTCATTGGGCAGGCTCTGGGGAAGGCTATTTCGGTAAGCCAGAAAGGTCCATGTCCCTGAAAACAACCACACTTGTTGTCAGATGTATTTGTGATAAAACTAATGCTTCCAAAATAGTGCTTTGAGAGTGAATAGACCTAACCTTATATCCATTTAATAGAAAAGCCATTTGCCGTAAATCAGGATAGATCCAATTGTAGTACCTTAGTAATCAAAAAATGGCCCATTTACACCAGTAGTAAAAACTGTGTACCACCTCCTGGTTGTTTTCTTATTACTACCATGACCATTCTGTGCTAAAGTTGTTTTCTTGAATAAAGGTTCAGTGACCACATTAAACACTGATAGTGTCATTGCCTACCACTGCATTACAAGAAAGGTTTGCAGAACAAAGTGTATGGAGGGTGAGCCTACATTTGTGTACATCCATCAATTCCTGGAACTCATTTCCACATAGAGGCTACAGACACAATTTGTTTCTTGCTTCAAGAGAAACAACAAAATCCCATCTTTATCTTACGTTAGCAAGTAAAGGATATTTACTTTACTTGCCTCTTCTTTTGTTATTCCTGTACCTCAATGTATGGTCAGTCCACAGTATGCACTGTGTCAAACATAATGGCTCCTTGGGGACAGCGTAAGGCTTACTTCTACTTCGTGCTGCTGCGTGTGTATATATGGTAAAGGGTTATTCCAGATGACTTCATGACTAACTTGCAATTCTGGTGCTGTCAGATTAAACAAAACAGGTGTCATGCTGAAGTAGCTGGGTGCATTGAGCTGAGGTCAGGACAGCCTGCATCATGAAGTTGCTTGCTATTTATTTTTTCTTTCAAACAGATGTGGATCCAAATTGTCCAGAAATGCACAGTTGTGCTGCAAGGCTAACATTTGTACCCCAATATTATCTTACTAATGCAGGGCTTTGACTCAGCTTATTGGTTACTTACCTAAAGTACTGGGAAGCTGTTGAGTGATTTAGCAGTTTATTTTCTATTTGAACTACAAATAAGACCTCTTTGTGGTGGTTTCAGCTTTGTCTGACTGAAGAGGCTGGAGCAAACATGTCCTTGTCTCTGGAAGAGCTTGACTTGATCATATACTGTCTGCAAAAAAGCATTGTCGTTTTCAGCTGGATGTGCAGGGTCAGTGAATTAGTATGCTATTAAACACCATCTGCAGTTGTTTACTAGCATACACGTAGATATGTTCTGAATTAAATATTAGTTAAATCAGACGGACTTCTAAGAATTCACCAGCATGTAGTCACACTATTTCTTTGGGCTTCCCAAAGGTTAAAAGGTTTATTCAGATCCATTTTTTTAAAGAAATTTTTCTTCAAAAACAAATAAATTATTTCAGCTAAGATTTTTTAGTGCTGATGAATTATTTTTTTTTGTAGAGGAGGCAGAAGAGGGTTGGTGACTTCTCAAACAGTAAAAGTCAACCACAGTTCCTGCAGGAGTTTAGTTGCTGTGATCAGCATGTAATTTGACAGTAGAGATCTGGAGCAGGAAAGCATCAAGTAGCCACTGACCTGCTGGTTGCTAAAACAACTTGAGTCTCTCCCTTGGAAACACTATATGAATTTCCATCATAAAGTATGCTGATGCTAATTAGTTCTCTGCATCCAAATGGAGGTGCTAATCCTCTTCAGCAGTGACTATAGCAACACTCCTAATTTTTACGAAGGTTAAATCTGCTGTCCAGTCATTGCAAATCAATAGAATTAGTCTAGCACATAGACCCTACCTCTTTAGGTAAGTGTTAAGATGATGATTACAGGGTAGTTTTAAATTCTGCAAACCTCATTTGATTTCTTTTTGCTAAAGAGATAGAACCGTATTTTCTTTCTTCAGCTGCCAAGAAGTCATATGGAGTTAGCTGGGCTTTGCCATTGACTTCACAGAGAACAAAATCTAATCCTAGGACCAAGTTTTTTATGTCAGTAACTCAGAGAACCAGTTCTACAAGCAAAGCAGTTATATACACCGTAAGGGAAAAGAAAAAAAAAAAGAAAAAAAAAAAGACAAAGGCAGCTGTTGTATTACACTGAAGCCTTGAAAAGCTTTTGATCCTACCGGCTGCTTTTCAGCTGCTGTCAGATGAGGTAGGGCTTCTGCTAACAGAAAGCACAAGTATGTCAGACCAAATGGTGAAGCAAAAATGTGCAATTTAGGTAGTTACTTAGTCCATCCTGAATCTCTGCTGTACCATTGTCAGCACCGGTCTGCAAAGACCAGTATTCCTTCTGTTGGGTACATTCAGTAAGCAGACATTTTCTGGTTTATTTGGTGCATACTGCATGTACAATTATCACAGATGGAGTCGCCTGGTAGATACTAATGCAACATACTACAAATGTCCTCTTCCTGTGTTTTCTGTGATTAAAATTACAGCTACAGGAATTAAATTTAGAGTGTTTCTTTTCCCTCTGAAAATATAAGCCTGTGGAAATATCCATTACCCCATTTACACTATTAACAAGTAATTCAGGGAAATGCACACGGAGTCATTATGCAGCTCTGTCAATTGTCCCAGTAATGGAAGTGAAGGCAAAGCAGTACTGTGTGACACAGCAGCAATATAGACTTAATTTTTGCAATCAGGGAATTGGAAGGGTTCCATGCAGTTTATAAACTCCACAATACTGTTCAGAAACCTTTCTTACTCCCTGCCTCAGTTTTGTCTGGGGAGCTGTAATTTCCTTTGTGTTTCTTAGAAAATATAATTACTCCTTCTGTAGCTGTGGATGGGGCACAGAAACCCATTCATTATGCTATAGTATCTTAGTCTTAAGTCGAGGAGCTCACTGTATGAGTTGCAAGTTCTGTGCAGATACAGCAGTAACTGCAACTTTACTGTCCTATAGAAATATCTTACACTAAGTGAGCTGTCTTTTCCAAATATTACCTACTTAGTCTCACCAGCAAACAAGCTAGGAAACTTATGGTTTGTGGCTATGTTTGCTGCTTGGTTTCTGTGCGTTATCATGACATTGTCAACTTAAATACAGAATAAGCATATGCCTGCATCATCTATAGCAAAGCAACCTGGGCATCCATGTACTGTCAGACTATTTGAAAATACGTTGCAAAGCAAAACTAGAAATTGAAGTTTAAGATGGAGCTAGAATCCCTGATTTTAATACTGTTGCCACTCCACCAACTGACTGTAATTCTAAGGTCAGCATTTTCAGTTCAGATTAGAAGACATATCTTTGCATGTAAATCCTGCAGACAAATATGCTTAAGGCAATGACTTGCAAGACATAATTTTTCAGTATATACAGCAGAGGGAATGACCAAACTGAATTCTTGTTCTTTTAAAGTAACAATATTAGGTCTATTCATCTCAGTGATGAGCTATTTACATCACTCATGGCTTTTTTTATTAATCTTCACCTTGAAAAACAGTTCATTTTTACATTGCTTAGTATCTGTGAGCAAGATACTCACATATGCATTACAGGTTAAATTATCTTACTACCTCATTAAAAGCACAGAATGACATAGCTTTCTTGGCTGTTTTTTACAGAAATTGTCCTACCCAGGACTTAGTTTAACAGGAGAGCAGAGACATTGCATATCGAAGGTTAGGTGCCAAAAGGAGCCTATTTGTTCAAGAGTAAAACTGTCCAAGACTGATTTGCTGCCAGTTCTTAGCTTCCCAGAATGAGCTAATAGGACTTTTGTGGGAGCACCCACCCACATAAAGACCAGAGATAACTGAGACTCTATCTAAAACAAAGCTCAAGTGGTACACACATGGGTCTTCCTCAGAAGGTCAGACACACACATAGATAAGAAGTTGATTGTAACCCCTGCAGTCTGTAGCATGGGTGCTTGCTCATCTGTCAGAAGGGTGCCTGCTGGGAGAACTAGCCATTCGATGGGGTTACATGGCAGCAAACTTCTTTTACAGCATTTTATTAAGGCTTTTCCTTGATGTGTGCTGGAACCCATGCATGGTTCTTACATCATCAGTGTATCAGTGTTTGTGGGTAATAGCTTCTTTGGGACCAGTGCGGTTAATAAACTCCTATATACTAGGTTTCAATTGGTCTTAATTCCTGTGACTTCAGATTCAGCGGTCAGAGCTGAATCATGTCCCTTTATACGTATTTAAGTCATTTTATGTTTTCAGAAGAAAATCTATAAAGGTAGAACCTTGTCAATACCTCCAAGAACCCTCTCTGTAGAAGAGCTGGAGAAAGTGAACTACATCACATTTACTCCACGCTTCTTTCCTGAATGGAGGTGATGGAAGAGCTGGGATTACACCAATGTGTGAATGAAAATGCCTACCTCATCACCCAAAACCATTTCTCTCTCTGTGGCTGTTCTTAACCAGTTCCAACACTGCAAGGCTACATGGAAACATGTCTGTGTTTATCATCACAGTCTGTTGATGTGCACAGACTAGTGATTTAAAGGACAACATCTAAATTCTATTCCCTTGCTTATACGCTTTGTGACTCACAGTTTACATTTACTTGTGTTTCTTCAACTTCAGAATCAGGGACTGGTATTTCACTGCCTGACTACAGTCATGAACGGCCTAAAGTAACAACAGCGTGAAACCTGTTTGTAAAAGGGAAAAGGACTGTTTTCAATATTTTTATTCCCAAAGATTCATTTTGGCCATCTATTCCACTGGAATATATGAGTATTCCATTCCAAAATGTTAACAGTGCTGTAAGGCTTAAAAAGTATGTGCAGATTATGAAATAAAAAGTTTTTTATATGGGATGGAGCTGTGAGGTTTCCATATCCTTTTCTTTTAAGTCATTAAGGGGTTGACACATCCATCTCATTCTGGAACAAAAGTTACCAGTTCCAGGGAAAGCCAAACATTTACAGTAACTTCTGTCAGATGATTTTCTGTGCACCTAGTGGCTCCTCAGCTGCAGAATTGCTGCCTTTCTTATAAGCACTGATTTTTTAGTTTTTTCATTGCTTCTTACCGGACAATGAGTCTGACAAATTATTGGATCAAAGGAAAACGTGAAGTTTTACAGTGCTGCCACAACACAGAAGGAGATGTAAAAATTAAAAACTGTACAACCAACGTTCAGACTTCTCCCCTCATATCTGCTCCCTCTTATTTCCACATTTGGAATTCTCTTTCTTACTCCTCAGAGTAGTAGACCACTTAATTTATGTTTTCCCTAAATATAATTCTCTCTAATCTTTCTCTTCCTGGATATTCTCTTATTTGGCCCTTTCTTCTGCAGTATTATCCATTGACTCACCTGCTCACTTTGATCTTTGTTATGCCTTCACGTCAAGCAGCTTTTCTCCTGAGTTAAACAGGATTATTCACTGCAAGAAAAAAGGAAATGCTTTCCCTTCTTATCTGAACCATTTTGAGGCTTTGCATAACTGACTTCCTTTAATGTTTTGGTTTATGCTTTGTTTTATCAAACTCCCATTTTTCTTTTCAGGGTAATTTTCCTCTGAAATATTCAGGTAGGCCTAGCTAAATTATAAATGTCAACGTGTACTCTAGAAGGAATTGCCTATTTTGCAGAACCAACCAGTGCTTTCAGACAGGAGAGTTTCAGGTTGTATTTGCAATTCCATCTCCCTTTTTTTAGAAAAGGGAGATCGGGTTTTTTCTGACTTATGTAACTGAGATGCATACAAACAATTTGTGTGTTTGTCAGAAGTGAGATTTAAAGACATTAAAAAATTTTATGGAGTTAGCAGGAAAAAAAATCACTCTGAATTTTAGATCACCCTATATTTTCTCCTGCTGTCATAGCGAAAAATGACGGTGAAAAACAATTCTGTCTCTAAAAGCATGAATAATTCGTAGCATTCTTAAGATGCTATGAATACAGTATGTAACGAGAGCACTCTGGCTACTTTCTCTGCTCTCATCAGTGCTGCCCTCGTTTTCTCCTCTGTCTTCAGCTATCCATTGTCTAGTCAGCACACATTGCCAGTCTGAGATGTAGAGAATGAATTTGCTTCTTCATCTCTTGTCTCCTTCATGAGAGAGAGTTAAAACACCTTTCTGTGCAGGTGTGTACTGCATTCTCCCTGATGATGTGGTCTCTCTAAAAAAATACAAGGTAGAAATCTGAATATATTTCAGCTAATTCTTCATACTCTGAAGTGATTGAGGTTAACCTTACTGTAAAAAAAAAATGTTCACGTCATACAATATTTTAGAAATACTAAGTACAGCCTGGTGCTGCATGGCTGTTCATATGCAGTCCTGGGGCCTTACACTGGCCTTAAGTAGAAGCAGTTCTTCCATCTCTGTGGAGTTTTCAGAGTAAGTCCTAGAAAAAAAGTGGTGTGGTGGGAGGGAAGAATTCACTTTTTGGTTAGAAAAGGCATCAAAACAGGAACTGAATATGGTAGTAGTTGGGAAGAATTTTTATGTCCTGTGATTAATTTCACCAAACACTGTTTTAAATTATTTCAAAACAGTTTTTTACTTTAATTCCCATCTCTTGACCTGGCAAATTTGTAGTTAATGATGACTGTGGCTGCTGACACTACCTGTGCTTCTGCTTCTAGGAGTAAAATGAACTTTGTCCATGTAGAGTGAAAACCTGTTCACAGCATAGCAGCTCATACTGATGGAAGTTTATAATTTATTTATCCAGCTAGGCCTCAATATAGCAAACTATGACACAGCTGTGCTGGCTTAGAGAACACTCTATAAAGCAATACACACAGATTTTTGTGTCAAGGCATTTCCTATACATCTATATTAGCTACTCATCAGGGCACTAGAACTGCTTTTGCCTGTCTTCTGCACAAGTTCTGACCTGTCAGGCACAATAGATCTGCTTCACCCAGATTAATAAGGGACAGAAATGTGAACAGTTATTGAGGAACCAAGCAGGGGAACACGTTGTAAGAATTCAGAAATTTTGCGATTAGAACCTATTACAACCTGCTGTTTGTCCTCCTAAGTGTCTCAGTGTTCCTGTGACTTCAGGGGCTGTCTCACCTGACTTCATTTGCTTTCTGTTTGACCACACCTTCCCTACTCAGCATCTATTTGATATATTTTCTTCTTACTGGTCCTTTGATTTGGCAGCTGCCATTGAGGAGACCACATGTACACATCTGCCTATGGGCAGCTGTGATCTGTATTTCTAAGGTAGCCCTGCCTTTACATACATATAGAACTTGGGAAATCCTAAGTAGCAGTGTAGTAGTTGTGTCTCTCAGTGTCTGAATAATTTCCGAAAGTCTGTTTGGTATTCACTGCCCTCAGGTAAGATGGTATTACCTGACTTTGCCTATACAAGTGCAATGCAGTATCAGTGTTAAGGCAGGAAAACAACAGAATGAATCATATTAGGCTAAACTGATCCTGCTTCACCAGAAACTGTGTAAAGAGAAAAGTAATCTGTCAAACAAGAATGGATCTGGTGCTAAACACAAAGCAGAGCTGTTTGAAAATGAGTGCTTTTGTTAGAGTCTAAGGTCAGATCATGTCTTCCCCCTGCTGTGTCCTGCACATACCCCCTACACACACAGACACATCCCCTCATGCTCATGCACCTTGCTTTCTATCCTGCTGGGGTTTTTTTCTCCATCTCTTTGGTTTTTTACTTGCTTCCTACCTGCCCTGACTGAAAATTAGGTTTCTACCCCACTGGACTGTAATTATTGCTGGCAAGTATCACAGTGTGCTGCAATTATTGTGCTTGCGGAGGTCTTTTTCGGCTCAGTGATTTCCTAGCACATTTTCCTAGGAAGAATTAGGACACAACTAGCTTTTTTTCTGGAAGTTAATCCTGTTCACATTAAGATGCTTCAGTAGAATCTTCAATGAGGCAGAGGGGAGACCTTTCCAGTTTTGGGCAGGCAGGGGAACAGTGGGGTCTTTTCCTGCTTTTAAGTGAAAACATCATGCATTTTACTCGGGCAGGTTTTGTGGAGGTAAATGAGAGATAGTATTGTGACACAACGGTTTGAATGGTAGGTCCCAATCAGCTCCTCCTGAGAGGAGCGCAGCAGAGCTGGTAGTCCTTGCCTAGCTACCCCCAGAACTGGAAATAACCAGTATTTACTGTACTTTGCAAGTAGAGCACTATGGGCATATCAAAAGAAATCCAGACATTAAAGTTAAATTTAGCAAGAATCTCAATGTGTATTAACACTATTTTTGCAGTGATAATAAAAAAAGTTAATAAATTAACTTTTATTTGTGATTCAGAGGCATTTTTGTTTGTGTGTTTTCATGTGAAGATTTAACTCTTCCTTCAGTGCAGTGCAATACCGTTTTGTATTTCCAAGGGATGGTAACATCAGATTCTATTATATTTGTAAAGAATAGAAGAAAATTCTATTTAAAAAAGCTTGCTGTTGGAAGTCACAGTTGTTCACTGATATGCCTCAGGCAATTACCTGAAAAAGTCATTTCAAGCCAATAAATAGTGTGAATGCTGAAAAAAAGGAGGAAATAAAAAAAAGACCAACCCGAAAATACCCAAGGTGGTGGCAGAGGAACACGAAAAACAGTTCTTTTACAATAATTGAGTTTAACATCAACAATTGAAACTACCAGCTAGAAGGAAATAATAATGTGGCCCAAATCCCTACAAGAAAAAAAAGTACTTGGGATTATTTTTTTCTTCTTTGAACATAAACTCTTTTTCAGCTCAAAAGAAATTGCTGAGTAGGGTAAATGGTAGGTTTTCACTCTGATGCAGTTTCACTATGCTCACAATAGAAAACCATTTTATACATACAGTTTGAATTAGTTCATCATAAAGAAAATCTCTCAGTTTAATCTTTACTTTTTCCAAGCAATGGAAAAGAATGGCTAATAGAAGTCTGACTAATACTGCAACTCTTACCCCTTGTTTTCTTTTGGCAGGGCAAGCAAGTCTTCAGGATGTATTACTATTTAACCTCAACTTCTTGGTAGTGTTTTTTATAAGTAAATGTCCTGGATATCATACCAGTAAAAACACCTTACTAGGTTGTTTTTCTTTTCTTTTTGCACTGAAGCTGTAGAGAGGTTAGGACTCTACATCAGACTTCAACAGGGCTGCAGTAGGTCTTTTGAAAGGTGAATAGCTCTTAGGCACTGTCTCCTTTTCATTTAGAGAAGAAAGGCTTTCTTTTTTTCTTGGTAATGAGTTATTAAGTGAGTTTCTAAGTCTTTAATTTGCTGTTATTTTTGCATCTGAGTGGCAGACATTCATCCAGCAAAAGGTAGCTGGGAATAGAGTTTACTGACCCAGATATTTTCCTTTAGCACAGCAGTTTAATATACATTAGTGCAGTAGCATCTGTAGCCCATTCTAACATGGATCTAGTCAATGTCCTATTTTAACTGCACAAAAGTGTTGTTTCTCAGTTCTTTGAAGTGATTTACCTACCGGAGTACCTGAAATGGCAACTAGCAAGATATAGGTACATTAATGAATCTTCAAAGTAGATTAGTATCTTGCAAACGTAAAATTCTTACCTGTTAATTGGGGGGAAATAAATCACAAGAACAGGTCTCCAGCAAGACAGACAGACAGGCTTTTTGAGACCTAGAGATACTGAACAATCCTAGGTGTAAAGTCTGCATAAATACTTAAGGGTGTGTCCCTATTTCCTCATGCCTCTGACTACAAAAATTAAAGGATGCTGGAAAAACTACAAAGACAGTAGAAGTAAAGAAGTACATCCACATTTTAGGAACAATTGCTGTCTCCTCATAACTGTACTCATAAAATGCAGAAACAAAATTCATTCTGGAAAGGTCAAGAGAGTCTTTCACATAACACACTAGCATCTCATCCAACTACAAATTGTATGTTTTTCCGCCTCTCTGTGTTTTACACAGCTTGTTTATTTTCTCTTTTTATCCACATTTAAATGTGACAGAAAAAAACAAAGGAGCATCATGTGAGGATGCATTCCCAATAGAACTTGTGAGAAAAGGCAGGGGCAATGCGCAGCCCTCTTCATTAATGAATCATTCACTCATGATGCTCAGGGTTCCTCACAGGCTGCTAGTCTAAGACTCTGTACACAGCAGCAATATTCCTGGAGTGCCACTGCCTTGTCCCTCAGTCATAAATAGTTACTGCAGAACAATTGCTGCAAATATGTGGTTTGATAATGATCTGGCTTTGCCAGGTAAAGGAGAAGCAATGATACAAATAGTTCAGCAGCCAGCATGCTGCAGCTTTAAGCCTTATCTTCCAAAATTCATTCTGCAGAGCAGTGAGTGCTGAAATATTTTCCTTTAGCCATTTAAAAGCAAATGTTACTGTACTCAAATACCTCTGACGTCCAGAAGTGAAGGCAACCAACACATCTGGCAAAGATATAAGGTGAACAAGTTATACCTGAAGAATGCTGCAGAGCAGGACCAAGGTTTTATCAGTGGAGATACTTTATCAACAGAGTGACAAATTTGGTTCCTTGCCTAATTGCAGTGCAGTCTTATTTTAAATCCTCCATTTTGTGAATGAACAAAAACATTTGTCAAGCTTTAGGTCAATAGTGGAAAGGAGAAGAAATTGATCTTCCCAAAACCATGGGAGACCATGACAGGGCAAAGACCTGCCTATGAGGTCCAGCTTATTAAAAAGCCATTTCATCAGGCTGGAAGGCAACAGTTCAAAGCATGACTAGCTGTGAAGTTTCTCAAAAAAATCTGCGTAAGAGTAGTAAGATGCTACAGGTTACCTAAAATCATCTTCAGGACCTGTGACAGAAGAGTATCACAGAGGAAGAGTCAGAGATCACTCAGACAGATCTGATCTAGTAGTTAATTTATTAAGTTCTAATCAGTAAATTTAAATATGTAGAATAATTAATAAGTCCAAATGGATTGGCTGTCAATACTCTACTATTTACAACACTTAAATGTTAGTATGGGATATAAAGATTATCCCATAAGCTTACTATACATATGTGCAAAAATGTCACTTACCAACCCATCCATCAGTGTCCAGTGTCAGGTAAGGGATCTCTCAGCCTTGAGGGGTGACTTGAGAGGTGTCCCTGCTCAAGGGGAGATCGCTGCAGCACAGCCAGGTGCTGCGGGGGGAGAGCTCAACAGGCCCTGCAGATATTTATAGTGTAAAGGGGTTGATTTGTCATTAGATTTTTTGCAGTTTTGACTGCTACCAAACCCCCAGTCTCCAACCAAACTCTTTTTTTTGGGGGGGATTGGTGTTGAGTTCTAACTGATAGCCTCACACAATAGGATTAATTTTGATTAGGTGTAGTGGCTGAGCATCTGCCTGGACGAAACTTCAGTTAGTTCAAACAGGAGGAGTGCATCTGTCACAGAGGGAAAGCAACTATGGATAGTTATAGTTAAGCTAAACCATAAGGAGAGGCTGAACATATTTTTTTACTGCCCTAGATTGTGTGCGTTCAGAACAGGCAAAAGCCCACAGTATCAGCTGAGTCTTTGAGCTGTTAAACTCGCAGCATTTTGAAATGAAGTATCATGATATTTTGCCTTGGTTCTGTCTAAAATTCTAGTTCAGTATTGGGCATGACCAAGTTACTGTGGGAAGACAGCCTTTTTTCCTCATGTAACAAAATTACATATTTCTATTTTGTTTTTAATACGTAATAATTTGTTCTGCTGAAGTGGGTTTATTCTTCTGAGACATTCAGGGAAGAAGGATGAAAGAGAAGTTGGAAAATTAGGGTTATATGTGGTCCAATACATGCAAAATGCTTCCCTGAGTTTTCCTGTGATGATAAGCTATTCAGTGCTTGCAATTTATATGATGCCTTTTAATTAAGCTGGGAGTTCGATGAGCATGTGTTTAGTTTGAGATGTACTTTTTTCTTCTGCTGAACTCTTTGTTGTTCAGTATTTTCAGTCCCCAGTCTTCAGACTGCTTTGCTTTTGGCCTTGAAGAAGAAGGGCATTTTGCTGTGTGGTGGTGCCACTAGGCACAGTAGCACGAGCAAGGCATTGCCAGGGTTAGCTGATCTTCTTGCCAGACTGATCTTCTTGCCAGACTGTCACACTTCCCTTCAATGCTACAGAGATGCCTGTAGTTGCAAAAATTGTGTAGGAAATTGTAAAGCGTTATGAGGATGATGTTACAATCGGACTGTTAGGTGGCAGCACGGTATTGACTGCTCATTGTCAGCACCTGCCAGAGCTGCCCATGAGAAGGGAGATGTTGCTCTTTCCCACCGGGTGAGGGAGGAAGGCTTTCTCTTCCCTCTGCCTTCTGGCCTGCCTGCCTGGCTGCTAAACTCTGTGGCACAGTTTGTCATCTGTGGCATGGGAAGCACATCATAAGCAGGTGCCGTAGAGGGGCTGATTTCATCAGCTCACATCTCTATTGCGTTTTGAGATTAGACATACATAGAAATGTGTATTTCTACCCATATTACTGTGCTTTACAGGTCAGAGGAGCAGATTGCCTACACCACAGGGAAGGCTTCCTTGCCAGTCATTGAGGAGATTTAGGAAAAACGTTAGGAAAAATATCAGGAAACATTACTTTACTGAGGATGGTCAAACCCTGGCACGGGCTTTCTAGAGACGTAGTCAGTGTCATACACTTGTCAGTGTTTAGGAGGCATTTGGACAATGCTTTTAACAATATGCTTTAACTTTTGGTTATCCCTGAAGTGGTCAGACAGTTGCACTAGATGATGGTTGTAGCTCCTTTCCAACTAGAACTATTCTGTTCCATTCTGTTCTGTTCCATTCTATTCTATTCTAAAAGTTTCAGTATGGGGGTAGACATCAAGTGTTTTTTCCAAGAACAGCTGTAGATTCCAGAGGGAGAAAGAAAATAGATCATTAAAGTATCCTTTGCAGTATTTATGCTTTGTCTCAGGAACACTTGGAAGGGTCAAGCTAAGTCCGATTTGAAAACAATCTACTTTAACTGGGGAGGACACCTAACATAAATGCTTTTTCCCATTAATTGTTTCAGGCATCATGTAGATCAGTTGACTGATTGAGCTAAGTCAGTTTCCTATTACTGCATGCAGTTTGCCTTTTCAGTCTTGAACATGCTGTACTACTGTCACTGATCCCAAAGTTTCTTACCTCCCTTTGAATGCCCTAGAGCTTTGGGGTCAAGTGAAGGTGAAACAGGTGCAACAGAAATTCTGTGCTGGATTTCTTGGGATACACTCTGCAGAGCTATTTCAGCTGGCAAACTGCAGCTTGTCACCAAGTGTTGTCTTAACCTTGACCACTTTATGAATCACCTTTCTCCATCACCGTACACTGTTCTTTGTGCCCTGATGTTTGCTGACCTCTATCCCAGATGCTGCTGCACTTCAGTGGCACTGTATGAGTAGGAACCTAGGAATGTGGGGACAATGCGTGCTGCTGAATATGAGTGTAAAATACGTTTACACAATTCCTAATTAAAGGTACCACTTAATTAAAAAAAAAAAAAAGAGGCTGTCCATACCAGCAAACGGAAAAACAGGAAACATACTCAGATCAAAATGGTGATGTAGGTTTCATTAATAAAGGAAAGGCAGTATAAAAAAATGCAGTCTCAGTTGCTTCATGAGAAGCAGAGGCCCAAGAGCAGCTATTGCCATGGCAACAAAAAGAGCAAGGGTTTTACACTTGTGTATGCTTCAGTGCAGTCTTAAGCAAGAGTGAAACTGGCTTGAAAGAACAGCCCCACTATATTCGTTGCTACTCTGTGAATTGTGTGTCTCACCCTGCTGCCTTAAAGCTTTTATCTTACAGTGGTAGGTCACTGACCACACATGGCTAAAGATGTTTCTGGACCTGTTAGAAGCCTAATCCTTGGACTATTATCTAACTTTCTGCTTTATCATGATGTTGTATAGGTTGCTAATTTTGGTCAAAAATATTTATTCAATGCCGTATGCCATAAATTATGTCCACAGCCTATAATACACCTAACTTCTCCTAGTAATGTATTGGGAGCACTAAATCTAATGTTACTTTAATACAAGAACAGCCCTTCATCTTCAGTTTCACCCTGTGAGTATCACTGGAGAGTTTCCTTCCATATGCTCACTAATACAACTTCTATCTTTAGTAAATTTCATCTCATCAAAGATGTGTGTTAATCCTATCTAATAAGCATCTCTTAAAATGTATAAAGTAAGATAATTTGGTATCCAGCAGGACATTTTTTGAGATCCAAATGATGCTACCCTGATTTAATTTCTTCTTTTAAAAATTACCCTGGCTTCACTAATGGTATTGTCTTTTAACATTTCAGATCACAGTATTTCGCATGGGATCAGAAGGGCACCAGGATATTGATTTAGCTATCCTCACAGCATTACTGAAAGGTAATGGAGTTTCACTCCACAGTGAGTCTGTGTCAATCCCAATGGATTAACTCTGTGTCTCTGCTGTGCTGAAACCTGCATTTATTGACAATACCTACCATATCAAGATGGTAAATTTATACCATAAAATTGAAGTATACTTTTTGCTTTAACTGTTTTAGACAAAGTGAGCTCTTTCTTTGACGTTTAAATAGCTACTGTTTTTTCTATCTGAATTTTTATTCTTCACCCACAATTGCTAATGCATCACAAGAAACATCAGTGGTGACCCCCGCACTGGTTACATGAGATTAGTACTCGCAAGAAGACAGCGAAGGAGCTTCTCAGACTTAGGTCACCTTGATGGCTAGTAGAGTATCTAGAAGGAGGTTATCTCCCTTCAGATAAAACTGGCAATGTTGTCAAAGTAAAATATTATCTGTACTCATCCTAGGGAAGTCTAGAAACCATGTGGGATTCTTTCCAGCTTCTGCTGGGGTAAAGCTAAGATCTCAACTATTGCGGTGGTAGAGGTTTTAATCTTAAACTTCAAAGGTCACTAAATCTTTCCAAGCCATTACATGTTACACTTATGCCCTTAAAAGATTGTCTCACAGTAACTCTGCTGTTGCTGCAGTTCCTTATAAACCCTGCTCTTGCAGACACTTACACCATTTAGCTTGGCTCCCTTCAAAATATCATAGCATCAGGTAATTTAATATCTGCTTGCAAATACAGAAACAGGTGAGATTTTAAAGGCTCTGAAAGACGTATACTCACCCAAACCTTAGGTACTCACCTAAGCAAGGGCTGGGAGGTTCTAGCCCTCCATTTATATGGTATTTCCCCAAACAGGATTTTCACAAATTGCATGTATCAATCACCATGGTCATCTTGTTGCTGTCTGAACTGTTTTGTGCTACGTAGTATAGGCCACACTGTTCTTAAAAACAGAGAATAAGACACACCAGACAATTTTAAACAGCCATCTGAGAAACATTAGGCAATGGACTTTCAAAGGTGAGTGGAGAGTTATGCTTCATGAGGCTCTTCAGTTGTTTTCATACAATTGGACCCACACACCTGAATAAAAGGGTACATAATGCCATGTGGCAGATCTGAATTTGCGTCATAACAAAAAAATTTAATGGATTTATTGCGTATTCAAAAAGTAATGGCAGTTGGTTTTGCATGTTCCAGGGCTCAGTTTTCTTCTCAGTTTCTTCCTGTGCAGGCTCACAAAAGCTGTATGAAAAGAAAAGGGAGAAGGCCTGAGTAACTTTCACCTAACCAAGCAAAAAATAGTATTTTACATTTTACACAATTATTAATCCCATTCCAAAAATGTTGCTTCAAACATTTAAAATGAAAGTCTGAACAGGAGGAGTAAACAAGCACTGGCCACTTCAAAAGAATGATTGCAAGCTGGTAGCTACCAGCCCAGGAAATTAGCTGGAATTATTTTGCTCCAGTAGCTTTTGTTTCTTTAGGCTTCTGTAATATTGCTTTCTCCACTTCTGCTCATTTCAGTCAAGATAGCAGTTGTTTGTCCTGCAGGTAACACAACTATTTTGCTGCTACCCTGAGGTAACAAGTTTTAGCCATCTGAATAATTAAATCTCAAGGCCTTTTGGACATCTTCACACAGAGACAATATAAATGAAGGTGAAGAAATGAAAAAGAAATTAATTCAAAACAAGGAACAATAATTGCATCCATCACCAAATTCCTCTTTTATATCCTTAGGAAATGTTTTAACTGCAGATTTCATTTTTATCTTAAATATAACTGGATTCATCATTATCCTGAGTGTAAAGTGTATTCTCTTCACGTTTGTTCTTAAGGCAATCACTGAAACTACTGCTTCTGATTTCTATTAGTCAGATACAGATTGTCTTAAAGTTGTGACTCCACTTTCTCTACATATATTTTCAAGGTCTGAATCCCAACACAGATCCCTGGAGTCTTTTGCCACCTTGAAAGCTGCCCCTTGGAAGCTGAAGAAAATAAATTGTAGGTCTGGGAGGGAACGTTTTCTGTTTGAAAAGCTATTTTGCAGTATTTACATGAGCAACTCTACTATGGTGCACTCTGGGCATATGGTTAGTCCACTCTGATGTGGAATATCCATTTTGCAAGTGCCTAATTTATCCTGTCATCTCCTTAGTAAAATAAAATTACCTTCCCTCTTCATAATAGTAGTGCAAGACATCACAGTGAATTTATGTTAGCTCAGAAGGTGCCTGGATCTATGTAAGTTATTTTGACACCTCCTCTCATGCTTGCCTGACGATCTTGATTTGGTGATCTGCTGATGGCAGCAGCATTTCTGTCTGGCACAAGAGCCAGAGGAACTAAAACTTACACCTCATCTTCCGTGCTCCTCCACACTTTCTCATTATGAAGGTATTCAGTGAAGATTGAGTTTATCAGATGCCTCTTGTTAAGCTTGTTAAGCTTGTTAAAAGAGCTTTTTGATCACAGGGAATTAAAGTACATAGAACTTTTTAATCAATGTGTGCAAAGATGAGATATCTTGTCTCAGGCAAGTCAGTTGTCCTTATCCATACCATGTCTTTGTACAGCAGTTCTGGTCCACCCTGAAAGAAATACTGCCTGCCTACATATACACCCCATCAGACTGATGCATAGTTGAGTTTTTCATCAAATCAAGAAATCTAAGGTAGCAATGCTGAACCATTTGTCTGTTGATTTACTAGTAAGCAGATTTGAAGACTGGGTCTGAATTATCTTGAAATTTGTAAGTTTAGATTCAGGAATTAATGTCTTTCACCTCTTCAGTACTGTGTGAAAAGGGGGCAGAGAAAAGTATGAAACTGGTAAGTGATGTATTGGTTACTTTTTCTCAGTCTTACTGGTGAGGATTTTGCAGTTCTTGCTAGCCAGTATTCAAGGTGCATACCTGCTAACTACCAATCCCACCCTGGTGTGAGTGATTTGTTCAGGGAGTAGGAGGAGGACAAGGATTAGGAAACACAAAGTATTGCTTCCTGCTTGCTGCATAAAATTTGTGATGAGCTGGTCTCTTTTAAACCCACATCAGGCACACTGCTAATGCAGGAACATTCCTGGACAGAATATTCCACAAGCCCCAAACCCTGCACTTAATATAAAAGATTATGTCCTTGTTTGTTTTCATGAGTCACTTGTTTAATCTTGTCAGCAGATCTATCTTTCTTGGAAGTGATCACCAATAAACTAGGGAATGGCATCCAAACTGGTTATCAATTTACATTGCATGGATGTCATAACAGCATATGGCTTGTGAATTCCTTTTTTTTTTTAGAGAGAGAGGCATGCAAATGTGGGAAGTAAGTTTCCAATTGCATGAATTTGTAACAAGTGAATTTATTGATACAGCTTTACTGTTTATGCTCTCTTAACTTGAACAGTTGGAACTCGAACAGTAATGGATTTTGTCCTTTTGCAGCTGCTAATTGAGCAGAAGGCATATGACAGGGAAGTTAAAGACAGCATATGGAGATGTTCTGAAATATAATTGTTTTGAAGTGGCATCAAAGATCCTAGTTCACGAAGCTGTTGCAGCGTGTGGAGCATACTAACAGCACCAGCCATGTTTCAGCTGGTGCTCCAGAAGCCTTCCCAGTGCAATTGTTAACACTGGGAAAGCGGTACCCTGCGGTATATGCATATTGTGATATTACTGCCAAGTAACCTTCTGAAGTAAGCCATGTTAGGCTAATGCAGATCTTATGTCTGTGCATACTTTCCAGCCTGTGAATAACTCATGATTCATGCTTACTGAACAGCCATCATGTAGTTATCAGATGGTCCTGGAGGACAGTGTGACGGTCTGCCAACCATAAAATAACTGACACAGGAGGATTTCAGAGTTGGGCCAGATATCTGGTTACTGCCCTTATAGTTGTTGTTGCTATCAGCTTTGTTATTGTCAATTGATTTGCTAAATGCCAGGAAGATGCTTGTAGCAAATGCAGTGGAAACACAGCCTTTTCACCAAAGAGCTACTGAAACAGAAGGTGGCGTAAGACCTGCTGACGTGCAGAGCAGAAACTTAATTTCAGTTGCTATTTTCCCTGATCTAATTCTTTCCTTTAAATGATGATTCAAAGAGGATACTAACAAGCTTAGAAGTGCTGCAGAAATGAGGCTCCAACAACCATTTCTGTCTAGTTAGATCAGTTTTGTGTCATTTCAGCTTTCCAGATTCCCGAGCACTGAGTATCATAGACTATGGCAGGAGAATCCTTTAGAGGTCTGCATTGATGACAGTAAAGCATAGTCAGTATATAAAAACTGGCAGTCTATTTCTTCAGTAATCTGATGTGTACACTGACTCACCTAGGATAAAGTTTATGGTCCCAGGCTTTATTATCAAGAAATACTGGATTTTTGGTCCAAGATCTTGGTTTTTACCAGTAGAATCTATGTAAGATATCCAAGCAGACTAACGAGCATAAAGTCATCTGTCCTAGATCTCCTTCTTGTTCATTCAACACCATCCTTGCATTGTCTATATCCAGCAACATCTATACTGAAATAAAACACTGCCAAATCAATGCACCCTAAATGCAACTTTTCTTCTAGAAGCAGATGAAGGGAAGAATAGCCCCACTGCAGACATTAGTCATGTTATCTTAAAACATTCTTTTGAAGAATGTATTTTATGCTCAACCAGGCACCAGGATACTGAGTAAATAATACAGAGACATTAGTCATATTGCCTAAAACACTATTTAAAGCAGTAAATAGACTATGGTAATTAAAATAATACAACACAATAATCGGAGAATCCACAAGACAGGATGGAACAAAAATGTATGGAAAGGAAATGCTGATGTCTCACCATTGCCAGTGTCAAGGGGCTAAGAAGTGGTGCCAGTGTGATCCCTGTATTAGGTTAATGAGGTTGGCTTTGTTTTCTGTGACTGCACAAGCAAGACAAGTCTCCAGAAAGGTCACTTTTGGGATTCTTCTTACTGACTCAAATCCATGCTCTGTGGCACCAAATGCAATTAAGAAAATTATTGAAAGGAGACAGTATCTTAAGAAAGCCCACCTCAGATTTGTTCTAGGGTGTTTTTCTTATATCGGTGGAAATATTTTTACCTCAATGCTGGATAGAATTCCACCTGAAATAGTCTGAATACTTTCTTTTTCATTTGAGTCAAAAGTCATTAGTCCATCCTGGAATAAAATCTATTAAACAGCATCCGCACTCATATGCTGCTCTGTACAAACTTTTATAACTTTCATTCTTCTTCTCCTTTTACATAATGCCAGTGTAACCCACATTCACCCGATAACTACATAGGGAAGACAGGAAAGAGGAGAGGGTGCAAGGGCTTTACAGCAATAAATCTGTCTCTGGGAGCAGCCATCCCACCATGTGCATCAAAGCCCCAGCATGCAGATACCTACTGCCCAGTCTATGCCCTAGGTGATGGACTGGTGTGGACCTGAAGTACAAAAACCACTTGAGAAACCATACATTTCCTTCAACTGCCAAATGTCTACAGTGCTCTGAGAGACAGTTAAGTGAACTGTTATGGTAACAAGCCCTGAGAAGAGTGTCATCTCTGGGTCTGCACATGCACCCACAAGAAAACTTGTCCAGTGCTGGCAGCTTTAAACACCATGGAGGGAGGTGGGAAGGACAGAGGCTGGACCATGGCTTGCTTTCCCTCTGTTCAGTATTTGGAGCAATAAGCATGCTCAAAGAAAACAGTTCTGATGGACTGCTGGGCTTGGGTTTCTTTCTGGAGATGCAGTCATTACCTCAAGCCCCATGCCTGATGCTCTTTCATTTTAATCAGATGCACAAGAAGGCCCTGTCCTCATCCAGAAGCTGGGTCCTCCCTAAAGTACAAAAAGGCCCAGGAATGCTACGTCACTTGACACAAACTAGGGAAGGTTCCCTGCTAGGGGTCAGAAGGTGTTTGCCTGGAGCATCTTTGATTTGGAGTGAGTTTTGGCTACAGTGGGGGCAGCATAGCCCACTTCTTTCACAAAGTCCCATCTGATGCACTTTTGATCCAAAGTGGTTTCTAATCAGGCTACACCCCTGGCTACCCATACTGTAGGCTGCATTCAGTTTAGGAAAATCAGGAAGTAGAGCTCCCACATCACATGTTCAAAATGGTGCCAGGCTGGGAGATAGCCATCACTGCTCCTGGTCTTCAGAGTTCACCCATTTGCCTCCTCTGCTGCTCACCAGAGAGCTTGCCTGAGCACCTGCTGAAGCTCTTGCTTCTCCTGCAGAGACACAGATAGAAAGGAGGAGATCTAATGACATTTTGAGAAGATTTCTTGTTTGCTTCAGAAAGAGGGAGAACTTTATTTGTTCTCTGTACTTAATGTACATTATCATACCCACTGTGGGTAATTTTTGTTTTGTTTTGTTTTCATAAATAAAACTGTAGACATGTTTGCCCTTCCTAAAAGTAAATATTTTCTGTTCGTGAACATTGCATGTTGCTTGTGTAAGAAACTCAGAAAGGTTCAGATGTCATTGGCGTCCCCTATGAGGTCTCTTGTGACAACTTTGGTCTGTCGTAGTACACAGCAAAAAGCTGTGTCTTACACATAGGGGTGTTCCTGTTACTACTTAATCACAGAAGGGTCTTTTACTGTTTCCACTGTTTTTTCTTCTTTTCTTCACTTCTTTCTTTTGTTCTGTTCCTGCATCACCTACCTTTTTATTAGAGCTCATTTCTGTAATAAAATGGAAGTGATCCAGATGATCTACAGTCCGCCATCACCCAAATAATTACTGTAGGTACTGCCAAGTATTTGGCAAAGTTTCATGGCAGTGAACTAACAGCGGAGTTGACAGTTATGAAATTAAACCATGGTCTAAGCTTCCTGAAAGTCTGCTGAGCTGATCCTTCACAGAGAGTTGCTGCAGCCAGCATGTTATGCTTTATGTTTTCTGTGCCTCCGATTTCAGAGTCCACATTCAGCTGGAACAGTGCACCGTTTTGAATAGTGCTGAAACAGGGACAGAAATACTTTGAAGTAACGAAAAGCTCTTGTTTGTCATCACTCCATGGTATCAGTATAAGAATTAATAAAGACAAGAAAACAGTGGAGGTATGAGGCCTTCACAAAATGAGCCTTCATACATTCACCTAATCACTGCAAGCAGCTATGTAGTTAAAAGTCGAAAGGCCCTTTATTTATTCGGTTGATCAGTTCTTTCAGGCCAGTTCTCCCTGTGACACTGAAGCACAAATACTGTTTTATTCTTACAAATCAGTTAATAACCATGAAATCCTTAGTGAAATATTGAAAAAGCACAGCAGGGCAGAAATGTCCCACAGTGTCCATTAAAGCTACAGGGGAAAACATGCCATGCCTTCCAAAAAACAAACAGCTCCAGACCCATCTTGTCATCTGGTAATTTCTTATTTAATTCAGATATATTATACCATGACACCAGCTTTAAAGCATGCATTCTTACATGAATATTGCACGTGTGAGGGGAAGTTCGTCCCACCAAGATCCCTCAGTAAAAACTGAGAGGAGAGATTCCTATGCTTGTACAGGATCCCCACCTTATCAGGTGGGAATGCACAAAAGATGCACATAAAATGCACAACTATTGAAATCAGTGTGGTCTGTGTGAGCTGAACCTGTCCATAATTGCATGTGGGTGTGTATGTGCGCACTCATGTGCATGTGTGTGTGTGTGTGTGTGTGTGTGCCTGCGCGTGTGTATTCATGCAGCTGGATCAGCATCTCCCTTGGCATCTGCTCTTGCTTGCATCCACGAGATGGGACCAGTTCACTCCACCATGAGTTGGATTCTGCCAATATTGCATGTACCAACTGTATTTTTCAAGGAGGATGTGAGGAAGAAATGTTTATGAGCTGATCTGAGAACCACAGATTCAGATTTAAGAACCGGTATTTTATTATGTATTTGTTTGTAGTGGAAGGTGTGGTTTTGTTTAAATATGAGATCAGATGTGGAATTGACATGGAAATCTGTGAGATTTTTGACAAAGAGGAATTACCATGGTGGTCTGTTGACTGAGTTTAAAATGTTTTGTTTCTTTTTTCTCCTTCTCTCCTCCCTGCACCCCTGTCTGTATACACAGGAGCTAACGCATCTGCTCCCGACCAGCTGAGCCTAGCATTAGCCTGGAACAGAGTAGACATCGCTCGCAGTCAGATCTTTATTTATGGGCAACAGTGGCCGGTACAGTATATATACAGCATCTTCTACTGAAAACACTTCAAACCCTACACAACATTAAATCCGTTCTGTTGGCAGCGGTGGTTTTAAAGCAGTGTAAAATGTACCGAGTCGCGCTCCCAGCCAAACACCAAGTTCCCGTTCACAGCTGCTGAAGGCAGGCACGGTTACGTTAGTACGTTCGCGTGTCCGAGGAAAGGGTGACATCTAGCGATGCTTTAACACTGAGAGACCACACCCTTGGAAAAGAAGTAACACGTTTATGCTGTCAAGCAATGGTTCTGCAAGCTGAGAACAACACGTGTCTGTTTGCAGCCATGTTGCAACGTTAGGCTATAAATTAAAGGCAGAGCTTCCTTTTGCTCTTCAAGCAATATGCTTTTATATACAAGTACTGAATTTGTTGATGGGTGGACATCAAAAATATGCTGAACAAATGTTGGAGGTCATCAAGTGGACCACAAGAGCTGATCAGCAATGTTACCACATAAGTGCTGTGGCTCCAGACCTGAGCTGGCATTAATTTTGTGCCCAGTGCTGCTCTGCCTGCATCAATTTGCCTGCTTCACATCTGCCCCATCCTATGCTCCAGCTGCCAGCTGTGGGGACAGGCTCTCTGGCCAGCACCGTTCCCCTGGGGACACCATGGGCAGAGCTTCCCTGCAGGAGTGGGAGGGTTGTAAATAGAGGGGTTATTTATGTAGAATATATAATACTCTATATATAGAGAATATAGAATGCAGTGTGGGGCAGAGGAGGAGTAGCCAAGTCCCAACTTGTGCTGCAGTTTTTACAGTGGTGGAAGTCACCCAGGAAAAAACAGAAGGACTCTGTCTCTATCTGTAGCTCCTTAAAGCCCATTTTGTCTTCATTCAGAAGGTTTAATTGGATCACAATATTCATTACTGTGATATTTATTTTGTGACCATCATGAAAATTTCTTATGCTATCATTACATGAGCACTTACAACTCCCCACGGAAAAACTGTAACAAAAGCAAAAGCTTCTGTTTAAATATCCTTGCTTTAACTGTACTTTCTGGTAAAGCTAGTTTGGAATATCCTTGCCTTTTCATGTGTGGAGTGAACAGGACTATTTATCCTGTCTTCAACATTGGCCATAAGTATGTACCAAAATATGGGAGGGATTTTAATGGTACTAAACTGTCCTTACCGTTATTACTCCATCACCACATTATAGCAAAAATTTGCTGAAATGCTGCAAGCTGCAATCATTTTGCAAGCTAAAAGCTGGAAGTATGAGATAATTTCTCATCCTTCTAACTCCTCACCAACCCGCTAGAGACAGAAAAGGAGAGGTTTTGCATAAGAAGACCTCTTGCATTTGGCCCTTCAAAGAAATGCTAATTGTCTTCAAGCTTCAAAGCTATTTCTGCTTCCTGGGTGTCAAAGTTTCCCTGAGTTTCCACACCATGAACAGACGAAAAAGCTGGTAAAGACAGACTGAAATCGAGTGTGTGTGCATACAACAAATATACCCAATATAAATAAAGTGTTTGTCAGGAAAGCAAGAGATAAAGATAATAATGAGATGGTGAATAGCATGAAAGTGTGGTCACAAGTTTCTTGGGTTCCAGTCCCTTGATCTTAATCTGGATTTCCTAGAGTATGTTGATTTTAACACTCTGACACTCATTTTTTAAATGCTGCCCTGACTCAGAGCAATATAGACTAAAATTGTGATTAATCCCACTTTAAGCTTAGCAGAGCAAACCTCAGAATTTTTTCAGGATTCCCTGCTTGTTCCAGGGTGACGGGACCAGCTGGATACAGCCTGCAATAGCAGGAATGGCCTGTATTAATTGCATGCTTTGCAGGTGGGCTCCCTTGAGCAAGCAATGCTGGATGCACTGGTGTTGGACAGAGTGGATTTTGTGAAATTACTCATAGAAAATGGAGTAAGCATGCATCGTTTTCTCACCATCTCCCGGCTAGAAGAATTGTACAATACGGTAGGGCCAACCTAAGGCAAATTTTATCTCTCTATATTTATTGTTCTAGCTCCCACTCATGTTACAACACATGATGATGCACAAGGCAGCCAACACCTGCTGCGGAAATCTTCCACGTTAGACGTCCACATGGTGTCTTAGCTTTCTCTGTCATATAATGGAACACGCTGTGTCTTGCCCACCTACCTAATCTGCTGTACGGATTTTCTAAAATGTGGATTAAGCCCCTCACAGTACCAGCTGATTTCTGGTCATTGTAATTCCAGTATGATAGACTGAGATATAGGCAGATGGCACTGGCTGGAAGACAGTAACTGGCAAGTTCGGATCTGTAGGATGGTAATACATGACTCCTGACAGTATAAGCCCTTATGGTTTGGGGGAAAATGGTGCAACTGTTAAACTTAGCCACTGGAAAGCAAATAGAAGGAAACTTCTTGGCATAATATTCTGAATTTAAAGATCAAATCTGATGATTTCAGCAGGTCTATTAGAGTGAAGGACTTCCCCATGTGCTCATGGAATGTTCCAAAAATTATAGTTGGGGCTTTTAAAAACCTGTATGCAAGTTTTGTATCTTTGCCCTCAAAATGGACGTAGAACTGCACAGGTTCAAATTGCTTCTGCATTCTCAACTGCAAAAGAAATTCCAGCATCCACATCACATCCTTATTGCCTATGGAGAGAAACCAGCAAGTTCAAATTGCTAACTGGTATGGAAAAAATCTATTACTAAATTGTCTAGTTCTTAGGGCTGCTGGTTCTGTCTGCTGGAGAGAGGCTGTGATACAGTGCATAGCCCTTTTCAAAAAGTTTTTTCTGCCAGTACTCTTCAAAGCTCTGCCATCATAAGCTGCCACTCTGGGCTGTTATCCAGAGATGTTTCACACTGATGGTGACCAGAAGTCAGTCTTTTGAATATCAAATATGAAAAGAATTTATTATATTTGTGCAAAATATAGAGGAACAGGTATGTGTGCCACCCTTGAGACAGATTCCCATCTGATCTTTGATCAGCTTAAACTTTGCCTATCAATTAGTGCTTGTGTATTAAAAATAGAAAGCCTATGAGCTTTCTTGCTACAGAGATAAGCACTGTAGTTCTTGTATCAAAGCCAATTTTTACAGGGGAAGAGTCTGAGGAAAGTCTTCAGTTCTACAGCTAAAAGAAGGCCTTTTTGAACGTATTTGTTGTGAGCTATAGAAATCACCGTAAATTATTCATGCAAGAATTCCAAAAGATCCAGACTGTGAAATGCCTAAACTACCATTTATGATGTATGACCTAACGAATGCACCTACGATAGCCTTAGCACCAAGAAAATTACAAGGCCAGTTAAAAAATACCAAATTTCAGCATGAGCCTGAGAGTGACCTGGGAACCTACAAACCAGCGAATCTGACTTCTGCCATGGCAGATTTGTAAAAATGCAATAAATAATAGACTTAATAGACAAGGGGATCAATTTTACGTCAAAAAAAAAATTCAGCTGGCGTCTGTAGTGGAATGTTAAGTCTTAGAAATCTTTTACAATTTCTGAAGTCAACATGCAGGAGAATAAGGATGTTGCAGTTTGTCCACCTGTTTCTGCAAAACCTGTTTGAAAATATTTGAAAACCTCTGAGATTATTAAAGAAATTTAGCTGTCATGGCATAGAAGACAAGGGGCACCTGTGCTTTAAAAACTGCTTGAAGGATAGAAAACAGAGACTAGGAATACGTGATCTGTTCTCACCACAAAAGGACATTATGACTCAGGTCATGCAAGACCTTGTTCTGGGACCACTGCTGTTCAGCCTGTTTAGAGATGACTTGAAAAATAGTAACTACTGAAGGGACAACGTTTGCTGGTGATTTAGCATTACTCAGAGTAGGCAAATCTGAAGCAGCATATGAAGAATCACAGGAAAGTCTCATCATGTTCAGTGATACGGTTACATAAAATCAAGTGCAGAGCCATGTGTATATGGCAACACTGACTCTGCATGTATGCAGTGGTCTCATCTAGCACCAGTTATAGGCAAGGAGACCTTCAATAAAAGTTTCTTAGAATATCAGCAGTAGTCAAAAACACAACAGAAGAGAAAGTACTTCTCCATGTAACATATGCTTGAAACTGGGGAGTCTGCTGCACGATGTTTTGCATGTCAGGTAGGCAAAAGAACATAAAACAAATTCACAGACTGTGCATGCTGTTAGTGGCTTTCAGACAAGACAGCCTAAATGCAATGTCAGGCACAGGGGCTCACAGAGCCATCAAGAGGGAAAGTGGAGATCCTGACTGCAGGAAGGCTGAGACTTAAGCAGCTGTTTTTCCTTCCAGTCTCTCCTAGAGGCTGTGCATGTTGTGCTGGGCCCCTGCTTCGCCTAAGCCAGTAACCTAATCTAGTATACAGGACCTTAGTTTTCATCCAGTATCACAGTTCTTGTGGCTTTCTTACTGAAGTGTTTTGTACAAAACAGAAGTCAGGTGAAATAATATTCTTGTAGTTGGTTTTATTTAAATTAGTAACGCTGTACAATTAAAGTGCTCTCAGTTGCCTGATTTTTAAGCTACTAAGGTGAGAAAGCTGTTTCAGCATTTACATTTTGCAGGTCTTTGGACAATGCAAAACTATTTTATTCTTTCTCATTTATCCTTTGCAGAGACATGGACCATCCAACACTCTATATCATCTAGTCAGGGACGTCAAAAAGGTAAGAGTCCAATAGACGGTAGGTTGGAACTAATGCTTTTTGTAGCTAGATACAGCCTCTGTTCTGCATGAGCTTTCAGTCAGAGCCTTCTCCTTCCCCTGCCATTACAGAATGTCCTGTTTGTATGTACTGAATATGAACTTTTTGCATACAAAGCACAATTAGCAAGTTACCTGGCTTGCTTTCTCTGTGGTTTATAGATGCTTGGGTAATAGTGCTTCTGCTAGCATAACTGTAGGCTTTTACATACCATGTGGATTTATGCTGTTATCTGTATTTTTCCATACCCGCAACTATTGTCAAAGCTATTTTCCATGTTGTTAGTTTACTTCTGAGCCTGTAAAATAGCACTTATCCTTGTGCTGGATCCTAGTTTGTTGAAATAGTTCCTCATTCTCTGTTGTGTGTTATATTGTAGCCATCTTCCTAAGTAGTGCACCTTTCGCCTGCCCCTTTATCAAGTTAATTTCAAGCATCTTGAATTATACAGAGCCATTAGGAGGGAGGACAGAAACACAGAAAGGTGTAGTGACAGGGAGGAGATACCCAATACCTTTAGCAATGTGTTCAGGATTAGAAGCGTTACAGCAGCAGCAATGAATGAAAATCCCTTAGCCTCTAAATATATGGATCAAATAAGGAGATTGAGTCTGCAACTGACCTCATCAGCTTGAATATTGTCTCAAAGCATGTGCAGATTACAACCTTACACATTACATAAGTCGGACCTCAAGGGTAGCTTACTTGAGAAAGAAGATTCCTGTATATGGCACTAGATAGAAGATTGAAAAGAGAGCACACGTTGAGCAGAACCAAAGGCAACCCAGGAGAGGAGAGTGGCAATGCAGCATATATCATCTTTCTGTTAAATAATGCTACAGAATAATCATTATTTATGTTTAGTGAGGTTCTGGTGGGTTTCTTGGGTTAGTGTGTTACATGGCACCGTCATTGTTCCATTATATATCGTATATTAAGTGACCATCAGAAAGTGTGAAATGACTACACAAGAAACTGAAACTGTTCTTATGCACAAATCCCCTTGGATGGAGCAAAGTAAAGCTAGAATGCATTTAGACTGGATACATATGCCTGTAAGAGTTTGAAACAAGCATCATCTGTCTTCTTACTTTAAAATATATTCCTTTCCAAACTTCTTCTCTCCCCCATCATAACCTTCCCAAGTTCTCCTCTGAAGGCATAGAAATTTGTGTGTTGAGTGACTAAATAATACCTTTTTCTGAGTCCATAACAAAAGACTATTTTTAAAGGAGCTCTTGAAAAAAAGGGATCAAAATAGGCAAATATGAGCAGTACTCAGGTATATGTTGATATACATTGGCATATATATTTATATACATACTGATATATATTGATAGACATTGGCATTAAATAGACTTACACTAAATTTAATGACATTATTTGTTCCATGGTGATTGCTAAATTTTAGGTTATGGTCATTAATTCATCTTCCTTTCCTCTGTCCATATCTAAAGTCTCCAGTAATTCCCACTACATGGAGTCAATGTGTATTCTTATTAGTGTAATTAAAGGCTTTAAAAACAAACAGCCTGGTGTAGCTCTCTAGCATCTTTGTCAGAAAACTGCACCTCTGGGGCTATATTTCTGATTTTTTCAGTGATGAGAAGCAACTGCAGTTCACTCAGAGAAAAGTGATAGCTCGCCATAGCCCTGCCGTCTGAGCAGATCCCTTACCAGTCAACCAAGCTGTAAATCAGTCAGCAGGTCTGACAACAGTTTAAATGAAAACACCTCCTTGGAAATAACTTCTTAACTGACATACTATTTGACAGTTAAATGGCCCACCATGCATGAAAACCAGAGCACACTGCTGATGCTAGTTTTTTGAGCTTATATATATTTTTATGCCAGATGCTTAACCTCTCAGATTTAATTGCAGTATCACAAAATATAAATATAAAAATGTAGTATGTCACCTTGAGAAAACACTTAAAGGATATGCACACTCTGCGCTTTCTATGCATACATTATAATTTGAAAACCTGCACTATTTAGAAGGATGTGTGCTGTAAAAACTTATTTACATCTGCATAATTGTGAATTTTCAAATAGAAAATAGGTGTTTACAAACCATAGAAGCATTATTTACTACTATTGTATTACACAGATGTATAGATCACTAGAAGGGTTGGTTTTTTTGTTTAAAAGACCACCCTGCCTGCTTAATAAAGCAAAGAGTTTGAACAGCAGAAGTCACATTACCACATCTGTTTGTGGCAGCTTACAGACACGCATGTGCATGTACATGCACACACACACATGCACAGACATATAAAACAACAATTTATTTTCTCTTTGGATTTCCAAATGTCACTGTGAAGACTTAGACAGAGCAGCATATTGTAAAGGCCTGGAGACACAATCTTAAAGAATTCACAGTAATCAGAGCGCACTTAAATTCTGCATATACTAACAAGACAAAATACTTACTAATGATCCTGCTTTAGAGACAACTGTGCTCACCTCTCTTTTCAGTCCTCTCAATTCCATAACTACACAGGGGGACATATCTGCCAGAGTCGTTTGCATCATGGCCTGTTTGGCATCTTCTGTCAAGGGTACAGAATTTTAACATATAGGGCTGACTTCTTTCCCAAGACCGTACAAACCGATGCATGCAGACTAAGCAGGAAGAAACACACTGGCCGTGCACGACAACCGGTCTGTAATTGGAGTCTGCCCTCTACAGGTTGTTTTTAAAAAAATCCTTCCCTGGCTCAACTAGCTAATGAAGATCAGTAGAAATAACAGATACTTTGTTTTCTTTAATCCAAAAATTATATATAATCAATATATCTTAATCACACTCAGGGGTGATAGAAGTTTTCACCGTTCTTTTTTTTGGACTGCCATTGTATGTCTACGTTCCCAGAGAACTAACAAGCAATATACAGAATTTTGAAGGTATTTTTTTCCTTATGCAAAATCAGAGGCTAGGTACCTGCTGAATATAAAAATGCACTTGAAGTGAAAAAATACTATAATTGGTTAGCTAGAGTTTACAGTTGAAGTTTCTTCAGGAAAATAATCGTGCATTAGCACTGAAGAGCTTGTCCCAACATTACAAGGTTAATTGATTGTTAGCTGGAGACCTTCCTCTCTGTCATTCCTGACCACCTTGGCTGCACTAGAACAATCCCATCCCAATTTTTGCTGTTCTTGTAGCAGTTCTGGTCCACTTGCACCACAGTGCTTAAATTTACAAGCAGAGTTACCACTGTCAGGGTAGTTCAAGGTATCTGCTGATATGGCAAATGCTTTGGCACATACGTAACTCCTCTGACAAGGATGTTCCAATTGGCTTTACTAGGGCTGATCACTTTCGAAAACCAGGTGTGTGTTAGCATAGAGCCATACATATGTGTATGTCTATAAAATGTGTATTTCTGCATTCTGTGAGTTTTCTTCAGTAAAGTGTTTCGGGATTAACTGAGAGGTTTACATGCATCTTTTATTACTTTATTGGAATTTTTTTATCTAAATCCCTTCATGAAATTTTAGAAATCAGAACTATATCAAGAAACTCATACTTTCTAACACATGCAGCACCCTGATGCCTGTTGTGCTTTCTTAATTGCTCAAGTATTTTTTGCCACTTAGTAATAGCAAAACATTCAGGTTTAGTGTCTTACATTAAGACAGAAAGAGTCTTTTGAACTACAGCTCTGTCTTGGAGGTACAACTCCCATTTCTGCCAGTTTCTTCATCCTTGTTCTAGTAAAACTGTCATTGCCTGAAGCATTCTGGAGAGAGAACATGTTGGGGGAAAAGCAAGCACACAAACAAAAGAACTAGCAGGATTTAGTTTTTAGATTTACATTATTTTTTCTTTAAATGGTTCAGAATAAAAATGGCTGGGTTCAAGTATGCTAAGCTAAATGCATTCCAGCAAACCATAGTGATTCCCCCACCCATCAGATTAGCCAAGAATAGGAAGAGTGCAAAGGGATATGCTAACAGGCATTGCTGAAAGATAGTAGATGGCTCACCTTTTGCTACTAAATTTGCTTGATCTTCTGTCTTTTTGAATCCTAGCCCATTACTAGGCATGGTACACGACAACACTACCCCCCTCTCTCCTTTCTCAGCCTTTCAGTGCGCTGTTTGTACTGTGGCGAGCAGGGTGGGAAATTAGCATTGCTGTTCCTGGCTGAAGAGGAAGGAGGATCTTTGCACCCATTTCATCTCTTCTGCAGAACAGTTGCTGTCTGCTCTCCATTTGACTTTCTCTGCTCTGAATCTAATAAGCAGATCTGCAGAGAAGCCAGGCAGATATCTGCAGACATGCAGATATTTCCAGCAAGACACGGCAGTCATAAAATTGCTCTGTGCAAATTATTAACCTTCTTTTGATGACTACATAAAAAGAGTTACTGGTTAACTGTAATCTGTGCTGTATATCATTACAGAAAATGTGATCATTTTATTACAGTGCAATGAAAAAGTTTGAAGCTAACAATTACAAATTCCTGGTCTTTCTGCAATGTTGACTGTACAAGTTATTTTTTTGCTAGAATAATAGTCTCTTTTTCCAAGGCTACCACACACAGTTCACAGAAGGATAATTTACTTCCCACCTTTAATTTGTAGTCACATCTCTTGCACAATGATATACAGGACAGAGAGGGTTCTGTAAATCTTCAGGGTTCTTGGTCAGATCTCTAGATCTGGGTGACCTGTTCACAGTCTGATGAATCATGTCTTCTTTTCCGGTAGGGACTTGCTCTACTGAACCATAAACTGTCCAGATAATTTGTAGGCAGCAATTTAGAGAAGGAGGCAAACTTTCATTTGGGGGAATTCCCTTCCCATGAGCCCTTTACTCGTGTAGAGGGATCAGAGTTTCCCTTGTGGATTTCCCGGGGGGAAACAGAAGAACAGATGTGCCGATACTGAGGTTTTGTTCTTCCATCACCAGAGACCCCCAGAAGTGCTTCACTGGCACATCCATGAGACCAGCCCACTCTGAAATTGTTCTGGCCTGCTGGGCGTCACATCAGGCTTACTGCTACTAGAGAATAAAAATGCCCAGTTAACTCAAAGGCAGACTCAGATTCATATGCAGTAAAAGGCAATCTGTTACTGAGACCTTTCTTAATAGCTTTGCAAGCCATACGTATTGGAGAGCTCCTAACTTTAGTGTTGCTGTTTTCAGGCTTGACAGTGAAGAGAAGGAAACCATGTGCAAGGGAGTTCACAAAGTGAGGGCAATAAGACACAGTTGTATTTATTATTCTTTTTCCATTCAAAAAAAAAAAAAAAAGATGCATGCTGAAAACACTGTGTATATATATTATATTCGACAGAGGATAAGAAAGGAAAAGAAATGGAAGAGCAAGTATGTAAGCATTTTTTCCAGGATCCTGCTCATGACCCTTGTCACAAGCACAGTTCCGCTCTTGGGGCACAATCTCCTTAGCACTGCTGGAAATTAGGTAGCAAGATTACTGTGCTTGGAGGGTCTTTCAGTAAAATATGTTGGGAGTTCAAGGAGGAATGGTCTAGGAAAGCTGCTAGGCCTGTAGTATTCTTCTTGAATAAAATCACAAAAAATTAGCCAGCCATATTTTTTTATTACCACTTTCATACTTTCATACATACAGATGCTTTCTTCATACTAGGTGTGGAATTTAAACAAGGATACATGTTTGTTTGTACATAACCCCAGAAACAAATGCTAACAGACTCTCCTTGCCTCTACCAAATAGCAATAATAATAACTCAGGCACTGTATAAGTTCTGTACAGTAGGTAACACATTTCTTTCCCCCCTGCCCTTCCTCTCCTGGAACATGGGAAGGAAACACTGCAGGATGGGAAGATCACATGCAGGATCAGGTCCCATGTGAACAAATGATTTCTCATTATGTCACTTCACTGTGCCTGGTCAGTGCAGATGACAGTCCAAAGAGATGTCAGCAGAGACATGAGATGCGAGGACAAGCGATGTGGGGGACAGATGGTGCTGAAAAGGTGCTGTCTTGCAGGACTAGAGTCCCACAACTGTGCGTGATCTCTCAAGTGTGCTGATCCTCATGCTTTTTGTTCTGCAGTCATGTTCCTTGTTTCCCCAGCTGAAGAATATGAGTACTGTGTACTGATGTTATCTTCTGTTGCTTCCAACAAGTTCTTCACCTTCTTATTTAACCTATGTCTTCTTTCCAAGCGAGAATATCCAGGTTTCGGTTGGATCTATTTTAAGGTGAATTAATTAACCAGCATAATAATACATTCCTGTTTTTAACTCTTCTATTTGTTTTATTCTAACATCATTATAAAGTATATGTAACAACACCAGTAATATGCGTTTCTTTCTCCCCCACCATCTTTCTTATTTTCATTGCAGGGAAACTTACCTCCTGATTATCGGATAAGTCTGATTGATATTGGTTTGGTGATAGAGTACCTGATGGGAGGAGCATATCGCTGCAATTACACCCGAAAGCGGTTCAGAACACTGTACCACAATTTATTTGGGCCCAAGAGGGTAAGGAGCAAGTTATTTGCCATCTGTATGACTGCATCCACTGGTAGGGATTACCATGACTTCTTAGATGGTTCCAGGCTGGGGAGATCTGCAAGTACACACCATTCAGTCAATAGATTTCCATTATGTGTATAGCAGCTATTTTACCACAGCACACCATAAGTCAGCCACTGATACAAGCTACGTTTTTTATGAATTTAATGAAATAATTACTGGGTTCTGCTGCCCTGCTGAGACCAGGACATAAACAGTCTCCTCTGGCTCTAAAATCTGTAATTATGAATATCCACAGATTTTGAAAGACAAGTCTTTTGACCTGTACCAATAATACCATAGAACCCCTGAGTCAGCCTTGAAAAAACTTGCATTTTGATAGATGCATTTCCTATCTCATGGCTCATCTTCTCGATTGTGGCCTGAAGGTATCAGGGCAAAGAAACCCGTAATTCAGAATTGGCTTTATTAGCTGGATGTGGTTCCAGCAGACTCAATGGGCTCATGGCAAAAACACGGTTCCGTGTTTTTGTGGTTTTCATGTTTGATAGATAACAATACTGTGAATCCAAAGTAAGTTTGCTACCTTTCTAAAACATAAAAGATACATATTGTCATCCATAATGCTGCTAAACCAATCCAGCATGAACAAAATTCTCTTCAGTTCTTCCCCACAAGATTTGTACTTTTTTCTTTGCCTATTTTTAGGTCACATTTTCATTTCCTCTCTCAGTTCAGATTTTAGCAATACACACCACTGAATATTGTTCTAAGTGTCTATAAAGAGCAACAGCTCTGTGAAACAGTTACAGCCCACCTGAAATGGCTTCGTTTGTTTCCCTACACTTTCATTCTTCACTTTTGAGAGGAAAGGTAGCAACTATAGCTGCTGGGAGAGGCTTTTTTTCCATTAATCACTCCATCAAGAAAAGCGTTTCAGTAGCGATTTCACAGATACTGAACCAACATACAAAACAGCTTCACAGCAGTCAATGAAAGTCTGCCAGGGAAATGGCCAAAATACTGATGTACTCCAAAGAAATCCATTCATGCCTTAGCAGTAATTCCTATATCTTTTTCACTAGAACAGCCCCAAACCTGCTGTCATTTGTACCTGAATCCAAATGTGTGTCTTCTGTTGTGTTTTCTGGTGAAATATGGTGAAACTGAAGGTCGAATTAAATATATGTAGATATATATATAAAAAAATAATTTGATTGGTGTGTATATATATTATATTACATTAAATTACAATGCATTACATATATTTTATCTATATTACATTATATATTGTCTATTATATACTCTATATTATACATCATGTTACACAATTACAAATGTATATATGTATCTATGCATGTATACACATATAGTTGTACTTTTTCATCACCCTTCTGGGAGGAATAACATTTTTCTATCTTTTTTGTACAGCCAAAAGCCCTGAAACTGTTAGGAATGGAGGTAGGTGTCCTGTGATAAATCTTAATGTCTTTTCAATCTTTTACAAACATATGGTATATAAAGATAATGTTTAAATTCACTGTAATGAAGGTACCAATAGTTGTTTTCAAGTTTTGTATGAGAAATTGCCACACAAATTGTATTTTTCATCCAGATAACTTGTGTACACAAGGGTTAGATTATTAAACATTTCTTAAAACTCCAGTGAATAGACAAGAGAAAAGAAGGCTCTGTCCCCTCTATGCATAAATTTTCTTTTCATTAAGATTAAAATAAATGTCTCAGTTTGTCAGGCCAAGGAAAATTTCAGTCAGATAACTACATAAGTTTAAAACCTGCTCAGGGAAATGAAGCAGTTCCAGAGAATGATGCAGAAATCTTTACATGGGCCAAATTTCTGTGTTTTCTTGACACTTTTGGCTACCCCAATGCTTCAAGGAGATAGTAATGTTTTCTTGTTTGTGTATTTTGTACAACTTTCATTTTGCTGTCCACAGATGCAGCACGAAATAGGTCAGCTCATCTGACAAAAGCAATAGGCTAAAATGGGAAAGAAACTAAAGGCAATAGAAACAGCAAAGAGCTGGAGGAAGAAAGGATAAACAAGGGATACAGAGGCAGAATGGGTGTGAAGAAAGGAGGTTCTGACTCATGTGAGAAAACAAAAGGAGAAAACATGAGAATACTCAGGGAGAGAGTCTTCAGCAGACCAGAACACCCCCTGGATATGTACTTTCTGGGGGTGGAGCAAGGTGGATGCATTACAACAGATGTTATATTTGGAGCGAACTTCTAGTTTTATTTTAATGGTGACTTTTCCAAAATTATTCTGGTTATTGTGTGCTTGTGCTCTGTGTTCTTAGGGAGAAAGAACAGTTTGGAGTGATAGTCCAAAGTTCTTTTTCCCTGTGTTTAGATATTGGGTTACAAAATTCTTAATTCCAGTGTAGGCACCAGTACTTTTTTCATCGTTTTTCTGTATTAAATATTTTGTCCAAAAAAGTCGAAGGGGCTGGCCTGCAGGGAATGCATTTGACATCTCAAGTACTGACTCCAGTGCATTGTGTGAATTAATTCAGTTCCTTCACTGGTGAAAAATTTCTTTACAATTCTCACAGGATGATGTCCCTTTGCGGCGAGGAAGAAAAACAACAAAAAAAAGAGAAGAAGAAGTTGATATTGATTTGGATGACCCTGAAATCAATCATTTCCCCTTCCCATTCCATGAGCTGATGGTGTGGGCTGTGCTGATGAAGCGTCAGAAGATGGCCCTCTTCTTTTGGCAGCATGGGGAAGAGGCTATGGCTAAAGCACTGGTGGCCTGTAAACTCTGCAAAGCCATGGCCCATGAAGCATCAGAAAATGACATGGTGGATGACATATCCCAAGAGTTGAACCATAATTCCAGGTGAATTTTCTTTCATGTACACTTTCCTGGATTTTTTTTTTTTTAAAGGGGGGGAGGGGGGAGGGTGCTGAACCTGCCTGAAATTTGTTTCTCTGTACCTTGCTTTCATTTCTAACTTGTAAGGAGAATGCTGACCCTTTAGAGAAAGTCTGAATGGCTTTTGAACACTCTGTATGCCAGAGAAGCAGAGTTGCTAGCAATATAACTTTTGAAATGAGAAGGTATCAAAAAGGCAATGAAATATCTCCATTGTCTATGTGTTCTTCCTGAGGCCTCAAGAGTCAGGCTGCAACTTTTCCCTGTGCTTTTTCAAGACACTTTGTTCATCCCAAGAAGAACAATTTCTGAAATCCTTACAAACATAATATTCAAGTGGAAGTGTTAACTAACCAAGAGCTCATGCTTAGATGAGCAAGCCGAGGTACTAGATTCCATAATAACCTCTCCTGATGTTAAAAGTCTGAGACACAGAATTGTAAAAAGGGTGTTGACACTGCTTTTTCCAGGAGGCTTGACCACAAAGCCATGGGCAGACAGCACAGAAGCAATCCTCTGAGCTGCAGATAACCAGAGGATTTCAGCTCGAAAATGTCAGGGAGGTAGGCAGGCAGGTGGGAGCAGACAGCTGGTAGGTGTGGGTGCTCATCACTGCTAAGTCCAGGCACTTATTTATATGCCTACTATGAGCCACTCACATTTGAAAATGTGGGTTTCCATGTGTACAGTCAGCATCACGATTTGCATGATGGAAGGTGATGCCCCCCTTGCAGAGGCTGTAGTTGCAAAGGGGTGTTTCCTGCTTGGGCTAATGGGAATGAAAAAATGTTGCAGGGACTTCGGCCAGTTGGCGGTGGAGCTGTTGGACCAATCATACAAGCAGGACGAGCAACTGGCAATGAAACTGCTGACCTATGAGCTGAAGAACTGGAGCAACGCCACATGCCTGCAGCTCGCAGTGGCAGCCAAGCACAGGGACTTCATTGCTCACACTTGTAGCCAAATGCTGCTCACAGACATGTGGATGGGTCGTCTCCGGATGCGCAAAAATTCTGGCCTGAAGGTCAGCGCTGTTTTAAAATAAAATTAACAGTCAGAGGAGTTCTGATAGGTGGTGACAGGGCTCACAATGCATGAGTAATAACTGGCTCAATTTACCATATTTCAGGTGCTTATTTGTAGTGTTGTAAAGCAAGGTATATTCTCCCTGTGTTCAGTTTTTCAGCAGAGAGCTTATCACAAACCCAAGTTCAAAGCACATTACTTGGTTTGTTTGTTGTCTTTCTCAAAGCCCCCTCCAGCATCACTGAGAGTTACCAGAATAAGAATTGAGCCAGGAGGTTAGTATGTCACCCTGCCTGGATACTTCAGAGTTAGACAAGAAGTTTTTAAGGAAAAATGAAGAAAAAGGATGTGTAAGTGAATTAACTACTGATGGAAGGTGCTGATGCAACAACCTTCCCCAGAACAGACCAAAGAAAGCATTACAAATTTTCTTGCAATCCCCTGCCAATCCTCTGATGGCTGACCTGAAGGGACTACCTTAGAGGGTCTAAAGAATAATCCGATTTTCAATTTTAAGCTTTACTTCCACAGTCAGCGAAAGAGAGCAAGGTGAATTCTGGGAGGTGAATTTGTGTCCATGGGTTGGCATCTTTCACCTTCACTGAAGTACTCACCAGTCAGTAAATAACCAGGAATTGCCTCTTCCTCCCAGATGACTGAAAAATATTTTCAGTGTAAGGGTTCTCTCTCCTGTAGTAATCATGTGTGTGAGAAGTGGTAATTGTTCAGCTGTTTTGCTGTGTGAAAAGATGTTCAGTAATGGTGAGAATGCTTATGAGTATGTGCATCATTATCGTTTTGGGTCTAATCCAGTGACAGTGACAAATGAGAGTAAATGGCTGGTAGCATTCTCATCATCCAGATGATGCAGAAGAAGCTGTGCATAAATATTGTTCTGCTTGCAGATAGAAAGCATTCTCATATTTGGAGACATCTTTACTACCTATTCTTCTGACTCAATTTGCAGGCCCACTGCCCTTCAGAGGGACTGCTGCCATGTTCACTGCTTGGCTTTGCAGATATTCAACCTGGGTTTATGGCGATCAGTCCATTTCCCACTGCATGCTTTCTTCTTCTGCATGTAGGAAGCATGACAATAAGTAGGATTGCAACCCTGGACTTCAGGAAAGCTAACTTTGGCCTCTTCAAGGACCTATGTGGAGGAATCCCAGTGGGTTAGGGCTCTGGAAGGTAGAGGGGGTCCAAGAGAACTAGATAATATTCAACCATCATTTCATCCAAGCTCGAGAGGTGCATCCCTGTGAGTAAGAAATCAAACACAGGATGCAGGAGACCTGCATGGATGAGCAAGGAGCTTCTGGCAAAACTCAAACAGAAGAAGGAGGTTTATGGGAAGTGGAAAAAAGGACAGGCCACTTGGGAGGAATATAGGAATGTTGTCAGAACATGCAGGGAGGCAATGAGGAAGGCTAAGGTCCATTTGGAATTACATATGGTGGGGGTTGTCAAGGACAACAAGATCTTCTTCAAGTACATCAGTAGCTAAAGGATGTCTAGGGAAAATGTGAAAATGTGTGCCTGCTGCTGAATGAGGTTGGTGCCCTGGTGATGAAGGACACAAAGAAGGTGGAGTCACTGGATGCCGCCTTTGCTTCAGTCTTCACTGCCAAGGCTGGCCCTCCAGTTTCCCAGACCCTGGAGGCAAGAGAGGAAGTCTGGAGAAAGGAGGACTTTCCCTTGGTTGAGGAGGGTCAGGTTGGAGATTACTTAAGCAAACTTGACACTCACAAATCCATGGGCCCTGATGGGATGTACCCTCTAGTGCTGAGGGAGCTGGCAGATGTTACTGCTAAGCCAGTCTCCATCCTCTTTGAAAGGTCATGGAGAACAGGAGAGGTGCCTGAGGACTGGAGGAAAGCCAATGTCACTTCAAAAAGGGCAAGAAGGAGGACCCAGGAAACTACAGGCTGGTCAGCTTCACCTCCATCCCTGGAAAGGTGGTGGCAAAGCTTATCCTGGAGGTCATCTCTAAGCATGTGGAGGAAAAGGTTATCAGGTGTAGTCAATATGGATTCACCCAGGGGAAAACATGCTTGACCAACCTGATAGCCTTCTGTGCTGGAACGCCTGGCCGGGTGGATGAGGGGAGAGCAGTGGGTGTTGTCTGCCCTGCCCTCAGCAAGGCTCTTGCCCCTGTCTCCCACAGCCGCCCCAGGTGAGCGCAGGCCGGGTGGGCTGGGCGCGTGGGCAGGGAGGTGGGCTGAGACCTGGCTGATGGCAGAGCCCAGAGGGCTGTGACCAGCGGCGCAGCCCAGCTGGGGGCCCGCAGCCAGCGCTGTGCCCCGGGGCTCAGCACCGGGTCCCGTCCTGCTCAGCCCACCCCCCAGCGCCCTGGGTGAAGGGGCAGAGCGTGCCCGCAGCGAGTTTGCTGGTGGTACAGCGCTGGGAGGGCGGCTGATACCCCGGGGGCTGCGCTGCCGTTCGGCGGGGCCCGGGCAGGCTGGGCAGTGGGGCAGGGGGGGCGTCATGAAGCTCAGCAAAGGCAGGGGTAGGGTCCTGCGCCGGGGGGGAGCGACCCCACGCACCAGCACAGGCTGGGAGCTCCCTTTCAGCTTATTGTAACATCAGGGCTTCACAAGGATCCTTTACTCAGTTTCTAGTCTCTGTTTTACTTCACTGAAGCTCATTAGCAGGGCCTGTTTACAGCTAAAGCAGGCTACAAGCTACATGAGCAAGAAGCAGCATGGCAAATAAATAAATTTGCAAACATGAGTCATGAATTATTTCCCATGAACAGTTTTCTTCTGTTGAAATTAGCAAATGGCAAGAAGGCTGAAACTAATCCTTTAGAGTCTCGCTGGGGATGTATAGCACCAGTGGGAAGGGGAGAGGCAACTCTTCATCCTGCCAGTTCTTAGAAATATCCTTTCTGGGCAGCCAGGCCTGCCCATAATCCCCTCTCTGTGGATACATCCTTCTGCAACAAGCTGAGTGCAGGTAGCCTGGTGCTGAGCTCTTCCAAGGCTGGGCACACCATTTTTGTACACTAACTGCTCCTAATTGCAGTACTTTAGGTGGTTTCAACAACACACATGCTATCAATATGACAAGCACGAGCAGTCACCCTGCCTGACCTGCCAAAAAATTATCTGGTTTCACTGTCATTTAAGGACAGATGTATAATAAAATCATTTTCCAAAAAATTACAAGCAAAACCAGGAAAAAATATTGCGCTTGTGAATACAGACAGGCTGCTTCTTTTGGTATTGTTATGATAACTCTTCAGTTATACTACTGATTTAGCCCCAAGCATTGTTTATTGTATATATCCACACAAGGAAATTTTAATGGTTTCTGCACTCCCACATCTTAAGAGAGGGAAGGCAGGAAAGGCAGAGCTGGTGTTAATGTCAACATTGCACAGCTGCTAGGTTACTGAAGCTAAATCTAAGGGGACTTCATAGCTAAGCACATTAACATTTGCTATTGCTGGCTTTGTCTTATCTCCTCAGATCCACACACGCTTACCCCTTGAGTACCTGCATGCATTAAGTATGGACATGGAGAGCTTGAGACCTATTAATCCTCACTGTAGAAATTAATACTGCTTGTGTGTCATTTATGTAGATCTTGTCTATTATGTAAAATGCAGAAATTTGCACGTCCAAGGTCTGAACAAACCCATAGTCCCACCTACCATTTACCTTATGAAATATTTTGTAAATATATCCTGGTACTTAACAATATGCATGTGATGAGCAAGCAGATAAAATACTCAAGACAGGCAATTAGCCATAGCACTCACAGCAATGCTAATAGAAGTCACGTACTTTGTTTCACTACACAGCTCTGATAACATTACCCCAAGTGACAAATATTGTATTGTCATAGAAACTCTCTCACACACAGAGTAGCTTTAGTTTCCTGAATGTCCTGAGGGAGTTGTTCCATTGATACTAAGTAACCATCATGATTGTAATGTGTTTACTGTGATGATTATTGTTATCGTTATTATTGCTTTAGGTAATTCTAGGAATTCTACTTCCTCCTTCAATCCTCAGCTTGGAGTTCAAGAACAAAGATGATATGCCTTACATGTCCCAAGCTAATGAGATCCATCTTCAAGAGAAGGAGCCAGAGGAACCAGAGAAGCCAGTGAAAGAAAAAGAGGAGGAGGACATGGAACTCACTGTAAGTGCTGTCAATAAATCACCAGCCTCAGTGCTGTCAGTTTGTTATTCCCACCTCTGCAGGCTGTCTGATGACTAAATTTAGCAGATAACGGGACACCACTGTTAACACTCCCTTCTCCTCCATGGGACTCAAACCAAACAAGCTGGCATCATTGTGTCTCGATGTTGCAGCAGTACATGGTGATGCTGAAGTATCATGTTGTGATGTCATATCCTCATATTTTGATTCAATCTGATGCCGTGTTTTGTGAAATAAATTCATGAGATTTCAGAATTGAAAGCACTCGGCCATGACAGATGAGTGGGCCTACCTGGTACAAAGCTCACTAAGTCTTCCTTTCAATGGAAATGCCCAAAGAGTTGTAGAAGCTAGAGATTTTTTCTATTTTTTTTCTTTTGGTTAACTTCATTAAAAGGCAAGTAAGTGTGCAAACAGGCAAGAAGAATTATGAAAATGTTTTTCAGAATTCTTTATGAATTTGTGGTCATTGCCTCTCACACATACACATACATGCAGTTTTTAATCCACTGAAGATATTATCAAGCAGCTAGACAGCTCAGTCCCCCAGTACTACTGCAACCCAGCAGAATTGTGTAAGGAAGGACTTGTCTGTGGTAGTAACATAGCCTTAGACAAATAATTTGCACCACAAAGTGAATCAGATAGCTAAAGCCCTGAAAACTATAGAAGCCACCTACTTCTGGTGTCTTGTTCTCAGACTTGTTTGGCATTTTTGCATTTGGGCAATTATGATATGAGCTATCAGACCTGCCTTAGCTTAGTTTGGTTTGCTTTGGTTTGGGTTTGATTGTGGTGTCTTTGAAAGGCTTAAAACTCAACCCCTGTTGATCAAGGTCAGGATAGAGGCATGGAAGTGAAAGGGATTTTCCTGGTGAATTTACAAATAAATAAATAAATAATACCACAACATCAACAAAAACAACAAAAACCAGACTGTTTCTCACAGGCCAACAGCAGGAGCTGCCCACAGGACCCCGTCTGCAGGCAGGCAGAAGGACCTGCCTACAGGACCCAATATGCAGGCAAGCCGAAGGAGCAGCCCACAAGACCCACCTACAGGACTCGTTTGCAGGCAAGAACCTGGTCATTGGGAAGGACCAGAAGGCAGAATAGCAGCAATGGGCCATTTTCTGCTCGTTAGCTATTAATTGAAATTTACTGTCCCTGGCTTCTGATCCAATTATGAAGTGCCTATTCAAATCAAATAAGCACTTTGAAAGCTGCCTTTTTCTTGGCAATGGGGAAAACTTTGGGGAGGAAGTCATTTCCATCTCTCTGCAGTTATCCCAGCTCCTGGTTTCTTGTCTACAATACTGTGTTTTCTTTTTACCTTCTGACTCCTGCTACAAGGAGGTGATGTGTGAACTGGATCTGCTTTTCCAGACGAGTCTTAGATGTTCCCTTCCTTCTCCCTTCCATGTGCTGACAGTCCTATTGCTCTTTTCAGTCATTGACTCTGTCCTTAATTCCTTCAAATTTGATGCATCATTCTAGTGAAGTTTCAGACACTTACAGCCTTTTCTATAAAATAACTTTTGGAAGAGTCCAGCAAGTTTAGAAACTGTATCTTTGGTACGCTACTGTTGACTTAATATTTCTGCATATAATCTATACTATTCTTTAGGACTTCTGACACAGCTTCTTCACTCAGGTGCCTTTTAGTGGTGAGGAGAGATGACTTGCTAGCAAAGAGACTTTTGCATATATTTCTGTGGCATAGCCAGTTACATTCAGTCACTTTAAGCAGGGAAAGTGTTTCTACCTGACATGTATTACATATAAGAAAATATTTCAGATTGAAGTTTTGCATTGTTCCAGCCTTAGTCAAATGGTCTGGCATAAGTTAGGTTACATCTCTTCTCTACTGGTGAGATGATGCCTGCAAGACTGGGAAATGCCTTTGTGAAGTTTCCCTTTAGTCATGCTTATTCATACCTTATTCATACCTTATTCATAGTTCATTAAGATTAATAATTGATTGTGATGTGATATCACAAATGTTCAATCAGTTTTTGAACTCTGGCTCAGTAGACAGTCACTCACCCTAACCATAGTTTGCAACTACTGTGTTCAGAATGACCTGCATGTTTTGCTCCACATTTTTTCCTTTCAGGACAAACAAATAGATCCTTTTCATATGTGATTACTACACTTTTCTTTTATTCATTTACTTAATCAGCAAAATTTTCCATGGTTTGGGTTTCTGAGGTTTGTTCAGCTTAAAGCTTAAACAAAATTGATGAACTAAAAATCATTTTGGTCACCTCAGAAGCCCATTTCTGGTAAATAATGTATCATCCAAAAATCAGCCTCACTCTAATTCTAATCATTCCCAGTGAATGTCTCTGTATTCCTAGAATATTACACCCATATTCATTTTTATAAAAGTACTGCTAAGATAAAGAATCACATCTATTCAAGGGCTATTCATTGATTTCTTATGAAGTCTTGAGTGTCCTGCACTGCTAAGCCAAGGTGACTAATGATAGGCTGAAAAAGTCAGTTTCTTCCTCTGGACTGCACTTTGAGCAGAGTGGATGAGGTACAGGGCCACAGTGATTTTGGTGCTATCTTACACCTCATTTGCACAGAATAATGTGGTCACACAGACTACAGCAACAGTGTAATAAGTTGCGTTGGCACATCTGCATGCAAGTATGTATTTGTTTCACACTCAGAGGATCTGGTGTGTAGCTGAACATTTGGATATGCTATAAAGATGCAGTGTTTATTCACTATAAACTGCTTGTTACTCACACCTGCTTTTAACTTTATAACAGATATATGAAAGTGCTGGGCATACATTGCTTTTTAACACTTAGATGCTAGGCAACAGACTTTCCTTATAGCAGCTTCTCACAAAAACACACTTGAATACTGCTCTCATCACCGCTTCCTCAGCACCAAGGAATTTACCACAATTTATGCATGGAACTGTCAGCCATTAATCCTGAATATTAGGCATAGAGAAGCACAAGAGCACTAAACCCTAAAGTCCAGGGACATTTTGTATTTGTACAATATCCTGATCAGGGCCTTAATTAGTTGCTGAATTTTAGGTCGCTCAGAATCCCCAGCAGTCTACCCTTCTCCCAAAATAACACTGATTCTAGAAGCCATAACTTGGAGCATCCTTATCTATATTCAGTGCCTTATTGTTTGGGTATCAGCGTTCCCCAATAAATGGTCTCATTTCAGAACACAGAATAATTCATTTAAATCCTTTAGAAGATGTTTCGGTTGTTGTTTTGCTCATTTCGTTCTAATTTCCCACATCATATAGGAAGTTTGGACTTCCAGGGCATCACTAAGAGTCTGAGTTAGGACTTCAGCAGCAGCAAAGCTAGTTCTGTTGGCCTCTGGGCTCCCATTATCTCATCTGTAGTATGTATGCTTAGCCTTTTCTCCAATGGCAAGAACTGACCAAATATTATATCAGTAAAAATACAGTTCCTAAGATATGAAATATTGAAGACTAGTGTCCTTATGCCCCTGGCCCATCTCACCCACCCTCCTGGGCAATGACGCTCACAGCATCTCACATGCCAGCAGCAAGGCACCCCTTCAGCTTGTCTGGAAAGTGGCAGTGGGAGTTGATGCTGATGGTCACAAGGTAGAAGTGCTGGCCCTCGCCATAAAGAGGGATTTCCCTCTGTTTCTCCAAGGGTTTTGGAAACCCCCCATGCTGCCACCACACAACAGCCCTGGCACTCTCCGTGTCCTTCACCGAGCTCCGCAGCCAGGATGACTGAGCTCCTGGTACTTCAGCCCTGCTCCTTTGTATTCACCTTAAAGAACCACTGAGCACATCCAAATCAAATTTTACACACCTGTAACTCAAAGGCATTAAACCTTTTTTCCTACCAGTATTTCAAGACAGAGAACAGAACTACCACGGAGGCAGCATTTCCATACCTAGCATAGGATACAACAGGGTATGCAGAGAAAGGTATAGTACATCCACCCAGCTACGTACAATTTCCACACCAGTTCTGTGTGAATATGGGGTATGTCTACATGTAGTGTGTAGCTTCCACTAAGGATAAAATTTCAAAGGCCTGTGATCATTCTGGCAGAACTGAAATTGATGTTATAAATATAAATATATTACAGGATCATTAACATGTATTAATGCAAAAACTCACAATCCAAAACTGTCCAGATTCCCTATCAATGAACGGTCCTCAATTACATAAAACAAAATCTGGCCACACACCCCCGCCCCCACCCCCCCAGAAAAAAACCAAACACACCAAACTAGAGTACTGATTAGAAAAATCTCCATGTAAAACCTATGTGCACATCAATCCCCTCAGATTAAAGTGATGCAGTTGTACTGTACTGTACAATGTAGCAGAGCTGCTCTCAGGCTTACCTTGCATGACTCATGGTGAATCATGGCCAAAACTGTGTATTAGAGAAAGACATGCCACCCACACAGAGCAGCGTCTTGAGTTATTCCCACCCTATTGCTTCCTGCGGCAAGTGAAAACACATTTGTTCACATTCAGCATTGCAGCTATGCTCTTAACACAGTCACTTAGGTTATGTCTGTATGTTTCTAATGGGTAGGCTTTTCAATTTGTTAATATTATGGTATAATTAACAGTCGGGGACATCAGGTCAAATCTAATCCCCAGCCATCTCAGAGCAATTTGCCATCTTTAGCATACGGGAGGAGAGAGATCAGTATTACACGACACAATTAGTTCAGAAATAATTGTAACAAGATAAAATTACAGCACCATTATCAACAAGAAAGCAATAGCAAACAGGAAATAAGCATCCATGATCTAAAGCATAAATCCAGCTACTAAAAGAACAATCTAAAAAGATCCACAACTCACTGATTGCAGTGAGAGCTAAGGGTGTCTCAGAATTAGTAAATCCATAAAATTATGAAGGAAAGTCTGTAAAATAATCCTTTTCACTAAAACACGGCACTGCTCATTTGTTAAAGCTGCCAGCATTCATTTTCATACTGCTGCAAAATTCTTGAGCGCCAGAGGACAGCAAAGACAAAGCCTTTTAAAAAGCTAAGAAAACTGTGTAGCACCAGATGGCAGCTTTCAGTAAAACAGCATCAGGAGTTAGCACCTTCTTGGGCTATAATTTTCCAGAAGAATTTAGGTCATATTCCACCTTTTTTCCCAATAAATAATCCCTGATATAGATCAGGGAATCACCTCAGGTTTTGTAGACTTCAGGTAATGATACCTGGGGTTCTGTGAAGGTTGTGTAATCTCTGCTACTATAGTTATATTCAGTAAGTCTCATGTTCTTGCAGACTGTCTGCTTATCTAACAAGAATTCCTTCTCTGCTCAGCAGCCACTTCATCTTTTTCCTTTTTTGTGAAACTCTTGATGGACTTTCAAGGTGTTTTAGGTATTCGGTAAGAATCATCAAGAGATATATTTAATTTTTTAATACACAGTTTATCTACATTTGTGGCAACAAACTTAGAAATCTGGAGGCCTAAAAAGGTAAAGGAAATAGGTAACTTCATCAAAGCAGGCTACAGTTTTAAGAGGATCGCAGCAGGTTAGTTTCAGTGCAGTATGCTTGTGTCCTGAATCTTTGTTCTATGTTATTAAAAATGTGCAGGTCAACATCTGTGTATAGTCAAATTCAGGAATATCAGGGACCACATGGAAAGTAGTAATACCAGAGGAAAAAACTTAAGTACATAAGTGAAATTAAAGATAGGGCAGTTGTATCTCAATTCTTGTAATTGTTTTCATGTTCAGGTAGCCTACGATCGATACGTGCTGCCACAAACCAAACTGTAAGAACTTACTCAGGGCACATTGACCTAAAATACACTCTCAGTCCACTATTCAAAAAATAATTGTTTCAGAAAGAACACTAAATAGATTGTGCTGTATTCCAAATACTAAGGAACACCTTCTTCTAAGTATTAATTTCAGTGACTATGTAGTTTGGTCACTCTTTCCACCTCTCTGCAGCTGACCATGAAGTTAAAAGTAAACACAATATTACTGTCTTTTGCCTGTTAGGTTTGCACTTACAGCTGAGAACTTAAGTATGGGTTTCTGGAGCTCAGCGTAGCTCTTCAGTGAGTCTGAATTGCAATGGTGACAGTGAGATCAGGCCTGACAGAGGCAGTGCATGAGCAGTCTGGAACTTCATTATGGAAAAAGCTACAATCATGCAGAAGGATCTTTCAATCCAAGGCCTTAATGCTGCAGTGAACTGTGCTGGTCAGTTTTCTACCTCCATGTGAAGTTCACTGTGGGATCATTGGCTATGACAGATCCAGTGATCAATGTAAAAAAGAGTCACTGGCTTCATTGCTTCCAGTCCAGCAACTGTCAACTCATCTTTCCCCCTCTTGTTCTCTCTCAGTCTCAGCCTTATGAACTTCTCTTTGTTTAAAACCAACACTTACCTGTTTTCTGTCTGCATCTGTTTATTGTATAGAAATGCACCACAAAAAGCTGTTGTCAGGTAAAAATTTTGCTGTCCATATAGCAAAGAGGAGGAAGGTTCTCCACATCTCATTTTCTGTTCACCAGTCAAAGATTTCACACTGGTGCTGAGCGTTGCCACCAGAGCATTGGGGTTTCAGTTTACGAAGTATTAAAGAGCAGCTTCCCTGCTAAAAAAAAGATAATCTGAGAACCAAACGCTTTATACCTAGCTATGGTCACCTGGTTTTGTCCAAAGATCAAAAAATCAAAAAAGTTTTGAATAATTTCCTTCTGATATTTAAAACATAATCTTCATTTGTCTTTCACAAAGAAACAAACACAAAAATGTCCTTTCTTGTAGGCAATGCTGGGACGAGGGAATGGAGAGTCCTCAAGAAAGAAAGAGGAAGACGAAGTTCAGAGCAGGCACAGACTGATCCCTGTTGGAAGAAAGATTTATGAGTTCTACAATGCTCCCATCGTTAAATTTTGGTTTTACACAGTAAGAAATCTTCCTTGCGAAATTACTACTGTTTGGACAAATACTGAAATTGGATTAAGGCTATCTTGTGTATTTCATTGAAAGTCTGCATCTGTGTGCATTGGAGGACTTGCCCATAAACAGTTTAATAAAAATCTTTTGTAGAGGTCATCTAGCACTTGCAAACCTGTCCACGAATTTTAAAAGCCACCATTTCATTCAGGAAGTAATGGTTAAAATTTGAATGACTGTGTATGTTTTTCTTCAAATACAACAATAAATGACAGTTTACTGCAGTCAGTGCTCCCAAGGAATTCCATATAGGACAACTCCCAATAGAAGAGTTCCCAAAAGTAAGCCCAATGGGAGGCTGGACTGAATCAGGATATTGAATCATCCAATAACTGGTGAAAAAACAGAAGCAGATCACGTCTTTCCTTGGAACATTTTTTCCTTGCTCTGTTTTGACTAGTCTGCAGAGTATCTCTTAGATAAAATGTTTGTGAAACTACCCACAAGATATTAAAGACATGAGTAGCACCTTATGTACATTTTTCAGTGACAAATCCTGTCAAATAAATATAATCTCCCTGTGTTATAAAGAAACAGACCTTGCAGATGGAGCAGAGAAGAATTGTGTTGTATATGTTGACCAAAGTAAGACAGCATCAAAAACTTCACAGGGTGTTCTCACAGATAAATTAATAACTGCTATATTAAAGTTACTATGTGGATACAAAGCTTTTTGGCAATTAGTCTTCAAGAGCAGATATTAATTATTCACTATCAAGCTGGAAGCAGGGATTGGAAAGGATTCCATTTGGTTCTCTCCTACATCAGGTGCTATCTCATATTTTCAGTCAAAACTCGGATGATGGAGTAGAGATTAATTATTGAACTTGCAAATTGCACCAAAGTGTAGAAGGATGAGATTAAAAAGTAAAATGAATGCAGAAGGTAATCCTTTCAGTCTCCTTGGCGGGAGTAGTGTATCCTAGTTCAGCTTCTGCATCATGTGACAACAAGAAAAATGTTTCAAGAGGTCTGTAGAATATGACTTAAGGGGAAATATTGAAGGCAGTAAGGTTGTTTCCTCTGGAAAAAAGGTCTACAGAAGGAATGTAGTAGTCTTCAAATCTGTGTAAGTAGCTGTGGAGAGGAACAAAATGGAATAATCTCTAAGTCCTTGCTGAAAAGGACAAGTAATGGTTTTAATTGCAGCAATGCAGCTCTAGGTAAGATGTTAGGGAACAGTTTCTAACTGCTCTGAGAAGTAGTGTCATACACTGTGTAAGGAGATGGTAGAACTTCCATTATTTGTGATTTCTAGGTCTATCTTATCAAAACATACATCCACTGTGGTACACTGTAATTAATCCTGCCTTAGCACCATGGAATTGGCCAGGTGATTTCAGGTGGTCCTTCCCAGTTGTATCTTCCATTACTCTGCTGAATGCACCGAAAATCACAAAGAATGCATCCTTCTGGAGATGACTTCCTATTGAAAAATTGCCTTGCTGAAGTCCATACAGTATGTCAACAGACAGCAGGAACAACTCACATCAACTAAACTGTGGTGGACAGCTTATGCTAGCAAATAGCTCCCGTTTGGCTACTTGGATCAACTACCTGCTGGACTATGTGGCCATCAAACATTAATCAGGCCAGTGAGTCCAGAAACTGCTCATAAGCAGCCTAGTTGCATTAACAATTGCAATATGTATTATACATAACCAGAAAAGTCTTTATGCTATAAACAGAAAGAAGTACCCTGTCTTTCCCTGTTAGTTCAGTTCTGAGATGGGAGAAAAAGATCAATACTGCATTTCCATTTAGACCTGTTCCTACAGTTTTATGTCCCGAGGCAGGTCTCGATCAAGGTCACTTATTAAAGCTGGATCTTGGCTAAACTGAACTTAAAGAGCAAAATAAGGCGGATGCTGTCTGCAGTGCCTGACCAGTTGGGTATATTGAGAAAGTCCTGGAGCCTAAAAGCAAAAGAACTTTCACATGAGAGTTAAAATTGCACAGCCTAACACACTTCTTACAAGCACACAGACAGAAATACTAATCATAGATTTCAAAATAAAACCTCCAAGTTTTACACTCCACTGTTCAAAATGCAAGAAAAGTGACTATTATTATGGCTATTGTGTGCCATCTGAAATAATCTTATACGTATCTGCTATCACTCTATAGCTATATCCACTTCCATTCTTGAAATACACGAGTAGGTTAAAGGTGGAAGTGTTTGAGTAAGTAACATTTTGGCTCAGCAGTGTTTTCTCACCCAAAGAAACTTTAGCCTTTCTCTCTGGATGTGCACTAGTTTCAAAACTCAACTACTCTGTTTTGTTTTGTGCTGTTACATTGAAAACCATGATTCATAGGTTTTGTCTCACAGATTGCTTGAGAAGAGGATGGCCTTCCGCTTTTAACTATTAGCCTTAGACTGAGATTTTAGAAGGATATAAGAGACCAAATTTCTACCTCTGAGGAGGAGGAATAGCTGCAGAGGGAATTGAAACCCAAGTAAGACTCATCTTCTAAACATGAAAACAGCTTTGCCCTAACTTTTGCGGTTTGGGGTCACTTCACTTTATAATAATCTAATTATTGCAATCAGTGAGAAAAAGGGAGGGTAGTCTCCTCTTGAAGCACTCTCCTGCTGGTACAATTTCCTTGTTTGATCCTTACCATAATGAGTATTCAAGTATTTTCTATAGAATGGAACAACATCCATAGGGAGGGTGGGGAGCAACTCACCCTAGAAACTTCTTAGCAAGCATTCCTCTCCTTAGCTTCTTCAGGTACTGCCTTCAGGGGTGAAAATGACAGCCTCTAGCTCTTTGTCAAACCATGTGAAAGCAAGAAGAGAGTTCAGTTACATCTGTAGTAGCACTTTCAAAGAACTTGAGTACCAGCATGGGCAGCTGTACTGAGGTTTGATCACAGTGTGGGATCAGGACATCCTCCTGGAAGGCAGGAGCAAGTTACAGGTATGGGGGAGGGAGAAGGAGGGTGTCACTCACTATCTGAAGGGCTTGTTTATTGGATTAAAGTGGTGCAGATTCAGCATCATTTTATTCTTAAATCAAGAAGCTTTTTTATCCTTTCTTTTCCCAAGCAAAAATTTTCAGCAATTTTCAGTAAATTTGCATTGACAAAAAAAAAAAAAACACACAAACCCAAAACCAAAAAACCCTAACACCTCATAAGAAAACCAAGAAGCAAAAGCCCCTAGTTACACTGAAAGTCTGGCGGTTTCTGTCACCTTTGTAACTTTAATGTCCCTATTCTTTTGCCATACTAACTGCAAATGCTCACCAAAGGCTGCTGAGTCAGACCAAATTAATAAATTTGCTGATAATTACTAATCAATAAGATCTAAGAGGAGGGGTGTTAGGTGACAGTATCACCTGGCTTTTTGCACTATAGTACAAGGTGTTGTTTCAGCTGGGGAGGTGTGCGTCCAGTTCTGCCTGCCCAGACAGTGTTTCTGCTAACTCGACTCACACCCAAGATGCTGACCTAAGTCAATATTGCTTTCCATTTCCTTTAGGAGTGTTAAGCGAAGACCAATCTCTAGACCTGAGCGATGCAATCCGTCATCATGCACAAACTGAAAGACAAATGAGGTCATTTCCTCCTGCCTTTTATGTAGACAAGAGCAGTGGTTCAGTTGGCTGTCTTCTCTGTGCCGATAGTTATGGCCGTTGTAAATAATTCTCTCGAGTGTCCTTCAAACTATCAACTGGAGGAGAAGCCAAAACCCTGTGGCTTTTGCACAGAGCAGAAGTGATGTCCTCTAGCAAATACAACAGGACTATAAATCCTGCTCTGTGGGGTGCTGAACACTGAAATAATCTTACCCAAAGGTCTCAAGCCCCTCTTGTGGTTGTTTTGTGTTAAGTCTGACACCAAGTATACGATAGTTGTGAGTCACATGCAGTTGAGAGAAAAAAACTACATTGAAATAGAGATTTTTGGAATAAGCTTTCTACCACAGTGACTAAATTGTTCATGCACAGAACTGAATCATCTTCTTTCTGATTTAGATTTGGCTTAAGAAGCATTTTCTTGTAGGGCTGCTGTTGGAAAGGCAAAGTAGACAGGCAGTTGGATTCTGGCCACCACAGACTTCAGCCACAGCCATTCGCCAGTGCTACAGCCCATGCTCCAGTGTGACACTGGTTTCTCTGGGTTTTATGAGCTTGATGATGCAATTTGCCTGTCTTGCCTTTTTTTTGACTGACAGTTTCATTACATTCCTGATGTAGAAAGACAGGAAAAAGAAACTAAAAACATAATCCACACTTTCCACTGTGTCAAAAAATAGGCTGGTAAGTAGATATATTAGAGAAGGAAAAGAAAAACAATTACACATAAAAACTTGCAAAAAATTTCAGGCAAATAAATGCATGGCTGCTTGCTGCAGCAACGAAATAGTAGGAGTGGCAGTGTTTCTGGGGGAATCATGGTATATGTTAGGTCCGTACTACAGTGGGCAGAAAGACTTCTAGCAGCACCTAGAACCTTCTGGGCTCCAAGCAAGGACTGTACAAAAAGGATTTGGAATGCCAGAGTCAGCCTAGGTTAGGTGAATAGGGAGAGAAAACACAGAGGAGGGCATTAGAGGAGTAAAGGCTGTTAGAAGCAGATGAGAGAGAAGACTTTTTTCACGTAGGTAACTTAGATTGGTAGTTGGCATAGTCGTATCAGTATTGCCATCACTGTGGGATGATCTAGGGGGACAGCATTAATATAATTTTGTTGGGGAGACAGGTGTAGCTGGAGGAGACAGCATTTGTGCATGTATTTCGCAGATTCCACATTGTATGTGATTTAATGTGAGCTTTTTCAGACAACCCAGAACACTGTCTGATTGTTCTTTTGTCTGTTTAACTCTGGTTGCAGTGAAATTAGGAATATCAAATCATACCCAAGAGACTGGCTTAGCTGTATAAATATAGTGATTATTGATATTCATTTTGTTTGTTTGCAGCTGGCATATATAGGCTACTTGATGCTGTTCAATTATATAGTGTTAGTGAAGATGGATCGCTGGCCATCTACACAGGAATGGATTGTCATCTCGTACATTTTCACTCTGGGAATAGAGAAGATGAGAGAGGTAAAATCACCCCAACCACAACAGAATAGAAAATAAATAAGCATGGTTGGGGTTTTTTTTCATTTTAGTATCTGTTTTTACTATTTTGCACAGGGTAATTTTTGATGAAGGGGCTTATCATAAAATTGGGGTTTTTTAATTTTTGCAGAAAAGCGGATGGATTGTTAAAAACACAGCACTAAAGAAATCTATCTTCCTCCATTTTAAAATTAAGAATCTCTCTCCTTTTTCTCCCACGGAATTTCTCTGTTCAGATTTCTGTGTGATGCACATTTAATAACATTCACAAGTATAGGATGGTCTTCTGACATATACTAAAGCTCAACCTATATTCCTTGAAATATGGTCCAGAAACTGAAGCATGTTTCAGGGGGAGGAAAAGAAGATGTGCTGTAACAGAATGGACATGGAGACATGGTGATAGCATGACAATTAAAAAGCCCATGTTTGAATCCTCACCCCACTCCAAATAGAGTTCATTCAAAATTTACAGCTGTTCTGTCTGTCCGAGTATTTCAAGCAAAAGCTTTAAATAAAACCAGCCATAACTAGGGGAAAATTTAGATTCACATTGAATATTGTAGCACATTGCTAATAGGATTTCCCCCTTTTAATCTTGAAAATTTTTGCTAATTATGTGAGGCTATAGCATGCATCTCCCTAAAGATGCTGAAGCAGGCCTGTAGAGCAGAGACAGAACATTTAAGGTGGTGCTCAGTCTATAGGCAGAGTGAAATTATTCTGCCATTCCCGGCCCCTCACAGTGTCTCCCACTTGCAGCTACTGCCGTGCCCTTTTCACTTGGCCAAATGTGCATTTATTCCACAATAACACCAGAGGCCAAATTCAGCCCTGATGTGAGCGGTTCGAGTCCTGTTGACCTCCACTGAAACAGCACGTTTGCACCACTGGGCTGAATTTGTTACCATATATATTTGTATTTTCTGCAGCAAATGCTTTTGAGGACTAAACTAAAAATGGTCTTGCAACAGGCACTTAGTCCTCAAAGACAGATTTCAAACACTGTGTGGTAAACTCCATATTATAAATAAAAAGAACAGAGGAAAAGACACTACTTGTGTGGCCTATAATGAGTGTACTTTGCTAAGCGAAAGAAAAAGGTAAACAGTGGCAGGAGCCACAGGAGGACTCTGCAACACTGATAGGGACTAAGCACCACTGGCTCAGTAGGTGGGAGGCTGCTGGCAGGAGTGTGTGCCATTTTTGTGTAATCATTCACCCCAGATTGTCCTTTTCACAAAAGTTTATCAAGAACATTTGTTGTAATGGATTTTTAAGCAGATGTTGGAGATTGTTCTCAAAAGATGAGCCTAAAATTCATTCTGAAAATGAATTATAAAAAAATTATAAGAATGGCATTCATCTTTTTAAGGAACTCTATGAGTCTGCTCAAATGTTCTCAGACTAAATATAGAAAATTAAAACAAACAGCTTGTTAACTCACTAAAATTATTCATAGAAATCACTTGAGGAATAGTTTCAACAGTAATTTGGGAAAACAATCAAGTCTCCCAAATGATCTTGAAAATAGAATGGTGATAAATTCATAAGGTAAGATAAATTATTTTTGTGAATTATATTCTCAGTTGTGGAACTCAGTTTCCAAAACCAGGTCCAAGTAGTAGCTACTATCTCTCTGGATTAAATGCTAAATCCACATCTTCATGGTTATTAATTAGTTCTTCACAGTTTGAGACACATTTTAGAATAATTTTATTTAACTCTACAGCTTCTTTAAATGTGAGTATTAACTTTCTATATTTCTCCCTCTATTCCAAGACTCTATGTAGGGTCAATAAGTTTGAAAAACAGAAAGAAATACGTGTATTTTTTCTGGCTTCATGGAGCTTTTAGAGCAAGTAAGTTTTACATCCTTTTCCTTTTAAGTATCTTGCACACAGGTACAGGCTAAGAAGGTTGAAATGGAAGGTTTCTCCAAAAAATCCAGGAGTACATGAGTTATTTATATGACAGGGGTCTATCAGCTTTGCTTCTGGCCTGTGTGGCATATATTTGTTTACTATAGATTTCTTCAAGCTTAAATTAAGACAGCTTTCCTCTCCGTGCCCTCTGTCCTTCAGATATTGATGTCAGAGCCTGGGAAACTGTTACAGAAAGTAAAAGTTTGGCTCCAGGAGTACTGGAATGTTACTGATCTTATAGCTATCCTCCTGTTCTCCGTTGGGATGGTGCTCCGTCTGCAAGATCTGCCACTCCGGAGTGATGGCCGAGTGATATACTGTGTAAACATCATTTACTGGTATATACGATTGTTAGACATCTTCGGAGTAAACAAGTATTTGGGACCATATGTTATGATGATTGGGAAAATGGTAAGAGAAGTTGGTGTACTCTTATATTTTACCAACATGTTCTTGACTTAATTTCTTTGGCCAATGACATCACTGCAGATTTATCTATACTTTTTTTTTTTTTACATTAGCATTTTCATGTAACCTATAAATTAGTGCCTTATTGAATCACAACTTCAGCGTAGACCCCCAGAACTGAAGGTTAAACTCTCCCTGTTCTGTTAGATGATGTGTTGCTTGTCTTTCTCTGAGATCTCTCTTCAACAGCAAAGCCATCAATCCTATACGTCTGTGTCTTATTTGCAGAAAACACAAAGGATGCTAGTTCTCAACTAGCTGTAAAGGAGGTTGTTAAGGTAAAAAAAAAAGAAGGTTTTGTACCTTGAGACTTTCAAGAAGGTGTGTTGTAATAGGCGTGGTGTGTTCAAAACTTTAATAGTTATGATCAAGACTGTGAACTGGAGTTTAAGATTATTTTTTTTTTTAAAAATAGCATAAAACCCACTTGAAGCTGGCATTCAGTAAAAGATGTAAACTGTTTGTTTTGTAAACAAAATATTAACTTTTCTAAATACAAATATTACTTCTGTCTGATTGCTATGTGGAGAATAATCAGCAAGTCCAAATAGGCTGTCTGTTGTGTTTGCCTTAACCACGGTCCTTCATGAAAAGACCTAGCTACCCTCCTTCCTCACCATCACAGGAAAAAGGGACAAATATGAATGCGTGGACTGCAGTCCCTCCTTGATACTACATTAGTCACAACAAGCTCACTGATTCTAAGCAGTTATAAATCTGAAATACAAATATATGTCCAGTTAGACTCCCTACCCAACAGGTAACTGGAAGACCATCATCTTAATCCTTCCATTTACCAGCTTTCAACTCCAAACACAGTGGTGGGTTTGACAAAGAAAGAACAGCTTGCGGGGAGGGGGGCGGGGGGGCGGGAGGGGAGGGAGAAAACGCAAAAGGAAGTGGTTGTTGCATCATTATGTCTGGCAAACAGTATTTTGAAGTGTACTAATTTCCTTCAAGGAAGCCAATAGGATGTTTATGGGAGGGATTTTGCAGAGCTCCGGAGTACAGAGGTGAAAACACTCAACAGTTCTTGCTGGAGGTTACTGTAAAAGGACAGCAGAACAAGAGAAAGGGTGAAAGACCAATGGAAAAACACTACATTATCGTCTGTTTCTTTCCTGCCCCACATGGACTATGTCCCTCTGTCAGGGGATCTGGTGGTCACTGGGGCTTACACAATACACAGTGTATAAAACTCCTAAAGCCAGGTACCGTCCTACTCTTGTAATTTTCACACACAAGATGCCACACACAAGAAATTTCATATCTGTGCTGCTAGAAAAGGCAGCCTGAAAACCAGTTCAATAATAAATGGATTAGCCATGTAGTCTCTTATGGATGGCTGGTAGGAGCGTAGCTTCACCAATAGTATAAACAGCGGTTTATTTTTCTCCTGGGGTCACGACAGAAAGGAAGTGGTTGAAATCAGCAAAATTATATTATTTGCATTCCTTTGTCATCTTCACATGTGTGCAACAAATCAGGCCTCACTCCACTTTCTCTGGAAAACAAATGCAGGAGAATCACTGGCCTCTGTAGGCTCAGCACCCACTCAAAGGGTGTTGAATTTAGCTACCAGGTCACTTTGAAGGTGTGGGCAACTGTTGAAGGGAAGTTCTTTTATTTTGTGCCTTCCTGTTATTTGATTTTCATGCTTCATCCAATTTTCCATGCACTCAGCAACTCTGACACATCCACTTTGCCCACACATGCAATGCCCAGCTGGTTTGAGTTACACAAATTTGCCTCTCACATATATTTTACAGCCAACTTATTCCCCTGTGTAATGGCCAGCCCATTTATATCATGCACAGACTTCTCTGAGAGTTGCACCTGCTTGCTCCAGGCTGCAATGAGCTCCCTTGTGCAGTTTTGTTTAAATCACGTCTGTCTTTTTCATTTCATGGTCTTGAAAGTATATATTCAGTACTATGGAAAATATCAAGCTGGTTATACATATTTCTACAGAGTAAGCCCATCACAGCTATTGAGTTCCTCAACAGATCATATTTATCACCTTAGGTTTTATCCTGAGCTTCTATTGTGAGTAAATTCTAGACTCAGGAGGAAAAAGATGACTCTTTCCATCTTTCCCATTGTTAAGGAATTTTCTCTTCACCTGCCTCTACCTTGTATCCAAAATAGCTTTAATAGGTTTTACCTCTGGCACTGTGAACAAATATGCAAGTGAAATTAGGCAAGGTGCAGGAATGGGCTTGAGTGATTTAAAAGCAATGGGCTAAAGCAAAGGTGAAGGGTAGCAGGAGGAAGCTGAATGACCAAGTTCATTATTATCTACTAATTTCCATAACAGAATGTGCTTATTATAATGTACTTTCCTAATCTCTGCACCACGATAGATTTACTCCCCTTTTATATGGGAATGAAATGAAATCACTGTGGCATGTCAAGAGAGTCAGAGGTACATCCCTTACAGTGTGGGACTTACTGTGTGGGAATGTCTACATTTTCTTAGCTTCTCTGCAGATAAAAATGGGGAGATGGAGCCAGCTTGTTTATAAAACTGCACCAACAGCTCCTCATTTTATCACCTTTTTAAACAGGTGACGAGTTCTTCAGCATGACTGAAATGGCCGTTGCCTTGTTAAAATACCGATTGTTATTTGACCCTACAGGCCAAAGGGCCTGATACAATGCCCATTAAAGTCAGCACAAACTCACCCATCTATTTAACCGGATTTCAGACAAGCTAGTGAGGTTTTAGAAAGTTAGCCAGTTGAAGGAGGGGAAAACTAATATGCAGCTTGAATAGAGAATAGCACTGAAAATTCTATTTCTTGCAACATCAGGTCAAACCTGTGTGGTTCCTGATCAGAAATACTGCAAGCATTTCAGAAATTATCTTAAATTGCCACCACATGCTCATTGTGTTTATTTGCTTGCATGATACTTTAAAATAGGTATTGTATTACATCTTATCATGGTATGTATTTCTACCTGAAACAAAGTTTCATCAGAGAAGAAAGGATTCATCTCCAAATTCAGAGAAGAAAGGTTTCATCTCCAAATTCCTTCCCTAAAAGCAGTAAGAACCAAATGTAATTATGCAGCTTTCCTGTTTCAGGACCTCTCTGATGTACAATGGTCTGAAATTCCTCTTCAATCTTTTTCTTGAAAGATTAATGCTCTGAATAACAGGAATGTTGGTGATTTACTTGTCTGGTTTTTAATTCTTTAAGGTATTTCTTTTCCTCTGTCATGTCCCCAGGTTTTTTTCTTTCTTTCCTGCACTTTTTTGTGGACCTCAAAACTTTTGTTTTCCCCTGTTCTTTTCCACTTTTTCCACTTGTCCCCAGTTCCTTCTTTCCACCTCCTCGGGTCTTTCCTACCAGAGCCCTGTCCTACAGGTGTGTTGCTCCTACAGCCTCTCTCTCAATAAATACGAGAATATCCTTTTCTGTTTGCTCCTCTGTTTCTTTCTCTTTTCTCTGTCAGATACTTTGTCAGTGTTACTTTGATCTCAGGTCTCTCATGTTTTAGAACTGAAGAACACCCCACCCCCCACCAGCAGTGCCAGATCCATGAGCTGAAACTGCATCCCTCTTCTACCAGCCCTGCTTTTGCGCTGCAGCAGGTCCCCCATGGAGTGATACAGCTGCCAGTTGATGTGCAGGTTGGTTGCATGCCTGCCTTGCAGGGAAGGCAGAATGCAGCTGAGCCAGAAAATGCAGAGACTGGAAGGATTAAAACTCATAAAGTTTAGAGGAGTTTTGGGTCAAGTTTTGGCCAGAGACAAAAGTTACATCCAAATCTGTGAAAAACAGCTCTGTTTTTACAAACCTTGTAACTGAAGACCTGTAAGTCAGCCTCTAACTAAAGATTTTAGAGGAATCTTACCAGGGACCTTACGGGACTCCCATTTTTTTCTCATTCATTTTGTGTTATAAAGCATCTCTGCTGTACCTGCTTAGTGCCCATTACTCTGCTCTCTGGAAGGTCTTTTCTAGCACAGCTCCTCTTCTAATCTTCAGCCTCTGTTCTGCACCTCCCAGGATTGCTGTCCCAGTTTTTTCAGGAATTAAACTTGAGCATATGCTAATGAAGCCTTCAACAATAAAAAAGAATATGGTTTAGTGTCTGTTATCTGCATATTTTTTTTTTTAATATGGCCTTTGTCAAACTCCCCCACCAAGCTGATTTCTAGTCCAGTCAGTATCACAGCTTTCCTTTCTCACTGATTGCCACCATGTTGTCCCTTACGTTGCAGTAACAGCCTATTCTGCCACCCATTACTCCTTATGTTAGATGTCGCTTGCTTCCTTTACTCAAAGACAGTGACTACCAGTGAATAAAATAATCCATGTCAGCCTTTTTGTTTTGGTAAAGTTGCCACTAGGTGCATATGAACAATAAATCATTTCCTGATCCTTCCCTAGACCAGACTGCTGATTCCAGTGAACTTATATTCCTGTTCAGGCAACAGGTGTGACTAAATGGTATCTTGTATTTTCAAGCCTATTCATAACATTTAAATTGTTCCTAAAAGCAACACTGGGTAAAACCAAGGACACAATAATACTGCCTCACTGCTTTGAAAATTAAGTTTGTTATGTGTAAAACTAAGAAGAGGTTTTCAAAATCTGTTTTTGAAAATTCTAATTTTTACAAACTTTTTTGCAGCATATAATGATAAGAATATGGATAAATAAATTCCTCGATAATTCTTTTCCCTTCTCTCTCTCTCTTTTTTCCTGTCATTACATTCAGATGATAGACATGATGTACTTCGTCATCATCATGTTGGTGGTTCTGATGAGCTTTGGTGTCGCAAGACAGGCTATTCTCTTCCCCAATGAGGAGCCTTCATGGAAGCTGGCGAAAAACATTTTTTACATGCCTTATTGGATGATCTATGGGGAAGTGTTTGCAGACCAGATAGACCGTAAGCAAGTTTATGATTCTCATACTCCAAAGTCAGGTATCCAATTTTGATCAGATGATGTCCTATTAGATCATGTGTCTGTGCTCAATAAATGGCTCAGGATAGAGGAACTTCTTCATCATAATGAATGGTCACAAAAGTATTTTTTCATCTAATATTGGCGAGTCAGTTTCAGAACATGCTTCTGGCATCACTTCACAATTATTTAAACAGAAATCTGTAATGCTAAATTATCTTGCAGATAAAGAACATTTTAAATGGTTCCTTTTTACCAGTTTGGTGACAGGGATACCCTCCCAGGTGTCCACCACAAGTTCGTTGGTATACTTGGGACATAAAGAGTCACTTCTTTTTTTCTCATCCATTGGTTTGATTTCAGACCTAAATGCTTTATACCTAACTTCATACTGAGCATCCAGTCTAATAATACTGGGTTAGACCTTCAGCTCCTGCACCTCATTAGGATCTAATCCAGTGTGTTTTTTCTCAGTTACCTACTCACTGCCACCACCTTTATGCTAAACCATGTGATGCAATTCTTTGGGACCAGTAAATCTGTTATTAGATTTTTGGTTTATTTATTTATTGGAAGACAAGACTGCTCACGTCAGTGCAATCAGAATGAAAGCCAGTATTTTATATACTATCTACTCAGGATGCATTTTGCTGGTGATCAGGAAAATGCCAGTTTTCAATTTAAACTAAACCTCCTGGTTACACCCAGTGCGTCATGCCAAAGGAGAGGGGTTGTCATGAGAAATGATGCGGTTGATGAACAAGGATTCACAAACAATATACCTTTAGCAAACACTGACATGCAACAGATGTTCATCAGTCCTACTTAAATATGTGTAAACCTTGGCAGCATTTAGAAGTATCTTTTCCAGGGGCAGATGGCATCCGTTAAAGCTCTGTTTAGGATATCCTTTTTATCATATGTACTACCTTAGGAAAGGGTAGTGTTTTCATAATTTGTCTTGTGTTTATTCAATATTGACCAAGTTTGAATGAAAGAAAAGTGTTGATTTTTCCTGAGCTAGTTAAGGTAATAAACATACCTGTATCATCAATAATCCCCCCAACTTAACAGGTGGACAGACATATACATGTCTGATGTCAAATATTTCAGAAGTTCCATGTTCATTTCTTCTTCCTGGTTAGCACAGAATCATTACTGTGGATACAGATGAAACCTCTTTTTTATGCTTACTTCTTTTTATGTTTACACTTTGTTTTCAGAGGCAGCATGGCATGCAAGGAAGTAAACAAGCACTTAAAATCACAAAGCTTCTCACTGAGTTTACCCAATTCCCTCATTTTTATTCCTTTTCCTTTTATTTTCTTTTTAAAAATTCATTGCATTTCAAAGGCATGATAACTGGGGGTATGAAACTTCATCCTGCTCCAAAAGCATAATAGAGGTTTATCTCATAAAACTATGACTTCCTTCCACAAGCAGAATTCTGTCTGTCCCTCTACAAGTGGCCATTTATTGATACTGTACTAAGTAACTACCATAGTGCAACAAGTATGGCAATTGACTGAACAAAAAGTTTTGTTGTTTGGTTTTTTTTAATGAAGTGCTGATTATAGTTTAGAACCCCAAAACCTGAAAAACTAAAGTGGCTTTGAATAAAGCATCGGTTTTAAGTATGAAAAGAGGGTGGCAGGCTCCATACCCTTGCACAAGGATTTAGGGATAGTCTTGTGTGTTATTCAGATGCCCAGCATTTAAACCTTGCAAACAGATGCAGCGTTCTGAGGCTTAGGGAAAGCAAAATTCCTGATGGTTTCAGCTCCAGCTGTAAGTGTAGACATGTTGTTGTTCTGTATCAAGGAAACTAGGAGCTGTGGCAAAAGTGGTGATGCCAAAATGAAAAGCAGCACCTAGTTCCTCCTTCCTAAGAGACAGACGATGCAGGGAATTAGAATCTGCCACTCTTTCAGCACAAAATATGTGCAACATGTCATGTCTGTCTGAGGCTCAGTTGTGTGAAAGTGTTACCTCTGCAATAGACTGGGAGCATGAGCAAATGGTTGGTGATGTTGTTGTACAATCAAAGTGACCTGATTGGCACTCAAAAGGTTTTACGACTATACTTACATTTTTTCACTATTTTTAAATTTTTTGTTACATGTATTTTCCAAGTCGTTCTAAGCTAAATCAGCCACTGTATTCATGTTAGAGTACTACAGGGTTTGTACTTTCTCAAATAAGATAAACATGTTCTAAAATTGTTATGCTACATCTAAACTGCAATTGAACTTATAGCTTGGAGCAGAATTTTTTAATTACTATTATTTTAGCAAACCAAAAGGGTTTCTTTGTGGTTTTCTTTATATGTTGTTGTTTAATATTGCTACATTATTTCTAAGTTTGGGATTCGGCAAAAGTGCTCATCTGGGAAGTGCATGTACATTTGAGCCACACTCCTGGAGATTAACCTAGTGTCTGAGAAATGTACAAAAAAGTATGCTACTCTAAAATTTCTAACTTACTTTTCTTTTTTTTTTTCTTTTTCATTTTCTGTTGATTTGTGAAGCATGCCGTTAAGGCTGACCAGACACCTTGTCTGGATCCATCTCAGCTGGGTCTACTCTGATTTTTATCTCAACACACTGCACTATTAAAACACTAGCTAAATGCCTTATTCTAAAATACTGCACGTCATATACATTTACATCTTTTACCCATAATTTCTGTATTCATTTAATTTTTAAAATACATATGTTAACTGGATTATGCGTTAGTGTCCTGTTGGCATGTAATCTCATCTTCAACTCAAAAGTGAGGACAGAATTATATCCTCACTTCTGGGAGTATGTGTACACTATTCAGTGGTGGTGTTTATTATCAGCAATGTACATAAGTACTACATTCCTACAAATTCCTGACTATCAATCAATTGTAAAGGGTGGGCAGGGGGAGGCAAAATAAATCTTTTAGAATTGTGCTCAGGTTTTCAGGTAAATTCAAAAAAAGAGCAAAACCAGTCTCAAAGTTTATTCCTCTCAGACTGATGGTTCATCACAGCCGCATTAGCTGGGGGAGAAAGGGGTTCTAGGCCAGGGAAGTGGTGATGGTATACACAACTGCCTCACTTTTAGGCTGCCTTTCCTAATCCAGCTGAGCCTTGTGCTGCTCGATGGGATCCATGGGGAAGCAGTCAGCCGCTTAGCTGTTATAGTGAATGCCTGTCAGGAAGGAAATCCACAAGCACTGTAAAATCTCTCCCTTGGTTCACCTCACTTACTTTGGCACTATTGCTGGAAATTTTAGCCAAAAAATTCACAACACAGTTGTCACATGCAAAGAAATTTGTTTTCACCTTAGTAAGCTATCTGCCCCTCTAGAATACTATGGATACTATGGGATTATTTAAGAAATACTGAAGTGGAAAGGATTATTCAGGGAGTGAGTTTGTCTGGTAAAAAATGTAGACAGATAACCTAAATGGTAACCTGAGAAATGGCAGTCACCTGTAGCAAATCAGCAGCAGACCTCACATTTTCCTACATTCAAATGGCAAAGCAACTGAGAGTGCTGTTAGCCAGCACCAATTAGGGTTTTTTGGTTTGGGCTGTTTTTCATATTTGCCTGGTGTCTCACATATCAGATTTGCATCTGGATTTTCTTTCCAGCTGATAATATTTCAAGTCCCATCTGGAATCTGAAGATCAGTCTGAACTGTGTTTGTTCCCTTTGCCTACTCCCTTACTGGAAAAACCTACATAGTTTAGGAGAAAAAGATGGGGGTCTCCTTCTCTTTCACTTGCATTGGGGGAATGCCAAGTAACCAAATGCAGTTGTTTCAGAAGATAGAGATTATACACATTTTAACTATCCAATGAACTTAAGGAAAAAGTATAATTACTACAAAAGACATTTTTAAAATTTCTTAAGTCTGTTAGATTTATTTAATCTTTTTAATTCTTGAAGGTTTCTTAGTAAAAATTAAATTTTTATACTAAATTCTATATGATTTTAGAGGTTTCAGGCTTTTCATGTCTCCATAGGAGCTTTCTGTAAGGGCTGTCATTTGCATGGATCATTCTGGAATTAGAACAAACAGAGCAACTTTGTACACAACAGAATAAAACATACCTATGCTTCCCCACCCACCCCTCTTTTTTTTTTTTTTTTTTTGCCTTTTTTGTTTTGCAACTGTATTGCAGCACTGCAGAACAGGCAGTATTTGTAGCAGTTAGACAAGGGCAGAGGATAAAATCTGTGCACAGCCTACACACCATTTTGAAAGTCTCTCTGGGCTGAGCTGCATTCCCCTTTCTAGCACTCATCTGGGGTTATATTTTGGGTTCCATTTTGTCGGATATTTTTAACTTGGGGGGTGGATGAGGAAGAAAGCACTAGAGAGAATAAGAAAAATGCAGTGATCTACTATAAATTGTGGTTAAAATACCAGTAGATTGGAGAGACACCTCAAAGTCATTTTTAATGTGGCTAAGGGCAAGAAGCAACGTGTAAGGTCACAATGTTGTAGTTAAAGCAACATTTTTGAAGTAACGAGACACTGTTTAGTACCCTGGATATTGCTGCTGATGAGCAGGGCAATGAGATTTAAGAGTTCCCAGAGTTCAATGAAGAAGTAGACAGCCCTAGGCAGCTTGCTTAGCCTTTTTTCAAGATGGTAAGGTTACTTAGACGTTTGATGAAAAAAATATAAAATGCTTTCACATCCTTTAGGTTCAGTGCAGAGCAAAATTGGAAGATGCCTATATACTCATAAACAGGGTGATGAAAGTGCATTTGAAATGTCCAGACTTGAATTAAAAAAAAAAAAAAAAAAAAAAAAGATGGGTTGGTTTGTTAGTTATTAATACACAGTTATTGGTTTCCTTGTTCTTAGAATTGTGATCATATGAAACCATTCTGTAGTTTCTTGTGATTTCAAACTAATCAACTTTTACTGTTAAAGTGGTGTCCATTTTTATATAGGCATTTTTCATCAAAGGTAAAAAGCAATTTGGCAACAAAGCTGTTCAGTTGTGCACTTTCCTCTCTCCATTATTTCTGAAAACTACTTTGGAAGGGTGCAGCTGGGAGAAAACTTGTGACACAGAAATTTGCAAGTGTTGTTTTCCAAACCCTCCATGCAATACACAGTAAAAATGAGCAGAGCTCATGTCATGACAGTAACAGCAGGGTAACATACTCTTTCCGAGATCTGACGCTGCTTTTGGCCTGAAACACACAGAGGCATGGGTTACTGCTGTTTGCTTTGCAACTCTTTCTGGCCAGGAAAGAGGAAGGGTTAGGTATGTAGCAGGAAAGGCACATACAGGAAACTGTAAACGAGAGCCAGGAAGGAAAAATAAACATAGGAGGAGATTGTGAAAGAGGAAACAAGAGATACAAAACATACATACATCCACAAATGTCAGGATGCAATATTTGAAAGCTGAGTGAAGTTAATGCACATAATTGAAATTAAAACTCCAGCCATTTATTATTTTCTAAAGCCTGAGTTTAGGACATAATGTCCAACCTTCATCCAATGGCCTGCACGTATCAGACTGATTGGGTTTTTCAATTACCTGAAATAGGCATCTAGTTATACTAACAGAATTTGCTTCAGCAAAACATTTCACTAGAACTAAGTACTCTGTATTTTTTTGTTAAAGCAAGGCTGTAATGTAAAAAGAGGAGTATGTTTTCATACATGTTAAAATAGTGCTTTAAAAATGTTTATTATCACAGTACCTTTTACACCCATACTACAAAAATTACTGCATTTCTCCGAACATAATTAAAATGGTCAAACCACGTTACACATGAAAGGCAGGTGTGGATCCCTCAGGGACAAGGCACAGCACTCAGCAGGTGAAAGCTTTGGCGTTATGGAAAGCTCAGCATTACCACAGTGGGAGCCTGGGGACACCAACGCCGATCAAATGGAGACCCAATGCAGTGGAGCCCTGGTCGGGAGTGAAGCTCAAGGGAAAGCACCGCAGGGGTGGATAATAGAACTTGTACCGATTGACAGATCATACATGTGCAGTGCCCTGTTTGCTCATTAGCAAACCCACTGATGTAATGCCGGTGTTGTAGTCTGAATTCTGAGATCCACATCTGGCCATCATGTTGGTGCCCGTGCAGGCGTACATGCAGATGTGGGGGAAGCGAACTACCCCAGCTTGCCGTAGCAGGGAGGTAAGACGTGCCTGGGACTCAGCATACTCGAATGGGAGAGACAAACATGCTGTGTAACAAAGTCTTCTCACACCTTACAAACAGAATTCTAAGTTCTTAAATGTGAACAAGTATCTTAATTACCTAAAAAGAATATCATTGCTACTTGCAGCCTCCTGCCTGAGTCCTCTGTCCTTTTTCACAGAGACAAATTTATGTTTCTGTCCTGGGAGTAATTATTTCAAAGAAATAGTTTATTTAATTGTGGGGGGAAAATCCTTTAAAATTAATGTTATAGTTTAAAGATGGAAGATGTTCAGTGATGTGAGTGATACACAGACTTCTGCATTTTGCACACGCATCATACATTTTCTCATGCAGCTGAAGATGTGAAGAATAAGTAGTGGATTATATAAAGTAAGGCACAGGATTAGTACTCTTCTTATTTAAAACTGTTCCCACAACAGAATGTGCAAAAGAGATAAACTTCTGCAAACCTGCAGGACAAACCAAATATCTATACATATACAGAATAGACTATGGGATCTTTTATTTCTAGGAAGTCTAATTTGGCCATGACTGTGTGGCCATAAACTGACACAGATGTATTAATGTTATTCTAAATAATCTCTTGTAGGCAATTACAGCTGGAGAAATCATTTTTGTCTTGGTAGTTGTCAAAACTGATTTTTTTTAGATTTTTTTTTTAAATAGAAAAAATGGAATTTAACCAGACTTTGAGCTGAGTTTTTGATCTCATTGATCTAAGGTTTAAAATATATTTTTCACCAACTTCTCTCATTGCTCGTTATTTCTTCTGTTCTTCAACATAAAAAAGGTCAACAGGTTTCATCATCTGATACAGTAATTGTTCTGTTACTGATGAAATCATGATGTGTTTCAGTACTGTATTGTATTGGACTTTGCAGCTCTGAATCAACATGTGAGCAAGTTGATGTTTCCACACAAACAGAAATGTTAAGTCTCACATTGAGTGCTGATACCAAGAAGTATTGAATGTCCCAGTTTCTGCTGGGTGAAGGCTGAGTGCACATAGTCCCACACTCATAACAATTCACAGATGGCATTTTGAATGTCTAAATGAAACCACTGCTTGGAGCTGTGCGGGAAGCATAAAGTCAGCACTAACTTAAATGATCTGCAAGGTGATGCTTTCTGAGAAAGAGCTGCTTATTCTCAGCCTGTTCCAGTAATGAAATGTATTTTTGTAAGTAGGAAGGACTAGTGACACCATGGGTCCAGACATGACAGAGCTGCTTGTGAAAGTAGTATTTCTTCTATTTGGCTTTGCCATTTCTTTTTTCATGAGTTGAATATTTTCGGAGAGTTCTTGTTTGAAGCTGATGTATCATGTATTCTTCTGTCCCATAAAACTATAATATTTCTACAGGTAATAACCTAACAGCTATATGTAGTGCCCAAAACTAAGTACCCAAATCACATTTAATATTTGATTGCCAGTGCAGACACCCATGGCTGAATCCCATGCTCTGTGAACCAAGTTCAGAAAGACCTTTGTGAGAAGTTATAGTTCGTATTGGAAATCACGGACTTGTTATAGAGTGAGATTTTCCAAAACATACGACAGTGGCAAACTTTGTTGAATATGAAGTCGGTGGGAAACTCTTACTGATATTAGAAAGAACTGAGCCAGTGCTGAGCCCTCTGAAAATTCCTCACTTAAACTTCTTTTTGATAGGGGCGAGGGGAAGCTAGCTGTAGTGCTGCACAAAATTTACTAAGGTGGTTTGTATATGTAGGCTGCTGCTTCAATTATTTTCCTGAAGAGCTGATTGCAGTGGTCCTTAGGACTGCTAGGGCTGAGGCTAGGAAGACATAAACTGAACCCACACTTGCAAATGCAGGTCACCCACCACACCACATGAAAGCATGTTAAAAAATGAGCAATGAAAATAATTTCACAATGTTTTCTCTCCCCTTGCTTCAGTTCTACAACATTGATACTGAGAACATTTTGGCTCCAAAGCATTCAGGAAAGAAACAGGTGGCAACTCTGCTGCCCACCTGTCCCTTTACCTGGTACAGCAAAGACTTGATAACTCCCCTGATGTTTCTAGGCATGCAGTCAAAAGTCCTTAATAGCAGAGTGCCATTATGAATATGTCCCAGCACGGGTCAGGGCAGTGCAGTGAACAGCAATAAATGTCTCCTCTTTAATTTACTTTCATGTAATTCTTTTTCCTTATTTATCACATCCCTCTCCACCAATCAAAAAAGACCAAGCTTTTACCATTAAAAATAAAACACATGAGCTTTTTTGCAGGATTAAACATTTTGATCATTTTATTTGCACAGCCACTAATTACTACCAGAATACCATGATATTTTAGTTGTATGCAACCAGGCGGCTTACTCACACCAGGCATGTCTTCTGCAATTTCTGAGGGAAATATCTTGATATTCATGTCAAATAACTCAAAATAACAAGAACTGCAGCTTGTAAAAATCTGTGATAGCAAGTGCAAACTTCTTGAGGGGAGCATCAATGCTACTGTTACTTGGAAGATACTGCTTTGGCAAGCGGGCTTTTATAAATATATAAATATGTCTTTAAAAAACCACTGAAAAAACAAGATTCGTTCCCATTTTGCACTTTTTTTTTTTTTTTTTTTTTTCATTTCTATTCCCAGCTCCTTGTGGTCAAAACGAAACCAGAGAAGACGGCAAAATAATCCAGCTACCTCCCTGCAAGACAGGAGCATGGATCGTTCCTGCCATCATGGCCTGTTACCTCTTGGTTGCAAACATCCTTTTGGTGAACCTCCTCATTGCTGTTTTCAAGTGAGTGAGACATTGCGAAGTATGGACGGGGCAGGGGATAGACATTATTCACAGCCAAGAAGGCTGCTAAGATGAAGACTTTGCCTGTGACCCATTTTCAGAGGATGCGAGGGTGAGAGGGAAAGAGGCAGTAGCTTGTCTCCAGGGAATGAGGGAGATGCCAAGTTCTTCACATGGTCTCATTTACAAGGACAGAGACCCGATCTGAATCAGGGCAAAGAAGCCAAAAAATTTGAAGTTCAGTTATGGCATCAGTCACTTTCAATATGGAAAACAAGAATAAAAATACTTTCCTGTCTCACTGGGTTGTTGTAAGACTCAGCGGTCGTACAGAGCAGACAAACACAGTAGTAAGATACTTTGAAATGGCTGATTGCCAATGTGCTTTGCTGAAGCACAAACTTACTCATTTCTTTTGTTCTTCTTCCTCTTTTTGCAACAAGGAAATATTTGCCGCTGTTAGTGAAATGTGTCCAGTTAAGGTGCTGTCACATCATCTTCAGCAAAGTACCCAAAACCATTTTAATCTGCTGTTATTTTCCTCTTCTTGCCTTCTAGCAATACATTTTTTGAAGTCAAATCCATATCCAACCAAGTCTGGAAGTTTCAAAGATATCAACTAATCATGACATTTCATGAAAGACCTGTTCTCCCACCGCCTCTGATCATTTTCAGCCATATGACTATGATATTCCAACACCTCTGCTGCAGATGGCGGAAGCATGAAAGTGACCCAGATGAGAGAGACTATGGATTAAGTAAGCCTTAGACAATTTAGAGTGGGACTTTCCAATGCCCTTGGTAATATCTAGCGTTTGACACGAATGAAGGCTACGTCCAGCGCCTTGATGACATTTCCAGCAGAGAACTGCTTTTCACTGCAAAAATCTTACCTGAATCAGTTAGTTCTACCTGCACTGCCAAACTCTTAGCTCTCCTCAGAGCATTAATGGGGCTATGGTTTTCTGGGATTCTGAGGGGTTGTTCCCCCCTTTGTTCCTTCAAAGCAAAGGCAATTGTTTTACTGTTGTCAGAGGTCTGTTATTGCTGGAATTCTTCTTATAGTCCATCACACTTCCAGATCTAAGTTTTATTTCTGAAAATACAGGAATAGCGTTCCTGCTTTTTGAGCAAACAGCACATACTTACCCCCAACACACTTTTTGCCTAGATAAACTGAGAGATGGTGAGAAGTAATTATTTTTTAGACACATGTTCTCTCCTTGACACTGACTCGAACTGGGGGAGTAGTTTGTCCAAACACTTTAATATGAACTCCCATAAGCATGATGGAAAACCTGTCAGATTATTTTGATAACACTTTGTCTCCTCTTCTCTTATCAGTTCTTCAAAGTAGATCTCCACCTCCCCCAGTATATATGCCAGAGGCAGGGAGCTAAGAAATGTGCATCTTTTCCCAACATTGTCCCATGCCACAGCCCACTTCTCTATGAGGAAGGAGCTGGAGCCATGTGGTGGCACTGGAGATGCAAGTGCAACCATGTCGCTCCCCTCCCACTCACTCACACTGACTGCCACAGACTTTGCTGTGGCCTCCAGATACCAGCTCTTGCCATGTCAAATAGACCCTCAGTACTCCCAGACACCTTTCCTAGAAGTCTGCTAATTTGATTATTTTTGTATGAGGTTGCAGGTGGTCTTTGGCTTCAGGACCTGACAGCAGCTGTGTTTAGATCTCATGCATTCAAAACACATTCATGTTTGCTCAGCATTTGCCTGCTTAAGTGTTTCTGTATCCAGAATAATATATATAATTGAAGCCACTAATCTGGTAATTAGCTGCATCTATCTGCTTTCATACCAAAATGCCAGATAAATTTGAAGCCTGGTTTTGAAAGTTTAGTCCATGAATTCCAAATAGGAAGAATGTAGTTAATGTCACATGTTAATTTTTTGCCAGATTCACATTTTTCCATTGTTTCCACAGAACTTTTCATAACTGAGGATGAACTGAAAAAAGTCCATGATTTTGAAGAGCAGTGCATAGAAGAATATTTTAGAGAAAAGGATGACAGATTCAATTCCTCCAATGATGAAAGAATTCGTGTCACTTCAGAAAGGTGCATTTTTATTGTTTGTTCTTTCATAAATCGATCTGGAAATATGTTTCTGCTGCCATTCTCATCCTTCCTTTCTTTTTCTTGAAAAGAGAATCATTTAAGGTATTTTTTAATAAGTCTTAACTAAAAAGTGGAGTGATAAAAAGTAGTGAATTTCTTTTTTTTTTTTTTCCTAAAGCAAATGTTCCTCAAAGTTTGGAAAACATGAATCCTTTAACCAGTTGCTTTAGAACACAACTGATGTAGTGAGAAACACAAATCATTCTTGCATTTCAGTTCTTAAAGCAGAACTTCAGGGAGCAAGTGTTTAGAACACAATGGGAGAGTCAATGAGAGTTTCTCAGTGAATACTATGGCTTTAGCACTGACCTGCTAGTCATTCAGATAAAGAGCTAGCCTTGTTTCAGAATAGCCTTGCTAGGTAAGCTAGTTTCATAGCGAACAGGGATCTTGACATTAATTTAAAAGTAACTAGACATTTCACCTACAGCAGTGAAATGCACAGAGGACAAAGGTAATACATTAATTTAGTGGAAGCTGCCAGTCTTCAAATTCATCGGTCCTAAAAATTCATGTCTCTTCATCTGTCGTGGTGCTTATATGCTTTCATCATACAGCAGCTGAGTAACAGAGTTAAATTTTAAGGACAGAGTTTGTTGTTTGATTCATAGAACTGTTACCATAAAAAATTTTAGGTCAATATCCTGTCAGATATTCATAAAGCTTATGAACCACTGAATAGTCCAGTCCCTGAATACTCCACTTTAACTTGAGTAACAGAGGTCAGGTGACTTGTCATTGTAATTGATTACACTGTTCTCCTTATACCTAATCTTGTAGCACTGGCCCTGAAGCAGCTATGCCTCAAATATGTTTTCTGTAGGCAAGGAAACGTGTTTTTACTTTGGTTTTGAAATTAATCTATCCCAGAGCAGGATTAGCAGATACAATATTCTTTAGTCATCTACATTACTGAAAACAGCACTCCTAAAATGCATATTTTAGAAAAGAATATTAGAGGGGAAATATGGTAAGGCATGGGATGGCTTCCTTGTAAAGAATGGCCAAGTAATCCAGCTGTACTTGGTCTGGAAGAGATAAATGGGGAATGAGATGACAGAGTTCTACATAATTATGAGTGAAAGAAGAGGGTGAGTAGAAATCAATCATTTGCTGTCTCTCCCAGAAAAAGATACAGCGGAGCAAGAGATTAACCTAGCCAGAGCCCAGGTTCAAAATCAACAAAAATAGATGATTTTTTTTCATTAAGCAGTGGAACAGAGAAAATTCTTGAAACTTGATGAGTTCTAAAAGAAGCTGATGATGTTAGCTAGAAGTCTACAGGGATTCAAATAAAGACTAGACAAGCTTATGGGAGAGAAATCCTGTAATACAGAGATCATCTTGAGCCGATAAAGTTCCTGAGCAAAAAATGTTTAGAGACTGGTAAATATAAGGGAGGAAGAATTACATATGCTTCAAACAGAGACAGTGGGATGAATTGGTCTGTGGTCCAACTGCATGCCCTTTTTTCTTGTGTTCTGATAGTCCAGTGGTCAGAGAACAAACCTGAAAATCGTAGATGCAGGTTCAAATCTCTGTTTGGGCATAGGTTTCCTTTTGGTGGTCAAGAAAAGCATGTTTCAGACCTCTGTAACTAAGAAGTAATCCAGCTGGGACTACCCTACATTAGGCAAGTGCTGTAAATCCTTGAAAATTAATACGTAACAGTCTGCATTTGCACTCTGTGCTGGCCCTTTTTTATAGGAAAAGAGCCCTTATCTCTTTAAATGGATGGCTTAAAGCACCTCGTTCCAGAAGAAAGTTCATGATTATGAATCCTAAGTGAAGACAAGCACATAAGCCCCACAGAGAAATAGTTCTTTACAAATCCATTTACCTTAGCCAACAGTGTAATGTGAAAACCAGCATGCCCTAGTTCTGTAAGGGAGACCCAGGTAGTGACCCATGAGGTACAGAGGCTGCTCCCAGAGCCAAGCACACTACTAGGACTTGCAGCAATGAAATCTCAGGTGAATGCAGTTCTCATCTCTTAAGAGCTCTCTTCTTGCCAAACCAACTGCAATGTTTTGCCATACAAGGTAAGTGCAAATACTTCAAGGATCTGAGGGATACTTCAAAGATGTTTGAGGAATCAGGGCTATCTAAGTGTCTTAAGTAACATGCACTTTAGAAACTGGATGCCCAGGTCTGTCATTTTGCCTGCAGTTATGGCCAGGAAAGTATCCTTTGAAGTGTTATCTAAAACATCAAACTTCTTTTTCCTAATCTGTGGAACATTCAAATATTTGAAATCCAGGTTTGCACTTTGTAGTTTCTATATAGAGATGTCTTCGTGCAATTAACAAGATGTAAACCAAAGAAAACAGAGAAGATGCAAACCTGCAGCTTCCCTTCCAATGTCCAGTCATTAGCCCCTAGTAGTAGACCAAGCTACTACTATACCAAATTATACCTACATTGTAGCCATGAGATATCAGGTTAATATCTGTCCAATTAACTCGGTTTTATATGGTGTAAAATTGAACCAGAAAGCCCTGCAGGTGTGAGTGAAGTACCCCCTGAAGACCTTCCATTTGCAGGAAGCTGAGGACACTGTTAGGGTTAAAGAGAAGGAAGGCCTGGACAAGCCTTGTGTGACACACATGCACTTGGACCTGGATTGCTCACTGCCTTCCCTCTCCTCCACATGTCTGTGGTATGCTTACCTCTCGCTTGAGCAACTTGTACTTGCATCAGGATTTATCATAGTGCCCCAGATTCTGCACAGAGAAAGAATAGCTGGACACCACAGATGCAAAGCACAGTATGCCTGGAAAAGGGAGTAGGGGACTAGCACTTCAAGGGAAATCAGAGTTGTGAACAGAGCCTTGCTTTGAGGCTCAGCCTAGCTGGGTCCCAGAGGCAGGTTTGGAGCTCAGGAAAACAAAAGGAACCTGTTTCTTGCTACATCGGCCTGGGTGTAAATGAACGACTTCAAATAAGCAGTCAGTGTCTGTGCTGGGTCAGGACCACAGCATCTTGTCTGGCTCACCTACAACAAGCTGCAGTTTATACTCACCTTGGAATAGTTCACTGGCATCCTGTGGGGCCCGTCTTGGTTCAGCAGTCGCCATACTTGTAACAAGGAACACCACAGAGGTGACCAGATCTGGTGTCACCACACAGAATCTCTCCTTTACCGGATCCTTTCACATTCAGAAATTAAAAGCATGAAATGACACTTGATCTTTGTCCTTCCCTGACCCCAAGTACTGAGTAACTTGGTGGAGTAGCTCACTAGCCAAGATCTCACACAAGCATATGGAAGCAGCATCAGGTTAGTGATACACATCAGAGGAAGTGATTGATTAAGCAGAAAAATACAAAGTAGTGCAAAGCTGTAACTGCATTTATCAGGTTAGGCAAATCTTGGTGTATCTCCTGGAGACCTGTGAGGAAAGCAAAATTGGACAAATTCACTTTATTGCAGCAGAAGAATCACAACCTTTCCTGGAGAGCCTTCCTTTCTAATCACTGTGAAAATTTCAGGTTTTTGACCAGCACAGAGGCTTGCTTTTATGATCAAAAAAACCTGCACTATTTCTCTTGATCTGGCAAGAAGCCACTAAAACAACCTTTTCAGTAGCCATTTTTTCCATATGGACAGATCTTGACTCTTTCAAACCCAATGCAAAACCTCTTGTTGATTTCAAGGGGAGCAGGGTCACATCCTAACAGTATTTGAAAAGCAGTAATCTGGTTGAAGCATCTCTCTGTGGTCACAAAGAGTAAGTGGTTTTAGGCACCAGATGGGAATGCAGCCAAGACAACCCAACACCCTTATCAAGCAGAAACCACCACACCTGTGAAAATTGGCTGGCTGCTTGCATCAGCAATGCTTTACCAAAAGATGTCAGGCAAAGTACCAATAGCCTGTTACAGGCTTGGGAACTGCTGTCTATGTTTTATTTAAATAAAACCACTCTGCAGTTACCTGTAACAAGCCAGGTGGATGGCCCTGTAAGTGACTTTAAGTGTCTACAGTCTTTGCAGCAGTTGAAAAGGATCTTGAAGTATAAATGGTGCCTTAACAATGGATATTGATCCACAAAGGGACTTGTGAACCTCATTCTAGCATTCAATTAAGAGATCTACTTCTGAAAAGAGTGGCTTACTCCCATTAAACCATTACTTCAATTAAACTGTTGATGAACTGATGTGCAAAGGTTAAAAATAAATATAACCAAAATGAATGCCAGCAAAAGCCATCATCTCCCAAACCATAATTAAAATGGCTTGTCACGGGTAATATAAAATGTTTGCCAGGTTCCCAGTTCTGACCCTTTTTTTTTTTCCCAATTACTGTCCTCGGATAGTCCATGGTTTTTTCACTATTAGAAATGTACGAGCTTCAGCAGAACACCCTTTATGCACGTTTTACATGTAGTCTCCTCTTTTTCTATTCTCATTCCCATCTGTTACGATAGCTTGGCGCTTTTTCATGCACTGGATAAATCTTGCTGTAAGGAAAAACACAGGTGCAATGGAGACATCATACATGGCTACTGTAAGATTTGCCAGAAGGTTTATATGACCTCCAATACACACAGGGGGAAAATCCAAAGCAAAACTTGGGCATTCTTGTTTTGAAATAGTGCTTTAACTCAAAACTATTCCTGAAGAAAATGCAGCTCTAGCTGTCTATTCACTGAGTGCAAGATCATCCAACAATACAGGAAGACAGAAAAATTCACTTTGTACAACATTTTAAGGACCAGATTATGACTGTATTTCTCCAGAGCATATCCTCTTATATCCACAGCGTTTGGATGATGTGATTTTTATCATGTTTCTAGTAGGATTCCTCCCAGAGCATGGTGCTGTTCTGTGTGATGAAAGATTACAGAACTGAACATCAAATTAATATAAAAGTATATCACAAATTAAAAGATCAATATTTTTTTTTTAATGTAACGAAAGCTGACTAAATTAAGCTAATATCTTTGGATTTGGAGATCATCATCACTCAAGCTGTATTTTTGTGAATAAAATTATATAGTCAGGGTCCATCCAATGTAAATACATGTGCATACTGTTAGGTTACCAGTGCACGTCTCTGGTTACCCCTGGTTTCTGAACCCAGACTGCACTATCTGTACCTTGTGGAGTTTCTATATAAATTTCCCACTACTGTCAATGCAATCACATTAATTCCATAGCAACCAACAGATCATGTAACTCAAAAGTCTCTCTTCATCTTGGCCAGCAGTACCACCAGTTTTACATTCTCTGCCTCTGGCAGTAGCTAATAGCTCATGTTCAAGAGAAGACAGGACAAATACATGAATGTGTACCAGCAAGGTGTGACTCTAGATTCTTCTCGGGATGCATCAGTTGTGTTCAGTAGCATGGCACAGCCCTCATGTGAATGCAGGATGCAAAACTTATCTCACTATGGACAGTTCTATTCATATTCCAGATATAAATATAGAACTAAGTGCAATAATTCAACTGGCTATATTTGTATTAAAAGTTATTTCACTTGTGTACATCTCTCAAAGCAAGGGGGGGGGGGGCGGGAAACAAAGGGAGAAAAAAACAAACAAGGAAACAAACAAGACAGTCCAGTTAGCTTCACAGAATATTACGAATTCATTCTAGTTCTTGGGTAACCATTGCTGGGGTAAATGTTTTTTATTGGTCATAATCTGAGCATTCTCAAGTAAAATCCAGAAATCCAGGTTTGTCAGACTGATCCATATGTCTGACAGCCCTAAAATTGTTTTGTTATATCTGTTCATCATCTTGGAGCAGTTGTTACAGAATATGAATGTGCAACAAGGTACTCAATTATTAGCTGATAAATATTTCAAAATATAATTATTCTTACAAAATAGCAGTTCAGACAACTAATACCATGAGAGAAAATTCAACTGCTTCCCATATAAACTGCACTCTCACTGTAGAATTATACCCTGTGCTTGCAATGACGTTAATATGTTTTGTTGGAGAAGCTGGTAGAACTAGAGGTAAACTGGTGCCTAAATGATGAGTAGAATGATGTTTTTTGAAACTACCAGTCCATTTCTTAGCAGTGATTACTTGATCATTCATCTGTTGAAGTCTGATGACAGCAATACATTTGATTTGCTGTGCTTATGCTTTCAAATTTCATGATCTTCAACAGGAAAAGCCCGTATTTCACAGGAATGTGAGACGTGCTGTAGGGAGTGGTGTCATACTCCTCCTTTTCCTCTCTTGTGCAGGCAAGTTGCTGTTGCTTATCACCATGAGGCAGCCAGGCCTCAGTTTTTCACCAGCTATTTGTGCATTAATTACCAAGGTGTTAATGCTGCTCAGTAAGCATTCATTGCTAACATCTGGTTTCTTCTGGGCGAGTAAGAGTGTTTATGGTGTCGCCAGTTCCAGGTCACTGATCCTGTTGGAAATTCAACTATTAGTAGTAGATCCTATTTATCTTATCAGAAATCCTGGCTATCATTAGCAGGACACCTGTTAAGCTGTATGAATTGCACTGCCAGGCAGAGAGTAAGAGACTTGTGAAGAGTGTGGAAATCCTGCCATTTAGTATTTGTTGCTTCTCTGTTCATTTTTCAGTGTCTACAGGACTGGGGAAAGCCAGAATTCTAACCTTAAAAATCAGACAAAGATAACTACATAAATGTATTTCTTCTTTGGCAGATAATGGAGGTCACTGGTCTGCCATAGGGACTACAACCAGAGAAAATAATTATGAGAAGAAATTTCATATATGCTAAAGGCAATTTCATTGTGTTAAATTAGAAGACTCCGTATAAATCCTTCAGTAGAGATGTTTTAGAAGACAGCAAACTGAAGTGGTTGAAAGTCACTGGCATAAATTAGTAAACAATTCACCTTAAAGGTGAAAACATTTTAAAATTAAACAGATCAACACTGTAGGACAGATATACTGAAGTTTAAATTAGATTCAGTTATTCAATTACCTATTAATATTTTAATCTAATTTTCTTTATATTATATTGATTTTATTAATATTTATATTAATATTTATATCCTATGATCTGTTATTACATATAATAGTTATGTATTAAATATCTTATAATGTGCTTTATAATAATTAATATTTATATTAATGTTATTTCTATATTACGATAGGTAGCTAATCCATAATTTCAATCCCTAAACTATTAACATAGACTACCCAAAGCACAATCACAGTAATGGAGCAATCTTAGGGACATCACATGGCATCTGCCCTAAGTTATTCATTCATAGCAACCTAATTAGAAGTTTTGGCAGCAAATCATAGTAACATTTCTGTAATAACCCCTGTCCTTGGGATAAGGGACACCCAAAACTCCCTCTGTGTTACGAAGCAGATACCCCTGGTTGCTGAACCTCCCTGAGTAAGGGTTTTGAAGCAGATAAGGTGGTGTAGACAGGCTTTGAATTTTAAGACCTATTTGTTTCCATTTGTTTTGGTGACCTATTAGCTGAACATCACTGCTTTGTAGAAATTAACCTGTTTCATTCTTCACTTTTTTAAGGGTAGAGAACATGGCCATGCGACTGGAAGAAGTAAATGAGCGAGAACATTGCATGAAGGCCTCTCTGCAGACCGTTGACATCAGGCTTGCTCAGCTGGAAGACATGATGGGACGAATGGTGACTGCCTTAGAAAAACTGACTGGCATAGAGAGAGGTGAGACAACCAAGATACGATCCAGGACCTCATCCGACTGTACTGATGCAGCCTACATTGTGAGGCAGAGTAGCTTCAACAGTCAGGAAGGGAACACTTACAAGCTTCAAGAGAGCATAGATCCCGCGGGAGAGGAGTCCATGTCCCCAACGTCTCCTACGATCACGCCCCGCATGCGAAGCCACTCTTTCTATGCAACAAATATGAAGGACAAGTGTGGGTTGGAAAAGTTTGAAAGCATTTTTAAGGAAAGATCGCCAAGCCTGCATCGGGCTATCAGTTCCCACTCAATAGCAAAAGAAGGAAAGATTCCCTTAGCCCCTACCAGCACTTTGTCAATTGCCCCAGACTCCAGAAGGCCTTCATCTTGTATAGACATCTACGTTTCTGCCATGGATGAGATGCATTCTGACACAGAGCCTCTTGACAGCTCCATAAATATTCTTGGTACTGGAGATGCAGCTCTGCAGGCCCACATAGCCTCTTCCATTTTAGCTAACAGTGCGTACATTAGCAGTCCACCTGGCGAAAAAATTTCTGGCAGGAGTCTTGATTACGAAGAAACCTCTGGAATAGAAACAAGAGCATTTTCTTCAGACTACTCCCAAATCACAGATTGCCAAATCCCCTGGGATTCAGATCCTCCTTTGTATCATGCTTTAGAACGATCTAAAAGCAGTCGTTATCTGGCTACAACTCCATTTATTCTGGAGGAAACGCCAATTGTGAAATCTCACAGTTTTATGTTCTCTCCATCTCGAAGCTACTTCAGCAGCCTTGGCATCCCAGTCAAAACAGCAGAGTACACAAGTATTACGGACTGCATAGACACAAGGTGTGTGAGCGCTCCCCAGGCAATCGCAGAGAGGGCCAGTTTCCCTGGAAGTCTCGGAGGCAAAGTGGAGGACTTGGGATGCTGCCACCCAGAGAGAGAAGCTGAACTAAGCCACCCAAGCTCTGATCATGAGGATACCGAGGCCAAAGACAAGAAGGGGATCCCCTTATCTCCTCAAGACAGCACTGCTACAAGAACTCTGGCCAACAGCATCCCACTTCCAAAAATAGAGAGGGCCAACAGCTACTCCGCAGAGGAGTCCAACATGTTGTATGCACAGCACACACGGAAGAGCTACTCTATCAGCGACAAACTTGACAGACAGCGAAATGCAACAGGCCTACGAAACCCCTTCCAGAGGAGTAAGTCCTCGAGGCCAGAGAGCAGAGGGGACAACCTGTCCATGAGGAGACTGTCAAGAACGGGAGCCTTCCGCAGCTTTGAAAGCAAGCACAGCTAGGCCTAGACAAAGTTTACCAGCAGTCTAAGGGTCATCTGCTCTCCAGTCCATTTTTCTTAGCAGAATTATAAAAAACCTCACATCACCCTGTGTCAACTCCAGTTGGCATTAGCCACCGGTCAAGGGAGCACATTGTCAGTCTCAGCATTGCCCACTGAGTTACTGCATCTTGACCCAGTTGACATTTGCACTTAAGGAAAAAGGGAGGGATGAAAGCTTTACAAAGACTTCGGTAAACAACAGGAATAACAAGCCCCCTTTATGAAGTCACAAGATATAAATGAGTAGGTTCAGAAATCTGCCTTTTATTAGAAAGCATCGTAGGATCTTTGATAATCATTCAAGTTTTTAGGTTGCAGGAATTAACTGGCAAAAAGAGATGTACAAATTAGATGTTCTAAACTTCAGTCACGACTTCTTTTTCATCTGTTTCACCATTGTACTGACTGATGAAAGGCATTTGTTATTTCTGTAGGAACTGGCAGCAAACAAACCTAAAGTCTCCCAAATCCCTTGCATCTCACACTTGTGGAAATGAAGAAAGATGAACAAGACAACAACTTTCACTTGTCTCTTTTTGTATCAACTTCTAGTGCCACAAAAAGTTTATATTTTCAAGAGCTGAAAGGGAAATGAAATGCCTTTTGTACTGCAACTTAAATGGAAGAAGAATTTATGTTAAAATATCAGGTGATTTCCTGTATAAAACAGGCATTCTAGCACAGCTGAGCAAGCTCAGGATGAATGTAATTAAGCGGAATAGTATATTTTTTTACCACATTTGTCATCAATGTGTTGTCTCACTAAATCACAGGATGCAATGGAACAGTAAGAACAGGGTGATCAGAGCAGAGCACAGTAATATTGTCGGGTTCTCTCTGCTCCATTTAATTATGTATACAAATTGCGGAGATTTATCTACCAGGCTGCTACCAAGTACTTCTTACTGTTCCATTTGAGCTGCCGATTTTTCACATCATTCCCTCACCTTAAAATATACACCCTTTTTTTTTTTTTTTTTCATGTGGACATGGCCATATTTGAACATTTCAAAGTATACAAGTTCTGTCCAGCAGTCTGAATCCAGATTAATGCAATCAGACTGAAGTTGTTTAAAGGAAAATGTTCTTGGCAGAGGACTGGAAAACACTAAAAAGTATATATGCTTTTAAGGTAAGTTAAAGAACCAAAGTGAAATTGCGGGTGTCTGTAAACAGCAAAAGCCATCAGTTGTGACTAGGCTTCCACCGTTCAGCAGCATATCACACAACATGCATTTTAGTAAGAGAAAGTATATCCAAACGGTAATGCCGTTATGGGGTTTGGTTGAAGGCATAACTTCTCTGACCCCACCCACATTCCAAGGGTCCACAATATCAGCTAGAGTTTCAAACTTCTCTTGAGAAGATATCACGGTGGTCACAGGTGGAAAGGTATGCAGAAGATAGGAAAAGGGTGGAAAAGCGTAAACTGCAACTGGATCAAAATTTCACATCCTTGAAGGCACAACTTTTAAGCTTGTGAAGAGTTGAAGCTAGTGCTATTAAAAACTAAAACATCTCTACAATGACCAACATCTGTGTAGAACCAGCTCCTTTTTGTTATTAAAAATGAACACATACAAGTGGGGTATGTACTTTCCATTATTTAAATGGGAGTTATTTTCCAAATCTCTAAGGCAGCTTTGACAATGCAGGCTGATGTTTTCTCATGGGGATCTCACCCAGGGAGACTCTGAGCACTGTATGAGAGCTAAGTCTGAAAGGCAACAAATCCAGACATAAAAATAATCATCAGCCTCAAGAAAAGAGGCAAAGAAGGTGAAAACATTTAGTTACTGAGTCACTACGTTGGAAAGTTCAGGAAATACAGAAATGCAGCATGGAGACTTTAAGCACAATGTGTTTCATACTTCCTGCACCAACGTGTTCCTTGCTTTCTTCTATTTGATCAGGCTTTCAATGAGCTAAACTCCACCAAGACACCGTGTTTATGCAATTGCCTTGCAGTCCATGTGTAGCATTATGGTCACATGGCAACACCGAGAAAGGTCAGAAACCTTTCTGTGCATTATGAAGCATGCTTGAGACAGGCTGATTGTTGAACAATAGCAAAATGCCCGGGGCAAAAGAACTTGTGTTTAACAATCTGCTTCAAATGTGCCAACTTTTGTTAGCAGCCTTTTCCTAAGGCTTCTCCAAATCTATCTATCCTTGGTGAGTAGAGGGGGATATTCTCACTTTGTTTTCTTTGTTCCTTTTACGAATGTCTGCTAAAACTGTTCATGGACTCTTCCACCTTCACTGTATCACTGGCCTACTCTAGAGGAACTTCAGATCATTAGAAATTCCTCAACAGCGCTTAGTGAATTAGTTCAAGGCATAGGGCTCTCCTCTAGGGTAGATTTCATTGCTTAGCTTGTCAGGGTAAAGGAATTTGCCAAACCCAGAAGCTGTATAAATGTTTAGGATACAGCACTTTATTGATCTGGAGCACACATTCCAGGTAAAATGAAACAGGACACTTTATTTACCTCTTAAAATTTGCCATTATATATAAAATGTAAATTCAGATGTTAAAAGTGTGATTGCAAGATGTCAGAACACTACTTTTCCTGAATGTTTCCCATTTATTCTACAATGTGATGTCTATAGAATATATTATGATGGATGCTAGATTATTTTATCTTCACCTGGTTTTTACACATTGCATCAAACTGCTCCTTTTTGAATTTGATGGTAAAAACCCATTCCTTGCAATGGGGCCAGATTTCCCACTCCCAATATTATGACCATTTAGTGAGAGTAGAAGTCTTACCATCCATCATCATGTAGCTATAGCATGTACCATATAACATATTCTGTATCAAAGGATAGCTTATGAAATAGATATATATACACACATATATACATATCTCCCATATATAAACCAGTATAGTTGTGACATGTGGTAATATTAGTGAACGTTACAGGACAGTTTTAATATCGCATTATAAGGTCTTGTTTGTAAATCTGTAACATTCAATAAAATAGCACATGTTGCATCAAGCATTAAGTTCCACTATCCAATTATTAGCTTACATATGGAATATGCATTTCTGGTCACAGCGTGTAAGTTTGGTATGTTTCACACATTGTCTGTGTAGCTCCACTTAAATGTCTCTATGAGCTGATGTATAAACCTCTAATGAGCCACTGTGGGCTGTGACAGGTGAGTTGTGATAGTGTGAAAGACGAACTGGCATGTTATGCAAAAGAATAAAAGATAAATGAACTTTAATAATATTTTGAAACTCAACTGAACTTAGCTGTTTGTTTACATATGCTGGCCCACTGAGGAAGCGGTGTACAGTATTTTATAAATATTTTCCTATAGTACCCATTCTGTTGTTTCCGGTTTAAGTGATGCTATTCTACAGTTGGGGTATATACACTTGTCCTAGGTATTTGATTATAGCACATTATTCTTTCACAATAACGTGTGATATGACTGAAGTAGTTTCTCTTCCTTAGAGTCCAGTCTTTTTTTGTGTCAATGAAAATGCATGCATTGTTCCATGAGTTCTTTCGGACTACTATGAGATTTAACATTTTGCTATTGCCTGCCTGTAAAGATGAATCCAGTTAGGAATGAATTCAAGCTTTGGATGTTTACATTATTTCCATTATGTTTGATCTTTAGCAAAGTAAGTGATTTTTATTATTATTTTTAAATGACAATTGTATTTTATGAAATTGAAATACTCAACACAAAATGCGAACCTACAGCAGTGCTCAGACATTTGGCTCTCTCTTTTTTTGGAAGAGATAAGGTGCTACATTATTGTTCTTAGCACAAGTGCCAGTTAACAAATGGCAGTGAGGGGATAATTTGAAAATATAATAAAAAACCAAAATATCCATTCATACACATGAGGAAATCCCTCTGGGTTCCAGACACAGATTGCTTTTTTTTTTTTTCTTTCATTTTCCATTTATAGATTTTTTGGTAAAAAAAATTATTTGTATCTTTTGTGGAATGGATAGCCTTTTGTCAGGGGATAAATATCTTAGTTAGGTATATTTTTTGTATGAGAAGAAAATGATTTGCTTCTTAGAAACTGTCAGCATGGAAAATGCAACTACACATAACTGCTCAAAAAAAGTGCTGGTAGCAGCACACAGCCTTAGTCCAATGACTGCAGTCAGAGCAAACAAGTGTCTGTCCTGAGAGCAGAAGTTGTCAAAGGTATTAACTTAGAGTGAGCCAGTGAAACAAAATTCTCTGTAAACTTGTGGTGCAAATTTTCAAAACAAGCATAAATGTCTTGTTATGTTGCTCAGGTTATATACTCAAGAGGATCTGATAAAAACTAGAAGGGAAAATGTGAGCTGGTCATTTCTGGATTCCCTAGGAATACTTAAGTAATTGTGATGTCTCTCCCCTGCTTAAAATTAATAATATATTTGCATTTTTGCACAAATCTGCACAATTGTTTCAACAAAGGCCACATTTTCAGTTCTGTTAAAAGATACCAGGTATAGATCACCTTCTTCAAAAGAAATTGAAAGCTTTCTAGCATGAATTTTCCCTCATGCACCTCAAACGACAGCACAGTCCAAACTGAACAGAAGTGTTGGGGGGGTGTGCTTACCTAATGAAACCCTTCATTCCACTAGACGGTATTCACTGGCCTGGCCACACACTGGCGTAAAAGCAGTACTGTTGAATGTGGAGGGGCTGAATTTCTGCACCCCAGTGAGAGTTTTCCTGCTTTATAGACAATCACAGGGTGAACACTACAAGTTACACAGGCTTGTCATCTCCAAGATTGATTACAGTTATGGTCTTACTGATGCTGATGCGAATCTGCAGCAAATCCAGTGATTTCAATGGACTCTGACTTTTGTCAGAGGATGGATTTATTCTGCTTTTCTAATGCTATATTACTTTGAGTCATGGCACAGATTATCCTAAAATCATCATGAAGTGGGAAGTCTAATGACAGTCATTGAGCCAGACTGGTTGTGAAACAGTCTCTGACCTTTTAATTTTTGCTGTATGCTTTCAGATCTCTTGTAGAGCCACTCAGTACTTATTTCAAAAAGCTATTAGGAAAAAATGTTTGATTATGAAATTGCTGCTGTTTCTGCTGCAGGGAAGTGATAACTCTTGCTTATTTTAGTATTTGGTAGGGAGAGGGAAGGGACAGAAATGGGAATTGGCTGTGAAATACAATATTATGCCTGCATAAGAGTAAATTGTATTGAAGTTACATCATTCTTCCACCACTGCAGTTGTTGTACATGAGGAGAGTCTATATGCTGCTACTGCTGTCTGGAACAGTGTTTGCAATATACTATACTAATAGCTATTTAATCGTTTATTATTTGGGCTATCATTTGTAAGTGTGTAACAATCATTTATAAAGGGAGAAAAATGATTAAAATGTCATTTTAAAAAAATTCCTACTAATATGAAGCTTTTCAAGTATGATTTGTCTAAATGTATATCACTAGGGAAAACAGTCCTTTCCAAAGGTCTACTGGATTCACAATGCACTTTTAGACTGTGTTTAGATATGTAATAAAAAGCAGAAGTTGGCAATTACTACAGTAGAACTTTCTGAAATTTCTGTAACAATTGTTTTGCAATAAAAAAAGAGATGTAGTTCAAAACATTTGTTCTCACCAGAGCATTTATTTATGGTCATTTGCTTTCAAAGCAATAAAGCAACGATGCAATGACAGCTGCTTTTCTCTATGATCTCTCACTGCTCTAGTTCTAACTTTGCATCATTGAAGGAAACCAAAGAGTTTACACACTTAGCACACAGACTATTTGAATGTTGTCAGTTATTTCCACCTCTGATATCACCTGTCATTCAGGTGTCTCTTATGCTGGCCAATATCAGACCCGAGTTTGAACCAAGATAGACATAATTCTCGGTGTGTTTATTTAAAAAGGAGGGAATGGTTTCTTTTCTTTGTAGCTACCATTTCAGTAAGGAGGGGGAAACAAGCATTGATTACAGAGCCCCTCTATATTGCTTCCACATAGACTGAAGAAGCATGCTTTTTTGTGTGGCTGTCTCCCCAGATGCGTGATGTTGCTGGCTCTTGCAGCTAGAGAAGTTTCATTAAAAGCAAAGGGCACTAAGTAGTCCACTAATACCTATGACCTCCTCTGAACTGGTATCTCACCTGCCTCAGTAAAAAAGTCATTGTCTCTCTCCTCATGCAGTTACAACCAGCTCTTACCCTTCCTCACAAAAATACTGAAAAAAAGATACTGACACAAAAGAAGCCAAGGTGAGGTTTTGCTGCCACCTCCACAATCAGCCTTCACTGAGATATCTTTTAGCTAAATGCGAAAGAAACAAAGGAAACAAATATCCAATTGAATAAGAAAGATATCACATCCTCAAACAGTTCTGCACCCATCAATCACACTTCAGGAGAGGAATGGTCCAGAAAGGTGTTCTTTATTTCAGATTTCTGAGAAGGAAATGCTAAATTCCTTAACCAGATTTTATCTAAGCCTTTCTCAGGGACTGCTATTCAATGAAGACTGTGGGAGCTTTGAAGCTTTAAAAGTAAATAAATAAATAAAAGAAATCTGTGCCAGACAGTTGTCATTATGCTTCTTTCCAGGTAACACTGTATTTCCGATCTCCCTGGGATTTTTCACAGTAACAAACTTCACCTAAATTCAACCAATTTAGTAAGTGCTGGGAAAAAGCAGCATCACCAGCCTTGATTTTCATTCCCATGAACTGCAATCTTGTAGCCTTTAGGGCAGTGATCTAATCTCTTTTAATCTCATTAACACATAATGGCAAAGAACTCCATTTAACATTGACCATGGCAGTCAACCCTGATTCATTATCATCATGGCGGAATACAGGAAGAATATACAGTTACAGCAGCCCTCACTGTCTTTACATATCAAGTTCAAATTTCAGCCTGTGTATATTTCTGGAACAACAAAAAACCTTTCAAAACCTCAGTATTTCATTATTTTGAATTTTTCAAATAACTGATTACAGGCATAAATATTGTATATTTGAATTATACTTTTTGGAGGCAATAACAATAAGCATTATCTGACAGAAGGTTACTGCAGTGTGTTTATGTGAAATAACAATAGTAGCCCATGAACAGTTACAGACATCCCATTGCAGATGATACAGGCTACTGTTGCAGAGAACTATGGGTGGAAAAAGAACAACTCTGAGAGGAGCTGCCTTTGTTAGTCTGGATTTCAGAACAAGAAGTTCAACATCTGTACAGATGGTTGAGAGACTGATGTGTTACCACCACCTTCTAAAACTTAATTTTTTTGCTACACTTTTCCTCGCTTACACGTGTAGCCAAATGTTAAACAGTCACATGCACACCACTGAATCAGTCTGTGGAGATGATAGAATTATCCTCACAAAATATTTCAGTGTTTTTTATTCACAGTGTGCAAGATGAGGATTTTCTTAACAAACCTGGAAAAGTAACATATCAAAGGCTCTAAGGACATTACTAAAAATGTTAAAATATAATCTTTTTTTTTTCCTTTATTTGAAAGATCACAAAAAAATCAGCTACCAATTTAGCATTTCACTATTCACTAAGGAAAATCTTGAAACTAAAATTGCATCTTCAGTAAAAATTCAAACTGGAAATATCAGTAAAAAACAGTAAATCTGATTGAAGAATTACTTTCTTCAAAAACTCCTTAGAAATATTAGTCACAAGCTTGAATTCCAACCCATAGCTGCTGAACTACAGTTACTGCACAGTAATTTGGGGAGGAAGGGGAGCAGGCAAGGGGTGTGCAAATGGTGAATGGGGAAAGTTAGTCATCTTAAAGGGAAATATGAACAATGAACTCCAAAATTCACATCATGCTTACACTATATGGCTAGATCCCAGTTTTTTCCAGAGTGGATGCTTGGGGAACTATGCCATAGCTCTGCAATTAGTAGTAGGGTCAGTTTATGATGAACCCATTTCTACCATGCTATCTATTTTGCTAATCCTGTAATATGTCCCTCAGAGAATCATAACTTAGACAAACAACTTACAGCAACAGTGGTTATCTGTGCTTATTATTGAATAAATAGTGCCCATCTCAGTGAAACTATTGAGGATTTTCTAATGAACATTTAAAAGGTTGCTCCAGCCTCAGCTGAGGGATGGTGAATAGCTGCCCTGTTGCAAGAATGGGCCAGAGATTCAGAAAATGTGGCCTGGTCCCCAGTTCCCCAGAAGATCACTTTCTACCTGAAGCATTTCAACTTTCTAACCAGAGCAGGCTGTCTTCATCTCCAGCTCAGCTCAGCTGTGTCAGAGGGGAGCAACAGCCACTGTGGAAAGCACACAGCAACCCAGGGACATTCCTTTCCTCACTGCACGGAGGCCTAGCTACATTACCACAGCAGGCCTATGAACATTTACCTGAAACTTTTGTGTACTTACTTGATTTCTCAATAAGTCTAGAAAACAAACAAAGCCTACCTTAGTCCAAAGACAATACATTCCTAAAATGTCTGGGTATTTTCAGGCAACAAGGCACTGTGGACATTTACAGAGTTCTCTTTAGCAGTAGCTGATCCTACTCACTGAGTGCTGCCAATGATAAAAAATTTCAGCTGTCTCCATTTTGTTTGGGATGAAGGAGGAAACAGTGCCTGCCCCAGTGGGGCTGCAGAGCAGAGCTGGCCTTATGCTACTTCAGTTTGCCACAGCGGCACCAGCGATGGGTGCAGGCTGTCCCAGTGGCGGCTGGACTGCTCCGCTAAGTCTGTGAACTTCAGCATTGAGCTGGCAGGAGAAAACGGCACAACACATCGAGGAAGGAAGGAAAGACATGGACAGTTTACCACCAGCTTACTCAAGACAGGCTTGACAGTAAGGTTGGGAGGCAGAGGGTTAGCTGTATCCCCACTGTTTTATGCTCGTTCCCTCCTGAGATGTGGTATAACCAATGTCAGTACGTGTGCTATAATGTACAGGTCTACCGTAGGTAAGTCCAAACAATACACTGCAGTCCAAGATACAGATCAAGGGTGGGACTGCAAAACACTTGAGTGCTTAAGGCTTACAAATCCCATAGTAAAATACTATATGAATAAATAAAATCAAGTGCAGATCCTTACATACTTAAGCAACATACACAAAAGATTTTAGCAGCACGTTGGAGCATTCATTTCAAGTAACCACTGGAGTACAAAGCTGATTCCTGAGTCTCCCCTCTGCAAGACAAGCTGCTGTTTTTAAAGCCATAATTTCTTCCCTTTCTCTCCCATGAAGTGTACCCATCCCTGTCCTGCAGATAAGGCAAAGCAGATAAGCAGCTAGTTTATGGATCTAAACAAGGTTTAATATAAGGCACACACTAAAGGTTCAGTTTTACTGAAAACTCCGTTCTGAGCGCACCAGGAAGTTAGGTGTGAATTTTTTAAGTTCAGAAGAAGTTGCACAGTGTAGTTATACATTAAAAACATTAATCAAGAAAGGAGGACTAGAAACATGAGTTGCTGTTCAGTTGGAACTTAGCACTGGAATTTCTCTTTTAAATAAGCATTTTCCAAAACATGTAATACAATACAAAACAACGCACAGTATGCATTACCTGTTAAAACGATTGTGATAATGCTTTCATGTGTAGAAAAGGACCACGAACTTAATCTTGCCTCTGCTAAAAGTGAGACATTTAATATCTGCTCCTTTCTGTTCTGGTGGAATTAACCCTATACTCAAAATGCTACATTTTAACAGGTTTTAATAGAAGTTATGATCTAAGATAACCACTTGTTCTTTGCACTGGATGCTGAGACAGATACAGAAACTAGCAACGCACCTGACCCAGGGAAGGCTGGGCTTATGTGGTGTCATATAAGTTCTGGTTCCCACACCCCTATATCTATGAAAGCCCCTAATTTAAATGTACATTCAGAGTTGATCGCTGTGCCTCATAATGCCGACTTTAAGGGCAGAGCTGGATGACGTGCCAAGTTAGCACAAAGCAATCAGAACCTCTCTACTATACTGAGTAGATCCTAGGATCCCAGTTATATCTTTGGTAGCATGGCACATCAAGTACTGCCATCTGTGAACTTAGATAACTTCCTGATTTGAAAGGGGTGTGTCAGTTAGCTCTGCCTGTATCTGAAGTTATTTAGGCTGAAGCCGAAGGTACCAAAAAACTGAATGGAGCAATGCCAGCTGGAAGATATGTGTCCTGCATGGTAAAAACATAAAGCATAAACCTTTGTCCTTTGGCATCTGTCCTTCCCCAGGCAAGGGTAAGGCTCAGTCCCTGCAGGTAAGTCATGCTCAGGCTGCCCTGCAGGCTGAGTGCCCTGCCTCCAGCCTAAGCTGCTGCCACGCTGCCCCATGCACGCCCTGCACACAGCGGACCGTTTACTCTCCCTTACATGTCATTGCACAAGTTTTATGTCATGTCATTTTTGTCACAGTCGCCGCTGGATGTCACTATTTCATGCCCCAGAGATAGCCACACAGACATTTCTCTGGCTCGAAATAAGAGAATCAGTCTTCAAGGACAGGGAAAAAAAAAAAAAAAAAAAAGACAGAGCTTCCCAGGACAGTAAGCATCCCTTACTGAAAGAACAGGTGATACAGGAGCACCCGGGGACATGCAGGCTCCCTGCTGTAAGAGGTGACACTGCTACCCTAAGATTGCTGTCTGAACCACAGTGAACCTTGGCTGAGATATACTAGCAATTAAGGACTGCGAACACCAGCAGGCTGAAGTAGGAAGCCCTCTGATGTAAATCTTGTGACTCTAGATAGACTCTAGGTTCTCAGGTGAATACACCTACCATTATGTAAAGCAAAAGGATTTGGAGGGAAAAGTGGGGTACCTGATCTATTTGCATTACGCAAGCGCATCACAATTTTTCTAACTCCAGGATGAGAAGTATTGCATAAAGAGCATAACTGCTTATGTGGAAATCATCTTCAGTTTGAAACTTTATTATATATGGGAATGTTAACATTATTTCTTACATAGGGAAATGTCAGGAAATCTTGATCATGTTTTCATTGTTCAGAATTTTATAGAATCATAGAATCATTTAGGTAGGAAACGACCTTTGAGTCTTCAAATACAACTGTTAACCCAGGACTGCCAAGTCCACCACTAAACCATATCCCTAAGTACCACATCTACTCCTTTTTTAAATACTTGCAGGAATGGTGATTCCACCACCTCCAGGGGCAGGCTATTCCAATGCTTGACAACTCTTCCAGTGAAGAAACTTTTCCTAATTCCTTTCTAAACCTCCCTTGGCACAAATTGAGGCCGTTTCCTCTCATCCTACCACTTGCTAGTTGGGAGAAGAGAGCAACATCCACCTCACTACAACCTCCTGTCAGGTAGTTGTAGAGAGCAATACGGTCCCCCCAAGTCTCCTCCTCTCCAAACTAAACAATCCCAGTTCCCTCAGCCACTCCTCATAAGACTTGTGCACCAGACCCTGCACCAGCTTTGTTGCCTTTCTCTGGACACACTCCAGCACCTCAACATCTCTCTTGAAGTGAGGGGCCCAAAACTGAATGCAGTATTCAAGGTGCGAAACTTCCCTGATTTTGCTAAACATTGAAGTCTTTAAGGCTGAAATTCTCTGGCCTGATTCCTGGTTGGAGGTAAATGTAACCAGGGAAACACATTAGTTTTGTCCATGCTAAAATAATAATAATAATTTATTATGATGATTATGATCATGATTATGATAATTAATAATGATAATAATTGTAATAATATTTTAATTTTGCATGCATACAGTAAAATCAATGAACTGCAATATTTTTTTTATTTTAGCAGCTAAAACCTTTAGAGATTTCATAGAATCATAGAATGACCAAATTGAAAGGGCTCCATAAGGATCAAGTCCAGCTCCCTACATATTGTACACATAGAGAACTGATGAGGGCTTATTTACACCTGCAGTACTGCAATACGGTAGGTCATTTTAGGACCAGCCATCAAAAGCAGAGACAGGAGGCTTCTCACACCAGTCTTTTATTAAATTACCTTCCATGACAGAATTCTGCTTAGCAGATACACAGTTTCTGCCTTGCTGGTGAAACTCCCTGCTTGAAGGCTGCAGTTGGGTATTTGAATTTTGGAAGCCCTACACTGGAAGTACTTCCTACAATCTTTACCTGTTGCTCTGCAGTGTGAGATGTAAAAATTCCACACAATTGTAGACCACTCAAGCCAAATTCCCCAGAAAAGGCCTGCCCTGGCTTTAAATTGGACCTTGGCACAGAAACCCTGAAAAGTGAAAACATATTTGTATGAGGACTTTATTCCATCAAGGGACATTTTGTTAAAATGTCTTAAGATACTTGTTAAGATATTTTAAGATACTTGTTATTTTTGTATATAAATATATTAAATATATATTTTGTATATAAGTATTTTAAATATAACTTGTTAAGTTATATTTAAGTTAAGATATTTTCTTAAGATATCTTAAGATACTTGTTAAGACAGGGAGCCAGAGAAAGTGTTGTACCCAGCATGCACTGGGCAAGTGGCCTCTGCCTTGCACTGTGATGCACTATGACACACTGTTCTCAAGGGCTGTTAATCGGAACATCACATCCTTGAAGAACGAGGTGGTAGGATAATTGTGTCCTTCTCATTTTTGTAATTTTTGGCACTGTTTTGTTGTGTACCGTAAGGCTGAGCGCTCAGCATGGATGGAAATCAGTGAGAGCTCGCTCCAAGCAACTCAGGAAGACTACAGGGGTGTCATGGTGTTATGCAGGGAGAAAATACAAAGGGCCAAAGCCCAAGGAGGACTTCATCTGGCTACTGCCATGAAAGACAATGAAAATGTTTATAGAAATATACTAGCAAGAAAAGGAGGGCTAAAGGCAATCTCTGTCCTTTACTGGATGTGGGGGGAAACACAGTGACAAAGGAAGAGAAAAAGACTGTGGTCCCTGATGCCTTCTTTGCTTCAGTCTTTAATAGTAAGACCAGTTACCCTCAAGGTACCCAGCCCCCTGAGCTGGAAGACAGGGACAGGGAGCAGAAAGAAGCCCGCATAATCCAAGGGGAAATGGGCAGCAACCTCCTACACCACTTAGGCACACACAATCTATGGTGCTGGATGGCATCCACCCAAGGGTACTGAGGGACCAACAGAAGTGCTCACTGAGCCATTTCCAATCATTTGTCAGCGGTCCTGGTGAACCGGGGAGGTCCGAGAAGCCTGGAGGTTTGCAAATGTGACGCCCATCTACAGGAAGGGCAGGAAGAAGGATCCAGGCAGCTACAGGCCTGCCAGCCCGACCTTGGTGCCAGGGAAGGTTCTGGAGCAGATCATCCTAAGCGCCATCACAGGGCACGTGCAGGACAACGGGGGGATCAGGCCCAGCCGGCATGGGTTTATGAAAGGCAGGTCCTTGATGAACCTGATCTCCTGTGACAAGGTGACCTGCCTAGTGGATGAGGGAAAGGCTGTGGAGAGTGTCTACCTGGACCCTAGTAAAGCCTGTGACACCGTCTCCCACAGCATTCTCCTGGAGAAACCGGCTGCTCATGGCTTGGACGGGTGTACCCTGCACTGGGTAAAAAGCTGGCTGGATGGCCAAGCCCAGAGTGGTGCTGAGTGGAGCTACATCCAGCTGGCGGCCATTCACAAGTGGGTTCCCCAGAGTTCAGGGTTGGGGCCAGTCCTGTTTAACGTCTTTATCGATGATCTGGACGAGGGCTTTGGGTGCACCCTCAGTAAGTTTGCAGATGATGCTGAGTAGGGACGCGGAGCGTTGACCTGCTGGAGGGCAGGCAGGCTGTGCAGAGGGACCTGGGCAGGCTGGAGCGATGGGCCGAGGCCATTCCTGTGAGGTTCAACAGGGCTCAGTGCCGGGTCCTACCCTTGGGTCACAGCAGCCCCACACAGCGCTACAGGCTGGGGCAGAGCGGCTGGAAAGGGCCTGGTGGGAAAGGGCCTGGGGGTGCTGGTCCACAGCCGGCTGAGCGTGAGCCAGCAGTGTGCCCAGGTGGCCAAGGCGGCCAGCAGCACCCTGGCTGGTACCAGACACAGTGTGGCCAGCAGGACCAGGGCAGCGATGGTCCCCCTGTCCTGGGCACTGGTGAGGCCGCACCTCGAACGCTGTGTTCAGGTTTGGGCCCCTCGCTGCAAGAGGGACGCTGAGGTGCTGCAGCGTGGCCAGAGCGGGCAGCGAGGCTGGTGCAGGGTCTGGAGCACAAGTCTGACGGGGAGCGGCTTATGAGCGGCTGATTATTTAGCCTGGAGGAAAGGTAGTCTGTGGGGGGACCGTATCACTCGCTACAACTACCCGAAAGGAGGCTGTACTGAGGTGGGTGTTGGTCACTTCTCCCAGGTAGCAAGCGATAGGATGAGAGGACACAGCCTCAAGTTGTGCCAGGGGAGGTGTCGATTGGAATTAGGAAAAATTTCTTCATAGAAAGGGTGCTCAAGCACTGAATAAGTGGGCTGGATAAGGCTCTTTGATGAGACACATTGGCCTCCAGGCCATAAATTTGGGGTTCTAATACTCGGCGGTGTTGCAACCCTGGACAAAAAGGCAGGGTTTAAGACACACCTGTCTTTTCAGTGGTTGCTAATGCCTGGCTCCTAACACAGCTTCCTGGTTTTTTATGAAAGCTTTCTCGTTTTCCATGCATTGCAGAGCAGGGCAGAGTGTGTTACAGAGGTGCAGAATTGGAGCTGGTTGGTTTTAGGTTGGGTTTTTTTTGGCAGACTAGTTTTTTTTCGACCTAAGCAATTGTTTGTTTCTGTGATTCTATGTGCACTGCAATATAATGCCAAAATTCCTGAGATAGCAGGTCCCTAATCAGGACCTTAATCACTTGACTGGGTAATTCTCTGCCTTTTCTTCTTCTCTCCTATACAACAAGTAGGAGAAATTACGTTTACACTATATTCACCTTTCTGGACCAAGAACACTTCTTTTTACAATATTCGTCCACGACTTCAAAAAATCGGATACAGTACCTCCTCTAAGTCAAGTTTGTCTAACACAAATCCCTCTTGCCCACCTCCCTAGAGAGCAGCTAATCACTTTTCCATCTGTGAGTATTCTTGTGAAACCACTCTCAGCCAGGAGATTGTTCAAAGCTCTTCATTGAGCCAGAGGGCTCCAAAGCCCAGAGCAAAGCTGCATTAAAGCATTCCCCTGGTGCACTTTGAAGAGTCTCAGACAGAGAAGAGACTGTAAAATCAGAGTTCAGAATGCTTTTTATATGCTGTATAATAGAAGGGGACACCAATGACATAATCAGCTGTTTCTGCTGCTCCCTGTTTTATTACACATATTCTGAGTTGGCCTGTTTTAAGCCTCCTGGGCCTGGAAAGGAAAAGAAAAAGTCAGAGGGGGGGAAACCTGTTTAATGATTCCTTAACAGACTTCATATATCAGTCAGCCTCCTAGTTGTTTGGGAAAATCATGCACAGAAGGTACCCCAAAAGATTTTGGGAAAACACGGGCAGTTATGAACTTCAGGCACCTACTGCATCCAGCCAACAGCTAGGCAGATTTATCAGTCGATTTCAGTTTTGTGCATAGGTGTTTCACATGGCTACAATATTACATTGTTTTGAAGACCCAGCACTAAATCACACTCAAATCTTTGAGTTTCATGGCTGCCAACAGACAAATTGCACAGGAGAAAGGACTGAAAACAGTGAAGATTAGTATTAAAGATTTTGATCCCCTACTGTGGCAACATCACACCTTCAACCAGCCTATTAAACTGGAATTTGGGAGGGGTCTTCTACTACTGAGTCTCTATTCATAGCTATTTAAAGCAGTGCAAAAGCTGAACCACAGGAAAACTTGACTACCACATCCACCCAAGCAGCCACACTATCACAAGACTCCCAGGTTTGTTTCTCTCAGGGCTCCGAGCAGCATAAGACCACCTGTAAGATATCTGCTTCTACATCCAGGAAAAAAAGGAGACTACCCAGGACTGCAAAGAAATGCTGGCAATCCCTGGCTGCCAGCCTACCTTTCTGAAACCTTTATAGTCAGGTCTAAGTCTACAAAATTTTCTACAAAAAATTCATTTCAGCCCACTTCTCATATATGCTGGTGGTTCATAAACCATGTGGGCTGCAGTGATTCATCATAATTTACATAATAGTTGCATGTGAGTTTTTATCTCCTTTGAATAAGACAGGCCAACTTAACAGCCCTGAACTTCTTTGTGAAACTGTTGTTACAGTATCAGGGCAAAGCATTGCCCCAGCTGCCAGCACTACAGTCCCAGTAACCCAAGTTGAAAGAAAAGGATTTATAATCGAGAGGTTTTTTCTATTCCAGTTGTAGTAGCACACTGCAAGCATATATTTGTACTACTGCCATTATTATTGATAGCCACATTTCCAAATCTAATATTGGTCTCCTAAAGCCTACCTGTGCCCACAAATGACAGTAATTCATAGATGATGATTAGTTAGAGCTGTAATCAATGAAAAGTTAATTATAAAAGTTGCTTGTCTCCCTTTTTATTCTGCAATTTTCCTAGCCAAATCCTGGAAATAAAAGAAATAGAACATTTACCTGTTGACACCTGCCAGCCCACTGTCACCACACATACACAGATGGTACAGTGAGCCAAACAGCAACTCACAAGGCCAACACAGATGTGCAGGGTGAACTCTGCTAGTGACTGCCACCTTTCTCCTGGCAAATTAGGTGACAGAGTGACAGAGGAGATTGGGGGGAGGGGGGGGGGGGGGCGGGGCGGGGCACTGTCTGGTTACACAGCCTTTATGTGAAATTGCAGCTGTAGCTAAGCACCGTACAACACTGCAATGATTTCAGATCAGTGTGGCAATGCTTCAATAAAAGAGCTGTAACTATTCTCTTAACACGCATTCCAGCCATCTAGCTCCCAGCAAGGAAGGGTTAGGTCACCCCAGAGTAATGTCTCACCAGCTATGCAGTGCAGGGCATGAAGAGACACTTAAGGTGCTGCAGGGTGTGAGACTTCGTTACAGTAACACAGCATGTTTGTCTCTCCCATTCGAGTATGCTGAGTCCCAGGCACGTCTTACCTCCCTGCTACGGCAAGCTGGGGTAGTTCGCTTCCCCCACATCTGCATGTACGCCTGCACGGGCACCAACATGACGGCCAGATGTGGATCTCAGAATTCAGACTACAACACCGGCATTACATCAGTGGGTTTGCTAATGAGCAAACAGGGCACTGCACATGTATGATCTGTCAATCGGTACAAGTTCTATTATCCACCCCTGCGGTGCTTTCCCTTGAGCTTCACTCCCGACCAGGGCTCCACTGCATTGGGTCTCCATTTGATCGGCGTTGGTGTCCCCAGGCTCCCACTGTGATAATGCTGAGCTTTCCATAAAGCCAAAGCTTTCACTTGCTGAGTGCTGTACTATAAACTGTATGGCCACTGCATTCCTAAATGAGGGCATAACATAAACCACCATTCCCTTTCAGTGGGGAAGTGCCTCCCAGAAAAAAAGAGCCATTCCCAAACAAAAGGCCCTGAGGCAGAAATGGAGATCTGTAACAGAAGGGCTAAACAACTTGCTAAGGAGGGTGCCTTAATAAACTTGTAGGTACACCCTGAGATTAGAGAGTTTAGCTTTTAGCTGAGATTACAGTCCCATTGCTTTAATTACCTATCTTTGGGTCACAAGGGATCTTTGCTGCTCATTTCCTACCCTGCTGTTGTTCAAGATACATTTGTTCCAGAGCCACTAACATGAACCACCACCTGTGGCCCACACAGGGCCTCAGTAAACAGGTTGCTGGTTGTCTGTCTCGGCACAGATCTCAGGTTCTGATGCACAGAAGGAGGACAGTTGTGTTGAGTGCTTCATAGGCCACTAACAATGTTATAACTGTTGTCATCTGCACCAGTATCTGGTACAGGTATGCTCATACGAGTTTTTTGAGCTTTGTACCTGTGGAGATGGTAGATTATGAACACCAGCTGAAAGGGTCACACTCTGATGTCTCACCTTTCTTCCCTGAAACTTTCCATTTTCATGTTAGAAAAATATTCTGCAGTGTACTCAGCTCAGACCTTCTCCCTCTGCCCTAAAAGCACTGATATGTCCGTGCATTTGCATGCACTTCTTACTTGCATTTGTACACCACACACCTCCCCCCAAAAAACCCCCAAAAACCCAAAAACCCAAAAGTTAAATAGCATGATAATGTTGATGCTACAGCTTGAAAACTTTCAATTTATTTTTCTAAAAAAGCACTGGAGAATGGGTAAATAACTAAAAGACAGAACAAGCAATGTCCTACCAGTAAATAAAAAATTCTCAAGTAAGTTTTGCATTATTATAACTTTTGACGTCATTTTTGGGCAATTTTTTTATTAATATAGTAGTTTATTTTTATGAAGGTCATCTCTGTTAGCAAACAGTACATGGACTAGTATTAGACTTTTCAGAATCACTCTCTGCTTGAATGATCTGTCAAATATCTGCAAAATGCTTTTTTGTTTTTTGACTGTTTGCAAGCAGCTCATTCTCTCTGACCAGATAATAAAAGAACAGGACATTTTAGATTCCCTGACAAACTGGAGTATATCCAAATCCTTTTCTGGGAACTTAATTCTTGCACATGCAAATTTGAAGCATGTTTGTAATGTAGAGTCTGCAACTAGCACTTGAAAGTGTTGCTTCAATTAAGTAAGGCTTCAAGGCAAACACAATTTTTACAGAACACGCAGGCTTTTAGATGGCAGGAAAAAGCCAGTCTTCTCTCCACTCAGGTCTAGGAAATCAGAAGTTAATATTTCTATTTCTATTTCATTAGACTATGACTCAGGATCAGATATTTGAAGGTTTTTAGCATCTAATGCTTCATGGGTAGTTTAATATGAAAATACTCAAAGAGGTGAGATGTGTTCATTCAAGCAAATAGTTCTTTTGTAACTGAGTTATCGAGGTTATTCAAAAGGGCCACATATTCAGCCACAGTATTTTACTTAAACAGCAAACAGATATTTATCGACATTCTTCAGCTATCTGTCTAGCTCACTATGGGATCAGCACAATAAGCCTGTTTTAATACAAGCATTTCAACTGTTCCTACACAGCTTTCAGGTTTTCAAAACTGTAAGCCCTAAAGTGAATGCTAGACTTACTTTCATTGTATTTTGAAGGTACAGTGAACTCTAGTTACAACCTTTAGTTTCTTTGTATCCTACATTAAAAAGCATTATTAAAGTTGCAAAGCCTGAAAAAGTCAACAATCAAAAGGTCATCTATTCATTCCCTTTCTGCATAAAATGATAGATTTATTTACATATATAAATACTATTCCCTCCTCCCCCACACCTACCCATTGGATTAGTTTATATTAATGAGCAGCTATGCTGTTTTCTCATCAGTCCCTGTACATCTTCCTCAGCCCACTCTTGAAGATCAACTTGTAATTTCATTATGACTTTTTCTGGCAGTCATTGTTAAATTGTCAAGTGTTTTTGCATATTTGTGAATTAATTTATTTCCACAACAATTTTGACATGACCAAGTGTTGACAATTTCAGTGTACAAAAGGGTCTATAATTGTGGAAACCCAATTTGAAAAACTTGTCATCCAGAATTCCAGCATTGTTTAGACTGAATGTTATGCATTTTAGGTATTCTTGGTAGCTTTTTCTACAGCTGTAAACACATACTGCCTTTGCAAATGGCCTCAGGTATCTGGAAAACAAGGAAGATTTGATGACTGTGAAAAGTTTAATTGAAATGACAACCAAAACCATCAGAGCTTTGTGGCAGAAAGAGGGACAGACCCCAGTCCTTCAGTGAAAGACTTCTCCATCAAATTTTTGTTTCCTTTCCCTGGAATCCCCTATCTCATTCATGACCACTGACTGGAAACTTTCCACAGGGAGGTATTTTGTGACAGAAAATGACCTTTTAGAAAAATAGAATATTCTTTAGGACATTGAAAAACAGAAGCAAAACCAGTCCTTCTTCAACAGCCCACCCAAAAAGAGACAATTTTCCTCCCTTTCTGAGCAGGCTGACATCTGCCTGCTCTGCTGCCACAGCTGAGCTCCCCCCTCCAGCCTCCTTCACCTCCTCGTGAGCCATGCAGGTGAAAGGAGGCTTCACAGTTCCCTGACGAATGGTACCAAGGCTGGAAGGGCCTTGACATTATCAGTTTGTGCCTGCTGAAAAAGTGTCAAAATTAAACTCAGGCATCCAGAAAGCCAAAATTATATTTCTGTTCCCTGATAACTAAGTTATTCTTAAAAAAACCAACCAAACAAAAACCACCAAAACCTAATACCCATTTGAGAAGAAAATTTTCTACAAAAACACACCAAAATCCAAATGCATTTTTCCTCACGAGGGGTTGTTAGATACTGATCAGCTTTATTCAGACATCAGAAAGAAATTAAATCTGACTCCTGCAGACAAAAGTCTCCTCTGCTGCACACCTGTTTTTCATCTCCAAAGCAATTCCACCCTGTGCACAGACTGAGGCAAAATCCTGTTGGTATATAATTATATAACTGAAGACTGCTGAACACACAAACCTCAGGGGTCTAACTGAGGCTATATGGGCACCTTCAAGTGTAACCTTTCTCAACTTGTGAATGTGCAACTTCGAAAGATTAGTATTAGTAGTTTGGGACATCTGTATTATTTGCATTTTTCTTTAAGGAAGAAAACAACCTACCCACTCACCACCACCAGAGATGGAGCTTGCAGCATTGCAGCTTTGTGCTTGAATTAATGGAGTGAATGGTAGCAACTGGTGTCGCCTTCAGGATCAGCAGCCAGGAGAGGGGTGCCAGGCATTCTGCCTTCACAGCCAGCCACAGGCAGCTCCCCACCACCAGTTCTCCCATGGCTGCCCATGCCCAGCTCCCAGCACTGCATACCATTCATCCTTGTCCCTACATCTTGCTTCTCTGACATCAAAGAAGGCTGGGCAGCTGAAGCATGGTTCCCTGAGCAATAGTTCTGTTTCTCAGTGTCAAGAAGTTTATTTCAATTGCTGTAAAGTTAAGGCTCTCCGTGTCGCCAAAAGTATGAAAGGTAATATGCCTAAAAGGTCTCTTATTTACCTTTAACTTCACATCATTTGTATTTAATTACTCTTCAGTGGTAGTAATCCTGGCTTACCCTCAGATAAAGAGACCAGAATTAGGCCAGTGTTTTTATTTGCGTGATATACCACAACTTTGACAACTCAAAGTCTAGTTTTTTAACAACTTAAATTAATTTTAAAGACTTTCAGTAGCTCCTGAGTGCCCCTCATACCTGCACTGCCATGAAAGACCCACATAAAAGCCAACACACAACCCTAACGAAAATGTTAAAGGGAAATTAATCTAGATGCTGTACCTAACATAGAAACATTAACAAAGTAGTGCAGCTGGTGCTGCAGCTGAATCTTGTCTTTCATCTGTAGCAATATGGAAAACTGTCAGAAAGAAAATATGATTTTGAAGTTGATAGTGACCTCTTTAGTTTGTAACCTGGTTTTAGAATTATAGCCTGTACTGAAACCATCTGATCTTATCCATCAGCAGAACTGGGGGCTGCATTCTTCTCCAGCTACTGCTATACAAAATTATAAGCTTCAATAGGAAGCACCAGAATGGATAGGGACAGAGTTTAACTGCAGACTTTCTAACCAAACCATAACATAGCAAACTCTGAAATCCAAATCGCTACAGTGGACAACAACCCATTGGACTGAGCCACCTTTGCCTTGCTGCCAATGCGGACCCTCAGCAGTGACCAACAATCAGAGGAGAGGAATATACATTGTGGATAAGACTGCACAGACACGACTGCCATTTTCTCCAGATAATGCATTTGTTTTCAGCTTCATGCCCCTGCCTGTTCTCCATTTCTCCAGTCAGTCATGATGACAGCCTCCCTCATGCGCTGCTTTTCATACCTGGGAGGGACTCCCAAGGGTTTTCATTACTGTACCAGAATTTCATTAATGTCCTGTGCAGGCTCAAAGCCTACAGAAAACTCATCTGGTCAGGTTGCTGATGGGGTAATATGGTGCTGTCAAGTTGCTTCCTTCTACTTCTCTCTGTTTCCTGCACTCATTTATAATACAGGCTTGTAAAGTCCATGTCTGGTGTTTTAGCTAGTACCTGCACAACAGCCAGCACAGCAAGGTCCTCCTTCCTACCCTGGGCTTCTTGCCTCCATGTTAACACAAGCACACAGTAACCACAGAACCACTGCTTCACCCAACAAGGTGGCTGTAAGCAGCAGCAGCAGCCTGGGATGCAGCTGACTCTCTTCCCGAGAGGACCCTGCAAGAAGCACAAGCCCATGCAGTATTTATTATCCACAGTTGGAGTGAATGACCTGGCATCTTGGTTTTGTCTTCATGTGGTATTTGAAATACACAGGGATTTCTATTCGCCCTGTTTGTCAGCTCTCAGAAGAGTTTAGTACAAACTGTCCTGTTCAAGTGGTACTAGAGAAACCAGGGAGTTAAAAAAGCACCTTTGGCAGCAACATGAAAAAGAATACCCAAATGTATCTCAGTTAGGCATAAATCCCTTCAGCATCCTGTTCTTTTGCAAGCATATTTTGTCACTTGCTCAGTTGACTGAGTATATCTGGCTCATAATAGATCTTTGTCTGTTATAGGGCATGACTATTACAGAGGCCTTAACAACTCTTCCTTGTTCTAGAAATAAAAACACAAAACCAGTTTCATTTTCAGGGATAATCATTCTTTTATCTGCAACTGCAAATTACTATAAAGTTATTGGACTGCACTACATAGCAAGAGAAAAAAGGAAAATGGCCAGAGTTAGTCTTCTGCCTTCTATTCACAACTTCTGTGAGGCTGTCATAAAAACATCCTTGAAAAATATTCTTTATATTGACACTAGGTGGAAGGTACCATCCACATAGTGTCACTGTAAAGGCATGATACAAATCTAGTAGCCAGACTTGTAAACTATCATAACTTTAACATCTGGTTTAGCCAACTAATTCTAAAAAATATTAAAACTTCTCCTGTGTGATCTATAGCCAAAAGAGGGGGTTTTTAAGAAAAAATAGTTCCAGGTGACTGGAACATGATTTTTTACATACATGGTTTGCTAAACAGATCAAAGATTATGATCAACCATAGTCAAACCTCTTTAGTTCAAAGTTCACACAATGCTACAGATACACAGCAGTGCTTGTAATAAAAATTCATAAGCTAACTCATGGCCAGAGATTTCTAAACTAGGCTTTTAAATTCACATTCAGACATTTAGGCAAGTTCCATGATTTCCAACACCTGCTGCACCACCACCACTAGCAGTTCCTACCAGTTCTTTTGCAGCCTCTTCTCAGGATGAAGAACTTGTCACAAGAAAATTCTGCCTTGCCAGACTTGCTAAGTCTTATTTCACATACATTTCACAGAATATACATTATAGATTCAACAAATCTGGAAGAGATGAAAAGTGTCCCCATACTCATATCCAGGAGTTTAAAAAAAACCCAAAAGATAAATGTATTCAGATGAAAACATTTGTGTCAGAAAATCTGCCAAGAAAATGTTACTTAATAGGGTTTTTCAGAGTATAGTTTGAACTTTCAGGACATCAGTGGTAGCAAGAGAAGCTTAGTTAGATGTTTCATCAAAAAATTCCACATCAATTTAAATAAAATACAACCATTTTAAAATAGGGTTACAAGCTCAGATGATTTAGTAGTACTGATCTGTCATTGTAAATATACGTAACAGTCTGAAAATCAATCAATGTATGAGTCAAGAAGTTCAACACAAAATTCAGAAAAACAGCTTTTCCTTTGGTACATACCCTGCTACCTTCATCACGGAGTACACACGTATTCCTAAAATACTCATGTATTCTCAAATCACAGATTACATTCCCAACATGAGTCATACTTTCTGCATGTGAAAAAGCTACCCAAAAGTAGGCCCACCCCTTTTAAACAAGCAAAAATCAAAATACCCTCTCTCAGCATCCAGATCTGCCAGGGTTTGAAAGTCCTCCCCATCTAGCGACTTCCCCATCCTACCAGAAAACTTCCCCAGCCATTCTAACGTATAGCCATAGGGCAAACCCATGCATAACACACCATTGCAATACATCCTGTGATGGCAATGGGTTCTCTTCGCCTTCCCACTCCAAACTAAAAAGATGCCTTGTTTAATTTATTTACCCATTTTTTATGAGCCCCTACCACTTCCATTCAACTAAATGAACTGGAGAGAGGGAGAAATCAAATTTCATCAAACTGCCAAACTCAAAGCCAACCTTGCAGATTTCTGAACTTGATACCAAACCAGACTTGCATTTTCTAAGTTAGTAGCTAGCAAAATCCCACAAAAGTGGGTATTGTTACAGCATTTTGAGCTTAAATGTTCTAATAACACAATAACACAAGCACAACCTTCAATCTCAAATCTTACAAAACAGTCCACAAGCTTGTAGTGTAGTAGAATCCAGGTCCCCTCTGGAGGATCTGACCTTTAGCTTCTAACACAGGCAGTAAACCCCCAAGTGCCTCTGAGGATAAGAACTTGAATTACTTTTTTTCCTGTTCTCCAACTGTAACTTGGTTCTGGGTGTATTTGTGCATCATGCTTTGCCAGAGTGAAGTGCTGTTAATGTTGCTCTGCCTCCTGGTGCAAATTTGCTACTACTTAAATGACAGATCACAAAAGAAGTTTCTGTCTCCTAGAAAAAGGAGAAGACTTCAGTGAAATCTATATGCTGTCATTAAGGCTAAAGATCTTGCACTAAAGTTAAGGCCTAAGGATGACTGTAGGGAATGGATGCATGAGCTGGGGCAGTTCTGAATAAGCAATAGTAATGAGGATTAGTGAGATACTGACAGGCTAATTACATCAGAAGCTTTCATAAAGTCATCAACTACAGTCTCTCAAAAACATATAGAGAGAGAGATGCAGCTGGTTTATACGTATACATAAAACATATGTGTGTGCACATATATGTATATATATATATATGTATATGCATATATATTTAACATCTTAATACAGTTTTTGTGGTTCCAGTGCATACATTCCCTATTGCAGAAATGAAAATTCTTACTGTCAGGTCTTGGGGGAACTTGTTTCTTTGGTTCCTCCAAACATAACTCAAGGTGGAGGAAGAAGAGCTGTAGACAGCTATCAGCGCCTCACTTGCCCTTACAGCAGACAAAGTTTCAAAGGATGAAAAAGCCAGGAAAAAGGGTGGAGAATATTATTACTGATGGAAGTATTGGGCCCTCACTAGCAGGGAGGGAGGAGATGACAGAGCAGAGCCGCGCTGGGGGAGGAAAGACACAGCATTCTCATCTTCAACTGACATCAAAGGAGACCACACTGTGCACACCCCCAGGATTCCCAGAATCTGAGTTCACCCTGACCACAATGCCTTCGTCTGGGGACTGCTGACAACATACACCTGCTTCCTCCCCAGACGTAGGTGAAAGCCTCACTTCTGAAAAGGAAAAGAATTACAACCTTTTCATTATTTTACATCTGTGGATCTGCCGGTAGAAATGGGAGGCAAGAGCAGACATTGATCATCTACCCTTTTCTGCAACTCCCACTGCTGCCTGGTTGGTTTTTATTTATGCTTTAATACATGGGAGGCAGCATTACCCTCTCCCTCCCCTCCTTCACCAATCTGGCAAACATCAGTTGTCATCACAATAATGATGACTAACTCCAAGTCATTGCCTACCCTGTGAACTCTACCTGCTCTCAGCAGAGCAGAGAGCAATGCAACCACTGAGGAGGTGCTCAGCCCACCCAGCTGGAGGCCCTGCCGCTGGAAAAAGTAACAGCTTGCTGTGAGCCATCACTATCAGCTGAGCTGCTAACTCCCTCTGCCTTGCACAGCAACCTTAGTCTATGCTGGACACTGGGGCTCTTTTTGTGCCAACTTGATAATGCGCAGTCCCAAAGACAACTGAAAATGGAGAAAATAAAGCTGCCTGTAACTTCCAGACTGGAAAGGAGCTTGACAAAATTGCCAGAAATAGTTACGACACTTCCCATTATTGCCCGATAAAGTGGTACTGAAAGAAAGTAACTCAGAATGAGACCTTCCACACTACTATGGTGCAGCAACCTCAGAGCTGCAGGAGACCTACAGTCTACTCCCATGGGTGCACAAAGAAAATCACAAACTGCTGGAAAGGATTATTTAAAAAAAAAAATAATGAGACTTCTGCTGCCCATGCAAAAGAATTTACTTGGAAAAGAAACATTTTCTTGGTAAGATCCAGGTACCATGTCACCCAAACAACACTAAGTCCTAAGAATCTGAACAGCTATCAAACAGAGTAATTAGGGATTAAAGTACTTTGTGGTGTATCCAGTGGTCAGGTCAAAGCAAAATTACTGTGAAAAATGGCCTTGGCTCTCTGAAGAATGTTAGATATTTAAAGGGTTTGTGGAAATTGGGATTCTAAGGCAAAAGTATCTGTGAATACTGGAAAACCTGAGCCCATACAGTAATGTGTGCATAGGACATGAAGGCAGAGCAGAATACTAAAGAAACGTGCCATCTCCTGGTACAGATGTGAAAGCAATCCCTCTGAAAAAAAAAAAAAAAGCTCTTTACAAATGGCAGGAATATGATGAACGTAACAAAACAATCATTTTGCAAAGGTATAACCCTGTTTTCAAAGTATACAAAAAAGCACACAAAATAAATAAATACATAAATAAATCAGAAATTGCAGTTACATATATGAAGCTAGTAGGCAAGTCATAATGTAAAGAAACACCAACCCTATTGATTAAAAGAAAGACAATTCTGCATCAGAGTATAAGCTGAACTTCCTGGAGAGCAGTGACTCCCAATGCGACATTACCAAAGCCATGACTGAGAGGGACACACATTAAGTGATTTTAAAACAGAAATCCCAGCTTGTTTCATAAAGTGGTGTAAAAAGCTGCGAAAAAACCCTAAACACTTACACTTCATGTCAAGTCTGCACCTCTGTAACACACTCTGCCCTGCTCTGCAATGCATGGAAAACGAGAAAGCTTTCATAAAAAACCAGGAAGCTGTGTTAGGAGCCAGGCATTAGCAACCACTGAAAAGACAGGTGTGTCTTAAACCCTGCCTTTTTGTCCAGGGTTGCAACACCGCCGAGTATTAGAACCCCAAATTTATGGCCTGGAGGCCAATGTGTCTCATCAAAGAGCCTTATCCAGCCCACTTATTCAGTGCTTGAGCACCCTTTCTATGAAGAAATTTTTCCTAATTCCAATCGACACCTCCCCTGGCACAACTTGAGGCTGTGTCCTCTCATCCTATCGCTTGCTACCTGGGAGAAGTGACCAACACCCACCTCAGTACAGCCTCCTTTCGGGTAGTTGTAGCGAGTGATACGGTCCCCCCACAGACTACCTTCCCTCCAGACTGAACAGCCCCCGTTCCCTCAGCCGCTCCCCGTCAGACTTGTGCTCCAGACCCTGCACCAGCCTCGCTGCCCGCTCTGGCCACGCTGCAGCACCTCAGCGTCCCTCTTGCAGCGAGGGGCCCAAACCTGAACACAGCGTTTGAGGTGCGGCCTCACCAGTGCCCAGGACAGGGGGACCATCGCTGCCCTGGCCCTGCTGGCCACACTGTGTCTGGTACCAGCCAGGGTGCTGCTGGCCGCCTTGGCCACCTGGGCACACTGCTGGCTCACGCTCAGCCGGCTGTGGACCAGCACCCCCAGGCCCTTTCCCACCAGGCCCTTTCCAGCCGCTCTGCCCCAGCCTGTAGCGCCGTGTGGGGCTGCTGTGACCCAAGGGCAGGACCCGGCACTGAGCCCTGTTGAACCTCACAGGAATGGCCTCGGCCCGTCGCTCCAGCCTGCCCAGGTCCCTCTGCACAGCCTGACTGCCCTCCAGCAGGTCAACGCTCCATGTCCCTACTCAGCATCATCTGCAAACTTACTGAGGGTGCACCCAAAGCCCTCGTCCAGATCATCGATAAAGACGTTAAACAGGACTGGCCCCAACCCTGAACTCTGGGGAACCCACTTGTGAATGGCCGCCAGCTGGATGTAGCTCCACTCAGCACCACTCTGGGCTTGGCCATCCAGCCAGCTTTTTACCCAGTGCAGGGTACACCCGTCCAAGCCATGAGCAGCCGGTTTCTCCAGGAGAATGCTGTGGGAGACGGTGTCACAGGCTTTACTGGGGTCCAGGTAGACACTCTCCACAGCCTTTCCCTCATCCACTAGGCAGGTCACCTTGTCACAGGAGATCAGGTTCATCAAGGACCTGCCTTTCATAAACCCATGCCGGCTGGGCCTGATCCCCCCGTTGTCCTGCACGTGCCCTGTGATGGCGCTTAGGATGATCTGCTCCAGAACCTTCCCTGGCACCAAGGTCGGGCTGGCAGGCCTGTAGCTGCCTGGATCCTTCTTCCTGCCCTTCCTGTAGATGGGCGTCACATTTGCAAACCTCCAGGCTTCTCGGACCTCCCCGGTTCACCAGGACCGCTGACAAATGATTGGAAATGGCTCAGTGAGCACTTCTGTTGGTCCCTCAGTACCCTTGGGTGGATGCCATCCAGCACCATAGATTGTGTGTGCCTAGGTGGTGTAGGAGGTTGCTGCCCATTTCCCCTTGGATTATGCGGGCTTCTTTCTGCTCCCTGTCCCTGTCTTCCAGCTCAGGGGGCTGGGTACCTTGAGGGTAACTGGTCTTACTATTAAAGACTGAGGCAAAGAAGGCATCAGGGACCACAGTCTTTTCCTCTTCCTTTGTCACTGTGTTTCCCCCCACATCCAGTAAAGGACAGAGATTGCCTTTAGCCCTCCTTTTCTTGCTAGTATATTTCTATAAACATTTTCATTGTCTTTCATGGCAGTAGCCAGATGAAGTCCTCCTTGGGCTTTGGCCCTTCGTGTTTTCTCCCTGCATAACACCATGACACCCCTGTAGTCTTCCTGAGTTGCTTGGAGCGAGCTCTCACTGATTTCCATCCATGCTGAGCGCTCAGCCTTACGGTACACAACAAAACAGTGCCAAAAATTACAAAAATGAGAAGGACACAATTATCCTACCACCTCGTTCTTCAAGGATGTGATGTTCCGATTAACAGCCCTTGAGAACAGTGTGTCATAGTGCATCACAGTGCAAGGCAGAGGCCACTTGCCCAGTGCATGCTGAGTACAACACTTTCTCTGGCTCTCCTTCCTTGCCTACCCCTTTTGAGGAGTTTATAGCTGTCCATTGCAGCACTCCAGCTGTGCTCAACCCATCTGCTCCACCCGTGAAATTACTATGCCCTGCTGCTCAGGGCATGGTAACCATCCATAATCTTGACACACAAGCCTACAAAAGATAGTTTATCCCTGTTTCACAGAAAGAAAGCAACCTTGGATTACTTTTGGATGGGTCTTGCATAGTTATGGCACATCAGCCTTGCAAAGCCCAAGGAAAGGGGACTAAAGTAGCTCTGAAGGACTGTGGACGAGATAAAACACAAGGCTGTGAAACAGACACATTAACAAATAAGAAGCAGAGGCCAGTGCAGTGCTAGGTACCAGTATCTGAGAAAAGCCAAAAGTCAGGGCAGCTGGAAGATAAAGGACAAAAAACAGAGGGAGACAACTATTCACAGGCTATTGGACAAGGACAAGAGGTGTCTTGTGGTGGAAAGAGAATGAAGAAGACAGATGTGTCCCAACAAGGGACTGGACTGGGAGTCCCCTTCTCTGTCAGGCAAGGAACACATGAGGCAGGGACAACACACATCCCCCATCCATGCATAGCCCTACAGTCTGTAACAGGGCCACCCCGATGTCTTAACCCACCCTGGTGTGCCTCCTCTCTGCCCACCCTCCTCCCGATCTGTGGGGTGCTTCAGCTCCCAGGACACTGCTGGGGACCAGCTGGCAAAGGCACAAATCAGACCAAAATCATGCTGCATGTTCACCTTGCTTTGGACCAAGGCCTGGAGCTATCTGGCAGGTTGCTCTTGTGCTTGCTAGATGCATCTGCCAGGAGGCAACTGAACAATTTTTAAAGGGGGCATAACAGAACCGATCACACAGTACACAGGGAATCAACTCCAAAGTGAGAGTGGTGGGGTTTTTCTCCATGTTTTCACATTTGAGAGGCAAGAGGCTTCTCTTATATTTGGAGTAATACAGTAGTAAAACAAGGGAAAAAAGGACCTTGCTCAACTGGGTTGAACCACAGACTACAAGAGAATGCATCATTTAGCTATTAAAAAGGCTACAAAAAATATTCTTAACATGCCAAGAATATAACACATTATAGTGATATAAATCCCACTTTACTACCCAAAAAAAAAAAAAAAAAAAAGGCAGAAAAAGCAGATGGTATTCAGTCAGTACTGAGAAACAAACTAGAAATCAGTTAAACTGGACTAGATGGTGAGATTAGCCACTGTGAAGATTACACAGACATCAAGTGAATGGGTTAACCCTATGATCTGCATAATGAATCCAAATTAGAGAAAGGCCGAAAGTCTTTCAGTTAATGTGAGGTTTGCATGAAATACAGGAAGTTACACAAAAGAGCTACAAAAATCTCCAGAGATTCGTTTTGATCCAAGATTGGCACAGAATTAATTGCACTCAACAAGAAAAACGCTCAAATGTGCTGCTAATGCAATCACTGCTTTTAACATGGCTTTTACAGAGACAACCCGTAGTAGTGCTGTTCTCTCAGAGCTGGTTAACTACAATGCAGTGCTGAGGAACGTGCCCATGATGCCAAAGCATCCGTGCTCCCAAGCCTGCTGATGTGTTTACCTGCTGCAGGCTGAAACTGCTCGATATGTTCCTCTGTACCTTTCACAGGGGTGTTTTGCTCTGAACAGCCCCACACAGCCTTGCCTGAGAACTGCACCACGGTGGCACCAACTTCTGAGGGCCACCAGCTTTGAAGACATACTCTAAAACTAGTAATTAAAAAAGTGTGTAGGCATGAGGTGTTTGTCAAACATTTGGCCTTTTCTTTCTCAGGTGCCGTCAGCAGTACTTCAGTTCCTTTGGTAAAGTAGAATGTTCGGGGCAGGGATGCGAGTAAAGCAAAAGTACTTGTTTAACAAGGGCAGACAGTCAAAGGAACAACAGTGCCATTAATCTATTTCTGCAAAAGCAGGTTTGCCGTGTCTTTTCCTCCATCTTTTCCCAAAGCACGTTTGTTTAGGTATGGTGATTGCCTTGCAGGTTTTTGCCTTTTTCTTTTTTTATAAATAAGTTAAAAAAAAAAACAAACCACCACCAAAAAAACCACCCACCCCACCCCAAGTGCTTAAGCTGAAGCAAACCCTTTGGGAACTTCCCTCTCTCCAGCCCTCCTGCTTTTCCGATGCTGTGCCTCTCTCCCCTCCCCCCGGCTGTATCTGCGCGGCCCCCGGAGCACGGCGGGCTGGGGAAGTTCAATCCCAGTTCAGGGGCGGGCAGGGAACATTCCGTACTCGGCACGGCAGACGGGCGGCTGTAAAACGCCATCAGCGACACGATCGCAGAGGCGGCGGCGGAGGCAGCGGCAGCAGCAGGGGCACGAGCGGCAACAGCAGGAGCGGGGCCGCGGGCCGTGCGGGGCCGGCTGGGGGCAGCGGGCACCGCGCTCCCCGTCCCGCACACGGCCGCGGCCCCGCTCCGCCGAGCGTCCCGCTGTCCCATCTGCGTTGCGAACACTGCGGGTTTTCCCCTGCGGAGGGGGTGGGGGTGGAAGGTGCTTTCCTTCTCCACCGCGCCCCCCGCCGAGTTTAACTATAGCAAAAGCATTTCCACGGAAACGATCCTGCCCTTCCCGCTCCCCCGCTCCCTCAAACGCGGCTCGGCCAGGGACTGCAGAGGGTGGTTTCGCGTGCCACCAGCACCAGAGCTGCGGGACCGCAGCGTGGGCTCGTCACTGACCGCGCCTGACTGGCCTCAGAGGCAAGGGACGCGGGGGACACCCCCACCGCACACGCGCACCCCCGCACCCCCCGGGGCAGCGGGCTCCCCCGGGGCCAGCCGAGCCCTGCTGCCGCTCACGGAGGGCAAGGCTCCTTCTGCCCGCACCACCCCCCGGAGGAGCAGCGTAAGCTCCTCAGCCCACAGCCTGTTAGCGGCTTACTGGGATCGGTAACAGGAACGCACCCGTACTGGGCTGGGCTTGCCAAGGCACTGCAATGGGAGTAGTAAAGGAGGGTGTTGATTGAAGGGATGTTTTCAGCTGTGCGTGGATGTCCTCTGCTGACCTGTGTATGTAAATTGCAGTGATACATTATTTCAGCAGTCGCTGGATCTTGTTATGCTTTAAATATAGAAAAGTGAGACTCTCATCATCTCTCATCATCTAATCTGGGTTTTTTTTCCTGTTTCTGAAAAAATCAGAGAGCTGCAAAAGTGACAAGCATATCACATATATAAGAGTGCTGAGGCTTATTCTTGCATGACAACATGTAATGGAACCTGGGTATGAAAAAATATGAATTCTTATTTTAAAAAAAAACAAAACACACCAACACTAACAAACTCCAGCTATACTCTTCCAACAGTCGGCTCCTAGTTTCAATAAAATTAAACCAAGGGTCATCAGAGTGAAGGCTGAGAGGGAGGACAGACCATGAAGAAGGAATGCTGCTTGTCTTTATTAATCATGGAGATAGTAATTGAAGGCTAAAGCTGCCTGACAGGGGAAGGCAGGCAGGAACTGGGGGTCTGTGGAGAGATGCAGCCCAGGCCACTGTGCCATGAGGATCCTCATACTGAAGCAGGCTCAGGCAGTGGTACCACACTGCAGGCTGGCAGCTCCAGGGCACTGGGACACATTCCAAGGGGTGTGTGGAAAAGTTTGTGGTGCTTACTGTCTTTTCAGTCTTACAGTGCGTGCATGTAAGCTGCTTCCTTGTTGGCTGGTAAATAAAGCATGCTAGCACAGTTATCTCCAGCTTTACCTTAGACTTACTAGAGTCATTGGCAGGTTAGAAAAAAAACAAACATTACTCATTCCTAGTATTGTCTTCTCTAACAAAAATACATCTCTGGCCTGAACACATTGTTTCTTCATTCTTCTCCTCCAGGACTGAACTTCTGGCTTGTTGGTGCATGAGCTTCAGAAAGGGTGGAGAAAAACTTCCAAATGAATCATGAAATTTACAGCCAGAAAATACACAAAGTTCAACTGCATAGCTCAAGCACTGGCTTTCTGATTGGGCAAACAGGCCTCAGCCATTGTTACCATTTTATTGTACATGTATTATTTTTACATTGTGCTATTTTTATAACTGCAGTGCTGGAAGCTGAAAACAACTGGATTCCCACAGAGTCACATAGGAGATTATGGGGAAACTGAGAGTTTTCTGTTTTCTAAAAAACATTGCAGAATTTTTTTATAACTTCCAGTACAAGTTCCTTCCATTTTTTTTATGTTTGTTCCATAATTAATATTCCATAATTCCATAAATATAATTATTTATTTTAAACTGTCACTCTATTTCCCCCTCACTGACTGTCATCTGTCTCCACCAATTTCTGCAAATATACAGAAAGACTTTGATATTTTTAAGACAGAAATATATTCCCCCTCAACTCATCCATGCTCTGTCCTTAACTGAATAGACTAAAGTATCTTTGCATATTGCCAATGTATTAGTATCCAATTATTCATCATTAATCTCTGGGTGTAACTATGTTTTTTTTATTTCAGCTTCAAAGGAATGATTTCACAAGGCTTTTTGCTGTATCTTTTATTTTTCATAGTTAATATGCTTGCCCCAATTCACAGACACTGGTGAAATGCAAGGAGGGTTTTCTAAGCATTTATGTATTGACAAAAAATGCAGTGAACATGAAAGACAAGCACCTACTCTTAAAATTCTTTGAATTGTTGCTTTCACATGAGATAAATTTAGAGATTGATTTGATACTTACCATACTACAGCAAACCTTCTACATCATGTATGTGTGCACACACAACACACACACACAGGTATTTTCCATGAACCTGCCCGGTGGCTAGAATAGCTTTTGCAGTACTACAGACAGAAAAGAAATCTGTGGCCCATAGAAGATCAGCAAGGTGTCTTTACCCACATCCATACTTCAGCCAGAAGTGTCACTATTTAAAACTCAACAGGAAGCAGCCTATACCTCTCAGGGAGGATTCTGGGAGTCTCTGTGTTTCATCACTTCCACTTTCTAATTCCGGCTTTTAATTCCAGTGGTCCTCAAAACATTCGATATGCTACATACTCTGTTGTTATTCCCTGAGGTCCTACTGCTGAGCTTTGAAGTCACAAGGAAAGCTGTTGCATATTTGGCCCTTACCCTGAAATGCAGCTGAAATACTGCCAGCCTAGAAACTGCAAGGTGCTAATATATATGTGTAGCTAAACAATGCTATTACAAAGAGCGGGTACAATGATAGCACAGCGCAGTAAATAAAAGAGAATGTATGCAGCTGAATCACTGAGATTGCTGCACGTGAGCAAGGGTATTTGAACTTGTGGCTTGAAACAGCAAATTGGAGAAACTCAAGAACAAGCTGAATTGTTCAGAAGTATGCTTGCACTATCATGCATTGAATGGACTGGGGCTGGAGAAAAAGGGGGAAGAAAGGACAAAAAACATGGTGGTTGCTCACAAAGCAACATTAGGACTTGTGTCAAGGCATGGACAATAAAAACAAATGCTGAGACTGAAGAATACCCATTCCTCTCCTCTAGGAGGTGAGGCCAAACATTCCAACTTACCTTTCATCCAGCAAAAGAGAATGGGAAAAATACCTTCTTCTCAAGCATCCTAACTTACATGTGTCATTTCTGGTATTCCATCCATAATACTTTGTTTAAACAGTTTATTCTTAAAAATTTTTCCTTTCCTGATGATAAGGTATAGTACTCCATTTCCCCTTGCTCATGGCTGAGCTCCCAGACATGAGATCTCTTCTTTTGGCAGTCTGTTACTATAGAGACAAAGTAAAAGAAGTATATACATCTATCAAGTCAACAGAGCTAGAGAACACTCCCTGTTACCAACAGCAGAGCAAAGGAAAGATATAGCTGTTCTCCCCAACATAGATATATGTGGTTGTAGCAAGTGTTCCAAAACAAGAACATCCTTTATCAATCTGCATTTTCCAGCAGGGCTAGATGCAGCCACAATGGTGAGGGGGGAGGCTGTGCAATGGTACAACCTTTAAGGATGGCCATCAGTCACAATCCAAATGGTGAGGACTGTAGAGTCCTGTCTGCTAGGACAGGAACTTCTGCTGTACTACTCAGTGCTGATAAGGCGGTTGAGTTAGGTTTAAAGTCCCCTTAAAGCCATAGCTTGGCCAATTCTTTCCCTCATGACGTCTGTGCTGAGGTACAAGGTATTAATAAGCAGTTTGCTGAGATCCTTTAGCCCTCTCTATCAGTAACTCTGCCCTCTCAATCACCTTTCGGGTTTTTTCCCTGTTATGAACTACTGCTCTCTCAGGAGGACTTCTCTTCCTCTGATTTTCACTCTCTAATGACACTCTCCTCTTGGAATATGAATGCTGAGGAATAGGCCGTCAGCAATTTATGTAAGTTACTATGATTTTTTTGTAACTTTAATAGTCATACTGTGGACAGGAAGCAAATACCTGACAAGCTTCCTGCAGTAGGGCCAGTAAGCATATCCAAATACTAGTCCACTCTGATACTGTCAAGGGCAGTGACTTATTACAGGGCTGAGACTACTACCTCCCAGCAAACCCACAGCCCATGCTGGCACTGAGTAGTAGGGGAAAGTTTGTCTTGATTTCTCTGTGAGTGACTGAACAGCCCCAAGTGTTCCAGGCTTTTGTATTAAAACAGACAGGGGTCAACAGGCTTTTCTCTCCCAGTACCACAGAGTAAAAGGTCTAATATGAGAGCACAGGGAAATAAAGTGTCCATCTTGGTGTCAATCCAGATTAAGAGAGAATGATAGACCACAGTTTAGCTGCCCACATAAATTATGTTCAGTGCAACTTGCACTTTTTACATCCTAGTAAGAAATTACAAAAAGACCAATTACACAGAAGGAATATGATGTAGAGGACAACACATGCTCAGAGACACATTTCAGTTTCCCTTGTCTACGTTTATTTATTTTTGCGTGCAGTGAGATACCCTGGCCTAGTTACTAACTACTCCTGCTCAACAATTGCTTTGATCCCTAAAAGCTGTAAAGAATTTGTTCAGCCATGTGCTAAAAACATGGTAGGAGTGAGCTTTGATTTCTTCTCTTCTTTTATGGAAACTCATTCTTGGCATATACCAGCCACAGGAATAAAAGTAAGCACATGAATGCTGCCACAGCAGCTATGAACTCCCCTTGCTGTTTTTTAATGACTGTGCCAGAACAATTTGCAGTCAAAGCTTTATGAATGGTGGAGTATGGTAGCATGAAAAACATACATACATGTGTGTGCTTGTTTGTGTGTCTGTGTACACATGCAGAAATACGATACACAGGTTAGAAATATTAAGCTTGGTTTAATCCTCCTGTTAGCACCATCTAGTCATGTACAGTCCCAATATTATAAATGCATGGCATTCCCACTTCTTCACCTTTTCTGCTACAGAATGGAATTATGTCTGCCCCAGAAAAAAGAAAATGGCAATTACTAGTCCTCTTCCTGTATTGTATAGAGCACACAGAGAAATATTATGTGTACTCTTTTTTTAATTCTTCTTTTTTTTTTTTGTAGATATTATGAAAAGAGTCATCTGGAATATTCACACAAACTAAACTGCTTTTGTAGTTTTCACACAAGTCCAATTGCTTGGGATTTTTTCCTAGCCATCACGTTAAAAGGTTTTTCCTCAGTAAAATGCCATAGGCACCTCATGGACACAAATTAGACACAAGTCCAAAATCCACAGGCATTAAGATTTACTAAAGGAAGAAGATATTCTGGTAATATAGAAGAAAAAAAAATTTACTTAAGAACTGAAGTAGAATTGTTTGAATATAAGAGACAGCTCTAAGTCATTTGATGAGACACGCTATATTTGGTCTGTTTGGACAGACAGGAAGCTTATCAGCTACTCTGCCTGCAGATACCCAGGCTCTTATCAATAAAACTTTCATAGAATATCACAGAATCATATCATAAAATAGTTTGAGTTGGAAGGGACCTCAAAGACCATCTAGTTCCAACACCCCTGCCATGGGCAGGGACACCTTCCACTAGACCAGGTTGCTCAAAGCCCATCCAACCTGGCCTTGAACATTTCCAGGGATGGGGTGTCCACACCTTCTCTGGGAAACCTGTTCCTGTGCCTTGTCACCCTCACAGGAAAGAATTACTTCCTAATATCTAAACTAAATCTACCCTTTTTCAGTTTAAAGCCATCACCCCTTGTCCTATCACTACGTGCCCTGTAAAATTTCCCTCTCCAGCTTTCTTGTAGGCTCCCTTTAGGTACTGGAAAGCTGCTAGAAGGTCTCCCTGAAGCCTTCTCTTCTCCAGCCTGAACAACCCCAATGCTCTAAGCCTGTCTTCATAGGAGAGATCATCTTCATGGCCCTCCTCTGGACTTGCTCCAACAGGTCCATGTCTTTCTTGTGCCGGGGGCCCCAGAGCTGAAGGCAGCACTCCAGGTGGGTCTGATGAGAGCAGAGGGGGAGAATCCCCTCCCTTGACCTGCTGCTCCTGCTTTTTTGATGCAGCCCAGGCTATGGGTGGCTTTCTGGCCTGCAAGGGCACATTGCTGGACCATGTGGAGCTTCCAGTCAACCAACACCCCCAAGTCCTTCTCCTCAGGGCCGCTCTCAATTCATTGTCCACTCAGCCTGTATCTGCACTGTATTTAGTGGTTTTGGTTGGGAGATGTTAGTGGGAGGAGTATCTTGTAATTAAGCTTTTTTTTTTTCTCTTAGGTTTCCACAATGTGTGCCAAACACAGCACTTTCTGCACAACTGAAAGCAAAATGGGTTAAGAGTATGTGAGATTTTTCAGCTCTCTGTTACATATTAAAAAGAAATTCTACAAACATACAGTTATGAGAAAAATGTATATATTTTACAGACATAGTAACGATAAGTAAATAGCCAAAATATTTGGTGGCTTAGGTCTCAGGTCACAAGCACTTTATCTCACTTATGTATAATATAATCAAACCTTCTATTTATCATTTCCAGCCCTGTTGAGTAAGCAGGAAGAGAGAAAAGGGTTTCTGTCCATCAGCCAACATCCACACATAAAGTGCAGATGAAACAAAGATGAAGTACTAATTAGTTTTTATTTTTCCTATTCAACTATAAATCCTTCGCCAGAGAAGAGCAACACTTTTCAACAGTTGTAACACTTAGTTGTTTGAAAGTAACAAATGGTAGTTTATAGTCATAACTGTCTGCACAAAGCTTCATGCATATCAAACACCCCAGTCTTCCCCAGCAGTAATGAAGACTTGTTGTTGGTACTGGTTTCACAGTCTCATCAAGAGCTCCATTATCAAGCTGATGGCTTAAAAAGGCGTGGTAGAATGAAGTGGGATGGATGTACACACACCACCCTGTAGGCACATAAAAATGAGGTGGGGGGCAGGGGGAAAGAGCACCACAAAGTTGGCAGTTCAGAGGTAGCCCTCTCCCCTACCAAAGGCAGCCCAGCAGTGCTGCAGAACAGACCCTGTGCACATGAAACAGAAGTGTTAAAACAACTTGAACATTAAAAACATGTATGTGTTTTTAATAAAAAGCACTGTCTAGCAATACCTGTTTGGCCAGATCTAATCAGCTGAGTCATGATGGGTCTGACCAGTAGTTGGACAAAAGACTCACAGAGCAAGGAGACACTTCAGAAAAATAACTAATTTAATTCAAAAGGTACCATTGATCTCCATTGTTCAGAATGAACAGTGAGATTTAGAAATTACAGAGCTAGGAAATGTTGTTCAGCTGTCATTACAAAGAAATTCACGCCCATATGTGATAGCTAAAAAGCTGCCATTGTACTTTTTAGAAAGAAAGGCTGGAAGTTGAAATCTCCTGTTCAAATTCCAACATAAATAATTACACTCTGGATATATTTCTGCAGCTGCATAAGAAGCATTCCTCAGTTCTTGCCCTATCTTTTTGTGCTGTTTGAGAATTGACTTTTCTTCATTCCTGTGAGGCTGTAGTTCCTTTCAACTAAGTATGAAATGATGATTCCCATGCCTTGCTCCTCAAATATTTGGAGATTTCCCAGGAGGACACAATACAGAGTGAATCTCGTGATCATCTGCTAACTCTCGTGGCAATCCAAGATGAAGTTACACATTCTAAGTATCTATTTACCTGGGTTGCTTCTCAGAGACCCAGGGGATGCTGGGCTGCAAGGATCTTTATTTTCCAAATGCAAATTACAAATAGCTTTATGTCAGGGAAATAACACATACTGCTGGATTTTTTGGCACCATCTGTATAAAATAAGTTGGCAGTACATACTCAAGCCCTGTTAGCCACTAGGCAGATTCCTCCTGCTTTCTCATAGTTCCTTCCTTTACTGCATTTTGTTAGAAAATAAAAATGACTACTTGAAACAGCAGAAGATCAACTCTGTTAATAACTCCATAAATCATCCAATTATCAGGAACAATATTGTGGACATAACAGAGTTCATCTGGGGGGTTACTTCACTTTCAAAGACCATCTCTAGTGCACCAGAAAAAAGTTAACTCCTTAGAAACTGAAGAAATTCACTGTCTGCTGACACTCTGAGATACTGTACCTTTTCAGAAAGAAAAAAGATGACTGATACTAAATTGCTGTATTAGTTTTTAAGGTTCCATGAATTGCTTATTTTGATAGGTCAGTTAATATCAGTCACTGAAACAAAATGTTGTTTCAAAAATAAATTAATTTGTGGTCATCACATGCCTATCCAACCTCTTTCAAAAAATGTAAGGCTTCATCTTTTTTATTGATTATAATCAGAATGCCCTAGTGACTAACTGAATACCTCAAGGGACTGATTTGGAGTAGACCCTGTTTTACATTTGTCCTAGGAGATATTTTTTTCCTATATGCTGTTTGTGAAAAACAACAGCTAACTTGAGTGATGTTTATTGTTTGTATCACCTAGAAATAAATTGTACTGCATGTCCATTGTGCAACATTGAAAAAATGTTGATAATATGGGATACTCGGCATGTTAAGTCTATTCTAAGTATCATACTGTGTTTTTACAAGGCTACGTATTAATTCTGGACAGCCATGAAAACACCAGCCATACACAGAACTTAATAGGACAAACTATTCAAATCCTTGAAAAGATACCAAGTGAGCAACAGAATTGTAAGTACAGAGAAGCTGCTCGGGGACGTATATGCCAGCTTTCAAGAGAATTCTTGAGTGAGCTGTTCCCAAAGTGGGGGCATTAACCACTGCATGGAGGCTGTGCATTCCTGCATGCATAGCACTTTATGTGTAATTTAGATCTCCACTACCATAATCCAGATAAGGCAGGGAGTACCCACCACTCATGCAAAGAGAAATATTGGCTTGAACTGGTATGATACTTTATCAGAGTGTTTCCACATCTTTTAGATTACAGAATCACAGAATGGTCAGGGCTGGAAGGAGCCTCTGGAGATCATCCCGTCCAACCCCCTGCTAAAGCAGCTTCACCCAGAGCAGGTTGCACAGAGTTGCCTGCAGGTGGGTTTTGAATGTCTCCAGAGAAGGAGACTGCACAGCCTCTCTGGGCAGCCTGTCCCAGGGCTCTGTCACCCTCGAGGTAAACAAGTTCTTCCTCATATTCAGATGGAACCTTTTGTGCTTTACTTTGTACCTGTCATGCCTTATCCTGTCACTGGGCACCACTGGAAAGAGCCTGGTCCCATTGTCTTGACAGCCACCAGTAAGATATTTACATACATTGATGAGATCCCCTCTCAGCCTTCTCCAGGCTGCACCGGCCCATCTCTCTCGGCCTTCCCTCATGAGGGAGATGCTCCAGCCCCCTCACCCCCTTGGCAGCCCCCCGCTGGCCCCTCTCCAGTCGCTCCCTGTCTCTCCTGAACTGGGGAGCCCAGCGCTGGGCACAGCACTCCAGGTGCGGCCTCAGCAGGGCAGAGCAGAGGGGCAGGACACCCCCCGCACCCGCTGGCCACGCTCCTCCTGATGCAGCCCACGCTGGCAGCGGCCTTCTTGCCCACCAGGGCACACTGCTGGCCCACGGGCCACTCGGTGTTCTCCAGGCCTCCCAGGCCCTTCCCCGCAGAGCTGCCTGCCAGCAGGTCAGCCCCAGCCTGTGCTGGTGCGTGGGGTCGCTCCCCCCCCGGCGCAGGACCCTACCCCTGCCTTTGCTGAGCTTCATTACGCCCCCCCTGCCCCACTGCCCAGCCTGTCCATGTCTCATTGGATGGCACTGCAGCCTCCTGGTGTATTCTTGGAGGACAAACTACTCCACGGTGAAATAATATTAATCAAATGTGGCAACTGCTTTGAAACTGTCTGACTGAGAGCAAAGGTTAAAATTGTGACTGACAGGGGTTTTTTTAAATCATCTTTACAAGAACAGTGGATTACAATCCCCAAAAATCCAAGGTTTGTATCTCAACAGGGTAAGTACTACAAAGTGTAGATACTATGTGACCCTCTATACACAAACTTCTCAATGGCAACTATGTGCACTCTCAGGGTCTTTAACAACCAATCAAGATAAAATGCAATTTTGGTCTGTTGCAAAGAATGAACTCTTTCTTTATTCTCTCTGGTCTCAATACCTATTCCATAAAGTGCATTTGCTTTCTAAGCTAAGAGGGGAAGAAGATAATTAGGGAAATTCCAACTAGTAGCCTCAGCAACCTGAGAAGCAGATAAAATTAGCTTTCAGATTGTGTCCTTACGGGCACCTGCTGAGCGTTATGGCTCTCTGTGGACCTTCTCTGGTACAGCAGATAGAAAGTCAGCAAATGCTTATATGTAAAAGGGGAAGAAAAGTCTTTGTATTGGCCTTTCTTACATCCACAATAAAAATGATGGGAATTATGAGTTTCTGTTCATAGTATTTGTTTTTTTAAATTCAGAAATAGTGGCTGTAGCGAAACAACATAGGCAGTGAAATCAACAGCTGTGATTCTTAACATGCACAGAGAGTAGGTTTCTCAAAGTTGTATGTACATGTAAATCTACCTAAATGCACATTTAATCACTTTTCCTGCCTTTCATAGTCAGGTGACTCCTGGGAGGAAAAATCAAGTACTTACTTCTGCAGAAATCCAGAACTTCTTTTATTATCATGTAATAGCCAATGCTGCTTTAGGAAAACAGAGTAGTAAATATTTACTTGCTTGATGAAATGAATGCTGAAATCCTCAAAACAGCTGCTAGTGTAAACATCAACAGGTAAACTGAATTTCCATTCACAGTCTTGCACAAAATACAGCATGATGGGTATTAAGAGGAACAGCACAGTCATTTAATGTTATTTATATGTGTAAATGTTTACTGAAGTTGACCTCTATTATTTGATCTTATATTGAATTCTAAGCAGGACAAAGTGTGGATCCGAACAAAGCTCTCAGCAGATTCAGTATCATGGGCCATAAGCTCCTTGTACATGTAAAACATGGGTGGAGCTAAACAACCATTGTATACCATGAAGTACCACTTGCTGTATGTAGATGACTACCTAATTAGCAAGCTAGGTCATTTAGATTAATATTTATAAAGAACATGTGGAATGCTGGCAGCAGCTAAGTGCTGATTTTATTATAATTCTGTTCTTGCAAACAGTAGAAGCATACTTCAATGTCTTTGGGCTTTAGGATGCTGGAGTCCAAACCAGACAGGCAAAATGTGTGTTTGCATAGAAAACATTTGGTATTTTCGATTTGTGGCACTGCTTCTGGCTGGTGTGACTTGTTCAGGAACATGCTAAATACAACTGGACTTCTGAATCACATACATTTGTGAGGGGAGGTTCTCAGCCAGAGTAAAGCTGGAACATAAAAAGGAGACTTTTCCAGTTTCTGCCAAGTCAAGCAAAGGTAGCTTCATGGCAGTAGACAAAATGAAGAAAGCCTAAAAGATAGACTGTCTTTCTACCCAATTCCTTCAAAGAATAAGAAAGGATATTTCATACTAGTTTTGTATTGCAGCAGTGAGACAATAATAATTTTTTCACAGAAAGTTGGTTTAGAAGACAAAGCTAGCCATGGTGCTAGAAGTACTCTCTGATTCATCCTGCAAAGTTCCCTTGCAGCTGTCTTGTTGCTTCACTCAAAAACTAAACCTCTGCAGCTGTTACACAAAGTTAAAACTATTTGGTTTCAAGTGTCAGCACCATTATTTGTACAGTTCAAGGCTACCAGAAGCTTGATGTTTTCACTGACAGTCCAGTCTATCTGTCTTTCTAAGATTTGCTCTCTGTATATCTTGAAGAAGAAGTAGATAAAATGGTTTAGAGTCAGCTAGACCTACCCAGCCCCAGCCTGGGTACTCGTACGAGTGACAAAATTTACCTGAAATCCAGCATGGTGAACAGCACACTGCTAATCTTGAAGTCTAGCTCTCTGACTCACTGAGCTCTGAACCATGTAGCAAGAGGTGTCATTTGTTGGATTCAGTGTTGGTATTTGTAACAGAAAAAAAAGCAGCACTCACCTTAATGCTATGAGTACTAATTACTAGGTTTCAAACAAGTGAAAGATATATAAATAGCTGCACAGATATATAAATAGCTGCATTAAAAAGAAGGAACAAACACGCATAGGAGAATCACATCCTGTCCCTGTTTCTCACCTCAGAAATCAAACATCTTTTACATCATCTGGTTATCTAAATCCTTGGACATATAATTGTGTTGAGCTAACTGTTGACATCTTGGTTGATCCTTTTTCCCATTCTCTTTACAGTTTCTTTCTCTACATACTGAAGTGTGCAAGTCTGCAACGCTAACATGCATGACAATCTACCGTGGTAAAGTCACACACACACAAAATGCATATTTGAACACAGAGCCTGCATTGCACTTGTGATGGCAGAGGTCCTCCAGTGTTACAGGCACTAGTATTTGAGAAGTTTAAGTGGAAATGATTTGGCAGCTTGTTCAGGGGGGAGCAGGGGGAAGAGAAATAGAGGTCTCTGGTGCAGACAGCAATGTAACTGCCCTGACACCTTTGTCAGTCCTGAACCTTAGCGCTGACAGGAATCTGCCAATTACTGGGGCAATGGTGAGGTATCTCGTGCTATGTCTGCGACAATATCTATGTGCTTTTCATGGACATGTATGGGTCAGAGCTTTGAGATGGGCACTTGAGGTTCCGAACTCAGTGGGAGGGCTGTATAACTCAGGCTATGCTATGCAACTTGCTCCAGCACTGCCTGTGCTCTAGATTAGAAGTTATGTCGCAAAGTCAGCACAGTGGGCACGACCTAATACCTTCTTTACTCCAGCAGGACTGGTGAACTTTAATTTAGTGCCGCATTAATGGCCCACACAGGAGCTGACTTGCAATCAGCTATCTCCGAAGCCAGGGCAAAGCGTTGTCTGCCCTGCAATGGCAGCCTCGGAAAAGCTTTCAGAACGAGTGCGCTGATTAGCAGGACATTTTGAGCAGCCAAGAAGAAAATACTAAGGATGAACTACTGCCTTTAGCCACATTCCTCACTGCAAATTAGAAGTCTTACTCAGTCAAGCCAGAGAAAGGCTTCCCCCACCCAGCTCACAGTCTCTAGCGTGGACCCCAGCCCTTGGTGTGCTCTGAGGCTGCGGCTGTCCTTAAGGAGATCACTTCTTAGAACTGGACTTCCCTGTTTCTTGAGAGGATTCACACCCACAGCTCTCACCTGAAACCAAGCACCCAGGCTGTTGGGCTATTCTGGAGAAGGTGGTCTCCACCCTTCTTTTTAAAACCATTTTACTCTGAATGGAAGAATGAACCTCCTCCTTAAGATACTTGGGTGGAACAGGGTGAGATCCGAGTCCCAGGCTCTGTTCTAAAGGCTACCTAGCATTTTGCAATCAAACATAAAGATATCACAAAGCCTCTGAGCTGCTTTGAAGCTTGTTTGAAGCAATTTCTTAAACTCTTCCCCAGACCACTGCTGCAGACAGCATGATGGGCCTGATGGGCTTGCGGCAGCTGCCTTGATATTCTTAGCAGGGCCTGAAATCTGGGCAAATTTACAAACTGAATGCTCATTTTTATGAAGGCCTAATTGTCTGAGGGTGCACACAGGAGCTGGTTGTCACAGAAATCTAAGTTAGGAGTTTAAGATCTTTTAGCATTAAGAGTCAGCTGTGGAGCAGGTCTTGGTGATTTTGAATTTGCGTAGAGTTTACATGCCCATATGCTGTTCGAGGTACCTAAAACCTACTCTGTCTCTCTCGAAGAGCAACCAAAATCAAGTTAGCTAAAGCTGATTTGCCATAGACTTCAGCGTAAGCTCATCTCAGGGCACGACTGACTAGAAGATATTTTACTTAAACTCATTACGGGCTAACAAAACAGGGGCATAGAAAAGGAGTGACAGTGAAAGTCAGTGGCTGGTTGTTATACAGAAAAGCATTTTGTAAGTATGAACAAAAAATCCAGAACTTTCTTCAGTTTAAGGTTATAATAGCATTCTTCACAGTCTGCAGTGAATGTTAACAGTTAAAATAACCTTAATGAGTAATACAATGTTTTTAGCTGCTTATTAAACAGCACAAAGGTTGTGCTGGTACAACCAGACTGCAAAACAGAATCTACTATCATACTGCTTAGGCACATCTTTCCAAGGCAAAACTGTCTTGAACAGAGTTAGTTATCTTCTTTTACAAAAATAAAGGAACTAGAGGATGAGTTTAAGGCCAGAGAAGCCTTTCTAGTCTCTCTTTTGTCCTAAAAGATAATTTATGATAATGTGGCACCTGTGTGCAAGCACAGGCATAGTCAAGCATAGCGCAGTTCATATTATACTGCACGTACAAAGGCTATGCAGTAAGTAAATCCTAAAAACTGAAAAAGCATTAGGGGCATGAGCTGTGGAACCCACAAGACCACTGCACTGGTACCAGTAAACACAGCATAATCAGTATGAAGATACTACTCAGCAGTACCCAAATTTATGAAAGGAAGCCAATGTGTTTAAACCCTTTGCTTTTTCTGTCACATATTGCCAAACATTGACTCTGAACCTGCACTGACCGACCTATCCAGCTATCAGATCACAGAACCATAGACTGGCTGAGGGTGGAAGGGACCTCTGGAGGTCATCTGGTCCAAGCACCCTGCTCAAGCAGAACAATCTAGAGCCAGTTCCTCAAGACCATGTTCAGGAAGCCTTTGAACAGACGGAGACCCCTCAACCTCCCTGGGCAACTTGTGCCAGTGCGGGGTCACCCTCACAGTGAAAAGTTTTCTGATGTTCAGAGGGAATGTTCTGTGTTTCATCTTGTGCTCATTACCTTTGGTCCTGTCACCGGGCTCCTCTGAAAAGTGCCTGGCTCCATCCTTTTTGCACCCACCCTTCAGGTATTTGTACACACTAGTAAGATCCCTTGTGAGCCTTCCCTGCTCCAGGCTGAACGGTCCCAGCTCTCGCAGCCTCTCCTCGTAGGAGAGATGCTGCAGTCCTTTGTTGGACTTGCTTCAGCATGCCCATGCCTCTCTCATGCTGGAAGAGAACTGGACCCATGACTCCAGGTGTGGTCTCACCAGTGCTGAGGGGAGGGAGGGGAAGGGTCACCTCCCTCTGCCTGCAGGCAGCGCTGCTCCTAGTGCAGCCCAGGGTGCTATTCGTGTTCTGTGCTGCAAGGGCACACCGCTTGCTCATGTTCCACTTGGTGTCCACCAGAACGCCCAGCCTTTAACTGCAAAGCTGCTTTCCAGACACTTATTTTTCTAGAAAGAATTTCTATTGAAGAATTAAACTTCCTAAGGAAAACTCACAACTGAACTGTCTAACGCCAGCAGCAGTGGCAATTACATTATTGTAAATTTAGTTGCCAGTAGTCTTACAGCTACAGCGTCCAGCATGGCTTCCCAGTACTACAGCTGAGAAAGCTCCAAAGCCAGCCCATGCTGATGCTTTAGGACTCCCACTGCTGGAGGATTTGCAGCGGTAGCAATGCAATGGTGGGAGACGGCAAAAGATTCTGGCTTCCCGGGGAGAGTTGTCCAGGGAGAGAAATACAGGCGTCTTCAATTTCAGCTAGAACACTGGGGAAGTCTAATGTAGTCAGACAACACCCATCCCGCCCCCCAACACCTCTTTTGTTTCTGGTGAAGAACACCACTAAAGGGGAGGGAATGGAGGCACATTTGTATGCGTAACTGGAAACCAAATACTGTATCAGAAAATATTTAAAAAACAACTTTGATCTTCAGGCTATACAGCACAAGCATTCCCCAAGTAGTTTCCCTGCCTCTCACCCTCCCTTAAACCTTCTTCTCGGGAGCTGCAGTCGTGCAGAAAATCTTGAATGATTAAGTTAAAGGAGAACAACCTGCAGGCTTTGCAGAAAATTAACACTTTCAGGAACTGCACATACACTGCGGCCAAGAGCCGTGGTGAAGTGTGAGGGGTGTTGGTGCTGCAGTAGGGGACTGAGTGCCACTGCTCCACGGCAGCAGTGAGGTGGCTCCGCTCCTCCCAGTGTCATCTCAGTTTGGGTGGCGGGTTAACGTGGCACGGTCTCAATTTTTTTTGCTGTGTTAATCTGTGTTAATGTGACACCTCAGGTTTGGCGAAGGGTTAATACCACTCCGTCTGAATTTTGGTGAGGGGTTAATGTGGCGTCATCTCCATTTTGGCGATGGCTTGATGTGACCCTGTCTCAGTTCTGGTAATGGGTTAACGCGGGATCCTCCCGGGGCTGGTGGCGGGTTAATGCGGTGTCATCGGAGTCTGAAGGCCCTTCAGTGACGGGTTAACGCGGCTCGAGCGATGAAAACTCCAAACCCATCCAGGTGCTTCTGCAGGGAAATGCCGGCTTCTCCCAGAACAGCTCCATAGCACCCAGCAAAGGAAGCCGCGAGCCAGAGGCCCGGGGGCCGGGCGCGCTCCGGCGGTGGAACGTGGGAACCGGGCGATGCTGGCGGCTGGGGTGGGGGCCCCGCGGGCGGGCAGGGGCAGGCGGGCAGCACGGCCGGCCGGGCAGGGCGAGGGGAGGCGGACATGTTAGCGGAGGCGGCCGGCCGGGCTGTGCCACCGCGGCAGCGGGCGGGCGTAAGATGGAGGCGGCTGCCGGGCGCGCGCGGCGGCGGAGGGCATCCGAGGTGAGGCGAGGCGGAGCCAGGACGGGGACGCCCATCCCCTTCCCGGGGGAGGGGGAGGGAGGAGGGGGAGGAGGAGGATGGGCTGTGGCTGGAGGAAGGAGGGGGGCGATGCTGGGGCTGGGGTATCGCTGCCGCGCAGGCACAGGCGGGGCCGCCGCATATTAATAACCCGCAGCAGCCCGGCGCGGCAGTTGTAATACCCGCCCCCCAAAAATCCGCCCCCCCCCCCCCAAAGTGTGCTCCGCAGGCTGCCAGCCCCGGCGCCCCCGCTGCGCCGCCGGCTGCCCGCGCCCCGCCAGCCCGCCCCGCCTGCGGTGCGATGCCACGCCACCCCCCTCAAAAAAAAAAAAAAAAAAAAAAATTACACGTATATTTAACATATTTATTATTTAAATATGTATGTAGTGCATTTACTGTATGTAAGTAATTATGTATGTAATATAATAGATATCTATTCTATATATAATATATAAAACCATAGAAAGATGTGTACGTATTATAGCTAGATACGTATTGTATTGTTTAATTTTTATATATACACATCTTTTATATATGTATAAAAATATAAATTGTTTTTTATTATTATTTTTTTCTGGTGGCAGTGGCCGCAGCAGACGCTAAGAAGGGTGACGTCGTGGACTTGCAGGGGTCTCTCCGCGGTAAAAAAAAAAACCAAAAAACAAAACAAAAAAAAAACAACCCAAGAAGATAAGAAAATATATATAATTATTAAAAAAAAAAAAAAAGAAGAAAAACACAAACCGAAACAATGAAACCAAACAGCTGTGATACAGCACGCCGAGGAAAACAGCCGCACAGCCCCCGGGGCGCTCGGTGCGCCGCAGCAGCGGGTGCGGGGGCCGGGTGGGGTGTGTGGGGGCCGCTTCCACGCGGCTCACGTGGGTCGGTCGCGGGCGGGCGGGGGCGGGCCCGGCACCCCCGATCTAGGGCAGTTTGTTCAACTGCGGTAACGGGAGCTCGATGTTCCCGCAGCGCGGGGATTTCTGAGAACTGGGGCTGTGTCCTCAGATGAACCCGGCTGCCTGCTTCCCTCTGCCTGCTCCGGCGCCTTAAAGCGGCGACGCCGGGGACCCGGTGGGACCCACCGGCGCCAGCGCCACACGTACGCCTGCAGCCCGCAGTGCGGAGCGGAGCTGTGAGCAGCAAGGGGGGAGCGGGCAGCGCTGCCCGGCGGCGCCTCCGCCCGCAGCTGGAGACCCCGGGCTCTTCAGCGAGGGCCAGGGTCTCCGGCGGTGGCCTGAAGGGCCCAACTGGGGTCCAAAACCGACCCCCTAGGGAAGATCCGTCCCCGCTCTCGAAGACCTCACACCTTCCCCAGAGCACATGGACTGCACTTCAGCTCCCTGCCTTTCCATCCCTCTCATTTTTTCTGCTTTTGTTAATGAAACATTGTGACACGTTGCCCAGGGTATGAGCTGCCCCATGGTGCTTACTTATTGCCTGTTTTCCTGGTTTCAGCTGGGACAGAATTTAATTTACTTCCTAGTAGCTGGTACAGGGCTGTGTTTTGACACACCTGTATTGCAGCACCCCTTCCTAGTGACAGCCTTGCTTTGCAGAACCGCAGAGCTGCCACAAACTCTTGCTGTCATGTCAATGCTAATCAGGAAGTTTCAAAGGCCTTGCGTACAAGGGCACTCAACAAACTTACCCAATGAGTTTTGACCAACTGTTCCCTGATGGAAATAAAAAAAAAACCCACACCCTATTTTCACCTGGTACAGTGGTGCAAATCTTGAGAAAGCAGGGGCTGGGATGGGTTTTTTGGATCAATTTATGAAAACAGTGCAAATGATTCAATCCGGTGGAATCACATCCTTTAAACCTAGCCTTAAAACAAGGCTGATCCCGCATTCCCCATGTATGTTCTGTGCTGGCTGAGCCACCAGTTCCTTTTTCATTGGATCTTTGCAGCAGTCAAAGGTAGACATTCCCAAATTAACTTTAGTCTCACTTTTTACTTTTGAACTTGAGACTTACGCACCCATACGCACACCGAAGGATGGTGTCTGATGCAGGCTGTAAAACCCATCTGGGATCCTGGGTGCATACTCAAGCAGCTAGCCCACGCTGAGTTCAATGCTGCCATGGCTACACCGCTACCAGTACCCAAACTGCATTTAAATCCAGATCCCAGTGCCCACGTGGGCTGTAATTCCATTGAGGCATAGACATCCCCTGGGGACTTAGCACCTGCAGAGGTAAGCCCCGGGAGGGAGGAGTCATCCTTCTTTCTGAGGTTCAGGATTGGCAGAATCGGTCATAGTTAAGGACCTTCACTGTGATTCAGGAGATACTAGAAAGAGCTCAAGACAAGACCCACAATTTTCAAAGGAAGTTGCATTTGAGGCTGCTGATCATCATACTCCTGGATTTTGAGGCCAGAAGCCGGTAGCCTTCTACTGCGTAGCTGCTTTTAAAATAGAAGGCCAGTTTGTTAGTGTAAAACTAATTTCAGCATACTTACTGTGTCTTGCAAGCCTTTACATGGCAGTCAGCTGTGCTGACTCTCATTTTCTGATCTACAAAAGTTGAATTCAAAGGCTTCTGTTTCTTCAGATGGCTTTATAAAACAACTTTTTGTCTGCTGTGTGTGTTTGGTGACCAAGAGGCATTTCTTCAAAAGGTTAAGACACTTCCTTCCTACTGCACCAGGCTTCAAAATGGGCAGTTGCTGTTGTCTGATGGAAGAGGTTGCTGTGTTTCCTTGATAATATAGGCAGACAATCTGCACAACACATTGGTGTGAGAGGTACCACATACATGTAAAATACTTTACAATGTGTTCATATTTATATGACCACTGAATTGCCATTCTGTAATGCTGGAAGAAAATCATGTAACAAATTTTCAGCACGGTCACAGGCTTTAGGAACACAGGTCAGCAAACAGGCCATTTATTTCGGCATATAATTTCAGCCATTTCTAATCATCTATCAGTCCTCAGCATCTTGTCAAATCATATGGAGCTTATACCACATGTAGTTTCAAGGGCCCTGGAGAACAAAAAAAAGTAAAAGCAGAATCCGGAATAACAATTGGAGCCTCTGTCCTTCAAAATATTAGCAAATATTAATACAGAAACAGGATGGATTTCTTTATTTTGTCTTGCCAGGAAGACATGGTCAAAGAAACTCTGGCATTCTGCAGAAGAGCCCATGAGAAGCAATTGAACAAGGTTTGAAGCCAAATCACTTCTGTTTGAGGAGAAGACTTCTGCCAGTCTCTACGTGCCCACTTGCTCCTCAGAAGGAAGTATTCTTGGTCACAGTGGCACTAAATGTCATTTACACAAAGGTACTTTTGGACCAGAAAAACCTGAGGGCTCCCACAGACTGTGGGTCTCTCTGGGTGTGCTTGCCAGATGTTTGGGTACTGTTCTCATCCTCCAAAAAAAGGGTACAGTGTTTCAGGCACAGAATCAGGGTGCGAAATATTTTGGGTGTGGAGGAAAGGAAAGCCAGCGTGGTTTTTACTCTGAAAACTTCTGCTTTTGAAAAGAGTACATTTTTGAAAGCCTCAAAGATAACGAATCACTCTTCTTCCACTGCAGCCTCCCCTCCCTCACGGAACAGGTGTGCATCTCTCTGGGAAGGAAAGCGTAAGTGCCACAGGATGATGCCTTCTCCTTCATATACACAAACAGCCTTCTCCCTCTCCTTCTTTGCAGGTGCTGGAATCTCACTTCTCACTCTCCTCTTTGCTACTTCCCCCTGCAACACCTCCCTGCCCTCCCCTCAAGCATGAGCCCCTGGCTGTGACCTGAGCCCCCACCCCTCCCTTTCTCACTTGCATGGGGGTGACCACCTTCCTCCCTTACGCCCCCTGCAACAGCCCCGTCTGCACACCTTTCCCCTGGCTCAGAGAAAAGCAGCTGGCTCTCAAATGGCAGCCGCCAGCCTCTGCCCTGACACTTGGGAGGCCGGCAGGTAGGGGCGAGTGGGAGGGCGGTGGGTGCAGACTTCCCACACCTGGGAACCCTGTGGAGCGCAAACACGAGCTGGTCTGGAGCCATAAACAGTGGGTTGAATTTGGACTCCTGGCTCCGGCAAGAGAGTGCCATTTCGTGCCAAAGGCACCCATGGTATCGGGGCTACATTGAAGTGCTGTAGCAGATTTAAGCTATTACCTCTACAAGCTATGACAATCATCCTCAATTAGCCTAAGTATTGCATAAAACTAACTTTGCTGTGAATTAAAACTGCACTATGGGTTAAATGGATGCTCTGCAACCAAATTCAAATGTTACCACCACCACAGTCAAATCCAGGTTATGGCCCCCATCAACCAGATTGTCTGGAGACAAAGGAGTTCGCAAGCACAATCCCGTTCCTTGGCCACCTATGTGCTATTGTTCAGAAAGGAGCCGCGGTCATTTTGACACCATCTCCACGTATAAAATTCCATTTGCATTACTTCACAAATGTCATTTGGACCTAGTTAGTTTGGAGTCTTGGAGCTTTGGAGTACTACATACATCAAAATGAAAAGGCATTGTGTTCTTGGAGGCATACTGGAATTGTTTTAAAAGCTCAGAATGCTTCCTCGTTATGGAACTGGCCACAGATTATTTTCTAGTCTTTAAACCAGATGCCAAGAATTAGCTTAAAACAAAAGAAGCTAGCAAACAAAAAAGGTTCAGATTTTTTTTTGATTAACACTTCCCTCTCTGAACTGTACAAATTAATATAAAAAAGAGGTATGTAACTGAGAATTTGTTAATGTGATGATTGGATTAGGCAAGTAATCTTCTGGGAAGCAACTTTTGTGTCACTGAAAGCTGGATATGACATCTCCTAGTGGGAACTCTTGGATGGTGTCAGCAAAAGAAATTCTGAAAGTGCCATGAAAAAAGCTGTTGGAAGGGGCAATTTGAAGTGACGTCCTTGATATCCAGGTTAATGAATGGGGTGGGGTGTGGGCAGCAGTTCTCTGTGGAAAATGCTGTTGCTCCTCTAAGAAAAAAGAAGGTTGTAACCACCAGTTCTAAACAGAAAAAGACACGTATGTATCAACAGTTTTAGCAGTACCCAACGACAACCCTTTCTCTTCCTCCTTCCCACCAGACCTGGAGAACGTGGCCTCTTACTCTGCCTGGTGCCTTGTAAGCACCTGCAGCCAGTGGATGCTGGATCAGCCAGGAAAACCACTCTGAGAACAGGGCAAAAGTGACATTCATCCTTTGATGAGGGATGTTAGGTGACCCGTGGGTACGCCTTGTTAGGTAAATTGCTCTATTCATGTTTTCTATTTGATCTCCATCACCCCACAGATGATCCGGTTACGGATGCAGCCATTAGTTCTTTTGGGGGTTTTGTGGTTTGGCTTGTGGCTTGTTTCCCCTCCCCCCCCCCCCCCAGCTATGATACGCAAAAATTATTTCAGCCTTATACCAATTATCCGTGATAAAGGATTATTATTGCCCAAGGTCGTACCTAGAGATTTAGCAGGCTGGCGTACAAAATGGCTGACATCTACTCATTTCTATTTCCTGCAGGGAGACTGCAACGCTGCCACGCTTCTGTAGTCGCTTCCTCATTATTTCCATGTTCAGTTAAAGAGATTAATGGCAATCCATAAAGCTCTTTACCATCCGGGCCCTGTCCGGTTTTGCAAGGGAGGCCGGGCCGCGCCCGGGGACGGCAGGGCACAGCCAGGGGCACCGGGCTGCGGTGGCTCTGCCGCCCCGGGGCCTCAGCTGGCACCGGGCGGCGGGACTCGCCGCGCCGACGGCAGCGCCTCTCCCGCCGGGCAGCCGTTCTACTTTTGGCCAACGCTGGCTCGAGCTGGGCGACCGGACAGGGCTGCGAGTGGCCCGACCGCCGCTGGCCAGCCGCCCCGCACAGCCCTCCCACGGCCTCGTCAAACTTCCCTCCCGTGTCCAAAGGGTGGGCGGGCGCCGTCGAGCCGCCCGCCTGGCCAGCACGGAGCGCCCGCGGCCCGGGGAGGGCACGGAGCGGGGTCCTACCTACACCCATCCCGGGGCAACCGCGCGTCTCGGCGATGGCGCCGCGGCGGCGCAATGTCTAAGGGCACCGGGTTTCCTCGGAGGGCCTCACAGGGCGGCGGGGGTCCCGCTCCCCGCACAGGGCCGGTGCTCCCGCCTCCTGCCCGCGGGGCGCGGCGAGCCCGGTCCCCAGGCCGGGCGGGGAGCTTCAGCCCGCGGGCAGGTGGGCGCCGATTCCGGTCCGCGCCTCGGTCACCGAAACCCATCCCGGAAAGGGCCTTCCCGCGGCCCAGCCCGGCCCCGGGGCAGCCCCCCGCCCCGCCGGCGGCAGGGCTGCCAGGGGCTCGCGCTCCCGGCGGGGCGGGGGCGGGGCCGGGCGGGTCGCGGGCGCCCGCCGGGTTTACAAGTGTTGCGCACTGTTCGGAACCTCGCGCCGATTGGCGGGGGCCTCGCCAGTGACATCAGCCGGCTCACTTCCCATTGGCCGGCCCGTTGCTGGGACCGTAGGGCTTCCAGGAGGGCACTTAACCCGCTCGGCGCCGCGCGGCCTGGGGCCCCGCCGCCTCCCGGAGCAGGGCCGCCGCCGCCGCCTCGGCCGCGGAGCGGACGGCACGGGCGGGGCGCCCCTACGCGGCGTGCGGGCAGCCCACCGCAGCGCCGTCCGTCCCCGCTTCCCCCGCGCCGCTGCGGCGGGACCCTTTTAAGCGGGCGCGGCGGGGAGCCCGGAGTAGCACGCGGCCTGGGGAGGGAGCGCGGGGATTGGCGGGGCGGCCGCCCGGCGGCCACACCCCCCTAGAAAAGGGACGCTGTGAGTGGCGGGGGGAGAAGGTAAACAGAGCCGGCCGGCCCTGCCTGCTGGCCAATCGGGGGGGCGGGAGGGGGCTCCGAACCTGACGTGATGGGACTCGGCGCGGCCGTTCCCGGGCAGGAGCACGCGGGCGGCGCGCGGCGCGGGGCGGGCGGCGGCGCGGCGGGCGGTCTCCTCTCCCCCGGCCCCCGCGCTGGCCGGGCGGGCGGCGGGCGGTGCTCCCCCCCGCCGGCTGCGCGCCGCCCCCGGGGGGCGGCGGTGAGGGACCTGCCCGGCGCCCCGCTATTTATTTTTCCCCCGTTCTCCACCGCGCCGCTCTTGCCCGCACCGCAGACGCCCCGCGCCGCGGGCGGGCCATGGCTGGCGGCGGCGCGGCCGGCCCGGCGGGCGCGCACTGAAGGCGCCCGGAGCCCCCCGTCGCCGGGGCGCGGCCGCACCATGTCGGCCGTCGCCTACGTGGACTTCGTGGCGGCGCAGTGCCTGGTCTCCATCTCCAACCGCTCCGCCGTGCCCGAGGCGGCGCGGCTGAAGGTGCCGGGCGAGGGAGAGGCGGCCCGGGAGCTGCGCGACCCCCGCGACGCCTGGAAGGACTACTGCGCCCTGCTGGCCATCGCCAAGAGCCTGCTGGAGCTGAACAAGTACCGGCCGCTGCCCGCCCCCTCCGTCTGCAGCGACAGCGTCGAGAGCCCCGACGAGGACGCGGGCTCCGACAGCGACGCGGCCACCGAGCCGGGCTGCAGCCCGCCCCGCAGCCCGCCGCCGGGGCCGCCCCCCCGCCTGCGCGCCGCCGGGGACGCCCCCAAGGGGAAGCTGGCGGCCGAGAAGCGGCACAAGTGCCCCTACAGCGGCTGCGGCAAGGTCTACGGCAAGTCCTCCCACCTGAAGGCGCACTACCGGGTGCACACAGGTCAGCGGCGGCGGCGGGCGGAGGGAGGGGAGGAGGGAGCGAGCGCCTGTCCTCAGATGAACCCGGCCGGCGGCGCGCCCGGCGCCCCCTCGCGCCCCCGCGCCCTGCCTTTCCGCCTTGGCTCTGGGGATTCGGGTTTTTTCTTCCTTTCTTCCCTTCCCACCCGCACCCCTTTACCCCTGGCCCGCCGCTCTCTGCCCCTCCTCTCCCTTCCCGCGGCGGTGCCGGACCGGCAGCGGGAGCGGGCGGCCGCCCCGGGCGGGGCTGCAGCAGAGCCTGCCGCCGCTGCCTGCCCGCTGCCTGCGCGGGGGGGGTGCAGCGGGCGCCTCCCGCGGCCGGGGCGGCAGCGCCGGGGAACGCCGAGCCCGCTCGGGGTGGCGGGTGAGGTAGTCACCGGGGCGGCGGGAACGGGGCCTCCTGCCGGTGTAGGCGGGCGGGCACCCGCACGGCGGCCGAACTGCCACGCGTATCCCCGAACCGGGTGGGGGCGGGACGGCCCACGCCGCGCTGCGGACGGGCGCGCGCTGCCCGCGCCCCTCGGCTCCGCCCGCCACCGCGTCCCGCTCCCCCGCTGCGCGGCCCGCGTCTGCGGAGCCTCCCTGAGCCGCAGCTCGCGGCGGCGGAGCCGGGCCGGCGGCCGCGGTGCCGGGGCGGGGGCGGGCGGCGCTGCCGCCGCGCCGCGGGGAAGGGCGGGGGCGGCTCCTCGCGCCGCGGGAGCGGCACTCGGGGCGCTGGCGGGACCCGGGGCCGGCCGGCGCGGGACCCAGCGGGAGGGACGGGAAAACTTAGGAAGCGCGTCCCCTGAAAACCGGTGTCAGCTCCGCGGGCTCCCCCCGGTGGGGCAGCCCGCCGCCGGACTAGTGCCCACAGCGTGCCGGCGCCGCGGCTCCGGCCGAGCAGAAACGGGCGCCGTCCCAGGCGACTGGCCGCGGCTCTGCCCGGCGGTCCTCGCGGTATCGGTGGTCGCGACCCAGCTCAGGCGCGTTCCACGAGGGCTTAATTCATCAGGCTGCGCGATACCCCTGTCCTCGCCCGGGCGCTTTAGAGGGTGTGGCAACATGGAAACCTACAGATAAAAAAAATTCTGCTGCAGCGATTCGTACTTCCTCCGGCTCTGCCTGAGCACTAAGGGAAAGCAATTGTAGAATTTTCTGTGATTTTTTTGTGGTTTGTTTTTTTTTTTAAGCCCTCTAGTGCAAGTGGCTGAATGGAACCCTTTACGTCTCTGAATTGCAATTGGGGCCACAGTGCAGCACACAAAGCTGCTTAAAAATTGCTCTAAATTAAAGGGTTGCGTGGAAGTATGGGAAGGAGCAGATCAAAGGAGACAAGTGCTGCCAACACTTAATTTCACGTGCTTCACGTCTGTTCAGTTAGACGGTCGTTCTTTTCTGGGTTTTGTCTGTTCACAGTGATGGTAAGTGGTGAAGTACAAACCGAGTTGATCACCCGAGGGGTGTGCTGCCAGGCATTGCTGTAGTATTTAACGCAGCTTGGGTAGGATGTGGCCACGTTTGAGCTCCAGCTAAGCTTCTGTTGCTCGGGCTTGCTTGTGAGCCTAGGTGTGTGTGCACTGCAGAGGAGGCGACCCGGTGCAGGTTGCCTACCAGTGCCCTGCTGCCAGATCTGCTGGGTGCTTAGCTCCAGAGATCGGGGGAGGAGGAGGATTACTGGACACGGCTCAGCGCGGTGAGCTCCGTGGTCAGGCAGTTAAGACTGCCTCCATGAGCCAGGAGGGAGGACGTTCAGTGGTGACCCTGTACTGACCTCGGGACCTGTGCCAAGGATTGTTTTGTTACCGGCTCAGAGGCTGCAGCTCTGATGCTCTTTTGGAGGCTGAATGTAACTCGTGCCTTGCAAAATGTTGGCTCATAAGTGACCAAGAAAATGCGTTAGCATAATTTCCACTTACTACCCCATGCTCAACTATCCACCCCAACATGGGAACCAAAGTAGACATTGTCTGGGATAGCATTCTGGGGGATGACATGTAAATTAATGTACTGTACAACCCACATGGTTTGCTGTAAGCAGTAGTGTTATAACAAGTACCTCCCGAAGTGGCATGAGTTTTAGCATGTGCTGCTCACAAGTGGGTGGCCTTAGCTCCAAGTATGAGATGTACCTTCACAGTGTGTCTGTGTAATTAAAAACACTACAGACACCCAGCAGCATTGAACTTCCAGAGCTTCCTGATGTGAACAGTTAATTGTAGCTAACTGAAATGCTAAATGATACTGCTAACGCTGATTATTTTTATAGATGAGAGAACAATTCCTTAGCAACAGTAGGATTCAGTGGGACCTCTGGAATTAATTCATAATTTCATATTGCAGAGCATTAATGCTTCCTCGTTAGTACCATTTTCTTTCCTTTTTTTCATTTCTCTCTTGTATATCTGAGCCTCTTGAATTCATCTGCCTTCCATTTTTTTATTGGGCCACCGACTGGGTTTCTTGCTGCTGTGTAGCCTTTAGTGGAAGTAGGTATGCAGCCACCTGTAGAAGCCTCCTGGTCTTAAACTTTAAATATTTAATCTCAGTCTCTCTGTCTTGGAAAATGGCTCTAGGACTTCTGTTTGCACCTGTGCGCTTGCTTGTAGCCACAGCTCTCTTTACTCATGGATACTAACCAAGCAAGTTGGAAGGCTCTGGATGCTCCTCTGTTCTGTGTAGTGAGAATACAAAAACTCACCAGACCATCTCTACTAAGCTAATGCAAAGCAATAAATGAAATACCAAATACAGGTAGAAGAGTAGGAGACCAAAGACTCTTATGCTCAGAGTTCTGTATTTTATTAATGATTCCTTGTATGTGTTGGTTCAAAGGCATTCCATATTTCCAAGACTAAATTTGTCTATGTAACTGCTTGAAGTTTGGGCCTTTGATGATGACTCTAGTTCGATTTCCAGGCGACACAAATTAGCCATCCATCAGCAATTGTCTTCTGCGTTATTGTAACAGAGACGGGTCAGCAGGTGGCACTGCACGTCCTGTTTGTGCAAACAGCCCCCTTGCTTGTGCGGCCAATCCCACTGCACTCGGCCTGAATTAGCAGAGCAGGATTTGTAGGAGGAAGCCAAGGAAGTCTGAACTCTGTCCCTTCCCGGGGTGATAATCACTCCTCGCCAGACCCCTGGTGTTTCTGCAGTACGATCAGGCACTTCTTCATTCTGTCATATATATGTACTTACATTCGAGATGTATTAACTTGCAAAGACCCGGGGACACAAGGACAAGCATGTCACTCAAACTGAGCTATTGCCTCCCGTGTCCCTTCATAGATTCCCGAAGTAACTTGGAATCTATTAGTTACGTTCTGGTATCTTCAGCAGGCAGAGCGTTACAGGTAAGGTTGTTCTGCGTGAGCTGTTTCCAGTAGCATCTCTGAGGTGCGTGGTGCTCGGCGTAGGTAAGAAAAGATGGCATTATCCCCAGTGGCTTACAAGCCAAAAGCTGTTTGTTGGGAAGGCAGGTGAAGGGATAGCTCTACAACGTGACCATACCTTAGGTTTCCCCATCCCTTACGGGATGGTCTTGCAGGAGTATATATAGTACATGTAAACTCTGCTGAGGTTTGGTGGTGGTAGGAGGGATTATGAGTCATGTGTCCACTTGAGAGTCTTGAACATTGAGATGGTGTGACCAAGCCTTGCAGACTTTCCCTTCAGAGCACAGAAAAATGCCCAGACACATAGGCAAGACGTGCGAGACCTGAGCCCTGAGTGTGTTGCAGAGGTCAGGAGAAGGCAGGGGACTCAGACCAAGAAAATGACAAGCAAACAGCAGGTACACAGAAAGTTACTTGAAAATGCACAGACTTCTCTAAATGGGCAGTTCTAAGGGTTTGATTATGACTGGTAGTGCATAGGGTTATAGTTAGCCTCAAAGGTGATGGTGGGGAGCGGAAGAGAGAGGGATGTGCAGGCCAAAGAGTTTCCAAGGAAAATAAAGGCATATGAGAATAAACAACCCATCTCAGTCAGAACCTCTGGGCAGGCAGCATGGAGCAACAGGCAAGACACTGATAGGGAGAGGGAGAGAAATTGGCAGGAGAAACAAACTTGTAAGGAATGTACATTGTCTATCATGGTGTTGAGTACAAGCCAGTTAAAGGGCACTTGGTTGCTGAGAGGAGATCCTCCTGGTCAGGAAAGAGGGACAGAGAAGATGCTATACAGCTGTTTCGTGAGATGTCTCCTTATACAGGACCTGTAGGAGTTTACTTGCCTGGGGAAGTGAATCCCAGAAGCTTCTCAGGATGTGGTGCTGCAGATCAGTGGGAGGTTCACCTCTGCATCAGGTACCCTTAATTAAGAGGTTAAACACACAAAAACCTAATGTGTGAAAAGTTCTCCCTCTTCAGCTAGGCTTTTCAGCCAGCTGCATCATTGTATAGACTAGGTCCAAACAATACCAAGAGTTTGTTACGTGTGGCATTTGGCTTTCAGCAGTGTTCGGTAGCAGGGTTGTAGGCAGAGGCATGGCTCCCTAGGTTGGTCTGCACAGTAGAGCTGAGCAGCCTTTCTGGTAGAAAGGAAAGATAAGCACTGCAGCTTGCCTAGTACAGCAATCTGGATATCACAGCATTGATCCAGCCCCCGTATCAGTTTGGTTTTGACTGTGCTGCTTTGTTACTTGTGTTCTAGATTATCAGTAGCTCGGCAGACTGGTCAGATGCTGATACGCTGACAATCCTCTGCTCTCTGGGGGCCTTTCGGGGTATTTTGTGGGAGCATAATTTGAAATTTAGCCTTTTAAGCCCTTCTTATCCAGCTCATGCAATGTCACTTCAGATCTTTAGATCCTTTAGAAGAAGACTGAAGAGCCGAAAGTGGAGCCACCAGGACATTTTTTGCTAAATTCAGACCTCCATCTGAGATGCCCATTCTCATGGGTTAATGAAATGTGCGAATGGCTGGAGTTCTAACAGGAATGTTTCTAGGTCTTGGAGAAACATGATCCTACTGACTGACTGGAAGCCTTGCCAGCTAAGTAAGGTAGGCAAAAGTCTTCAAGATTAAGTTCAGTGTAGCCTGACTCCCAGTGTTTAGTTGGTTTTGGTTTTGAGTTTTTTCCTGCTAAAAATAAAAACTTTAAGGACGTGTATGTGTCACAGTGGGAAAGCATTCCAGGAAGATTGTATATTAATTGAGTTGACGTAAAGCAGTGGACATGTACAACAGAAGCAATGAACAGGCATCACCCATAAGAGTGCAAATACTGTTTCCAGATGGATGTGTTGAAAATGCAGCTTTACCGAGTTTCTGCACGCTGTTGTGCTGTGGCGCTGAAGACTGTGTGGTGGGTGTCACCTGCTCTTGTTAGCTTGTGTGTCTTGTAGCCCTAGCTGTTAGGATCCCTGCAGGAATGATCATTCCCCTTCATCACCTGCCATGCTGGCATTGCACAGCTCCCAGACCTGCAGCTGTAAGAGCAGGGAGAGGCCAAGTTAAGGTTAAACAGCCAGACTCTGAGGTAGTGATGGCAAAGCACACTTCATATACTGTTTACTTGTGATAGCGTAGTTCACCATCTATATTCAAGTAGCAATGACTGTGAATAGCCTGAAAGCGCTCTGTAAATATCTTAAACTTCAGGGAAGAGCCTGTTGAAACATGGACTAATCTCATGTCCATATCTCAAATCTCATGTCTCACTGGGGATAATGCCATCTTTTCTTACCTACGCTGAGCACCATGCACCTCAGAGATGCTACTGGAAACAGCTCACACAGAACAACCTTACCTGTAACGCTCTGCCTGCTGAAGACACCAGAATGTAACTAATAGATTCCAAGTTACTTCGGGAATCTACGAAGGGACACGAAGCTCAGTTTGAGTGACATATCTCATGTCTCTCATAAAGAGAGACTTTGTGAAATAACAAAAAATACATCATTTCTCTGAATGAATGTGAAATTGCATTCCTCTTTCCTCTGCCAAAAATGTTTCCCCTTAGCAAGTATTTACTCATTCCAACAGGGAAGAGCTTAAACCCAGTGCTCTTCAGTCCCAAGTAAGTGCCCTAAGCACCAGGCTAGGAGGTGGTCTTTCGCTGTTGCTAAGTTAATATTTAAGTATTGCTGCATAACAGAGGTGGTTCAAATGGAGGTAAGATAGGAAAGGGGAAGAGGTAGGAACTTGTCCCATGTACCCAAGAGTGTACGGCTGAGGGCACTCTTCTCAACTATGAAAGTATAGATGTAACTCTGGCTGCTCTCAGGTAGCTTCCCTGACTGGTGTGTTTGTGTGTACACACACACAGAAAGCCTTTTGTATGGCAGGCAGGAGGGATTGTGATCTGGCAGGGAAACTGTAATGATGTCCCTTGCATCTGATGCTGTGTCACGTGGAGGTAACTGCAAGACTGAGTCTTGCCGGGATTTAGGTTCCCAGCAGCACAGCAGTGGTGAGGTTTTAGCAGGTGGGTTTGCATCTGGCCTTCTGAAAGGGACTCAAACACGTGCATATGCATGCAGCTGTTGAGTGGTTGTTTTGAGGATGTCAGAGCAGTCGAAATACTTGCTGAAAGCGGCATTTTAACACCTGAATTGTCCTGTAGTGTTTAGTCCTGAGTGCTGGCAGAATAAACCCCTTGCTGCAACCCATCCATCCATTGCCTGTCCCATAAGCAGTGTCTGATCTGTTGCCTGACCTGATGGCTGTGGTTTAGGTGTTGCAGAAGCCCTTGTTCTAGGCACACGGTACCTAGCATCCTCACTGCAGATGTCCCTCTGTGTTTTTTCATACCAGCATCTGTACCTTGTGGTTGCCATGTGTTTTGATGACCTGATTTTGGAATATCCCAGAAGAAAAAGACTGTTCAAAAAGAGAGCCTCTGCTCTCTCTGCCCCAAAGTGGATGCAAAGATGTCTGTAAGATCCGTGTTCACTGGAGTATCTTGCATGTGAACGTTTGATCAAAATCCTGTGTCCCACAGGAAATTGCTCATTCAGGGTGTGTGGGGCAAGTGATGCTCTGGGAGGGGGAAGTAAGAGAGACTTGAGATACAGCTAGTCTGAAGCAAGGAAGATAGCCTGCATTTTATTTTTTTCCCTCCTCCTTGCAACAAGCTGGACTATGTTCTTGACATCCACCTACAGAACCTGTCATACTTCAGAAGACACTGAGACATACAAGAGTGGTGGCTAAGTGGGATCACAGGGAAGAAAAAATCAAAATTGCTTATCATTGTCATCTCTAAGTCAAGTATTGTGGTACAGGACCAGTTATTCCTAGGGCACCAATATTTCTTTGGAAACTTTAGGCTCCAGCAGCCACAGAGGTACCAAGGAGGACCTTGGAAGATGAAGGTGGGGATTAGATTCTCTCATTTGAACCATGCAGAGCCAGTTATGCCAGTCCTGTTTTGCCAAGTAGTTTTGCTCCCTGCTGGTGGCCAGAGATGTTGCTATTTGGGCTTTCCTTCCGTATTTGTGTGCTTTCCCTTCTTCCTCTTTCCCATCAGCTGCCCGGCAGGAGGGGTCAGCCCTGCAGCAGTTCAGTTGGGCTGGGCTTCAGGGCAGGTGCCACAGGCAGGAGGTGTCCCTGCAGCAGGAGGTACTGGCTAGCTGTGCCATGTCAGCCGCTGGGCAAGGTGGGAGCCATGCATAGACACCACACCCCAGAAGTCAAACTCTGAACCATTCTGCAGTTTTGATTCTTAAAATAGTTGCTGCTGTGAATACTGGGCAGCACAGTCCTACCATGTGCTTGGTGGTGTCATCTTTAATAACATAGGCCAGTCAAGGGTGTCTAATGAGGTGTCCATTCATGTAGCTGTAGCTACAGTCCATTTAGTTTTCTAGTTAATGTGTAAAGTAGCATCATTAACATTATTTGACAGCAAACTGTTCTTCATTAGCTAGTACTGATGCCAGACTCCGGACTCATGGTTGTGTCCAGCCTCACTTTTGTCAGCGAGGAAGACAGTGTGAGCCTAGCAAATGGTTCGTCGTTGCCGGGCTTCCATCCACACCAACAACAATCTCCGAATGTCTTCTGTAATGCCAGTGCTCATGCAATTTCAGTAATTCATGTAAAATTAGTACTTCATTTCACCACAGATGCTCAGTGTGCTGCAGTCCTAGTGCATGTCCTGTTACATGCCAAGTGATTTTCCCAAGTGTGTGATCATTGGCTTTGTCTTCAGCTTTTTCAAACACAGCCTCCCCTCTCACAGAAAAGTCACTCAGAACTTCTCGTCCCCTCATTTGTCCAAATGAATTAATCTTTGTTAAAACCGCTGTGAGCTGCAGCTCTGAACTTCAGTCATCCACATCTAAAGCAGCATTTTTGTAGTGAGCAGGCAGATGATGAATGAGGATACCAGTACTACCTGTACTATTAACAAGTCTGCTAATGCCTACTCTGTATTCTTTTCCAGAAACCTTTCCTGCGCAAGACTACAATATGAAGAAATCCCAGGGTAGGGCAAAAAGCTAAATAATTTACTGTCTATTCAGAATAAAATGGAAATGGAATAAAGTGGACCTGCCTCAGGGCATACAAAGCAGCTTGGATACAGAGTTTAAACTCACAAAGAAGAAACTAACCATTTGCAGTAGAGGGTGGTGAGAAGGAGCAGGGAGACAAGGTCAGGTGAAGCAAGAGAACAAAGATCAAAAGGATCTATAGTGGCCTTTGTATCTGTATGGGATTTAAAGCAGGTCAGGCCTTCTGGAGTTCTTTAGACTCCATAGAAGACCTCTGAAGAGTCACTGCTAGCTTGTGCTCAGCATAAACTATGCCTCTTACTACATTCCTGGTAGCACCCAGGACGAAGAATGGGAGTTCTGCAGATGTACCTATTCCTATAGCCTGTAAATCAGTTTCTGTTTCACTTGTTAGTTCTGTAAGTTGCCCTGGATATATGTGTATATATATTTTTTTTTTTAAGTAATTATTTATATCTTTTGTCTCTTGTGTTCAGATCATACTGCGTGTAGTTTTAAGATACCATGATATTCCATTGGTTCTTCCTTCATCTCTTGATGGAAATCCCATCTAAGGCATGTCTTAAAGCATAAGTAGCATACTGCCACCATAGGAAGCTTGCATAAACCTCTTTTGATGGTTCATTCTGCTTGTTTCAAGCTTTAGCATTACTACTTCCAGAACTAAGGGGAAAAATCATATGGAAAAGGTATTTCTTGACTGAGACATGACACAGGAATCTGTATCTCCAGATGGAGACAGCACTAGCTTGCATTGCAGCTCTGTGGGCTGTTGCCTGCCTGGCTGTGTGTGAGTTGCAAGACCTATTTGCTCAGTGGACTCTTACACAAGCATCTCTGCTGCTTTAAAAAAAGGCATGTCAGATGCAACCAGCAAATACAGCAGCTGTTTTTGCTGAGTGGGCAATCATCACATGTCATCAGGTGTCTCTACCTTGCCTTAAAAGCTGCCTAGACACACACTGTACACCGGCTCTGCACCTATTAAGTCTGTCCCTGAGGCCAACCCTCTAGGCTGGTGTCTTCCGCTACAGCTTTGTAACCAAGGGGAGCAGCAGATCGTCAGGCTTGGAGACACCCCCAGAGGGCCTGGAATAAGCCTCCCTTCCCCCTTGTCTCTCTGTTCTGAGAAGTCTGGAGCTTAATGCATCCTGATGCCAGGGATTATACCTGGTCTGCTTTTGTATATGCACCTCCAAAGTGGCTGTGACAGCCTCTGTGGGCTTGTGTCGCTGAGGTGGTGGTGCCATTCTCTACCACTGTGCCTGGGGCTTAGCAGTGGGTGGTGGGTGCTGGTGGTGGCTCTCATGAGTCTGAGGGAGCACAGCCAGCTGTCTCCAGCAGCCATCTCTTCTGCATTCACCATCCTGGTGCATGGCAGCTCTCGTCAGTAGCAGGGCATGCCTCCACCGTGCCAGGCTCCCTGTGGCCTTTGGCGCGTTCGCCCTGCCTGGCTCAGGGCTGGTTCCCTGGGGAGTGCAGTGCCAAACTTATACAAGGGATCCTGAGCAAAGCCTGCCTTTCGCCAGAGCTTTGAGGTTATGCTGCAGGACCTAGAAGCGTTTTCCACCTGGCATGTGGAGTGGGTGAATTCCAGTAACCGGGCTGCATTTTGTCTTCCCATCTGTAGTTCTGGGAGGGCAGGGGGAAGCTCAAGGGCTATGTGGAGCCAATTCAAAACACTGCTTTTAGGCACCCTGGTTGGATAGTACCATGTCTAAAATGTAGGTGCTGCACCCCAAGAGCGTGATCCTTGTTATCCAGCCTAAGCACTTGTCTCCATGTAGTACAGTCAGGCACTTCTGCAGGCCAAAGAGCTGTCCTGGGGTGGGTGGTTGGAGATGCAGCTTCTGGGCCTGAGGCAGGATGCCTGAGCTGCAAGTGCCTGACATAGAGCCATGTACTGGATGCCTTCACACATGCAAGAGGTATAGCGCTTCTACTTTCCCCGGGAGGAGCTAGAAAGCTGTTCTGCACCTCCCGCTGCTGCCTGCTTGCAGGAGCTGCGACAGAAACCGTGAGATAGATAGCAAAAGAGCAGCACAAGTGAAACACTTGCCTCAGATGCCGAGGCTGGGCGCTGGGCAGGGCAAAGCCAGGGGAGGATAGTGGTATGAGCACTCGGTACAGCTCCTGGTGCTGCTTGGCCATGTCGCTGCGGTCATGGCCTTCATGCATGTGTGAGCCTACATACTGTTTTAATTAATTTCTTTTGTACCAGCAGTGGTTGTTCAGAAGGGCTTCCAACCGTGTCTGAATGCATACAGCAGGGAGCCAAGAAACCTGTTTATAAAAAAAAAAAAAATAGCCCTGGATCAGGATGGCTGGCAGCCGTGCCTGCACCGGGCTCAGGCAGCAGGCCGGTTTGGCTCCCTCTGCATCCTTCTGCCCTGACCAAGGACCAGCATCGCCACGAGGTAAGGGAAGAAAGCATAACCATGCTGCGGCTGCCCAAGGGACTGCTGCACCCTGCGCGGTCCTGCTCATCCAGTTGCAGCTCTGCTGCACACTGGTTGGTCTGGGATGGAGTAGCCGCCTGTCAGGGAGCACCATATCATTAGGAGCCTAAACTGTGAAAACGGCTGTGTTATTTAAGAGAAGCTCACTAGGGCTTTCTGGGCCCACGATGTAGCTACATCTCAGCTTACCTGGTCTATCCTTATCCTCCTGGGCTTTTTGGATGCCATCAGACACTCCCCCCACCTCTTTTATTCTCCCTACAGCTGTGCCATTCTTTTCTAATGCTGGCTGGCCTCTTTGTGTCTGGGCTGTTCATTGAAGCCTTTAGCCTTTTTTGCTGCTGTTGTGTCTGGGGAGGACTCCAAGGCACACTTTCTTGTAAACTACTCCTTTTTTTGCAGTCTGTAAATGTAAAGCAGGCTCGCCTGTTGTGCCAAACTTCACAGTACCAAGAAATACTGGAGTTCTTGAGTTTCCTTCCAACTCTTCCAAGCTGGAAAACTCCTGGGATAGTTTTTATAATTTCATGGTTGACTATAAATAGCTGTCACATAGCTGTCACTTATATTCCCTTCAGGAGGCTCTTAAGAAAGGGAATTAAGACATCAAACTGCAGCAGTGTGTGATGTCTGTGACTGAAAGCTTTCATGTGAACTTAAGCACCATTGATTTCTGTCTGTGCCATGGACTAGGGTCAGCTTTGCTGGTCAGGAGATGCTGTGTCTGTGCCTGTAGGCACAGCCTGTGCAACCCACAGAGGTGACCTGCAGGGATGTGTCGTGCCAGGAAGGTTACAGTGAGTGCTGTTCAGTCCTCACACAAAAGCAAAGGCGTGGTGTGGTTTAGGTTAAAATATTTGGTTTAGTTCTTCACCATCATAGCAAACATTTATATCAATATAGTTGGGAATAATGAGGCAGTTTTCCTGTCCTCAAATCAGCCATCTAGGAGACAGACACTCTGGAGCAGCTTGGATTTCTGGGGGAAGGGAGGAGAGGGGGCATGGGACTTTTCTTTGCAGCCGCAATGGTTTTGTTCTATGTGTTAGCAACCCAAGGCTGCACTGCTTTCCCCAGTCCTTCCCTGGTCCGTTCTCCCAGGGCTAGAATGACTTGTCTTAGGTGAAAGATTTTTTTTGGCTTCTTTTCTAGTGGTTACAAATTATTTTATTCAGCAGAATGGAAGCGTCAGAGGAATAATATTGGCGCTCTGTTCCCATACCACCATAGTGAGCCTGACATGAAAAACGTGCAGGCACAAGCAGAGCTCATCTGTTGTTTTGACAGTCTTTGGGGTCATGTAAGGTTCTGCATCGGAGTGTGAGTTTCATGCGGTTGGAGGGATTTGGCTTCTGCTGGAGGTGAGGCTGAAACCTGATGAAGCGAGTCATCAACAACTCCACAGACGCTGGCACCATGGCAGGAAACAAAAGCAGCTTTTTCCCCTCAGCAGCCTGTTCCCTGGCTTGTTGGCGAACCTGGTACGTGCCTCCCTGCATTACCCCCACCCCCTGAAATGTCTTGTCATCCTTCCCTCTCTGCAGGCGAGCGACCATTCCCCTGCACGTGGCCTGACTGCCTTAAAAAGTTCTCCCGCTCTGACGAGCTCACCCGGCACTACCGAACCCACACCGGCGAGAAACAGTTTCGATGCCCCCTCTGCGAGAAGCGGTTCATGCGGAGCGACCACCTGACAAAGCATGCCCGGCGCCACACCGAATTTCACCCCAGCATGATCAAGCGATCCAAAAAGTCCAGCTCCAGCAGCTCCTTGTGAAGGCAGGGCTGGCCCAGGGAGGGGAGTGTGGAAGGCAGGGGAAGCGAGCTGTGGCAAGGATGCAGGCAGCAGCATCAGAGCATGAGCATCGGCTGTGATGCCAGTCACCCTTGCCATCCAAAAGCACATGTAGCCAACATTAAAAAGAAAAAAAAATACTCTGTGCCCCCCTCCCTGTCCTCCACCTCCCCACCCTGCTCTGATAACAACAGTCTGGAGCAAGTGGACTGCAGGGTGAGAGGAGGGGAAGGATAGCCAGCAGAAGGGGCGACCACCGCCTCTAATGTAAAGTGTTGATGCTGGTGTACATACATCTGACTGGATGGTCTGGCCTGTGCCACCACAGTAGCATGACCCCAAGGTCTTTGTGATTGCTGTGTCATGAACATGTTTTGTTGAACAGTGTAATGCTGCTTGTATTTAGAGTTTGTCAAGTAAAAACACTTTCTGAGTCACGTAAATAACTCTCAGATAAAAACTCCATAGCACATTGTAGAAGTGGGTTTATTTCTGTGTCAGAATGATCCTGCATTTAAAGAGACTGTTAAGAGAAACATTACGTATGTTACTAATCATGTCTCATTGATATACTGAGGTAAGGTGAATTTATACTCAAGAAGGCCCATTAAAGTAAATGGGTCCTTTTAATTTTTCTTTGTATTAACTACACTTTTGAATATAAGCTGTACTTTTCCAGTAAAAACATGTATAATTCAAGAAGATACTTAAAGCAAAAAAAAGCCCCACAACAGCTCAGTCGTTTTCTGACCATATGTGTATTTAGCTGTTATTCACTTACCTGGAAAAATACAAGCCAGCCTAGATAACGTGGCATGGGCGTGGGAGCAGAAACTTATGTCTCTCACTTGATCCTATACTTTTATTTTGTCAATAAATACAGTACTGTACTATAGAAATGCCACTAACAGTGCTTTATTCTGCTGTGTTTTGTTTGAATGGATGCATAACAGCAGCTACCATCTTTATAAACTGCTGCTTTTTTAAAGGCTTTTTCTCTTCGTAAACTTGCCTTAAAGATTTATTCTCTTCATACCTTTGCCTAACTCCCATGGGAGTTGTGTGTGCTTATGGAGAGAGTAGACCTTTCCTTAAGAGCACTCTGCTAATGGAAACAGCTGAAATTATTGTAAGGAGCACTTCAAAAGGGCTCCTGTATCTCTGGATCGCCGTTTCTGTAGAGTATGGGGAAAAACCATGAGCTAATTGGAAATACAGGACGGGAGCTGTGTCGTAATACTCCTTACAACATAAGCTTCTCTTGGTACTTTGTGTTGTACCCGTGTCATGCATGGCACGTCAAACAGTGATAAAGGCAATATTAATTTTGTTTTAAAGCTATTTTTTGCTCTTTAAAAGGAGCAAAAACATCACGGAAGGAAAACTTTCTCATGGTCATTTGCTATTTCATTGGGGGGTTTTAGGTTACAAAGCATGAACTGTAAGAGGTTATCAGTGATAGCCCCCCCCCCCTCAGCTGCATAAAGGGAGGAGAATTCTGTTTACACATTATTTTTTCCAGAAACATTCTTGTCCTGTTTGTTTTTTACCCCTTCCTCCAGAAGAGGAAGGGCAGGTGCAGCCCTACTATAGGAGACTTAGGGCCAAATTCATCTCATGAGTAATCACACTGAAACCCAAAGTGTTTCCACTGCAGATGAATTTAGGTTGTCTTGTAAAATTCTGTACATAAAACATCTTGTTAGTACATATGCAATTACAGTATCTTACTGTTTTACGTGATAAAAAGCTTGCTTCCTAGTAACAAACATAAAAAACTCAGAGATTAGGGTGTTTTCTTCTACAGTTGTATAAGGCTTTCAGCATTAGAAATCAGTTTGCATTCAGTGCTTTTACCTGTGTAGTTTTATGATAAATTCCATGTGAAGAGAACTGCTTTTAAGGCATTGGGGATATTGAGCAGTCTGGGATATGTTTTCTTCAGTGAAGACATCAGGAAACCAAGCACACTTTCTACCTCCGTTTCAGCTTTTTGAAACATTTATTTTAGAAACCAAACTTTAATTTTTGGTGTCCAAATTGAGTTATAGGGACATGAATTCTTCCTAATAAAAATAGGTAGCCTTGGTATTTCTGTTGATCTAGAAATAAAGAAAGCGTTCTGCTTACCAGTACTGTTAATGCTGCCTCATTGAGTGGGGTCAGGGCCACGTGCAGCCTGGTGACATTCAAAGGTGCATGCACATTTGTCTTCATTTTCCTCTGTGAAGATCTTGCAAAATTTTGAGTCTGCAGTCTGGGTTGTTGCCATATTGTAGGACAAATGCAACACTTGGAAAATTAAGGCCTGATCCTGTGAAATACAAGACCCCTTCACATCCTGTCAACCACAATGGGAAGCCACAGCTGATAAGCAGCTCCTAAATCAGCGTGTCAGATGTTTGATCACTTGGCTACCAGGATTAACCGATACATGGAAGTAAATGGCCAGATTTATGGTTTCCATCTTGCATATTTGGGGTAGAATGCACATTTAAACAAATGTCGTCGTTCCTGCAACATCTGAAAGAATTGACTGGGGGTGGGGTGGGGGGTGTACTTTGGTCCATGGGACAGTGGGACATACAGGCGTATGCCGTCATTGCATGTGACAAGATCCTGTTTCTGAAACAAACTTTCCTAAATGGTAACCCATTTGCTGTAATGTATGCTGTATTTCAGCATTGGAGAGAGGATTAATGTGATTCATTAACCACTAACAATACATTGGGAATAGTCAGGTTTGGAGATTCTATTTTGTTCATTGGGGATTTGGGGGCTTTTGTTTTAATAAAAGCAAATAATAAAAGCTCCAACAAATAAACTGCAGGTTAGTTCTTTGCATCTTGAACTTAAGTTTTGAAGAGTGTTGCAAGTGTTGGAAAAGAAAAGGAAAATCGGGTTCTCTAATACTGTATGTACTTGTATGATTTTGGAAGTACTTAGTAGTTAGGACAGCTCTTCTCCTTGGTTAAGAAAGCCCATTACTATAGAAAAGTCATGGCTTTAAAGGTATAACTATACAACATACTTCTTTTTTTAACAGTTTTACATGACCTGTATTACAGATCTGTTTTCAGTTTGCAGATGGACTTAGCCCAGCATACACCAGACTGGACACGTACTTCAAAATGCTGTTTTACAGACTAGTAATCTGTAACACTGTAAAATACCAACTTCCAACAGTTTAATCAGTTTTATTTTTGTACAGTATTAGTATCCTTTATAAGTTATTTTGCTGTCCTGTTTTGTAAATCACATAAAATTGTAAAAAAAAGAAAAGAAAAAAAAAAGTAGGCATAGATGTTTTTGTACATATGTATATATATATTGTCCAAATAAATAAAAAAGCAATTAAAAAAAAAAAAAAAGTTGTTTTGAATGATTGGAGTCAAGCAGTGGTCATCCGAACCAGTCTGAATGATTATGAAAGGAATACTGCTGCACATGATGAAATCTGTGAGTTGTGGCGTGCAAGCCAGCTTTGAAGATCTTGGTGTTGCTGGTCATTATTTAGCATGGGTCTTGTTTTTCTAATTTTCCTAGGTGATTTCACAGGTATTCTTCCTGCTGGTACTGCAGGGAAATGGAGAAACAACTTGCAGAAGGGGAAAAGCATCCCCTCACCAGCATGTTCCAGTTCCCAGGAAGTCTTGCTCCTTTTCAGTGGCTTTAGAGCTCAGACTGGTGCTCTCCCTCGCACCAAGCAGCCGCTCCATGAGCTAGTGATGCTTCAGCCTGTGCAGGCACACTGCTGCCTTGACATTTCCATGGGTTTGAAGGGGTTGCTGGTGTAAGGACGAAAAAGCCATCCATTCAGCCTCTGAAGAAGGGAATGGCAAGGAACCCCATGACAAAAAGCTTACTGACATTTATGGTCAGTGACATAACAGTTGCGTATTGGGTACACATGGCAAAGTTTTGGTAGCAGAGTGTCTACAGGGGTGGCTTTTACGAGAAGCTGCTAGAAGTTTCCCCCGTGTCTGATGGAGCCAGTGCCGGCCAGCTGCAAGATGGACCTGCTGCTGGCCAAGCCTGAGCCATTCAGCAACAGTGGAAGCACCTCTGTAGTAACATATTAAGGGGTGGGGGATGGACAGGGGACGGGTGGGCCTGCAAAATGGCAACCGCAGCCAGAGAGAGGAGTGAGAATCTGTGAGAGAAACAACTATGCAGACACCAAGCCTGTGGATGCCCTCACACAGAAGCAGGTGGGTGCCCAAAGGAGGCTGTGACCCTGGGGACGGCCCAGGCTGGAGCAGCTCCTGGCAGGGCCTGTGGCCCCATGTGGAGAGGAGCCCGCGCTGGAGCAGGTTTGCTGGCCGGGCTTGTGACCCCACGGGGGACCCACGCTGGAGCAGGCTGGGCCTGATGGACGGCACCCGTGGGAGGGACCCGCGCTGGGGCGGTTCGTGAAGAGCTGTAGCCCATGGGAAGGGCTCATGTTGGAGAAGTTCCTGGAGGACTGTGTCCCATGGGAGGGACCCCACGCTGGAGCAGGGGAGGAGTGTGAGGAGCCTCCCCCTGAGGGGGAAGGGGCGGCAGAGGCAGCGTGTGATGGGGCGACCATAGCCCCCATTCCCATCCCCCTGAGCCACTGAATGGGGCAGAGGCAGAGAAAATCAGGACTGAAGTTGAGCCTGGGAAGGAGGGGTGGAGGAAGGTGTTTTAAGGTTTGATTTTATTTCTCATTATCCTACTCTGATTGGATTGGCAATAAATTAAACTAATTTCCCTAAGCCAAGTCTGTTTTGCCATGACAGTGATTGCTGAGTGATCTCCCTGCCCTCATCTCAACCCATGAGCCTTTCGTTATATTTTCTCTCCCCTGTCCAGCTGAGGAGGGGAGTGATGGAGCAGCTGTGGTGGGCACCTGGTGCCCAGCCGGGGTCAGCCCACCACAGGTTGCTAAAAGCAAGTATTTTCATGAACTAACTTAACCTGGTACACTGGAACGGTGCTAGGGTGTGACTGCAAGATGGGACCCTGGACCGAAGGGAGCATGTAACCCTGCAGCAATGCAGGCAAAGATGGAGGGGTAGAAGTATGCCATCTGCATCTAGAGCAAAACTCGTAAGCAGCCTCCAGATTTGACATGATGCTGAGCTGGAGTTCTCTGTCCTCGGGCTTGATGGTCAAAAGACAGATACAACAAACTTAGCATAGGGCTGCTTTTTTTTTTTTTTTCCTAGCTTGTCATGGATTTTAGGAATAAGAGACACAGCTCTGTGGCATTGGCCTCATTCTCCCTGCAATCCTGTCATAAAGGACTTTCCAAAAAATTATCATTCTTTACCTTACACCCTTTAATATTTGTCTTTAGTGCTCTAATTGGAATAGCTACCAAATCTTCCTAGTGCAGAGAAGGCCTTAGCCTTAGGGAAATGTTTGCAGCTTTTAACGTCTAACACTCTACAGAACAGTCTTGCCAGGAGTGGTGTGAATTTTGGCTGGAACAGGTACGACATGCAAAGATGGGGTGCACTCCAGTGGATGATGGCAGACCTCAGCACTGACATGGGGAGGTGTGAACCTGAACAAAGACCAACTGATTCAGAGAGCACAATTTCAACAAAGTGAATTTTCATTTTTCCTCTCTGCCGAGGACAGAAGAAAGGAAATGTGTCACAAAACGCCGTAGAAGTCCAGTTAAATGCCTGCAGAATGGTTCAGAAAGCTGCAGCCAAGTGTGGCTTTCTGAACCTGCCTGCTGGGGTGACTTAAATGACTTTCACCTCCATGGGAGTCTACAGCAATGTCATTCAGCACTCAGTCTTTCAGGGCTATGGAGTCGGTGAGGTTTCCTTTCTGCATCAGACCTCTGTCACAACTGCTACTTTCCCAATGACTTTCGCTTTGGAAACAAAATCCCTTCCAGGCTGACCTCCTTGCACCTTCCAGCCACATCTGACAAATTACATCAACAATAACTTAATGCAAAGTCAGAATTGTCAGAACATTGTGCTTACCCAAATCGTCTTTAAGGGACTGCCTTAAAGTAGGGGAAGCTTTCCCAGTGGCAAGAATTTTGCAGCTACTGTGTTTTCAGTGCCACGATCTCAACTGAGAAACCCTCTGTCCCCTAATATACCTCCTCAAACGCTTCCACAGGTATTATGAAAATCTTCCCATTTCAAAAAGGGAAGGTCTTGACTGGCATCAGTTCTAATCCTTAATAGACACTTGTTTCTGTATTATTACACGCTGCATTTTTCCAGTCCATGTATCTCTACATGGAGCTCATGCATGCCATTTGGGGTGAGAGAATGGAGTTCCTATTGCTTTCAGCTTGTATTTTTGAACTTGCTACCACTGTTACTATTTTTTAACGACTTGTGGATCCCAATTGACAACTGATAAACATCCTATTGCTTTTCATACCAACAGCCATCAGTCTGTTTTAGTATTGGCTGTTGCCTCTGAGGCCACATCATGATGATCAAAGCAACACCTGGATGTCTGCACAGCTGGACACAAGGTACAAAGGAAATGAAGCATGTACACCTCAGACTAGGAGAATCACTAAGCAGATAAGGACAGCTTACCATGCCATGATGCAAGAAAGCCCTAAGGGAATTCAGAACGAATGGAGAAAGAAACCAAAGAGCACAGAGCCCTGCTGACATTGTGCTAAAAGGGTGCACAGAAAAGTCTTGGGCTTTCCAAATGGCCTCCTCCTTTTCTGGCTAATAGGCAGAGGCCAGAACGATAGCAGAAGTTTCAGGAGAAACTTCTTTCCCCAGCTTTAACTGCTGAGCACGATGTCATATGGCATAGGATATCCCTTTGGTTAATTGGGGTCACCTGTCCCGGCTGTGTCACCTCCCAACTGCTTGGAAACTTCTGTGCTGGTGGGGCAGTGTGAGAAACAGGGTAAGCCTTGATGCATGCTCAGCAACAGCTAAAACATCCCTATATTACCAAGTGTTCTGGTCACAAATCCAAAACAGCCCCATAATACAAGCTACCACGAAGAAAAGTAACTCTATCCCAGCCAAAACCAGCACCAAGTATCGAAAAAACCGCTGGCTTAGCGGAGGCAATAGATCAACAGAAGGAAGGCTGAATAACTGGAAATTACTTTGAGGGCAACGGGGGAGCAGATGAATAGTGGAGAAAAGGTGGTGGAATCTGGTGGAAAGCACAGAGATGGGAACTGTTGGCAGGGGATGGCACCACTGGGAAAGAGCTGAGCCACAGAAGAGGATATCAGACAGCAGGCTGCTGTAGCGCTGGTTATCACTTTTACCTTCTGCCTCTGCTGTTGCTACTTGCCATTACCTTTCCACGTTTTCCCTGCTGGATTTCAACACTGCTACAGTGGTGCCTGAAAAGCTTTCAAAGGCTAAACACATCTGGTTCCTGCACTCATCTCCCCTCTGCCTGTTTACACTTCAGCCTTGCCAATGACTAAAGTTAGCACTGAAGTAAAACGAAGTATAGTAACTACTAAATCAACTCCAGCACACAAAACACTGCCTTTCATCCAGGCTGTCATAATATGCAAAGGACAGGTGGATCAACTAGCCTCAAAGGAGAAACGTGGCTATAAGTCTGAGTGCAGCAGCAAAGAAACATTCCTGCGATTTTCCAATGTTGAGGCTGGGACAGGGGGAGTATTTTTCTTGGAGCAGAGGTGGATTTAATCCCCTTCCCCATCTCCTTCCTCTCTAAATTATGATGTATCAAATCCCAGTTTTATTCTTAATTAGTGAGGTACTTGGAAAAAAATCCTTCTGTAACAAGAAGTTCTAGGAACATTTAATTTGGGCATTGTGTTTCAGTGAGTCAGAACTGAAGACAGTAATTCTGGCTCAGAGTTGTTTACAGTGAAGCTAGAATGCTAAGGTTCCCCCTACTGCCCGTGACATAGCTCTCCTGCCAGACAACTCCCATCGGATACTGTGTCAATCAAATCAGCAGAAACTACAATGCACCTTTCAAGAAGCAGGCCAAATAAAGACAGGAAAACGATGCATACAGCATCAAAACAACTTCCATGAAATTGAAATACATTTTCACGTACGGTTACTAAATACTGCTGAGCCAATATAGCCCTTCCCCTTAGTGTGGTGCTCCTTTCCCAGTACAGGTGGTGTTGAAGGTTGTGGGGTGCAGGGACAAGAGAAGGAATTATGCACTGGATGGGACCATCCCTCAGCCAACCCCCAGGGACACCCACAGTACCCTTGCTCAGCTTAGCAAACACTGAGCATCTTTAATCACAGATCTCCTTCTCACATTGCCTTCACCCCCCAGGGTAAACCCCACTATCCAAAGCCTGTGCACGGACAGCACAGACAGTAACATGTTAACATTATGCAAGTGTTGGTAAAATTGAATGACAAATTCCACATCTTACCTATATTTACTCAACGCTTTTTGAAGAAGACACTATGAATGGCATGGGAATTGGGGACAGCAGGTGAAAATTAAGGCCTGTTATAAGAGATGTTCGGAAAATTAAGAGGCTTTGCTAAGGAACAAGCAGGTTACTGCAGGTTCATGGAAGAAACCCAAGTCAGTTTCTACAATCCATAGGAAGCACTATTTGAAGATGGTCCAGAAGCTTCTGGAAACAGCCAGAGAGTTTAGTAATATGAGGGGGCTTCTTAGCATGAACCACACACAAGAGCCTCCAGCAGTGTTAACTCTTAAGTAAATTTTGCTATCAGGCCTGGAGCAGGTGCCAGGCCTCTAAAGAGCACCTGCCATACTCCTCAGTAAGCATCCTGCAGCAGAGACCAGCTCTGTGTGTCTTACCCCTCACTAACTCCACAGCCTGGAGAATCAATGTTCCCAGTCAGCAACAGCCTTAACACACCTCACTTACTTTTCTTCCAATAAAACCCTAAGCTTCATGGAAGCATGTTAAAAGCACTGTGGTTGTGCAAGGGGCCCTTCCTCATTAGAGTCTGCTGTTCCATCCGACTAAACAAATCTCCTAGTTAACAACAGGTACATGCACGAGTGCCATTTACAGCCATAAAACACAGTCAGAGGTGATTTAGAAGTGCTTTTCAGTATTTGGTTCCTCAAGATCTTTCTATTTCTCACAGTAAGCTACGATTTCTGCTGCTTTACCTCTTTGTCTCAGTACATGAGCAGACACAGATGTTTGTCAGAACTGCAGATGGTGGTGGAAGAGGATCTTTGCCATCAACTTCAGCTGGTCTAAACAACAGGGAAAAGTACTTATTTTTGGAAAAAGATCAATTAATACTTCAGCTGTCAGGACTATTTGGGGGTCTTACCACTTCTACATTCTTGAGAAGTCCTGTCTAGTCAGCAGGAAAAGTTGGATACTACATCTGTATTTAACCTAAACTCCCATTCATCCTGCCTTCTCCAAGTTACACTGAGATTAATTCTAAGGGCTGTTACAGCAAGAGTCCCTGCAGGGCTGAAGAGCAAAGCATGAGGAACAGCAAGAAAGCTGGCAGCATGGAAACACCCTATACACAGGTAAGGAATGCTTAACAACACTGTAGGTACACTGAACACCTCAGTGTGTATTTTCATGACTACACTATCCAGCCCAAAAGACTCTAAGCCAGAAGTTCTCTGTATGTGGATGGGATGCACCCGTCACGTGAATTAGCGGGTTACCGACAGGAACATGTGTATGGGAGGCACACAGTCATGTTGTATAGCCCACTTCACAAATAGCGATGGCCACTTTTACATACAAAGTTAGTTTTACAGTTCTTTTTTAAAGGTTTTAGCTAGGAGAGCTGCTGGATGGTGAAGCTGTACTGGTCAGTAATGTGACAGTGGTTTGGTTTTGCAGCTCATTACACTGTCTGGGCTAAGTTAACATGAATGACAGCATCATGTTAAGGCTGCAGCCAGTTATGTTGAAATCAGGACCTCTGGTCAATAGTTGACAGACCTCCAAGGAAAAGGAACACACCCACAAGCCAGACATAATTTTTGAGAATGGATCTGAAGTGCCATCCCCTTGAAATAAGTGACTTACATTTCATCTACCTCAGCCTGAAACATGAGAAAGGAACTGAACTCTAGGAAAAAATCCCATGAAGCTCTAAGATGATAGCATTACGAATACTCAGTGCTGTCTACCCATAGAAGAATCGAGGCCTACACAGGTCCATTTAAGTAGTTTCACTTATTTAGACAGTGAAAACAAATAGTACTTTATTCATACAGTGATCCTCAGAGACCAAACAGAATGTCTGTTATTTCTTTAAAAAAAATTGAATGGAAAAAGCCTTAAAAATTCAGGGTTATGAGAAGCTAAGTATTTTAAACATTAAAGAACACATTTAAAACCCAGATCTTGCAATACGGTGGACAATTGAGGCTACAGGCCTATATCTAAGTGGAGGACACTCTGCTGGCACACTCAATCCCTGGAATACAGCCCAAGTTTCCACACTCTTCGTTCTTCTGTCAAATATTTGTGTCTGGACACTAATCCTCATGGAACTTATTCCCGGAACTCATTTCACAGTCAGACAAGAGCTCCATTGATCAACAGTAGCCTGTGATATAAGAATGTGTAGTTCTCTATTCCCTTAAAGGCTGTTCAAAACAAGAACTACAGTACTTAACTTCTAGTATCTGAAACCTTCCAGATCCTAGCTTGCATTTTGCAGTGGGTTATTTTATTTGTAAAATTCTAATGTAAAAATCCAAACATAGCAATTCCATCAAAGTTCATTGACAGGATGCTGTTAAAAAAAAGAATTCCACTCAAAATCAACTGAAGACCAAATTTTGTATAGAATTCTACTGAAGGCTACTTCCCCCATGAAAACAAGGATACTGCATATTTTCAGACTGTTCTGGGACATAAATAATTTTTACATACCTTTCACATACCAATTGTAGTTTCAATTTCTTTACAAATCTTATTCTTCACAGTTCAGTATTAAGTTTTTCTTTTTTTTCAATAGTTAACTAAATAACCTGTACCTTGTTTTAGGTATTTAGCATTCTGTTGATGACATGTACTTTCAAGAGCTTAACAGCTATGGCCAAAACACCAGTAATGAATTTTATGGCTATCTGTTGAATATAAATGCAGCTGAACCCTTGTAAAAAGCCTCCTGGTTTTAACAGACACGTGAAATCAGCAGGTTCTCCATCTATCACCAAAAACATACCAAGTTTTACTTTAAAAATAATAAAGTTATATATTGCTTCATTTTACTTCTGCAAGCTAACTAGCTTGTTGTTTCAAAAAAACTGGCTCTAAGTCTCCTTGCTGAGAAAGACTTGCTAGAAAAATACAGATCTTCTCCCTCCAGGAATATAAAATGGAACATTATTTTTATTTACTATTTTTGAGCTAAAGTATATTATTTTAAGAACAGTATATTCTTTGTATTAACTTCATGTATTATTTTCACAAAGTAAAATCCAATGCATAGCTACTTACAAACCATTTTCTTCCTATACATCACCTTCATTCATTCAAAAAGTTTCTGTTTCAACAGGAAAAGTTTGGAGAACATGCTTAATTGTGTTAGAAGCCTTATCCCCAAGACTTAACCCGACGACTTATCCCCAAGACATGAACACTGTTTACCAAAAGCAAATGCCTGGTTTTGGACAAAAAAAACACCAACAAAAAACCCAGACAGAATTAGTCCAGTATAACTTAGAAGAACTAACTGTACTTCTGATGTTGCATTACTGATAACATAGCAAAATACCAGAAACTTCCTTTTTATTTAAAACACTGTTGAGAAAAAGTAGGTTATTTGGAGAAAGAGGTCACTATGAAATATTTGAAATAAAACACGCATTTTTAAAAGTGTTAGACTTTTACACAAGTTTTAAGAATTAAAACTCTTAATCATCAATTCTTTACAGGATCTCATCTTTCACAATTTCTGAAGTGTTGAAGGCCAGATGTTTCAACGAGTTCCAAGAACACATTATATATACACATGTATATATCATTGTTCATCCATCCTTCCAAGTCGCCGTCGCCGCCTACAGAAAGCCTTTAAATCCCATTGGCTTGCCTCCAACATAAAAGGTCCATTGTAAACAAACAACACCGTCATCTTGTCATTGTAGGTGAGATTCTGCAGGAGCTGGTGAAAAACACAAAACCCGAAGTCAAAATAGCTAGAAGGTATGTTCCTCATTCTCTAAAAAAGGTGCAGGAGGTCCATGTAAAGACTTCAATCTCAAAAGGCCAATATAGCAGGATTATAGTCTTTCTGACAGATGATGTGTATTTGTTCCTAGACAACCACCCCAAAGAGACTCCATTCATTCTTCAGGCAATTTCCATGCTTCACTATTTTTACTACAAGAAAATCTTTGTATCTAATTTGTACCTTCCTGCTGCAAATGAGGTCATTACCTTCTTGCCATATCCACAAAGGGCAGAAAATATTTGCTGTATTTTGTTTTTTCCAAGGCAGGAGGCAGAGTTACTTGGGCACAATTATTATGTCTCTCTTCAACATCATGCTCCTCTGAGCTAAGCAATTTCTATTTGTGGAAACTCAAAACTTTCAAAATTTCTTAAAAGTTGCACTGCTGTCTTTTGGAGCAAGTCCACCCACTGTATTACTTTTCTGAAGTGTCAGCCAAAGATGGACATTTACCATAATCCAAACCTTGTCACGCACAAACCCAGCAGACTGATAGATGTCATGCAAGCTGTAGAGTTATTTGCAGTGCTCAGAATGACTTTTAGCAATTTACTTGCAACTGATGCTCAGCTTGTCATCCATAGTAACTTCTTTCCCAATCATTTAGACATTTATGCCTTAGACCAGACGCTGTTGTTGATTTTTCCCACTTAAATACCAAGTTCTATGCTTGTCTGTGCTGAAATGCACCCTGTTTTCAAATAAATTTACCTAAGATTGTTTTGAATTCTAATCTTGCCCTCCACACCAAAGCAGTATTCACTCCAAACATAGTAATTATTTGCATGTTTAATAAATGTATCTGTTTCAGCATAAACTGATATTAAAAATACTGATTTTCAAACCCAAGACTCATTCTGCAGGAACACATTCAGCCCATCCACTCATTCTGACAGCGAATCACTATTCAGAATACAATTTTCCTAATCAACTCTACTGCATATTAATCTATATCCCTTCCCTTCCATAGTTTGCTTAAAAATATAGCTGGGGGAATTGTCAACATAAAAAAAACATGTCAACTTTTTCCCATATCCACTGGATACATATATAGAACTTAGCTTAGTATGACAATCTGTCATACCTGCTTCCTAGTAAGTGATGACATAGCATAGGCTCAGGAACAACAAGTACACTACTGGAACAGCAGAGTCTGACTTTCTCCTCAGCCTGCTCTGTACAGCCTTTTAATTACCCTCTGATGATTCACCACTCAAACTATCTCATTGGCTAAAACTTTTACATGAAATGCTACCTCGGTAACGCTCTTTGTGGTAGGCTGTTAAAACTTCATCATGTTAACAGTGGTGATCACCTACTTGCAGCTGAGAGAGAAAGACAGGGAGGAAGGAAATACCTTCAGCCACCTCTTTATAACATCATCTCTTGCTGCTGAACAGTGATGCAACACATTCCTTGATCTTTCTCTTACCATGATGTTAAATGGATTTTTGTTTTTAAAGCTCTGAAGTTTCTTACTTTTGCTTTCTCCTTTTTACTCCAACATTTCTGGTTAGTTCTGTACACTCAGTTTTCCCCCTTCTGTATTCTTAGCAATTTAAGAATAAGCACAACTTTTTAAACAAACTCTGAACCCTAAACAGTCATCTTCTATAGTTCCTTATATGTGGGAAGCTTTAAAGTTAGTAGAGCCATCTCTGTCCTTTCAACATCCAAACCACTCATTTCTGAAAGCAGGAGAGAGCACAGAAAAGCAGATCCAGTAAGGAGAGAAACTATAAGATGATGAAAGGATAACGCAGAAAAAAAAAAGTAATGGGGCCAGGACACCACCAAACTGTGCAGAGGTAAGTATACTGCAAGATCAGAAGGAACAGCAAGCATCACCTTCCTCCTACTTTCAGTCAGGTAAATGCAGTAGGTGGCTTTTCTCAGGTGCTTCAACTGCTATTTACAAAAAAGAATAGCACATACCAGCAAGATTTTCTAAACCACAGTGAAGTACAGGATGCAGAAGAACTGGTATCTTAAAAACTGTACAGCCCATTACTGAATGCTTGACTCCTTGGTGTACAAGTAATGTTGACTGGTTTGATCTCAGATCAAGTTGAGCATAACACTAGCCTCTGTTAAACGTGCAGGTGAGCAGCCACTCTATTTACTAGTCCTTTCAAGCCATAGCATCACACCACCACATTACCTAATCAATAACAGAAGAGCACAATTAAGCACTGGCCATTCTGAACTAGGAAGTCCTCTTCAAGCCATTCTCCACGGAGCATAGCACTGACCTTTTCTAACCTTCTCAGATTATTAGTCGAATAGTTTTCCTCCATTAATATGGGATTCCTCTAATTCTTGCAACACCAGCAGCACTAGCCTGTTCCAGTATCACTATATAACTTGTTTGGCGATCAGTCCCTGCTACAATCCCAATTCTGTATGAGCTAGAGGCATTACATTTGGCAGCCTTCTTACATGATATCCCTGTCCACTGGTGGTTAACCTGTGATGCTTCCACAGAGGCCACAATTTCAGAATGTGTTCATGATGAGATGTGCCTTGGTATAAACTGTCTGAATTCTTCCCAGGACTGTCCTTAAAATGGACAAATCCTCTCAGTTATCTTTTAATATGAAGTTCTTAGGTAAAACACAGATAGGTTATACAGTGTTTACAGGGATATTATCACACAAAACTCAACTCTCCTACACATTAAACTTGTAGTTTCATTTTCCACCACGCACCTTTGGTGTAATAAAGAAGTACTGAGACGTGCTTTCTTTACAAGCAGTTTTCACAACCATTTCAAAAACTCTTCTCTCGTTCATTGGATCCATTCCCTAAAAGAAAAAAAAAAAGAAAAGAGTTTCTTCTCTCTGCTATGTCATAAGCATCTGTATAGTTAAGAGGTTATGTACTGGACTTGATCCTCACCTGATTGATTTCATCTACAACCCTGAAGGGACATTTGTTGAATTCCTGCAGAGCCATCAGGTACAACATAGTGGAAACACTTCTCTCACCTCCACTCTGATGATATGCAGTCAGTTCATGAAGCTCAGTGCTCCTGTGGAATTTTACTCTAATGCGAATCCCATACTTGTCGTACTCCTCCTATAAAAGCCAGTACTTGTTACACTCAGTTTCTCTGTACTACAGCTTACTTGGTAACGACATGCAAATTAAAGTAAACTTATGTCAAATGTTCTACAGGGGTCTACAAATTACTCAGGTTTAACTTAGTATCAATACATTAATTCTATTGCATATATTTTCCTTAACTCTTTATCTTTCCTCGTAAGATAGAGGATTTTCAATACCACACCCATGACAATGATTTCTTAATTTCTGAATCCCTGGTAAGAAAGACTTCATACATATTAAGAACATTGACAAGAAAAAAAATTCTTAGCTAGAAAAAGCAGAATGCAATGCCCCTACAAATCTCATTCATTGTAAAAAATGCACAAGGGTAGATGACGCTATCAGCTTGAACAGTGGGATGACAGGGTGGTGTGTAGGTTAAGATCCCATCTGAACCTCTTCAAGAGCAAACAGTCTAACTAAATAGTAAACATTTCCTCCACTAGCAGATTGAGATATGAAGCCCCTGCAAAATCCACCATGACAGCATTTTTGATTTCATATTCTTTCAGGAAAACCACACACAAGGATTCTGACCCTGGCTGCCTCTAACAGAAAAGTGACACTTGTCAGCAGTCTGAGTCAATGATGCATAGGTGTGGGGATTACAGATGGGGTTCAAAAGAAGGTCCATGCAAGGAAATACATTCATGATTTGAGGAAAAATACCTTTCGGAATGCTTGCTAATATTTCTGAAGTTCAGGGGAACTCAGTGCAGGAATGGCAAGGCAATCCCCAGTGTAGAAAGCCCATACTGATTGTTTACCATTTTGCCTGCATGAGACACAATCTTTATATGCATCTATGAAGTTAATGAGAGCTACAGGGTAGATTCAAAAGTTTCAGGAACAGGAGTTGCAGGTCTATGCATATTCACTGTGGAAACGTAAATCCTGCACTTGGAGGTCACTGAATCACATTCTTCTGATAACACAATTGCAAATCTCAGTGTAGAAGAAAGGAATGGAGATGATTGCTGATGGGTACTCACAGAATACTTCTTGATTTAGAAGGGACAGTTGTGGCAAAAAGACAATGAAGGACCAAAGAAGAAGCTGGCACATGCCAGTTTGGTTCAGATTGCCACACATCACAGTCATTAAAGGCATATGACCTGGCAGAGCAGAGTACCACTGCAGGGCTTGCGTTTCTGAAGAACAACAAGGTCTAAAAGCCACCATGAAGCAAATAAGCCTTCATAATAATAATAAATTAATAATTAATATATAATATTTATAATAAAAATTAACAAATCTTAGTCTTAAGACTGCCTTAAGAAACTTCCAAGTCTGTAGGAACAATTTTCAGCTTCTTCGCTACCTTCAGATCCTGCTTTGGGATGAGTAATGCACATACCAGACAGCATCTAATATTGGAGAAGATATATCAAATCCTCTCAGATCTGATTTAGCAGATCAGCTGATCTGCTAAATCAGAAGAACAAGTCACCTTTTGGTGTTCCTGTTTTACTACACCTGCAGGCAGACAAAGATCCTCAGGACTGAAAAGCCTAAGGTCTTACACTGCTATTTACTTCCACGTACTACAAACCTCTGGTGCTTCTGATTTACTAGTATTATAGAACATTGAACTGTGAATTCTTGAGGCTGAAGCAAATGCATACACACTTCAGGAGAGAATGAAGGAGACCTGACATAGTTATAAACACATTTGCTAAGTTCCACCTTTTTCCAATTTTGGACACAGGTCACCCTTCTCACCCTTGACGTTTTCCCAGTTAGCAATGGGCTGGCACTTCAAAGACACTGATGACCTGCCTTGAGAAGGAGCGCTATGCGAGGAACAAAGCAACGCTTAATGCAAATAGAACTATTTGCAAGCTGCTTTTGGTTACCATTTCATTCTCCCCCACTATGGAAGAAATTTGTTCTTTGGCATTTAATGCAGCTTATCAGAAGAATAATTAAGCCTATTGGATTTGTAGATTGCAGTTTGATAGCCATGAGTGATAATCAGGAGCCTCAGAAGGAATATCATGGGGCCTGCTTTCAAAACAAATGAATGTTCCTTCACTAAGCCTTCTGGAGGTTGTATTTTGCTGAGGGCAGCTAATAAAACATTCTACTAATCAGCAAAGATAACAGCATCATAGCATTGATGAACTTTCTCCATTTTAGTAGGATTTGATCCTGACAATCAAGTAGCAATCTCAACAGACCCACAATCTGTCTGGCTTAAGATCAGGAACACTTCAGCATAGTGAAGTGAAATAATAAATCCTTAAGTTCACAACCTCGCTCCTGTTTCTTCTAACAGATACTTGCAGATCTTTTGCTATACTCCTTGGAAGGTGGTGCAACTGTGGGACATCAAGAACACAACAACTTCTTATAAGGAGAAATAAAAACCAGGACCTAAGGCCTCTTGGCCTTTATTGCCAGACTACTGGGAATGCCAATTCATATAACTGACAGATGTTCCAGGACCTGTCAAGAACGATGCTCAAAACTCTCTGTGGGAAATCAAGGAAGGTGAGTGCTACCACTGCTAGCACCCTGAATTCTGGTTACCAAGTGCTACCAAGGAACATCAGAATGTTCACTGAGCTTTCTGCTAGGATGTCAAGGAAGAACCTAGTAAAGCATTTCACACAGTAGGTAGTATCACCAAAGACATCATTGGATCTCAAGGTCCCCTGAGGGCACACTAGAGGCTTGAACTTCAGTATCACAGGAATATTTCTAACACACACAATTCTGCCTCAGGCATCTCTCTTTTGATATTTACAGGTCACGGCAAAAGAGTCTCCTACAAAGAAGAAGGGTAAGGAACACAAACTCCACAACAGATTATCCATCTCTGTATTATAGGTGTTGATGTCTCGAGGAAAAAGTTTTAGTTATCGGCCCAGTACCACTAGCTAACCTCAGACTATTTTTGCCATCTTTGCAAAACAAAAGCAAGACCTTCCAAAGAACATACTCAGAAAAACAGTCCAGACTCCCTTTGCTTTTAAATTGCTTTACTGTTCTTGTGTACTCCCTCCCAACTGACTTTTAGATAAGAGAGATATTTGTGTAATATAGATCTGACTTCACTATCAAAAGAACTGAAAAATCCATGTTTTAATGTCCTACTGTCTCATAATACTCGTTTCTATGTAAACACTTTTAAGCCGTTCATGTGGAGAGCCTTGTCAGTCACTACTCTGCCCCAGATAATAATTAACATTTTAAATATTTTAAGAAAAGTTGCTCGAGTAATTTACAACAGGAAAAAATGTTTGTGTCAGCTTTCACTATTGTGGAGTCTATGCATTACACATGAGTCGTAAACTCATCATTAGAGAGATCAATTTAAAACAAAACACCCAATTTCTCTGCAGCCCACTGCACTGAATATTTCTCCTCAAGGTACTATCGAGGGTTTAAGTTCTTCATCACAGGTAAACCCTGACTATAAATGTTACTGAGGGCATAACAGACTGTGCCAAAGGATTGCTACTTCTGAAACAGACAAAATGCCAGCAGACTCAAATAGAAACTACCTGTAGAGCCAAACCAATATAATACCTAATAATAGTAGATTTAGCACTAAATGATAACAGAATAGCACAAATAGCCAAAAATGTAGAATTAAATCAGTAACTTAATGAATCTGAGTTAAAGTAAATACAATGCTTCTAACTGAGTTCTGTAAGTTGCAACAAGCTTCCAAAAGTCAACGAGTTGAAGTCCTATGCATCTAGACAAAGGCTCTATTCCCTTTAATCAGAGTACTAACATGAAGGAAGTGTGTTCATCAGTAAAAGTTTGTTACTTTTTTAAAAATAACATCTTTCCTACAATCCAAATAACTTATTTTTTCTTTAGCAATATACAAGCAGAAGATGTTATTTTTACATAGGAAAAATAAATCTTACCTCGTTTTCCACATGAAGATCAACTTCACCAACACACTGCATAGAACTAAAGAAGCTACTGAACTTCACATTAATTTGCTCAATCAGCTTTTTCAAGGGGTTTAGCCACTTTTCTTTGACCTACAAGGAGACATATCCAGGTAAAACCACTTTTGGTAACTGAATTTTCCCTTAGAAATAGCATTTAAATTCAAAAATTATGTAATTACATAAGCTAACATCTCAGTTTAGACTCCAGGCAACTTGGAAACCCTTTATTTCTGTATGTACATTCTATTTGAATAAGAATATACTGATACAGAAGTGATAATTTCAATTACCTGTGAAATGTTTTGCTTATAGTTATCCAATTCATTTTTCTTTTCCTCTAGATATTCCGTCAACTGCTGTGCTTCTTGTGTCTCTCTATTGTATTCTTCAACAACCTGCCAGAATAAAAATAAGCAGTCAACAAAATGTTTGCCAATTCTAACCTTGACTGTAAAAATCTCACTGTACTGATTCTGTTCAAACACAATTATATAGATTATTGCACTGCACACCAAAAGAGATACGGTTCTAGCTTTAAAGAAAAGAAACTGTAAAGCATTGCTTCCTTCAGGTTACTGCAACTTTTTTTCCCCTGTTAAAAGGCACAGAACACACTGTTCTTTTGGAAGAACCTACTTAAAATTCCAATAGATGCAGAATCTGGCATTTACTGCACATTGTTCCTGCTGTCTAGCTTATTATACCAAGAGATCTAGCACAGAGTGGGAAGCAAGTACAATATGGGTGAACGGGAAGGAAGGGAGGGCAGAGTGAAGCAGTGAACATACTGAAGCGTTCAGGCCTGTGAAACAGGAGGCTCTGGTTTTCTCTTCATTCAGAAAAGCATCAATTTCCTCCAATGTGCTGGGAAGAGCCTGAAAAGCCTACATGAGAAAGGATGCATGTGTTACACAGCAATGCTAATGAAGGACTCACGCTTGCTGAAAAGAAACCAAATAAGCCGTAAACATTCTATTACTTTTAATTGGGATGTCACGTATTCAAAATTTAACTCTGCAAGATTCCCTCACAAACTATTCCAACAGAGAAAGAAGGCTACAAGTGCTACTACATAACAAAAATACACAATAAATTGGTCCTTAGCTGCCTACTTTGTGAAGGTACAGATGCCCACAGACTTGGTATAAGGCAGGGGCTATTCTAGTTAAGCCATGCAAATACTTTCAGAGGCTGGGAAGACCTCCAGGTAAGTAGGCATACCCAGATTTCAGTTCTTTTGTGTTGCTCCATTAGAGCAAGAAGCTAGAAAAATATGGCCTCTATTTCTGTGAACACAAGGCTATGTATTTTAATTGGAATTCCAAATTTTCTCTCCTCTGTGCACAGAACAAAGTGATAGACCATGGTCCATCACTATTTAAAGGTACTTCGAAGGATGACAATGTAGGAGTCAAAACTAAGAAGTACACATGATCCTTTACTGGTAGCCTTCTACATATATACATATATATATATACACACATACATACATAGATTACATAACATTCTTTGCTGGAGAAGTTAGAATGGTATACACTACCCAAA